>NC_137982.1:29850056-30468389 GCF_963924665.1 Micromys minutus | reverse complement strand
ATGAGAAGTGTTTGGTTACTTTTTAAATTTCTTTCATTTATCTATCTTAAGTATTTCAATGAATGATTGCCTGGACACAATAGAATTAGCTATTGTGCTTTAAAATTTTGTTCTTGTTTGAAAATGTAACCTATCCATTCATTTTTGTATCTAAAGTCACTTTATAAAGTGGCCACAATTGTCATCAACTCTCTTTAGGAAATTGCAAGCAGTTGATGATGTGTGTGTTCGTATATGGTTTGGGTGCTGTAGGGGAAGAATATGCACTCAACAAAAATGGTTTTCCAATCTTGGGACTGAGAGATTCTGCCAGGAAACCTCTTTGCTTTGCTTCTCTATCACTGACATTCAGATAACTGTTGAGTTTTAGCACGGGTGAGCATGTATATTGACCACCTGAGCCTGATCTCTGCAAAACACAGGGTAAAGGGAAGCAGCAGCATGGTGGAAGTTATTCATGTTCAAGTCAGGAGTATTCGTTTGTAAGCCTTTCCAAAATTATTTTCAATTTTTTAAGGAAGATGCTTGCTGAAAACATAAAACATAAAAATAATGGATCCATGAACTATTTGATTGTTGAAACCATCCATTGAAATAACTTGGAAGTGTGGACAGAAATATTTTTTAAGTGGAAGTGGCTATCCATTTAAATAAAACTGTTGCATATTTATTTCCCCAAAACCCTGCTATTTCTATGCAGACAATGTAATTCTGTATTTTCTGAATTATTATTTTACTTCTTCCTCATTACTCTTCTCAAGTCTGTAGTGAATGTAGTTAATAGATATGGAGAATGTAAGGAATATATAGTCATTTTAGGGGACCATATATACTCGTTCACAAGTATTGTACAGAAATAATGTGAATAGAAAACTGTGAATTAATTTACAGATTTTGATTATGCCTGTCTTCTTAACGTCTTCCATGAACACTATTCTAGATCCACTGCATACCTTAGTGGGACTGATTAAGTATTCTCATGGGAATCCTTATCAAATTAAAATATATGTTAGACAATTCAACAAATACAAATTAATAATGTATATTATATTAAATTGCCTTACATTCTGGATGAAGCCATGTTAGGTCCCAAAATATTTTAGCTTTAGCCCGTGTTTGTATGCATATGTAGTTTTTCATGTACTTAAATATAATTAATCATACAAGCCTATTTTAGGTAGGTCTAAGTAGCTTTAAATTGAAAGGCTAAATTCATGGTGTTGACTCCAGAGAAAATCCATTTGTGAAAAATCTGCTGAAAATAATTTCATAAAAGATTTTTTTCTTCTTTTTAAAAGTTTTTTGGCAAAACTTTCAATAACTTTTAGCAATACTAACTTTACCAAAAATTGCCTAACCTGAATGATAAGGTTTAGAGACTTGATTCCTGGAAAGCAAATATACCTATATGCTTAATTCTGGTGAGTGCCTCCTCTTAAATTCCCTTCTGTTTTGCCCCATTGTAGAGTAGGCCTGAGAATGTCCTCCAGAGTGTGAAATTGCCCCATGGTGTTGTCAAGCAGTCAAGAGTATGTTATGGATGTGGTCATTTTTCCTGATTGTCTGCTTGATCTGATAGAATCTTCAAATCTGAAAAGAAAACTCACCATCAGTTTGTACCTCTGTATTTGTTCTAGTGGATTTAAGAAGTGGGTGCCCAATCTCCCTTTTATTTCAAGAAAAATACAAAATTTCAAAGTTTAAATGCAAATAAAGACATCAGAAATTAATTGCAAGATTTTTGATTTTTGTCATGGAAACTTTGCACCAGAAAATCTGTTTATAAGACAGTAAAATTTCCAGTACAACCTTTTTGGTTCTATTGTTTCTAAAATTCAAAAGAATTACGTCACCGATTTAAAAATATCCCAAAATGTATAATTGCAAAATAATTCTAAAAATTAAATTGTTTATTTTACTTATCCATTACCACTGAAGTGTTAAAATAATTTATTCCATTATATTAACTATTGTTTGATGCATTGAAAGATAATTTGCCCTGTAATTTTATTAAACCTAAAACTGTAGCTTATTTTCTTGATAATATCATTAATATATCAAGAGTAAATAAAATGTTTTGTGGTCGGCACATTAATTATCGCCTTCATCTATCGGTGTTTAAAATTTAGAAATAATTAAATGTGCTTTAATAAGATATGGTTCTGAGAATGCAAGATCGTTTATGAATTGCTAGAGGTGCGTGGAACTGCGTTTCCCCTGAGAGACGAAATTTATGCCTAACACCCCGCTGGTTGTTCCGAAGGTAAAGAACCAATAGCTGCATGTACAGAGGTTTAATTTAAAGTGTGTTTCTCACTAGGCTGCTCACAACACTTAATTAAACTCTGCTGTTTTGGCAATGACAAATGCTGGAGTGCAGAAGGAGCCCGAGTCACGGTGACTGAGACGCTTTCGTAATTTCTTTCATGTTCTCTGGCAGGCAGATCCAGGTCAGAAAGAAAGGGAGAATAAAAGAAGATGTATTTAAGGTATTTGGACAAAGTTGCTACTTTTAAGAATCTGTTTCCAGGATTCAAAATGTTGCTTTATATACAGGATTTAAGACCTGTGGTGTATGTGGGAAATATGCCACATGACAGGGAAAAACAATTTACAATCCATTTCAAGTCATTATGCATTGAGAAAGTATATTTCTTTTTAATTAGCAATTAGAAAACATGACATAATTCAAAAATATAGAGATACACAGAGATTTTACTTTAGGCACATCTTCAAACTATACTTTATGTAGATTATAATATAGATAGAACTATTTCTATAAAACATTCCAAATTGAGGATATCTATTATTTAGTTAAAACTTTTCAAAGATCCCCATATTTATATTGATGTGATGGTTATTATAAAATGAAGTATAAATGTTCTTTTCGTTTAAAGTCTTTTCTACTGAAATAGTTTCTATGAGCCTGTGCATATGAATAACTCACTCAGTTCCCAAGACGATGTGTGCATTTATTACTCTGTATGTCCACTCTAAATAATGGACAACTGATAGTGAGAGAAATTGGGAGATATATGGTATTCACATCTTGATTTGATGACATCCAGAGGTTCAGACCACACAGGGTAGATGTTTTCTTTCCTTCCTCAAGGTCTTTTTTCTTCCTTAAAGATGTATATTACTGCACTAAACTTAGACATTTTCTAATTCCTGTCAGGAACAGAAGGCACAGGCTGGGAAAGTCACAGAAATATGTATTCTTACAGAGCTGATAAATACCATTAAACCAATGTAAAGCTTACTTTATCCAGGAACAATTTTTCAGCACACCTATTTTTGTTGTTCCTTTGTTTTTCTCTTGTTGTTTGCTTGTCACACATGTCTCAAGAGCAAACATGTGCCAGTTCCCACAACAGAAGGTAAGGTTCATCCACCATTGCATTCATCCCAAGTATTGTAATGTTAAAACATTGTGACAGATGCCGGACTCAGTGTTCTGTGCTAAAGGTTTCTATTGAAGATCATTCAAAATATCTGTCCTACATATTTCCAGAACTCATTTTCTTTTCTAAATGTTGCCATAATTTCAAATGCATTAATCGTAGACTAAAGGATTATGCAAGTTTCAGGGAACGGAGAGTATAGTTTGTGGTATATATCTCAGATATAGAGTGTTTGCTTGTCACGAAGGGGACCTTATATTTATTCTCCAGTGCTAAGTAAATTAATAAATATAAACAAATGACAAAAACAAAGAGTCTAACCTTCATTATGTAACAGGTGTCATCCACTCCTTACTTGAAGCTTCGCTGGGGTAGAAAATATCAATGTTGCAAGACAAATTTCACATATTTACATACTTCTACGTTTTCAGTTTACTTCAGCTGGAAAATCTGCAAAATGCGTTGTTGCTTGGGGCTGGATATTGTGGAAACATTAAATCTTCTATGAGAGAATACAATTAAAAGTAAAAATATTATTCGTCCATTTGGGGTCTGGATTGGGATATTTCCTGATTAAGCTGTTTTTAAGACTCCATAATTGATGCATTAAACCAAAGGAGATACTAGAATTTTAGTGTACACAGAATATAAAATCATAATAATGACTAAAATTGTCTTTGATCTCAAGCACTCAGGACACATAGTGTAAAGGGAATGAGTCACAGTTCTTAATCTTTGTGGAATATGCTTCATATCCAAACTCATGCATCCTCAATTATAAGGACCATGTTCGAAAGTTCATGGCTAAAACTAGTGCACAATGTATAGAGAAAAGAATAAAACATAAAATGCACACCTTAAGCAAATATTAGTTCCATTCACCAGCAGAAGAAACATATTTCCTTTTGTTTTGTTAGTATAAAAGAGGTTTGACCAAGGCCAAAACAAAACCTTATTTGGCAGAATTTATGCCTTCTTCCTAGTGTCTCAGTAAAATATTTTGATTAATTGGTCTGTTTCTGCAACTGGCTTCTTAAACCTTTCTTTTATCTATGTAGTCTTCAGTATTTGAACATCATTTAAACTCACACTGGAACTTATTTTTCTAATTATAAAGGTTATGTTTTTTCAGGTGAGAATATTTTGTTTTGATCTTAATGATGCCTTCCTACAGATGTTGTATTGAGGAGCCCATCAGAATTATATTTTGTACCTTCTTCATTTCAGAGATGAGGTATCTCCACAGCACAGTAAGTTTTGAGGTGTCTTTATATTTCATGTATATTTATTTACTTTATTTCCATTTTAAAGTAAGAAATCTGGCTGTAACAAAAATCTCATTTGTTCCCCACTAATCATTCAGCACTGGTATAATTGTTGGCATTTAAATGGCTTAGGGAGATTCTACTGAAATAAAATATTAATATATATGAGGATTAAGGTGCTCAAGCTACTAGTGTTTTATTTTCTACTACGATGGAATGGAATTGTACAATTATTAGCATGTTTGTCCTACATAGGTTAGACTTGCTCTCTGTTCCCCATTGCAAAAAAGAAAGCTCATTTCAAAACATGAAATTCCCACATATGAGATGACCGACTATAATTTTCTTATATATTTCTTAAGCATTTTTATAAGATTACAAAGTATCTCTCTACAGCAGGAAATACAGAGTAGAGGGATACTATTTTTGATGTTATATTTTTATTTATTTTTGCAGACATGTTTGAGTAGGTATGGGGTGGGGGGACATACACATGACGCCATGTATGTCAGGGGATAACTTGAAGAAAGTTAGTGTTTTCCTTCCAAGATATAAGGCTTTGCAATCAAACTAAAGCCACCAGGCACTTTGACCCTTGGTGACATCTTAGTGGTCCCTGGATAGCAATGTGTTGATTTCTTCCTTCCTTCCTTCCTTCCTCCCTCCCTTCCTTCCTTCCTTCCTTCCTCCCTCCCTCCATCAATTCCTTCCTTTATTTCCTTCCTTCTTCCCTTCCTTTCTTTCTTTTCCTTTTATTGAAAATAGATTATTTCTCATACAATATATCCTGATTATAGTTTACCCTTTCTACATTTCTCCCATTTTTCCCTTGCAGTGCCTCCTATAAATCCATTCCCTTTTTGTCTCTCATGAGCTAATAACAGGCTTTCAACATAACCAAACATGACATACTAAAATATAATACAAAAAAGCCTATTATATTTGTGTTTTTACATGGTGACCCAACAAGAGGAAACGCATCCCAAGGACAGACACAAAAGCCAAATGCCTACTTGTCCTCACAGTAAAGAGTCCTATGAATATATATGTATATATATGTGTGTGTGTGAGTGTGTGTGTGTGTGTGTATGTGTGTGTGTGTATGTGTGTGTATATGACCTAGCAAAGACCCATGTAGCCCCTGTTCTTGTTGCTTATTGGTCTAAGAAGAACATCAATCAAATGACTCCTAAGGATATTCTATATATGTACATATAAGTGTCCTTGCCACTCATCATCAGAGAGGCTCCCTCCAGCAGTAGATAAGAACAAATGTGGAGACTGGCAGCCAGACATTACAATGAGAGAAAGCCTAAGTGGGAAGTTTCCATCAAATCCCTCCACTCAGAGCTTAGGGACTCCCATGGAAGAGGCAGAAAGATTGTGAAAGTCAGAGCATGTAAAAGACATCAAGATAGTATCTTATGTAACCATTACCAACATTCTCATGTTCATTTTGATGAATAACCATGTAATATTAGATATATTTCAGCATCTCTGAGGTTAATTGTGGTAGTTACGGTTTGTTATTCCTATCAGCAACTCAAAGACCCTTTGTCTCCAGCTTTTCCACATGTACATTCCCCTAGAACTTCCAGAAAGCTGAAGGGATTTGAAAAATCAAATCAAAGCATCCCTCTCTCCTGTCTTCCTCAACACTCAAAATAACCGTAAGCAGCAATGGGGTCTTAGTCAAATTCACCTGCCTGGACACTCAATTTTCTGTGCCCACATCCCCTCGCTTCCTATGATGTGGTCACATCGCACACTTCAGTGATGAAGGCTAAACTTCATGTCCTGAACATTTAAAGAAGCAATTCAAAGCAGATAGTGAGCAATTCAGCCAGCACCTATTTATGCTTGTCATTTATTTTAGAACTGTATCAGTAAAACCAGTCCATTTTAAATGGTAGATAAAAGGCAGTGAAATTGATGAATGCCTTTTGGCAAGTAATGTAGAGTTTCCATGGGGCTTTATACATTATTGACACTGTCAGTGATTTCGGTGATTGTGGCTACAGCTGGGATGTTATTATTACCATGTTGCTGTACTTCTGTTGGGAGGCTATTCCGTGGTCACAGCTGGAAGTGTTAGTGGCATTTGATGTTCATGACCTGCAGTAATTGTACCATTTTATAAGAGGAGTTCAAGAAATCCTTAGTCAAGAATTAAGCTGTACCGGACCAAGTGACTTAACGCTGGTAGGAAAGGGAGTGAGCAGGAGTGGCCTCAGTCAGAATTCAATAGTTGCCAGGAGAGACTGAGCAGGTCATTATGAGGGTAATGTTATTGTACAATGGCGCCAATCTGCACAGGAGTCTGGGGTTGCTGTGTTGGCACTAACATATTTCCTTCAAGGCAGTCTTTGGGTAGGGAATTTTGTATGGCTTTAAGGCCAAATGAATTCTATTCCACAAATGCATTGTGTGATGAATAACCCTTTTACTTTCTCTGAATTTGTTTTTCAGATTATAAAAGTAATACATGTTCATTATGGATAATGTGCACAATGCAACAAAGGATAGAAAATAAATTTAAAACCACATTTAGTTTTAGTGTGTAGAGGTAACCAAATTTAATATTTTCCCAGATAGATTTCCAAAATATACACATACATATTTTGTGTAAATATGTATACACATATGATGAAAATTAAATTAATTCTGTATATGTACATTTTTAGATTTAATTCTGCCTTTTTAAATTTAAAAGTCAGTATTAAGTGATTTATTTCTTTATAGATTAACTTTTATCTAAACTCAACCTTGAAATATTGTAATTTTGTAAATTAGAAACTATATGTACTCAAATATTTCATTGAAAATCAAACATTCTTAATGTTTTATGGCAATTACCATCATGGACTGCCTTGCCAGTATTTTTGTCATTGCTGTTGTTGTTATTGTTTAGCTTTTCTCTATACGTAAAACAAACATAAAGTTAAGGAGAAGATTGGAATTTTTTAGTGAGGAAAGTTGCCAATGTGTTTAATGCATATACTTTTCATTTATGAGTAAACAAGGATCCACAGAAACAGATAAAATACTAAGACATTCACCTGTGTGCTCTATGCTATCTTACAAGCATGCTAAATAACGTTAGACAGGTACTGTGTCCCTCAACCACTGAGCAAGAACAGTGTGGTTCTCCTTATCTCAGTATATTAGTTATCTCTTAAACACTATAGTTCACTCTCTGTTTCTACACAATTATGAGCAATTAACTTTACCTAAGTTCTCACCAGCACTGAGACTTTCTATAGCACATCTGATCTTTTTCCTGGTCTATGACAGCAGCCTCTCTGTTACTCTTGCTTCCTTCCTTTATTTATTTTTTGTCATTGTCTTGTTTTCTGACAATTTTATGCACTGTATTTTTACTTCTTACTGTCCTCTGACCCACACTATGGTCCCTAATGAAACTGCACTTCTTATCAATTCTCCCTTCACCTTTGATGCTTGTGAATGTGTGACCTGTTGAGTTCAGTTAGGCTTGCTTACATAAGCATTGTTATGAAATTATGCACTTGAATATGGACAACTTAGTTGTCAATGAGCTGCTAAGAAAAAGAAACAATCTTTCTCTGGGCCACCACTAAATATCAATTATTCTTCAGATATTGAACCCCACAAATTCTTTCTTCTTCCATGATCAAATATATGTGGGACTACTCTTATGTAGACTTTATAAGGGAAATTACAAATCAGTGAATTCATAAATGCCACATCTATGTCATGTCCAGAAAACATATTTATGCAAGTATCTTCCCATCCCTAATCTCTATTTTTTCTTTTACCAAGATATTTCTTGAAACTTGGAAGATGTTGTATAAAAGACCACTTTTGGCTGAGTACTCTTCTATTCCTTATTGTTGGCATTCTCTATTTTAACCACTACCCACTTCTATTAGTACCTTTGACAAACAATGGGCACAGCAGAATACCAAGCTTGTAGAGCAGCCACCAGTACGAGCAGGAAGTAGTTACCTCCCAACAATGTCTATGCCACCACCGCACCAATGTACATATGTTGTTAGGATGATCATTATTGCAGTTCATAGATTTAACAGCTGGATAAGAGTGTTGATAATTTTTCTCTCCCAGCAGATTTCATGAAAGAATTAGAACACATTTGGGCCTCTGTTTGTTTATCACCTACAGGATATAATTTTTTTTATTTGTTTTCTATTGGCATAAGCTAAGCCCACAACTGAATCTTTCTCAGCATTCTGTCCACAGAGTTCACAACTGATCCTTGAAAGACATGACCAGCCTTAACTTAGAGACCCTGAATCTAACTCTGCATGAGGTGGGACAGTGACGGTTTCCTACCTCTGTATTTGGGTTTTGAGTTTTGTAGCTTCCAGCTGAAAAATACAACACCTTTTCTGTTTACTCAAAATTTCAACCTAAATATTGACCCACAACACTAGACATTTTGGTCTGTAACTTGCCATCTGTAGACCTCAAAATTTTTGAACTCCAAAATTTGTGTGAGGAAACTTTACAGGAATAAATTTCCTTATACCTATAAGCTCTTAGTTCTGTTTCTCTGGAAAAATCTTATGGAAAGTTTGACTGTGTACAGATAGTGAACATAGGTTTGAAACTATAAATAAACAACCAAATAACTTTTTATGACAGTAATAAATAAAATCAGAGTACATAGCAATCAAAAAATAAATGGCTAAAAAGTTTGCTATGTATATATGATGAAATTTTGTTCAATCACTGAGATAAATGAAATTAGAAAATATACAGCAAAATTAATGAACCTGAAAATCATGATATCATTTGGTCTTATTTTTATGTAGTGCCTTGTCTGTTATTTTAATCAGTTTAACATTGTCCTTCTGCATTAATTTTAAAAAAGCCAGCAAATTGTCTTAGTGAGTTAACTTGCTTATCTGTAAAACTGAAGGTCTAAGTTCAATTACTGAAATCCACATGGTGGAGAGATAGCACTTCCACAGGTTTTTCTCTGACATCCAAACATGTCTTCACATAAGTCCAATGAACATGCATATGTGTATACTTAGTGTAGTTATGTGCACACACACACACACACACACACAAACACATACACACACACACACGCACACACACACACACACACACACACACACCAGCTAAAGAATAGGTAGATATACAGGTAGATAGATAGATTGTAACAAGTTTAAAATAGTAATTCTTAAGTTTATTTTGAAAAAGGTTTCAAAAGTTATATTGTTAGCTATTTTTTGAGTTTTGGGTAAACTTATGATATAAACTGTTCAGCCACAAAGTATTATTTGTAGAAAAACTGTAGAATACAGTATCATATCTTATTGAAAATTTCTCCTCATACAAGTTTTCCATCATTACATTTTGTATTTAAATTTTAATACTTATATTATTATACTTTACATAGTATTTTCATTGTTTGCTTAGGTGACTTGTTAGTGAGGCCTTTTCATTTTATTTATTTTTCCAAGTTTTGGTATGATATTCATATTATAATATTGTAGACTTAGACTACTTTGGTCTTTATTTTAATCAAGATAAAGATTGTTTATGCTGCTTTTTATAAATATTTAGCTCATATATTGTAGCAACTCTTTAGATTTTCCAAAGCATTTATTTATATGAAGTTGTCTCCAAGTAGGGCTTCTACTGACATTCACATTATAACTTTGTCTGCTTGTCCACAGATGTTTGTTTGTAATTATTGACTAATAAGCCCACAAACTTTTGTTCATTTTTCCTTGTACTCTGGATTTCTCCCCCATCTTTTACTATACCTTATCCCATTCCACCTTTCCACTACCCCATCCACCACGCAGATCCCTTGATCCCTTTTTCTTCCATGATTATTGTCTTGCCTTTCTAAGTGGGAATGAAGCATTCACTCTTTGGCCTTCCTTCTTAAGCTTCATGTGGTTTGTGAGTTATATTGTGAAAGTTCTGACCTTTTGGATGAGTACAAATCATGTATCTCCTTTTGGGCCTAGGTTACTTCATTCCAGATGATATTTTTCAGTTCTATTCATTTTCTGGCAAAATTTGTGAAGTTGTTGTTTTTAGTAGCTTAGCAGTATTCCATTGTGTAAATGTACCCCATTTTCTGTATCCATTCTTCCATATGGGTTAGACATCAAGGATATCTGGGTTGTTTCCAGCTCGTGGCTATTATAAATAAGGCTGCTCTAAGCATATTAGTAATGGGGGATAGCCCTAGAAAGTCCCAGATGCCAATGATTCAAGAGTCCCCCAGAATACAAATGGGGGATAACATTAGCTCAAATACCCAACAACTGGGATATATAATCTGAAGGGAATACATCCAGTAGATAGGGTAGGCATGGGCCCCAGTTGAGGGATGGGGCCATCTACCCATCTCAAATTTTTAACAACAAACTGCTTCTATCTAAAGAACAAAAAAGCAGAAACTGAAGGAAAGGCCATCCAGAGAATGTTCCACTTTTGAATCCAACCCATCCACATACACCAATCCCTGAATCCAAGAAGTGCTTGTAGATAGAAGCCTGTTAAAACTGTGAGGATTTGACAGCACCTGACTAAGATAGATTCGGATACTCACAATTACCTAGCATACTGAGTTTGGGGACCCCAGTGGAAGGATTGGTGGAAAGACTAATAGCTGAAGAACATTGCAACCCCATAGGGAGAACAACAATATCAACCAACCAGACTCCTCAGAGATCCCAGGGGCTAAACCACCAACCAAAGAACATACATGAATGGGTCCATGGCTACATATGGACCTTACCAGGCACCAGTTGGGTGGGGAGGAGCGCTTAGTCCTGTGAAGACTTGTTGCCCCCACAAAAGGTGATACTAGAGGATGAGGAGGGAATGGTTGTATGGGTGAGGGAACACCCTCATGGAGGCAAAAAGGAGGAGGGAGGGATGGGAGTTTGGAGATGGGAGACCAGAAAGAGGGACAACTCATGGAATGTAAATAAATGAACAAATAAATAGGTGAATGAATAAATATTAGAAAACAAAAAATCCACAAATATTTTAAACTGATATTTAGTACTTACACAGGTAATTGTTTCAGTGTCTTTTATTTCTTCATGATCTTCAAGTTCAAAGTTAAATTTAAGTCTATTTAGTTAATTCCTATACAGTAATCCAGATGGTGAGAAATTCTTTCAAAATTCTTTTAAACAGAAATATCTTCATTTCCCTTTCTTTTTGTTTTTTTGCAGTATACTTTTGTAACATTTATTTGTACCTCATAGTTTCTCTTTTAGTATTTAAAGTTCTTTGGGACACATTACCTGCTTAACTTTATAGTTTCTGGTGAGAGATTAACTGATATTAATACAAATATTTGGAAAGTGGTGAATTGCTTGCTTTGCTTTTTTTTATTTTCGCTCATCTTTGCTTTTGCATGGGTTTACTGTGTCTTTGAAATTTCATAATGTCTTTTACTGTTTTTTTTTTGTGGGGGCAGTTTACCTTAAATATATGTATTTTCAAATTTGGGCACATTCACTTATTGTTACTTTCAGGCATGACATTGAAATCACTTTTTCTTTCTCTTGAATTCTCTTTTTGCAAATGTTTGTAAGTCTGCTGGTTTCTTTTTTTTTAAGTTTTGCTTTCTAAACTTTTTTCTTTTTTTAACAACTTTATTTTACAAAACAAAGATAAATGTACAGATTTTAAGCATTTTTTGCATAAAATTACAATGCATTTATGTCAGTACTTTTTTTTCAGATTTTAAAAGAATTTTTACATAAAACTATATGAATATATTTTTTAGTCAGTGCTTGATTTTTTTTAAAGGTTTGATAGTATGCATTGAAAACTTAATAGATACAATGAGCACAAAGTGCATGTAAAACAAAATGAAACATGGAAATAGTCAAAGTTTTCTTGTTGTGTAAAAATTTTTTTTGTTTTGTTTTGTTTTCTTTATTTCTTGGACTTCATACAGTCTGTGAGTTGTTTCTGGGGAAGTGCAAACCTCTGGGCTTAGCATCTCACTATAAGTGACTGCATATTATGTCTGTTCTTTTGTGACTGGGTTATCTCACTCAGGATGATATTCTCTAGATGCTGCCATTTTCTTAAGAATTTGGTTAATTTGGAGCATATATGTTAAGAATTGAGAGTTTCTCCTGACAGATTTTCCCGGTAATGAGTAAAAAGTGTCCTTCCTTATCTTTTTTGATAACTTTTGGTTGGAAATTTACTTTATTCGATATTAGAATAGCCACTCCAGCTTGCTTCTTGGAGCTGTTTGCTTGGAAGTTTTTTTCCCACCCTTTAACTCTGAAATAGTGTCTGTCTTTGTCTCTGAGATGAGTTTCCTGTATGCAGCAAAAGGCTGGATTTTGTTTATGTATCCGTTCTGATAGCCTATCTTTCTTTATTGGGGAGTTGAGTCCATTTATGTTAATAGATATCAAGGAATAGTTGTTTCTGTTTTCTGCCATTATTGCTTTTGTGGGTTGAGTTGTGTCTGTGTCTTTTCTTCTTTTAGTTTTCTTGTTTAGGAGTTTTCTTGTTTTTACTAGGCTGTATTTTCCCTCATTGTATTGGGTTTTCCACCTATAATTCGTTGTAGTGCTGGGTTTGTGGTCAGATATTGTGTAAATTTTGATTTGTCTTGAAATATCTTCATCTCTCCATCGATGGTGATTGATAGTTTTGCTGGGTATAGCAGCTTGGGCTGGCACTTGTGCTCTCTTAGGGTGTGCATGATGTCTGTCCAGGCTCTTCTAGCTTTCATAGTCTCTGTTGAGAAATCGGGTGTGATTCTGATTGGCCTGCCTTCATATGTTACCTGCCCTTTTTCCCTTACTGCTTTTAGTATTCTTTCTTTGCTTTGGGCACTTCGTGTTTTTACTATTATGTGTCAGGAGGTATTTCTTTTCTGGTCCAACCTATTTGGAGTTCTGAAGGCTTCTTTTATGCTCGTGGTCATCTCATTTATGAGGGTAGGGAAGTTTTCTTCTACAATTTTGTTGAAGATATTTAGTGTGCCTCTTAGTTGATACTCTTCTCCCTCTTCTATTCCTATTATTCTTAGGTTCGGTCTTCTCACTGTGTCCTGGATTTCCTGGACATTTTGGATAAGGAGCTTTTTGTTTTTTGCATCTTCTCTGGCTGTTTTGTCTATGTTTACAGTGTTGTCTTCTGCCCCCGAGATTCTCTCTTCAATCTCTTGTAATCTATTGGAAATGCTTGCTTCTGTGACTCCTGATTTCTTTTTTAGGAGTTCTAACTCTAGGGTTATCTCTTTTAGTGTTTTCTTTATTGTGTCAATTTACGTTTTAAATTCCCTCTTCCATTCCTTCATCTCTTTGGTTCTGTTTTCCTCTAGTTCTTTGAGTGGTTTTTTTTTGTTTTTTGTTTTTTGTTTTGTTTTCTCTTTAAAAGCTTCTGAGTCTTCTTGCTTTTCCTCCTGTTCTTGTTTAAGTATCTCTATCAGCATCTTGAGGTATGATTTTAGGTCTGTGTCTTCTTTTTCTGGAGTCTTTGGCATTCCAATGTTTGCTGTTATGGGAGAGCTGGGTTCTGGTGTTGCCAGGTTGTCTTGGTTTCGTTGGGATATACTCTTTCGCTTTCCTCTTGCCATTTTGTTATCAGTGATATATTCTTGCCTTTCCCTTGTATCTGGTCTGTGTCCCTGGATCTCCACTGGTCTAGTTGGCAGATGGGCTGAGCCCTGTTCTATGCCTCAGAGTCGCTGGGTGGGAACAGAAGTTCCAAAGTTCTGTTCCTGGTCCCTGGATCAGGCAGGTTGGAATGTGTGCTTTCCGTGCGCACTCTGCAGAGATCTCTCTGCTCCCTGGCTGCTTAGATCTCCTACTCACAAGTTTTTCAACCTTTCAGAGCTGCCGGTCTGAGTGGCAGATGGGCCGGGCTCTCAGTCTGCTGGTTTCTAAATGTGTCAAAGCAAGACTTTCTAAATTGTTTTCATGTGATTTTTATATGGCTTTATTTTGTTTGCTTATCAAAATAGACAATTTCAAATATGCTGATTGTCATTTCTACTTAGTGAAATAGGCTACAAAACCCCTCCCCGGTATTTTGTCATTGTGACTACTTAAATTTTCAACACCAGAAGTTTTGTTAAATGATTATTTTTATCACTCCTATATTTGAAACCTCCTTTTTGAGAGATATCATTCTTATATCTTCTTTTACATTTTAAGATGTGAGTTCATTTAGCTTTTTCAATGTGTTGAAAACAGCAATTTTAACATCTTTGTCTTATAAATCCTATGAGATATTTTAAATTGGCAGCCTAATTCTCGCCTATGGCTATTTGCTTGTGAAAACTACAGAGTTCCATAATTCTGGAAAGTAAATTGTCTTCTTTTCAGAGATTGCTGCTATTTGTGTTTTCATGTTTTTCTAAACTAATACTGTTATATCTTTATTTTTGTTGTTGTGAGCATGGCACTTTTACACTTTCAATTTAATTTCTGGCTAATCTACACCTTTTCCTTTAACACCCTCAACAAATGGATTTTAAGCTCTTAGCTAAGTAGTGTGTTTTCCTTTTGAAACACATCAGCAACTCATAGGTATATATTTGAACAGGTGCCATTAGCCTTTTTTTTTCTGCTCACTCCTTTCAATGAAAGAGCTGAGGGCATTAGCAACCCTATAGGCAGAACAAATATATCAACTAACCAGACCTCCCCAGGAGCTCTCAGTCTCTAAACCACCAACCAAAGGGTACATAAGTTTACCCATGGCTCCAGCCACATTTGTAGCAGAGGATGGTATTGTCTGTCATCAATAGGAGGTGAAGCCCTTGGTTTTGTAATGCTCATTTCCCCAGTGTACAGGAATGCTAGGGCTTTGAGGTGTGAGTGGGTTAGTAGTAGAGCATTCTCATAAAAGTAGAGGGAGGTGATATAGGAAAGTGGGGAACCAGGATAGGAAATAACATTTGAAATGTAATACACAACATATAAAATAAAATACACATAAAACCAGGTACAATGAAACTATTAGAAGAGTAAGTGGGGAAGAGTTTAAAACACACAGGCACAAGAGAAATTTTTCTGAATAGAACACCAATGGCTTATGCCCTAAGAGCAAGTATTGATAAATGGCAAATTAAAACAACTCTGACATTCCACCTCATAACAGTCAAATTGGCTAAGACCAAAAACTCAGATGACAGCAGAGGCTAGAGAGGATGTGGAAAAAGATGAACACTCCTCCACCATTGGTGGGGTTGTAAGCTGGTACAACTACTCTGGAAATCAGTCTAGTGGTTGCTAAGAAAATTGGACATAGTACTACTTGAAGACCCAGATATTCCACTCTTGGGCATACACCCAAAATAAGCTCCAACATATAATAAGGACACATGCTCCACCATGTTTATAGCAGCCTTATTTATAATACCCTGAAGCTGGAAAGAACCCAGATGTCCTTCAACAGAGGAATGTATACAGAAAGTGTGGTACATTTACACAATCGAGTACTACTCAGCTATTAGAAACAATGACTTCATGAAATTCATAGGCAAATTAAGTAGAGAATATCATCCTGAGTGAGGTAACCCAGTCGCAACAGAACACACATGGTATGCAGTAAATGGTAATTGGATACTAGCCCCAGAAAGATCTGAATACCCACAAAACAATTCACAGACATTATGCAGCACAAAAAGAAGGAAGGACAACATGGAGATGCCTCAGTCTTTCCTAGAAGGAAGAAGAAAACACTCACGGAAGGAAATACACAGTAAAATAGAGTAAAAGAGATTGAAGAAAAGATCATTCAGAGGTTGCCTGACCAGATCTATCTTACATGCAGCCACCAAACCCAAGAACTATTGCTGATGCCAAGAAGTACTTACTGGCAGAAACCAGATAAAGATGTGTCCTTAGGGCCTCTACTAGAGTCATACAGATGCAGCTGAGCATGCTTCCAGTTATCCAGCCAACTGAACATGGGAACCCCTATGAAGGTGCTAAAAAAAAGGACTGAGGAACTGAAAGTGGTTGCAACCTCATATGAAAAACAACATTATCAACCAACCAAAACCTCCACAACTCTCATGGATTAAAACACCAACCATTGAGGACACATTGAGAGAGCTATGGCTCCAGCTGCATATGTAGCTGAAGATAGCAGTGTCTGGCATCAATGTGAGAAGAGGCCTATGGTCCAGGGAGGACATGTTTTTCCAATGTAGTAGAATTCCAAGGGTGGAGAGTGTGATTAGGAGCGAGTGCACCTTTGTGAAGACCGGTAGAAGGGGAGGGGGTATGTGTGTGAGGTGGGGGAAGGGGATAACATTTTAAATGTAAATACAGAGAGTATATAATAAAAATAAAATAAAATATAAACAGAAATAAACCCACTTCCCCCAAAAAGAAAAAAATAATAGAAAATAGAAAATGGGAGTAAGGAACATGTTCAACGTTCCTTGCATATGCTTAGCTCTGGTATAATCTATACAAGGCTCAATGTCCTCACTGCAGTTTTTGCCCTTTGTTTTCATTGACTCACACTGGATTACTAAGTTTTACAAAGACTTATTCTGGACAATCTTTTCCTTTCCTTTATAAAAGGGGTGCTGTGGGTTGGTTACAAAAAGCTTTTATGCTGACAATCATTGTTTTCCTAGAAGTCTTTCTGGTTTCTAGCATCTTTAATACCAAAATTATGTGTATACTTATTTGTATAATCTTTGAAAGAAATGTAGAAAATTAAGTTCTCTTTTCTCTGAAATATCTCTTTTTGATCCCTGAGCTCTAGTCAAGCCAAGGAAATAGAGCAGTAAGCTTAATGGATTTACATTGAAATGTTCAAATAGATTTAGCTCCCTAAAAATACAGTGGAAACTCAACAAACTAGTACTATTATGCAAAGGAATACTGATACCTGACACAAACTGACATTGTCCACTTGGAATACTAATTGTACAAAGGACAAAGCCAGATAATGATACAATGCCTTAAGTAGTCTATTACATGAATGATATTTTTATAGTGATTAGATGTGGTGTATTGTCATTATGTATTGCTGTGATTCAATTACCAAGACTAATACAACTTATAGAAGAAAACATTTAATTGCGCTCACGTTTCAGAGTTAGAGTACACAAAACAAAGATAGGAAGACTGGAGAACTGAGGATTCATATTCTAATTTACATGTCAAGGTAAGAAACACACTTTAAATTGCATGAGTCTTTTGAAACCTCTTCCTTGAATGACATACCTTTTACCTCAAGCCAACTTCTTCTAAACCTTCCCAAATAATTCTACAAATAAGAAACCAAGTATCCATATATATAATCCTGAGGTTGCAGTTCTCACTAAAACCACATAGTAAAAAAGATAAGGGATCCTTGTAGTGTTATAAAGAGGGGCCAGGAAACACCCATAGTAACATGCTAAAAAGCAAGTGTTATACTTAGGGCATTTTTGCTGATGTAAGAAATCTCCTGTCATTGCACATTTAACATGCTAAGACATATTAGTCTTATGGTCCTTATGGCCCATCACTTTAACCTGGCCACCAGTTTGTAAATAGTCCTCCTCTTCTAATATCCCTGATAGCAAGTGCCTACTTTCATTCCTAACTAAACATCTCAAGTCGTCTTCTCACTAACTAACTCAAATCAGCTCCCAACTAAACATCTTTAGTCAATTGGCCACCCACCCTTAGCTAGGCATAGTGAGGCTATGCACACTTCTCTTAGGTAGGGATGAGTTAGTAATTGATAAAGTATGAGAGATGAGAGGCAAAAGCAGACACTAAATTACAGACTTAAGAAAGCTGATAGAGCGTAACTGTGAAATTATGAGCTCTGATGAGCATTGCCAGTCTTGGAATGGAATGAGGTAGAGTTTCACCAATATCAAGCTATACTTCAGACTATAGCAAAACCTTTATTTCACAGTCTATTAAAAATTGATGAGCAAGGTAAAAAGCCACTTAAAATAGATGTGTAACCTTTGTAAGTTATCAAGAAATGGAAGTATAGGTGTCTAGGCATGGAATATACTTGAGAAAAAAATACCTATTTAAGTAAGACAGGAAATTTCCCCCCAATGAATGATGTGTGGTTTACAGTAATTACATCACTGAATATTTTGAAGTAAAATAATTGTCATCATGTAATAGCAGTAAATAAAACCATTTCTTCAAGTTTTGGGCCCATGTCAAAATTATTAAATAGTTTTTATTACTTATTTCAAATAAAATGAATAATAATTAAAGTATAAATGATAAAAAAATAAAGAGAAAATTTTCTCAATTCCATGATAGATATAAGTTAGCAGTTGAAAATGATAAAGTTACATCATTGCTGATGTAAAGAAGTGCTTGCTGACAAGAGCCTGGTATGAATGTCCCCTGAGACGTTCTGCCATAACCTGACAAATACAGATACAGATGCTTGCAGCCAAACATCTCACTGAGCACTGGGACCCCAATGGAGAAGTTCAGAAAAGGACTTAAAGAGCTGAACAGGTTTGCAACTTCATAAAAAGAACAACAATATCAACCAACTAGAACCCCCCCCCCCAGAGTTCTCAGGGACTAAAACAGCAACCAAAGAGTACACATGGCGAAACATGTGGCTCCAGCTGCTCATGTAACAGAGGATTGCCTTATCTGGAATCAATGGGAGGAGAGAATCTTGGTCCTGCAGTCCTATCTCAATGTCCCAGCAGAGGATAATTCTTGAAAAATGAGTTGGGAATAGGTAGGTAGGAGTGAACCCTTTAGAAGCAGGAAGAGGGGGATGGGATAAGGGGTTGAGTAGAAAAAACTGGGAAGAGGGATGATACTTAAAATGTAAATATATAAAATATCCAATAAAATATGTAAAAATATTTTACGTGGGCAACTGGGTTCATTATATGGTTTTTACATACACATTTTTTTTCTCTCATGAACGTTATGTTAAATGTGTACTTGTGAATTCAAAGTTATAGAACTACAGTGTACAGAAAGGATTTCTTGAAAATATATATCATTTTGAGTCATGAAAGCACACTAATCAACATTTGCTTCCAATGCTACGTGCTGCAAAAAAATAATGAGAGGAAACTTCTTTGTGACAGCCATTTGCTGATTCTTTAGGAACCAAATATCCAAACAAACTTTTAATAGGTGTGCTCACAAACTCATAAAGAAGCATCATGTTTTGAGAATCCACAGCATAGGAAAACTGAAATTCTCTCACTTGTTTCTGAGATTAAGATCTTCCAGCAGCTGTAGTGTGTAGTATTTAATGTATTTTCATGTCGAAACTCTCCTATCTTCATTTGTTCCCGCTTGCTTCTGTATATGTCATTCAAATCAACATCCTGATTTATAGTCACTGGTAACAAGCACAGAACAAGCTGTAGAGTGCCATAGCTATTTGATGCAAATGTGAAGCAGATGTTTAATTATTTTCCTATATTTATCTTCAGTATTTTTTCAAGCAATGTTCAGTGTGTGTGTGTGTGTGTGTGTGTGTGTGTGTGTGTGGGTGTTCATATGTATATTTACACAATCATGTGTATATTTGCACTAACCTACTCTTTTTGTTTTACTTTAACAATTTCATTGTGGATCTGCCAGGCTTTCTGAGAAGTTCTTTGGTTGTATAGATAATTATCAGAAAATGATAAAATAGAGAACATGTCAAGAATGCCTCCACGATTTCAGAGACTCTTCTACAAAGAATTTCTTTCCTGATACTCACTTTGAAAATGAGTGAAGGTATGCAGTTGTTTCCTCCCCTCCACTCTGAACCTGGTCAACCTTAAATCCACACTGAGCTTAAGTGCAAATGCTCAGAATCTCCATTCAATTAGTATTTTAGCTACACAGCTTTGTCAAAGGCCTCAAAGTACACTTATGATGATCTTAGGGCTATCTAAAAATCCTAAAGACTCTGACTTTTTTTAAAGGAAGTAATGAAATAGACATTGTTCTGGCTGGGAGTTGAACAAAGAAGGGAGAAAGGGTTAATCACCCCCCGCCTCAGAGAAAAGGAGAAGTTTACCTGAGTTCTTCTTCTCTCCAGTGGCTACAGGGGCTCACAGCATAGATTACAGAATAAGAACATAGCCTTGAAAATTATTACAAAGGATTGTACAAATCCCATAGCGAATGGTGTGTCTCAGCCACTATTACTTTTACACCTTTAGGATAAATATAGTTCTAATCTTTCAGTGGAAAGTAAGACAGAACTTAACTGTATTTAGATAACAAGAATGTTTAAAATGCATTCTCAGTTAACTTTCTGCTATGATTGATTTGCTATTCACAACTACTTTGTTTGCTATAACTCTCTGGGGTATTGAATTTTATTTTACATTGAGAAACATTCAAATTTTAAAGAAGGCATACTAAAACATGTACAATACAATCAATCAAAATATTTTGGTGTACTATATTTCAAACTTTTATCTTAAATTTAACTTTTAAGAACAGCTTATCTACATATGAAATACTTTCTTGAGGTTGGAGAGATGGGTGAGTAAATAAGAACAGGTTGCTCTGCGAACATGAAGCCCTGAGGTTGAGTCTACAACAATCACATAAAACATTGACCATAATACAGCTGCAGCTGCTTCTGCTCTCACAGTTTAAAAGGAGGTGAAGGATTCCAAGAGCTTTCTGACCCAGACTAACTGAAACTGGAAGGAAGGCAACTAGACAGTTAGGGTAGGGGAGAAGCAGTAACAAGCTGATCTGACCTCTGCAAGACGATATACAAGTCCACAACCACAGGTTCACATCCAATCACATATATGTACCACAGATACACATCATACAGTGATCATGTATTCATACACACACACAAATAATAATAGTTCTTCCAGCATATATCCAATATATATGGATATATTCTTAAGTATATCCATTTTCCACACTAATGTATTCTTGTACGTTTTGTATGGTTGTTTGTTTTTGGACTTTTGTTTTATTTTGGTTTGACACACTACCTTACTGAGTTGCTTAAAGTTCCCTTGAATTTGTGATCTTTCCTTAGCCTCCAGAGCCTTTCAGTCTTGGAGTTACAGGCATGTGCTGACATTCTAGTCTCATTCTTGTTCCAGGAAACCCACCTTTGTAAAAATACACAGTTGTTTACTTTTAGTTGTATATATCAAACATGTACTTTTTAACTTTTAATTCTCACTTCATATATATATATATATTGCATATAATTTTAGAAGTCCAATGGCATTTTTACTGTATCCCATTGTAGTAATTTTGTATCATGAAATATAAATATACATATACCTGGATATAGGGCAGATAAATAATTACACACCAAAAGGCAGAGATGGGAATGGGTCACGCCTTTTTATTTTTGATGACTTGCTTTGGTTGTGATGATCCTTACTTTACCTTCATCTCTTTTTTGTAACTCCACTTTACCCATATCCCATACACACCATACTGAAGGAGAGTAACCACTGCAGATTTTGCAAGTGAAATAATTTATGACTGAGTGAAACATACAGCAGATGTTATTACACATGTAAATTTTGACAACCAAGGAACATTGTGGTGGAGACAGATGATGGGCTGGTAAAATAGCTTCAAGCATAAAGTGAATTTACTATGAAATGTGATGACTAATAATAGGCCTGATATCATGACCTGTTTCTTAAAAGTGCTAACTACTTACTGCCACTACTACTAATGAAAGATATGCAGAGATACCATGTCTCCACATGGTTTGGGTCCCAAAGACCTGACTAGAGCTGTGGAGAAATTAAGAAAGAAAAGATGTATTGGCATATAAACAAAAAACCTGGGGTCATGGGGATTGTTTCCACTCTGAAGAGATGTCACTAAGAAACAACAATCAAGAACCTCATAAATTTAATTATGTAGGGCAAAAGGTTGAACGTGGTGGTAATGGTGGTGAAATTAGCTAAACTCAGTAGGAGGTCTCCGTAAGAGATCTCTGTAAGAGATCTCTGGAGGGGAGCAACTCTTCAGCTATAAACACCTGGGAAGAGCACTGAACACAGAGATCAGTAATTCTTAAACACTCATGCTTAAATCAGAGGAGGCTTTACTACTGTGACCTGACCCAGGGGCTTTGTCATGTTACTCTCATAGTGATGAGATGTTGATCCTTGACAACTCTGTGCACATGTCAACAGAACAAGTTTACTCAGCATTTCATCTACCCTTTGTAAGAATAATTTTTATATTATAGATTACTTATATCATTCACTGTCTCTGCTTCCTTACCTCTAGGCAGATTTAAGTATTCCCTTGTCTTTGTGTTTGTGTGTATGTTTGTGTTTTTTTAATATGTTTTCAGGGCTGAAAAATTGTTATTGCAAAACCAACTGGCACAGTCTTGCTTGGGGAATCACATACTACTCTCAGCATTCTTCAGGTGCCTACAGTTCTTGAACCCAAATGCCTTCATCCGAGGAATGGATGCAGAAATTGTGGTACATATACACAATGGAGTACTACTCAATTATCAAAAACAATGACTTTATGAAATTCTTAGGCAAATGGATGGAACTTGAAGCTATCACCTTGAGTGAGGTAAACCAGTCACTAAAGAACACTTATGGTATGTACTCACTGATAAGTGGATACTAACCCAAAAGTCTCTGAATACCCAAGAAATCATCCACAGAACTCATGAAGGTCAAAGGGAAGGAAGACCAGAAAGTGGATGCCTCAGTCATTTTTAGAAGGAAGAACAAAATGTTCATTGGAGGAAATAAAGGGACAAATCAAGGAGCAGGGATTGGAGAATAATCATCCAGAGACTGCCTCACATGGGGATACAACCCACATGTGCCCAATAAACCCATGCACAATTGATGATGCCAAGTAGTGCTTACTGGCAAGAACCTGACAAGGATGAGTCTTCAGAGGCTCTGCCAGAGCCATACTGATACAGAGGGGGATCTTTGCAGCTAACCATCAGACTGAACATGAAGACCCCAATGAAGGAGCTAGAGAAGAACTAAAGAAGCTGAAAGGGTCTGTAACCCATTAGGAAGTACTAAATGATCAACTAACCAAACCCACCACAGCTTCCAGGGACTAAAACACCAACCATGAGTTTCTGGGGAAAGACCCATGGGCCCGAGGTATATATGCAGCAGAGGATAGCATTTTCAAATATCAAATGGAGAAGAGGACTTTGGTCCAGTGAAGGCTTATTTTCCCAGTGTAGGGGAATGCCAAGGTGCTGAGGTAGGAAAAGTTGGTTGGGAGAGGGAGCACCTTCATGGAGGCAATGAAAGAGGGAGAGGGGAGGGGATTGTGGGAAAGAGATAACATCTGAAATATAAATGCAATTTTTATTGGATAATTTTATTATCTAATAAAAATATGGGGAGAGAAAAAGAAAAAAGACCTTTCATGCATCTTTGTCTTTAAGTGCTGAAGCTCACAACCAAAACTTCATCTACTTTGGGCACATTCATTCAAAGTTCCCTCAGCTTCCCCAACCTAGTTCTGTATATATGGTAACCTCTGGAAAAAAAAAAAAACTGTATGAAACTGATTATATTTGATTGTCTTCTTTTTCTTCTTTGTTAAAACTTTGGTGTTCATATTATGGTTTTTATGGTGTGTATACATGAGTGTGTGTCCATATGTATGTGTCCATGTGTGTAGTTACATAGTACACTATGCGTAGATGTCAGAGGACAACTTATAGAGTCAATTCTTTACATCCATTCTTGTGTGATTTGAAGGCATGAAACTCAAGATTTTGGGCCCTAGTGTGATTTCTGCATGTGTGTATTGTGTGATATTTGTACGAGGGCCTACATCTAATGTCAATCTTCATCTCCCAACATAGTTGAGAAAGTCTCTTGTTTACTGCTGTATATCATAACTTACAGGCCTGGGAGCTTCTGAGGATCCTCCTGCAGCCATATCTAATATCACAATATCACAGTTACATACCCAGGATGCTGTGGGTTCTGGAGATTGTACTTAGGTCTTCATATCTACATATTCAGCATTTTATCCATCATTCACTGAGACACTTCCTCAGTTCCTTATTCACTCTAGGTTACAACATCCATTCATCTCAGATTTTAATCAACTGGATCATGGTTTATGATATCTTAATGTATTGTTCAATCTTCCATGTAAGTATTTTATAAGAAAATTTGTGTCTTGGTTTATCAGGAAAAATGCAGTACAATATTTGTTTTTATTTCTCGTGTCCTTATCTGTGTTTTGTATTGAGGTAATGCTGAAGTCCTAGAATAATTTTGGTAGACTTTATTCCTTTTATATGTTATGAAATGCTACAGGAATGTTCAAATTAGTTCACTTTTAATTAAGGATAAAGCACTGAAACTATCTCTAGGGTTTTCTTTGATGGGTAACTTTTATCTATTTATTTTCACAATTTATTATAGTCAGTTTGAGTTGTTAGTACACTTTAATATTGTTAAGTTTTATTTATCAAGAATGACTCCTAGAAATATTTTTTTGGAAATTTTCATTCAAAAATATGATTTTCAATATTCCTTCAATGGATTAGTAATCTTTTGTTATATCCTGTTCCCTCTCAAACTTAATTTGGCTCAAGAGTTGGTGTTTATTGATTACCTTTTTCTTGTCTGTCATTTTTCTTCTACAAGATGTCAATTCTTTGGGTTTTTTTAAATTATTTTTATTGATTTGTATTTCGTGTCTTCAGTCTATAACAATTTTTATGTTGAAAATGTATTCTTAACTCCTACAATATATTCGGATATATTCTGACAGCTGTTTCCCTTCCTTCTATTCCTTGCAGCTCCCCCTGCAGTCTTCACCAGATCCACTCACTCTCCCAACCCAATTTCCCTTCATAAAAGAACAAGACTCGTAGATACAGCAATAAAACAAGACAAAACAAGGTATAAGAAAAGGCAAAATCCCTCATTTTGAAACTGAACAAGATAATCCATGGGACAAAAATAGTCCCAAGAGCAGGCAAAAGAATCAGAGACACATCCATTCCCATTATTAGGAGTCCTACCAAGACACCAAGCTAATAACATATATGTGGAGGAACTGCTTACTGCTTCAGTCTCTGAGAGCCCATATGAGCCTTGCTTGGGTAATTCAATGAGTCATGTTCTCCTGGTGTCCTCTATCCACCCTGACTCCCAAATCCTTCCTTCCCATCCTCAGTAGAGATCCCTGAGATTGGAGGGATGGGCCCAATGGAGACTTTCAATTTAGACTCTCTCAACAAAATGTCTAACTGTCGGTCTTTACAATCACTCCCACTGGCTGTTGGGACACATGGGGAAGGACATTACATACTCATTATATATAAAAAAAAAATCCACCAAGATGGTATTTCAGTTCCTAACAAATATGCCTCAAGCACTTGTTCAAAAAATAAAAACCAAACAAAACAAAACACAACCAACCAACCAAAGAAAAACATGACTACAATTTAAATCACATACTAACTCTCACACACTGGACTCAGCTCTCTCCAATGAACAGACTGTCCATATGAAAAGTGAACAGAGAATGCTGAAGCTAACTGACATTATATACCAAATGATCCTAATACATACTTAAAGAATATGCAGCCCAAACATAAAGATTGTACCCTGAGCATTTTTATTACTTTTTTGTGCAATGATTTGGGGCTTTGCTTGTTCTTATTTTTCTAAGACCCTGAGTTTCACTCTTGAGTTATTTAAGATCTCCATGTTTTAACAAGAGAACTGGTAGTTGTACATTTTCCTGCTATAACTTCCTTCTGTATATTTTAAGAATTCTAATACATTGTGGTTTCATTTTATTCAATTGTAGAAATGTAAAAATTTCTACCCAGATTTGTTCATTCTTCAAATAAAGTTATAAAAAACAAAAGTTTTTTTGTTCAGTCAGCAAATATTAGTTTAAATTTTGCACTATTTTTTGTTATTGATTGCTAGTTTTATTCCATCATTGTCTGACAAGATACACAAAAGTATTTTAATTAACTTATGATTGTTAATATTTGCTTTCTGGCTTAAAGTGTGATCAATTTTAGAAAATGTACCATAGACTACAGATGTACAACATATACATATTCCTATATTGTATAGCCATTTAATGGTTTATGCTTTAGATTATTTCATATTTATTTGATTATATGGTACTATTTAACTATGAAGGTACTGTTGAGTTATTTAACTCAGACATTTATTTGTTCATTAGAATAAGTTAATGATGTCATTCAATCCACTTATTTCTGCACCTTGCTGTTCTGTTTGACTAGTAGAGTTATTTAAGGAAATTCAGATCCCCATTTGGTGTATTTTTCTGTGTATTTATGTATCTATATATTTATATATCTATATCTTTATCTACACATGCACATACAATACAATAAAACAAGGCAAAAATTCCTGGTATCTAGGTTGGACAATGCAATCTAATAGGAGAAAATTAGATTTTCAAAGTGTCAAAGACACATTTATTCCTACTATTAGGTGTACCTAGAAGACACCAAACTAACAGCCTTTACATATATGTAGAGGAACTGACAGAGGCCTTTTTAGAGTCATGCTTGCAAATTCAATCTCTGTAAGCCCATATAATGTCTGGTTAGTTAATTCAGTGCGCAGTGTTCTCCTGGTGTCCTCCGTCCACTCTGACTTCTACAATCCATCCTTCCCTTCTTCAGGGTGATCAAAAATTGTCTATCTATCTATCTTTTATAGATCTATTATCTATTTATCTATCTGTCATATATCCATGTACATATGTGTACATGTATTTATCTATACAACTATATATCTATTTATCTAATCTATATATCTATCTATACATATAGATATCTACATCTATATATATTTATCTATATATATCTAGATAATGTCTATCTCTATCCAATATACATGTATGTCTATTTCTATATTTAACTATATAACATCTATGCATCTAATCTAATTATTCTACCTATATCTCCTCTCTCTTTCTCTCTCTCTCTCTCTCTCTCTATCTCTCTCTCTCTCTCTCTCTCTCTCTCTCTCTCTCTCTGTGTGTGTGTGTGTGTGTGTGTGTGTGTGTGTGTGTGTGTCTATGCACAAAGATATGCAGAGAATGGCCATGGAGTTTGGTTGAAGACAGTAAATGGTTATAGGAAGTTAATCCTGGGAGGTAGAGAAACTGAAACTGTGAAACATTCTGGAGACTGGGTTCGCATGAAAAAGGTCACTATTATAAGTTTTGCAAATTAGGGTTTATTTTTAGACAATTTATAAAGTGCATTCAGATTTTGTACCCAGTTCATTATCATCTTCTCCTTACCCCTACTACTATCTTTCCTCCTTAGAAGTTTCCTCCAACATTGATAACTCTTTGGAAGATTTGTATCATAAAAATTTATCTAAATAATAATAGTTATACCTCTAGGTTTTCAATCATATTTATAATGCCAATTATGAGTTTCTTTAGAGAGATTCTCAAATACAATGAGAAGGCATCTTTTTTTTACTCCAGTAACAGTCATTATACACTTGGACCAATGATGCATCTTGCAAGGTAGATATTCTTTACATTATAGCATTCATGGTTAGGTAAGGCTGTTGATTTATTTACTTTCTTGTCAACCTGTATAGCACCTCACAATAGCTGCTGTAAAAGCTATTGCGTGGAAAAAAGTTTTCCAATGAGCTCCACCATGATTTCTCTATGCCTCATAACCGTGTGGTCACTTCAGTAATCTCATAGTCTCAGGCAGTTCTGGTAGGTAGCTAAGAAGAATATAAAGCAACTATACCATTAGGAGGAGGCCTCTGGGCCCTCCCTGTCCAATAATTTATAAGAAAGTATTTCACATCTGTTACCAAGAAGACGGTTTAGTAACTCATGGCTTTCAGGATCAACATTCACTAGACATACAAGATTTGTGTGTGTGTGTGTGTCTGTGTGTGTGTGTGTATCTCTTTCTCATGATATTTACCATGTTGTAAGTTTCTATATGACTTATTTTATATATCCTTAGTTATAGTTAATAATAAATCTTTTTCCATCTTCATTCTTGTTAAAATCTCCCCTTATGTTTATCTTCTCCAGATTTCTAATATCTTCATTTATTTAACTTCCCCCCATCCTTTAAGGCACTCTACTTTAATGGTTCTTTTCAATTTATCTTCAGTTTTGTAAATACACAAATCTAAAGATTTGAAGCTAAGATCTGCATGCTCCAGATAACACGTGGCATTTATCTTTCTAAATCTACAATACCTCAGTCATTTCTTCTAGTTTCAGCAATTTGCCTGCAACTTTCTTAACTATTTTTTCTCTACAATTGAATAAAATTCCATTATGTATATATGCCACATTTTTATTACCCATTCATCTGTTGATGTACATTTAGGATGATTGTATTTCACAGCTATTGTGAACAGATCAGCAATGAAAGAGTTTCATAAGTAACTCTGAAGTGTAATATAAATTCCTTTGAATATATGCTCAGGAGTGGAAGAGCTGAGTCTTATGGTGGTTTTATACTTATTTCTATTTTGATCAACCTCCAACCTCATTTACATCATACCTGTGTGTACTCCTACCAATTATGAGGCTTCATCTTTCCCTAAATTCTTCAGTATTTGATGTTATTATACTTATTGTGGACAGCCATTTTGATTGTAGTGAAATGAAATCTCAATAGAGTTTAATAGCAGTTTCTCTGATATTAATCATTTATTTGAGTGTAAATTTTCACTGATAGTCTTTATTTTGAGAATTCTCTGTTCAAATCAATGATTCCTTTTTTGATTATTTTTTTATTTCTTAATTTTTTGTTATGAATTCTTTGTGTGTTCTGAATATTGTTCATCTGTCAGATGTACAGTCAGCAAGATTTTTCCCTAATTTCATAGGATTTGTTTTTATTTGATTGACAGTTTCCTTTACTATAAGACATTTTTAAGACTTCATTTGTCAATTAAAGGTTTTACTTCCTGTGCTAGTTAAGTCTCATTGAGAATGTTTTGTCTGTAACCTTGTGCTTTAGCTATAATATATTGAATGTCACTATACTGAATGGGAGTAGAGAAAGGGAACATCTATATCATGTTCAGGATCCTTGGGGGGAATCTTTGATGTTATTCTTTTGACTATAGAGTTATTACATTTGGCCTTTATTGTGTTAAGGTATTTTCTTTCCATCCACAGCTTCTCTAAGAATGTTATTATGAGGGATATTAGATTTTATCAAGGAATCGTTTTTGAAGGTAATCATATGATTTCTGTCTTTGAGTCCATTTGTTTAATGTACATTTATTGACTTACACAATTTGAATCATGGTTGAGTCTCTGGAATGAAATTGACTTGGTCATGAAGATTGACCACTATTTATTTATTTATTTAGATAGCTAAAAAATTATTGGATATTATCTGCATTTACATTTCAGATATTATATCCTTCCACCAATCCCATCCCCTATCCCTCATTCCCCTCCCATTACCTCCATGAACATGCTCCCTCTCTCACACCCTCTCCTACCTCAATGCCTTGGCATTCCCTTACACTGAAAAAATGAGAATTTACTGGAACAAAGGCCTCTCCTCCCATTAATGCCAGAGAATGCTATCCTCTGCTGCATGTGCACCAGGAGCCATGTGTCTTTCCATGCAAACTCATTGGTTGGTGTTTTAGTCCCTGGGAACTGTGGTGGGTTTGGATAGTTAATAATTTTGTTCTTCCCATGGGGTTGCAGAACTTTCAGCTTCTGTCCTTTCTCTAGCTCCATCATTCGGGTCCCCGTGTTCAGTCTGATGGTTAGCTGCAAAGGTTCTCTTCTGTATCAGTATGGCTCTGGCAGAGCCTCTAAGGAGGCATCCATCTCAGATTCCTCCCAGCAAGCACTACTTGGCATCAGCAATAGTGCATGGATTTAGGTGGGTTTAGTGGCTGCATATGGGATGTATTCCCAGGTGAGGCAGTTTCTGGATGATCTTTTTTTTCAATCCCTGCTCCTCTATTTGAGTTTCATAATTTCTATGAATTGTTTCATGGGTATTCTGACCCTTTTGGGCTAGTATCTGCTTACCAGTGAGTGCATAACATGTGTGTTCTTTTGTGACTAGGTTACCTCACTCAGGGTGATAGCTTCAAGCTTCATCTATTTGCCTAAAATTTTTATGAAGTCATTGTTTTTACTAGCTGTGTAGTACTCCATAGTGTAGACATACCACAATTTCTGTATCCATTCTTCTGGTGAAGTACATCTGGGTTCATTCCAACTTCTGGTTATTAAAAATAAGGCTTCTGTAAATATATTGGAACATATGTCCTTGTTAGATATTGGAGCTCTTGTGGTATATGCCCAAAAGTGGTATAGCTGGGTCCTCAGGTAGTACTATGTCCAGTTCCTGTAAATTAGAACCTAGTTTGCAATTAATTTATTGAGCCATTACTGTAATTTTGTTACTTTTGTAGTATTTTTTTTTCTAAAGGTTGATTTCTTCAACCACTAACATACCTTTATTCAAGTAGCTTATACTTAATTTTTAATATGAAATATTCCTTCTTGTATCTTCTGTAGTTTGGCTTCGTAGTAATAAATTACCTTCCCTTGTTTTTATTGTAAAAAGTTTTTATTTCTACTTCAATTATAATGGATAGCTTTGCTAAGCATAGTACTCTGGGCTTGTTCCTATGATATTTTTTAATAACTTTAGAAGATCCATCAATGGTCACTGAATTCCAACATCTCCATCAAAATACCAGCAGTTATACTGATGACTCTGACTTTACATTGACTTGGTCATTCTTTATTTATGCATTATATTCTTTTGTATCTGTTAACATTCATTGCTTTACCTATTATTGATATGAATTATTATTTTTTTTTATTTTTTTCTATCTACTATTTTATATGTATATTGCAATTGGATGTCTTCTTTATAGGTTTATGTGATTTTCTTCTTATTATCTCATTGAAAATATTTTCTGTGCCTTTGATTTGAACATCTTTCCCTTCTTTCACAATTCATAGACTTAAACTTTCTTGGATATTCAAAGGATCATGCATTTTCTGTTCATGCTTTTTCTCGAAATAGTATATTAACTTTCACAGAGTGATAGTTACTCTACCCTGTCATCAAGCCTTTTTTTTCTATTTGATCCATTTTATTAATAACGCTTTCAACTGAAATTTTATTAGAATTACTGACATTTTATTTCATTTAATTATTTGGGTTGGGTTTTCTTCAGTATTTATGCCTTCTTATTGAATTGTATTTTCATAATATAATTATATATAAATATGTATGCATTTTATTTTTTATATTGTATAAAATTTATATTTGAATATGAGATCTAAATCTGAATATAAAATCTAAAGTTTTCAATAGTTTTGTATTTTATATAAAATATATAAATATATAATATGTAATATATTTATATATATTTTTATGCCCTTATTTGTCTTTATTTTGTTCAAGTCATTGGTGTGTATGTGTGTTTATGTTTTTCTCTGTTGTCATTTATCCTTTCATTATTTGTATATTATTTATATTATTTAAACATGTATGTAATTGTATTTTGAATTCATCATCTTGATTGTTATTCACTGTAAGACAAAAAACAAATTGCTTATTTTATAAATTTCCCATGATAGATCTCATTCATATTCATGTCTTTATCACAGTCATTCATACAAATATATTTTGTTAAATTTTCACAGACTCCAAAATCACCAGCAGATTCCTCTTGCTGTCCTACATTATTTTGCAATTCTGCATAACATGCACTGCTCTGTACATTATCTTCAGCTTTGAACAGCATAAAAAGATTCACCTGCACTTCAGCATTATTTTGGTTCAAACTTTCAGTAGATCCACTTATTTTAAATTTTATGTTGAATTAATACATTTAGAAAGAAAGCTACATTTTGTTTACTGCATATGTAGTGACTGTTTACATTACAGTTTATGTAAGGAATGGAGAAGATTAAGATGATTGAGTTGATGTGGACTGTAGTGGGACCTTCAGACATAGCGTCACTATTGTCCTCAGTATGTGAGATTACCTCCAGGAGATCAGAACAAGATTAGGTTAATTATGTTTCTGTCATGAAAGGAAGAGTCTCTGGAGACCAAGCCCTTTCCAAAGGATTTATAAATAGCTAATTATCACCAGTGGAGTTAGATCAGGAGTCCTCAACTTTCTTAGAGACTATAGGAAGCTAATGGTTACTAGAGAAAGAGGTTCCTGAGAGCATATTCTTTCCTAAGAATGTAATTTTTATACAATAGTTGAAAGAAGAGATAATTTTTTTCAGTTGTGTAGACTCTAATAGGTTGTCTGTATTCCTTACTCATGTTCTTCAATACAACTTTAATTATAATAATTATATCATCATGGTAGAATGAATGGGATTATCTTTGTTCTGTCATTAGTGTTGTGTCTGAGGTAGATAGCTGTTTGGTGATCTCAGGAAAAATTCACAGAACACTTGGTACACAACCATGGGTTTTGTCAAAATCAAATATGAGTTTGGGAGAAGTCTTTTTCTTGTCTATGCTATGGATGATAGAACATGGGATTGATTCTAAGCTGTCTGAGATTGGAGAGTCTATAGAGTCAATCTTTGGAATGGTTGCTATGTAGTATGAAATTAAATGTCTTCTTGATATAGTAGCAGTTGTATTGTCCTTCCTATGGGTGAATAAACCAAGGTTGATCTATCTGGAGGTAGTGTGCATATGTAAAGAACACAAAATAACCATCCTCCTATATGTATTATGAAGGGACAAGCCATCTTGCACAGTATAGCTTTCCATAGAAGTTTAGAGGAAAGCAAAATGGACAATGGACTATATAGTATTTAATAATTCTTAAAAGTAGAATGTAAGGTATGGGGTTGTAAATGGGTCATGACATTGTTTTGTGTGGTTCTTGCTCTGGAAAATAAGACATGCAACTGACATGTGGCTATTTCTAGAAAGAATGTGCACACATAAAAGAGGAGGATAAGAAGGAGCTGACATTGGTGTTATTCTCAAGGTTAGGGCTGACTAGGCTGTAAACATGAGACAAAAACAGTGAGATGGAGATTATAGCATGGCTTGTCTTAAGATTTGGTGAGAACAGGTGTAAGAAGTATATGCAAAATCCTTGCCAAGTACCTTTGTGGAGTACAAAGATTGTAACCAATGGGAATAATCAGACAGTGAAGGAGATAATGGGGTAGAAGTTACAAAAGATAAAATCATTCATGAAGAAGAAAAAAAATCCGTGTAAAAAGACTATAATTAGAAACCTTCATAAAATACCCAGCACAAGAAACTGTTATATCATTGAATATTATGCCTTTGAACAGACTTCTTATAAAGAAACTAGAGCATCTCCCCACCCTCTGATTCATAAGGTTAGTACACTGAGACAGATAGGCTCCACTGTGTACTGGAGAAGCACAGCCAGTGATGTGCTTAGCCTTTTTTACATGAAGGCTGCACAATAGTAAGTCAGTCCCTGACAAAATGGAGATCTGTATAAATATCAGTGAGTAACTATGGAAAGACCATGAATGACTGAGGAAACTAGACATAAGAGATCCAATAATTGATGTTCAGTTTGCTGGATCTGATATAATTTTGCCCACAGGAGGGGAGAGAAAAATATTCATTTAACAAGGACCTCAGGTGGCATTGCTTAACCCAGTGGTCAAACAGTCTGTATCAGGTAGACGAAATTATGGCAAATCTGAGTTACACAAACTGGGATGTAAATCATCTTATAAATTGATTTTTAAAAAAAGCAATTAAGAGGGGAAGATAAAATAAAAAACAAAAGAGGTGGAAGACTCTGTTGGAGTCACTTGAAAGCAACTGTGGCCAAATGTACATCTAGTTATTTCTAGGATAAGAAAAATGACAGAAAGTCAAATTCCGTGTTTATGATACTTGGAAAAACTTTACAGCCTAAATACAAGTTTAATGAAGGAATGAATGATAGATGTGTACTCTTACCCCAATAGCAGGAGGTTACCACCTCTAAATGAAGTAGTGTATACATTTCTCTCCCACAAGAAGGTGCTAGGATGGAAATCATTCACTTTGCCACTTGATGTGAATGATGGGGTGAAACCAGTGATCTGTGGATCAGATCTAGAGCCTGGGAAGGAAAAAACAACTGAGATTACAGCAAACCTACCCTTGTCGCTTGGCAGCTCAGAACAACAGAAACCAACTGCAGCTCCCACCATGTCTGTGGATGGGCAGAAATGCATCATTGGTAGCAGTCAGAGATGAGGAAGTAGACTGACAATAGGAGTGTCAAGTGTTTGTGGAGTGTCAAGTGTTAACTCCTCTTTTATTCATGCCACTGTACCAAAAAATAAATTCTTGAGGAAGTAGTGGAGTAGAATCTACCTATGGTATACTCAGACCTTGTTAACATTTCTTTTAAATATTCCCTTAGCTGCTGATCTTGCCGAAATATCTGAAAGTAACCCTAATAAAAATCATTGTTTCACCAGCGGTAACTGAGTAAATCCTTTTCTTTGATATGCCATTGTTGCTCTATTGAGATAAATATTTTAATATATGCTTTCCTCACATATAATATTATATTTTCTCTTTATATAATAAAGAAGAAAGGGAATAGAAAATAACAACCTAAGTGTATTACAGCACAATTTAAAACAATGCAGCTTCATTGGGACAGATACAATAAACATAAATTTTATTATGTTTTATAAACATTAATAAGGATTGCACTGAAATATAGAAGAAAGCTGAAAAAGCTTATTGGAAAGGGTAGATAAGACATGTTGATGATACATATCTTATCTGTTTATTTGATCGGCAGATGTTCATTCTTGTCACTTAAATATTCCTCAGTCAAATAGCTAGTCTGTTTCAGGATAGATTTCAATCCTCCAAGCATCCAGGTTATCATAAAAACATCACCTGTTCTTCAAAATCTTATGGCAAATTTATATAAAACCATGAAATTATCTCTGAAACTCATAGCTTCTATGGTGTCCAAATTATACCTATATTTTAAATTATATGAGTTTTATATAATATATGTTGTTAAGATTGTATATAGTGTAGGTAAAATTATAGTGTTTGGAATGACCAAGCTTGGTTGAACTTAATATCATGATACTCTTTATTAGTCCTATGTACTTAGTAACAAGCCAATCTTTTAGATTTCTTATTATAAATATCTCCATTTATATTTTTTTCCTAAAACGGTTGGAACTTTTACATAGTGGAGGGACTGGCCAATGACATACCACATAGAATGGCAAAGATGGAGGTGATATGGTCTATCATGATGGAATTTTAAAGAAGTAAAATCAATGTAGAGAGAGGGGTGGGGTGGGAGAAGAAAATGACATAGACATTTACCAAGTCAAAGCATCTAGCTGTTATTTGGTTAGCTCTGCTTGAATGGTCTGAGGAACTTCCTCAGGTCTAAAACTGTTAATGCACATAGACAGACATTAGGCAGCTGGGAGGCAATTAAGAGTCTCACCTTTCATCCTCTCTGGTAACTATAGAAAGGAAAGCTTAGTAATTGCCCCTTGTTAGGATTTAAAATACCACATGAAAGAGTAGAGATATTTAAGATTCCTTGAAGTCCATTTAGGAAAAGCTACTTTCTCCTGATAAGAAGAATGGATCCTGAATTCTGCTTCTGACCCCATGTGGAACCATGACATTTTAATCTGCCACAGATTCCAACATTATATAATATTTTACCTTCCCTTAAGTGTTAATCCAACTGGATCTGTCAATCATCTACCCAAGAGTATATCCCCCAGGAAAACTTATTCACCTGAAAATATGCTAATGCAATGAGAATAATAATTATCTTCTTAATGAGAATAAAAGTTTTCCACTTCTAGAGTCCCTTCCTCAGTCAGTCAGTTGTTTGTACATCTTCAGTGCTAAACCTGTTTGAGTTTCTCTGTTCAAATTCAAGAGTAACTTTGTTTTTGCTAATTTTTGGTTTTGCTTCAAATAATTACCAAATGCCTAAAGATGTTTTGGTTTTGTTTTGTGTTATTGTTTGCTTTTTTTTTTTGGAAGGCTTGAGTTTTATGATTTTTTCTCTGAAGAGCAGACACAGATAGATTATGTCAATTCCTAGCTTAAAAGGCACATACTTCTATCCTTTTCCACTCTCCCTCAGGAAGCTGCAGAGTTTTAAAAAACTTAATGAAAATATTCTTGAGATTTTCTTCCAATCTAGTTTTTAGAATTCTTTAGTCAAGAAGACTAAGAACTCACAGAATGGAAGCCCCGATTTCTATGTAACACAACTGTTTTTAATACATTGTCTTTGGCACAAATAAACACAGAAACTTAGTGAGGATCAAAGACCTACTTTGTAACATTCCAATGTCCCTTTTATATTAGTAAGAACTCTAAACTACCCAGAGCTAGGTCAGTCAATATGGGAAAAGAGATGGATGTCTCATTTTTTTTCAAACTGTAGTTTCAAACTTTCAAAGATATCAACAGCTTTTGCAGGAATAGTGAAATGCTGCCCATGCAATGAAAAGACTCACAAAGGAAATAGAAAAATATATACAATTGTCTTGCCATATCTGAGGACAATAACGTTATCCCATACTTAAATTGCAAAGTCAGGATTGTCTCTGAGTTGGGGGAAGGGGCCACACACTCATCTCCTAGTTATAACCAAGAATTGTTCCTTTCTAAAAGAAATATGGGGACAAAGTGTGGAGCAGAGACTGAAGGAAAGGTCATCCAGAGACTGCTCCATCTGGGGTTCTATCCCGTATATAGATACAAAACCCAGACACTATTGCAGATGCCAAGGAGTGCTTGCTGACCTGAGTGTGATATAGCTGTCTCCTGAGAGGCTCTGCCAGAGCCTGACCAATACAGATGTAGATGCTCGCAGCCAGCCATTGGACTGAGCACAGGTTTCCAAGTGGAGAAGTTAGAGAAAGAACTTAAGGACCTGAAACAACAGCAATATCAACCAACCACTCCCCCCCCCCACCCCCAGAGTTCCCAGGGACTAGACAACCAACCAAACAGTATACATGGAGGAACTGATGTCTCCAGCTGCATATGTAGCAGAGAATGACCTTATCTGGTATCAGTGGTAGGAGAGGTCCTTGGTCCCCTGAAGGTTTGATGCCCCAGTGTAAGGGAATGCCAGGGCAGGGAGGTTAGAATGGGTGGGTGGGTTGAGGAGCACTCTCATAGGAGCAAGGGGAGGGCTGATAGGTGGTTAGTGGAAAGGAAACCAGGAAGGAGAATAACATTTGAAATGTAATTTAATAAAATATCTAATTTAAAAAATACAAAGTCAGAGTACAAAAGAAACATGCTAGAGGTATCTTTAAATGGAATCAAAAGACATGACGTCTATCTAAGTAGACCAAATAGAAATGGCACAAGGAAAAGAAAATGCACAACCTTCTTCCTTCATACTTCTGTTTCACAACGGTTATTTTACTGCTACAACCAAATTCTAGATCTTCTTATAGTAAGGACGCTGACACTTACAGTGTAAAATATATGAAACAGAGAAACTCTGAAGTGTAGTTGTGGGAGTTTGAATGAGAATGGCTCACATAAGCTCAGGTATTTAATTCTTTTTCCAGTTGGTGGACTATTTAGGAAGGATTAGGAATTGTGGCCTTTTTGGAAAAGGTATAACTCTGGGGAGAGGTTTTGAGATTTCTAAAGCCAATGTCACCTGAGTTTTTGATCTTGGCCTTTCTTATTGGTGTAAGATAGAATCTCGGGGTCATTTTGATTTGTATTTCCCTAAACAATAAGGGCTTTGAACATTTCTTTAAGTGCTTCTCAGCCATTTGAGATTCCTCAGCTGTGAATTCTTTGTTTAGTTCTACACCCCATTCTTTGATTGGGTTGCTTTGTATTTAGTGGTTAACTTCTTGTGTGCATTCTTTTTATTGGTTACTTTATTCATTTGCATTTCAAATGTTATCCCCTATACAGCTTTTCCTCGACAGCCCCCCATACTTTCCTCCTTTGCCTTGCACCTATGAGGGTGCTCCCCAACCCACACACTAGTCCCCTCCCCAGCAACCTGCAATTACTCTACACTGGATCATTGAACATCCACAGAGCCAAGGGAGCACCCCACCCATTGATGACAGATAAGGCCATCCTCTGCTACATATGCAGCTAAAGCTATGTTTTCCTCCATGTGTACTCTTTGGTTGTTGGTTTAATCCCTGGAAGCTTTGGGGTGTCTGGTTGTTCTTCCTATGGGGTTAGAAACCTCTTCAGCTCCTTCAGTCCTTAACCTAACTCTTCCATTGGGATCCATGTGCTTATTCCAATAATTGGTTGCATGCAACCGCATCTGTTTTAGTCAGGCTTTGGCACAGCCTCCCATGGGACAGCTACACCAGGCTCCTGTCAGCAAGCACTTTCTCAAATCAGCAATAGTATTTGGGTTTGGTGTCTCCAGATGGGATATATCTCAAGATGGGGCAGACTCTGGATGACTGTTCCTTCAGTCCCTGCTCCACTCTTTTTCCCTGTGTTTCCTTTTGACATGAGCAATCCTGGATCAATATTTTTTTCATTGGTTGTTTGGCACTATCACTGGACCTGGGGCTCTCTTTCTCCTTTGTTGGCTATTTCAGCTAATATCATCCCTGCTGTGTCCTGGAAAACTCTTGGGTCCCTGGCAGCTTAAACTTTCTATTGGCTACCTCCAGTTCCTCCTCTCCCACAGCTATACACTGTGGTTGGAAGTCTTGACACACTGTACTTCTTCCCTGTCTCCTTCCTCAACTAATCCTGCCCCCTTCCTCCCCTTTTCTCACCTTCCCAGAACCTTCCTTCTCTCTTCCTTGCATGATTATTTTCTTCCCCTTTCTGAGTAGGACTGAAGCATCCACACTGTGGTTTTCCTTCTTCTTAGGCTTCATATGGTTTGTGAGTTTTATCATGTGTATTCCAAGATTTTTGCTTTGGTTTTTTTTTTTTTTTTTTTTTTGGCTAATATATTTACTTATCAGTGAGTACATACCATGTGTGTTCTTTTGTGACTGGGTTACCTTACTCAGGATGATATTTTTTAGTTCCATTCATTTTCCTGAGAATTTCATGAAGTCATTGTTTTTAATAGCTGAGTAGTACTCCATTGCATAAATGTGTCACATTTTCTGTATACACTCCTTTGTTGAGGGCCATTTGGGTTCCTTCCACCTTCTGGATACCACAAATAAGGTTGCTATGAACATAGTAAAACACATACCCTTGTGGTATGGTGGGGTATATTTGGGTATCTGCCCAAGGGTAGTATAACTGGGTCTTTAGGTAGATCTATTTCCAATTTCCTGAGGAGCCTTCAGATTGATTTCCAAAGTAGTTGGAACAGTTTGCAATCCCACCAGCAACTGAAGAGTGTTCCTTCTTCCCCACATTTTTTTAAATATATGCTGTCACTTGAGTGTTTGATATTATCCATTCTGATTGGTATAAGGTGAAATTTCAGACTTGTTTTGATTTGCATTTCCTGATAACTAAGGATGTTGAACATTTGTTTAGGTACTTCTCCCCCGTTTGAGATTCTTTTGTTGTGAATTCTATATGTTGTTCTATACACCACTTAAAAAAATTGGAGGTTAGCTTCTTGAGTTCTTTATATGTTTTTGGATATTAGCTCTCCATCAGGTGTGGAGATAGTAAAGATTTTTCCAAATCTGTAGACTGTCAGTTTGTTCTATTGCTTATATTCTTTGCCTTACAGAAGCTTTTCAGTTTCATCAGGGCCCATTAATGAGTTCTTGATCTTAGACCCTGACCTACTGGTGATCTATTTAGGAAATCTCTTCTTCCATGCCCATGAGATCAAGGCTCTTCCCCACTTTTTCTTCTATTAGATTTGATGTGTCTGGTTCTACTGAAGTCTTTTATGTACTTGGACTTGAGATTTGTGCAAGATGACAATTATGGATCTATTTTCATTTTTCTACATATAGAATACCAGTTTTACCATCACCATTTATTGGGGGAGCTTTCTTTTTTCTATTGTATATTTTTGGCTTCTTTGTCTAAGATCAAGTGTCCATAGCTATGTGGTTTTATTTCTGAGTCTTCAATTAAATTCTATTGAACAGCCTGTTTGTCTCTGTACCAACACCACACAGTTTTTATCACTGTTGCTCTAGAGCTTGAGGTAAGGAATGGTGATCCCCCAGCAGTTCTTTTATTGTTAAGAATTGTTTTAACTATCCAGGATTTTGTTTGTTTTATTTTTTGTTTGGTTTTTCTATATGAAATTGATGATTGCTTTTTCCAAGTCTTTGAAGAATTGTATTGGATTTTTGCATTGAATCTATAAATTGCTTTTAGTAGGATAGCCATTTTTACTCTATTGCTTCTATTAATCCGTGAGTATAGGAGATCTATTTTCTATGGTGGTTCATTTCTTTCTTGAGAGACTTTAAGTTCTTGTCATACAGATCTTTCACTTCTTTGGTTCGAGTTATCTCAAGATATTTTATATTATTTGTGGCTATTGTAAATGGTGCTGGTTTTTTTTTTTTCACTAATTTCTTTTTTAGTCCATTTATCATTCGTATAAAAGAAGGCTACTGATTTGCTTGAGTTAATTTTATATTCAGCCACTTTGCTGAAATTGTTTATCAGTTGTACAAGTTCTCTGGTAGAACTTTTGAGGTTGCTCATGTATGTTATCAAATCAGCTGTGAAGATTGGTACCTTGACTTTTTTTTTCTAATTTACTTTTTATTGGATATTTTCTTTACTTACATATCATGTCAAATGTTATTCCCTTTCAATTTCCCCCTCTAGAATCCCTCTATCCTATCCCTCCTCCCCCTGCCTTGATTTGAATGTTCACCCACTACCCACTCACTCCCTTTCATCTCCCCACCCTGGCATTTCCCTACTCTGGTGTATTGAGACTTCACAGGTTCAAGGACCCTTCTCTTGATGCCTGATAAGGCTATCCTCTGCTACATTTGTTGCTGGAATCATGGTTCCCATCATGTGCACTCTTTGGTTGGTAGTTTAGTCTCTGGGAGTTCTGGGGAGTCTAGTTTGTTGATATTGTTTTTCTTCCTGTGGGGCTGCAAACCTCTTCACCTTAACTACTTCTTTGCCAATTTGTATTCCCTTGACCTCCTTTCATTGCCTTATTGCTTTAGCTAAATCATTGAGTTCTACATTGAATAGATAAGGGGAAACTGTTCATCATTTTTTGTCCCTGATTTTAGTGAAACAACTTCAAATATCTCTCTATTAAATTTGATATTTGGCTGCTGGTTTGCTGTGTATTGCTTTTATTATGTTTATGTATGTGCCTTTACTTCCTGAGTTCTCCTATACTTTTAACATAAAGAGCTGTTATATTTTTGAAAGCCTTTTCAGCAAATAATGAAATGATCATGTAAGGTCTTTCTTTGAGTTTGTTTATATAGTTGATTGCATGAGTGGATTTTTATGTATTGAACCAACCTTGCATTTCTGACATGAAGCTTATTTGATCATGGTTAATGGTCATTAGATTTATACTTGAATTCAGTTTGCAAGAATTTTATTGAGTATTTTTGCATAGACATTCATAAGTGAAAATGGTTTGTAATTCTCTATTATTTTGGTTGTGTCTTTGTGTAGTTTAGGCATAAGAGTAACTGTGGCTTCATAGAATGAATTAAGTAGTTTTTCTTCTGTTTTTATTTTAAAGAATAGTTTGAGAGGTGTTGGTATTAGCTCTTCTGTGGAAGGTTGGTGGAATTCTGCTCCAAAGCCATCTAGTCCTGGGCCTTTTAGGCTGTTGATGCATTTGTTTCATAACCTTTATTAGTTTTATGGTGTCATGGTAAAGTTTCTGTTTCAATGAACTCTCCATTTTTGTGAGTGGGGTGTTGAAGCCTCCCATTATTATTATGTGAAGTTCAATATATATATATATATATATATAGTGCTTTAGTATAGTTTCTTTAATGATTGTGAGTTCCCTTGCATTTGGGGCATAGATGTTCAGAATTGAGACTTTGTCTTGCTAGATTTCTTCTTTGATGAATATGAAGTGTCTTCTATCTTGCTTGATAACTCTTGGTGAAAGGTCTATTTTATTGGATATTAGGATGGCAACTTCAGCTTGTTTCTTGGGACTATTGGCTTCGAAGACTTTTCCCACATTTTACTTTGAGGTATTGTCTTTCATTGTTTCTGAGTTGTGATTCTTGTATGCAGCAAAATACTGGATCCTGTTTGTATATGCAGTCATATGTATTTTTACTGAGTAATTGAGTCTGTTGATGATGGGGTTCTAATGTTTTCCTGTATTTCTTTAAGGAAATTATCTTTTTTTTTTTGTAAGAGCTTCTATCTGTTTGTGTTTTCTTGTATTTCTTTCAAATAATTTTTTAGATGCTCATTAAAGCCTCTATAGTCTTCATTAGATGGGATTTTAGGTCATTTTCTTGTTTTTCAGTAATGTTAGGTTTTCCAGGACTTGCCGTGGTAAATAAACTGGTTCGTGGTGATGCCAAATTGCGTTGGTTCTATTGCTTATGGTTGTATGTTTGCCTCTGGTCATCTGGGTATCTAGTCTGGGTGTTATTGACTTAAGTAAGTCTTTTTGAAGGCAGAAGCTAGCTCTGAGATCTAAGATAAGAGAAGGTCTCCTTGGAGGCAGGCAGTGGTGCCACTAAGTAGGGTCTTTGTGTCTATGGTTAGAGCAGGTCTCATGTGTCTCCGGTTACTACAGACTTCCTGATACAGTACATAGGCAGGCTGTGTCTATGGTTGCCTTGGACTTCCTGGGAGGCACACAGGCTGTAGTTTATGCCGGCTGCTCCTCTGTTCCTGGTAAGAAGCAAACCCAAAGGTAGGTAAATCTGGGGTTGGGGTCAACTGGGCTCTATGGTTGTCCCAGCTAGAATAGGAATTTGGGTTAGCTTTTCACCTGTGACTTTGGTTACTGTTAACATCCTGGGAAGCATGCAGACTGTGGGTATTAGGCTGCTGATCTTACAAATATCTTCTTACTTTAGAATTTTTTTATTTATATTTTTTCAGATATTTTTATTCTACAGGTCATTTGTGTGTGTGTGTGTGTGTGTGTGTGTGTGTGTGTGTGTGTGTATGGCTTCCAGTTTAGTGTTTTTATGGAACTTCTGAGGTTTTTGTTTATATTGGTTTTGGTGTTGTTTTTCACCTTTTAGTGGCACCTTTCCTCCTATTTTTTTTGTCCTGTTACAATGTTAGTTGTTTGCTTTATAATATTATATTAATCATGTCATATTTTATTATCCCTTAGAAGTCTATTAAGGGACATGGATAGAGATGGGAGATGGGTTGAGAAGGAATTTAGAGTAGTTAGGAGAGGAAAAACATAATCAGGAAAAATGAGAAAATGGTCAGGGAGAGAGAAATAGGGAGCAGTTGAGCAGGTAAAGCCTAAGAAGAAGTGTTCTGTCACATGGATCTCCCATAAGAATCATTAGATCTTAAGGTTTAGAGGAAAGCAAAAAGGGAGATAGAATGCAATATTTAATCTCAGTTATTATTAAAGCAATGCTCAATTTATGCTTTTATAGAAAATAAAAATACCTAGAATCCTTGAATCCAACAATAAAATAATTGATTTATAAGAGTATCAGAGAAGGTGAGTGACTGCAAGTATAGATTTGTTATTTTATCTGCATTTTTTTTTTGTCTTCAAAACAAGATTTATTTTTTTTTAACATGAAAATACATGGAAAATACATTGGTCTCTTATCTGTTACAAATAAGACTCAAATTATTAATCATAACAAGAAGTGTTTCTTGAGATATTTCCATCTACACAAAAGACTAACAGCTTATTATTTTTTTTAAAGATTTTAAACATTTTTTGCTTAAAATTATACATTTTTGTCAGTACTGTTTTTTCAGACATTAAAATAAATTTTACATAAAACCATGTGAATATGTTTTTTAGTCAGTACTTGATTTTTTTCAAGGGCTTGACAGTATGCATTGAAAACGTACTAGTTGCAATAAGCGTAAAGTACATGCAAAACAAAACGCAACATGGAAATAGTCAAAGTCTTCTTGTTTTGTGAATATATGTATAGTTTTTGTTTTCTTTATTTCTTGGACTTCATACAGTCTGTGAGTTGTTTCTGGGGGAGTGCAAGCCTCTGGGGTTAGCATCCCACTATCAGTGACTGCATATTATGTCTGTTCTTTTGTGACTGGGTTATCTCACTCAGGATGATCTTCTCTAGATGCAGCCATTTTCTTAAGAATTTGGTTAAGTCATTGTTTCTGGTGGCTGAGTAGTATTCCATTGTGTATATGTACCACAATTTTTGTATCCATTCGTCTCCTGAAGGACATCTGGGTTCCTTCCAGATTCTGGCTATTATAAATAGAGACGCTATGAACATTGTGGTGCATATATCTTTGTTGTGTATTAAAGTGTCTCTGGGGTATATGCCCAGAAGTGGAATAGCTGGGTCTTCAGGTAGTACTATATCCAATTTTCTGAGGTATCGCCAGACAGATTTCCAGAGTGGTTGTATTAGCTTGCAACCCCACCAACAGTGAAGAAGTGTTCCTATTTCTCCGCAGCCTCGCCAGCATCTGCTGTCATCGAGTTTTGGATCTTAGCCAATCTGACTGGTGTGAGGTGGAATCTTAGGGTTGTTTTGATTAGCATTTCCCTGATGGCTAAGAATGTCGAGCACTTCCTCAGATGTTTCTCGGCCATTTGGTGTTTCTCAACTGAAAATGATTTGTTTAGCTCTGTACCCCATTTTTTAATAGGGTTATTTGATTCTCTGGCGTCTAGCTTTTTGAGTTCCTTGTACACCTTGGATATTAGGCCTCTATCTGATGTGGTGTTGGTAAAGATCTTTTCCCATTCTGTTGGTTGCCGTTTTGTTTTCTTGACGATGTCCTTAGCCTTACAGAAACTTTGCAATCTCATTAAGTCCCATTTGTTAATCTTTGACCTTAGAGCTTGAGCCATTGGTGTTTTGTTCAGGAAATTTTCTCCTGTGCCTATGTGTTCTAAGGTTTTCCCTACTTTTTCATCTAATAGTTCCAGTGTATCTGGTTTAATGTGGAGATCTTTAATCCACTTACACTTGAGCTTTGTACAAGGAGATAAGAACGGGTCTATTTTCATTCTTTTGCATGTTGAGTGCCAGTTTGACCAGCACCATTTGTTGAATAGGCTGTCCTTTTTCCATTGAATGTTTACTGCTCCTTTTTCAAAAATCAGGTGACCATATACATGAGGGCTCATTTCTGGATCTTCTATTCTATTCCATTGATCCACTTGCCTATTTCTGTACCAGTACCATGCAGTTTTCAGCACAATTGCCTTGTAATATAGCTTGAGGTCAGGGATAGTGATTCCCGCAGATGTTTTTTTGTTGTTGAGGATGGATTTCGCTATTCTAGGTCTTTTGTTATTCCATATGAAATTGCACATTGATCTTTCCAATTCCATGAAGAACTGGGTTGGAATTTTGATGGGGATTGCATTGAATCTGTAGATTGCTTTTGGTAGGATGGCCATTTTTAAGATGTTGATCTTTCCAATCCATGAGCATGGGAGATCTTTCCATCTTCTGAGATCCTCCTCAATTTCTTTCTTTAGAGGTTTGAAGTTCTTGTCATACAGGTCCTTTACTTCCTTAGTTAGAGTCACACCAAGGTATTTCATAGTTTTTGTAACTATTGTGAAGAGTACCTTTTCCCTAATTTCTTTCTCCACATGTTTGTCCTTTGAGTATAGGAAGGCTACTGATTTGTTTGAGTTAATTTTGTATCCGGCCACTTTGCTGAACTTGTTTATCAGCTGTAGGAATTCTCTGGTGGAATTTTTGGGGTCACTCAAGTACACTATCATGTCATCGGCAAAGAGTGATGTTTTTATCTCTTCCTTTCCGATTTGTATCCCCTTGATCTCCTTTTGCTGTCTAATTGCTCCAGCCAGGACTTCCAGTACTATGTTGAATAGGTAGGGAGAGAGTGGGCAGCCTTGTCGAGTCCCTGATTTTAGTGGGATTGCTTCAAGTTTCTCGCCATTAAGTTTGATGTTGGCTGTTGGTTTGCTGTATATTGCTTTTATTATGTTTAAATATGGGCCTTGGATTCCTGTTCTTTCCAGGACTTTTAACATGAAGGGGTGTTGGATTTTGTTGAATGCTTTCTCAGCATCTAGTGAGATGACCATGTGATTTTGGTCTTTAAGTTTGTTTATATGGTGGATTACATTGATGGATTTCCTTATGTTAAACCATCCCTGCATCCCAGGGATGAAGCCTACTTGGTCATGATGAATGATGGTTTTGATGTGTTCTTGGATTCGGTTTGCAAGGATTTTGTTGAGTATTTTTGCATCAATGTTCATAATTGAGATTGGTCTGAAGTTCTCTTTCCTTGTAGGGTCTTTGTGTGGCTTAGGTACGAGGGTTATTGTAGCTTCAAAAAATGAGTTGGGTAATATTCCATCTGATTCTATCTTTTGGAATAGCTTGGCGAATATTGGTGTTATATCCCCAATAAATGTCTGATAAAATTCTGCACTGAACCCGTCTGGACCTGGGCTTTTTTTGGTTGGGAGGCTTTTGATGACTTCTTCTATTTCTTTAGGTATTATAGGGTTATTTAGATGGTTTACTTGGTCCTGGTTCAACTTTGGGACCTTGTATCTGTCTAGGAATTCGTCCATTTCCTCCAGATTTTCCAATTTTGTGGAGTATAAGTTTTTGTAGTAGGATCTGATGATTTCTTGAATTTCCTTAGTTTCAGTTGTTATGTCACCACTTTCCTTTCTGATTTTGTTAATTTGGATACTCTCTCTTTGCCTTTTAGTTAGTCTGGCTAGGGGTTTATCAATCTTGTTGATTTTCTCAAAGAACCAACTCTTTGTTTTGTTGATATTTTCAATGGTTTTTTTTGTTTCTATTTGGTCTATTTCTGCCCTAATTTTGATTATTTCTTGCCGTCTACTCTTTTTGGGTATATCTGCTTCCTTTTGTTCTAGTGCTTTTAGCTGTGCTGTCAGGTTGCTGATGTGAGCTCTCTCTAGTTTCTTCTTGGAAGCACTTAGGGCAATGAGTTTTCCTCTCAATACTGCTTTCATTGCATCCCATAGGTTTGGGTATGTTGTGTTTTCGTTTTCGTTGAATTCTAGAAAATCCTTAATTTCTTTCTTTATTTCTTCTTTGACCCTGCTATCCTTTAACAGAGCGTTGTTTAGTTTCCATGTGTATGTGGGCATTTTGTTGTCTTTGTTGTTGTTAAAGACCAGCCGTAGACCATGGTGATCTGAGAGGAGGCATGGGAGTATTTCAATCTTCTTATATCGATGAAGGCTCGTTCTGTGTCCAATTATGTGGTCAATTTTCGAGAAGGTGCCATGGGGTGGTGAGAAGAAGGTGTATTCTTTTACTTTAGGATAGTATGTTCTGTATATATCTATTAATTCTAGATGGTTCAAAGTCTCTGCTAGTTTTGCAGTGTCCTTGTTCAGTTTCTGTTTCCCTGATCTGTCCATTGGTGAGAGTGGGGTGTTAAAGTCTCCCACTATTATTGTGTGGGGTGAAATGTATTTTTTGAGCTTTAGTAGAGTTTCTTTTATGAATGTGGGTGATTTTTTATTTGGAGCATGTATGTTAAGGATTGAGAGTTCCTCCTGACAGATTTCCCCGGTAATGAGTAAAAAGTGTCCTCCTTTATCTTTTTTGATAACTTTTGGTTGGAAATTTACTTTATTCGATATTAGAATAGCCACTCCAGCTTGCTTCTTGGAGCTGTTTGCTTGGAAGTTTTTTTCCCACCCTTTTACTCTGAGATAGTGTCTGTCTCTGTCTCTGAGATGAGTTTCCTGTATCCAGCAAAAGGCTGGATTTTGTTTATGTATCCAGTCTGATAGTCTATGTCTCTTTAATGGGGAGTTGAGACCATTTATGTTAATAGATATCAAGGAATAATTGTTTTTGTTTCCTGCCATTTTTGCTTTTTTGGGTTGAGTTGTGCCTGTGTTTTTTTCTTTAGTTTTCTTGCTTAGGAGTTTTCTTGTTTTTACTAGGCTGTATTTTCCCTCCTTGTATTGGGTTTTCCACCTATAATTCCTTGTAGTGCTGGGTTTGTGGTCAGATATTGTGTGAATTTTGATTTGTCTTGAAATATCTTTGTCTCTCCATCGATGTTGATTGATAGTTTTGCTGGGTATAGCAGCTTGGGCTGGCACTTGTGCTCTCTTAAGGAGTGCATGATGTCTGTCCAGGCTCTTCTAGCTTTCATAGTCTCTGTTGAGAAATCGGGTGTGAGTCTGATTGGTCTGCCTTTATATGTTATCTGACCTTTTTCCCTTACTGCTTTTAGTATTCTTTCTTTACTTTGGGCACTTGATGTTTTTACTATTATGTGTCGGGAGGTATTTCTTTTCTGGTCAAACCTATTTGGAGTTCTGAAGGCTTCTTTTATGCTCGTGGTCATCTCATTCTTGAGGGTAGGGAAGTTTTCTTCTATGATTTTGTTGAAGATATTTACTGTGCCTCTTAGTTGATACTCTTCTCCCTCTTCTATTCCTATTATCCTTAGGTTCGGTCTTCTCATTGTGTCTTGTATTTCCTGGACATTTTGGGTTAGGAGCTTTTTGTTTTTTGCATCTTCTCTGGCTGTTTTGTCTATGTTTGCAATGTTGTCTTCTGCCCCCGAGATTCTCTCCTCGATCTCTTGTAATCTATTGGAAATGCTTGCTTCTGTGACTCCTGATTTCTTTTTTTGGTGTTCTGACTCTAGGGTTATCTCTTTTAGCGCTTTTTTTATTGTGTCAATTTCTGTTTTAATTTCCCTCTTCCATTCCTTTATTTCTTTGGTTCTGTTTTCGTCTCGTTCTTTGAGTTCTTTGAGTGTTTTTCTTGTTTCTTCTTTAAAAGCTTCTGAATCTTTTTGCTTTTCCTCCCTTTCTTGTTTAAGTAACTCTATCAGCATCTTGATGCATGTTTTCAGGTCTGTGTCTTCTTTCTCTGGAGTGTTTGGAATTCCTATGTTTGCTACTATCGGAGAGCTGGGTTCTGGTGTTGCTAGATAGTCTTGGTTTCCTTGGGATATACTCTTTCTCTTTCCTCTTGCTATTTTGTTGTCAGTGATATGTTCTTGCCTTTCCCTTGTATCTGGTCTGTGTCCCTGGTACACTTTCCGTGTGTACTCCTCAGAGATCTCTCTACTCCCCAGCAGCCCATGTTCTGTGTGGCAGCTGGGACAGGCTCTGCTCTGTGTCCTGAAGTCGCCCCCGGGTGGGAACAGACGTTCCTAAGATTTGTTCCTGGTCACAGATGCTCAGCCTCTCTGAGCCACCTTTCTGGCTGGCTGTTGGGCCAGGCCCTGCTCTGTGTCCTGAAGTCGTCTCCGGGTGGGAACAGAAGTTCCTAAGATCTGTTCCCGGTCACTGGATCGGGGAGGACAGGGCAGGTCAGGGCAGGGGGTGCCCTTTCCGTGTGCACTCTGCAGAGATCCCTCTGCTCCCCCGCAGCCTAGGTCTCCCACTCACCAGTTGCTCAGCCTGTTCAAGCCGCCTTTCTGGCTGGTGGTTGGGCCAGGCTCTGCTCTGCGTCCTGAAGTCGTCTCCGGGTGGGAACAGAAGTTCCTAAGATCTGTTCCAGGTCACAGTTGCTCAGCCTGTACGAGCCGCCTTTCCGGCTGGTGGTTGGGCCAGGCTCTGCTCTGCGTCCTGAAGTCGTCTCCGGGTGGGAACAGAAGTTCCTAAGATCTGTTCCAGGTCTCAGTAGCTCAGCCTGTAGGAGCCGCCTTTCAGGCTGGTGGTTGGGCCAGGCTCTGCTCTGCGTCCTGAAGTCGTCTCCGGGTGGGAACAGACGTTCCTAAGATCTGTTCCCGGTCACTGGATCGGGGAGGACAGGGCAGGTCAGGGCAGGGGGTGCCCTTTCTGTGTGCACTCCGCAGAGATCCCTCTGCTCCCCCGCAGCCTAGGTCTCCCACTCACCAGTTGCTCAGCCTGTTCGAGCCGTCTTTCCGGCTGGTGGTTGGGCCAGGCTCTCTTTATCTGCATTTTTTAACAACTTAATGAAAGAAATGACAAAAATAATCTAAGTGACCATATCAACTATATTTACCTAAATACACATATATCAATTCACTCATTCTTGTTTCCTTTCCTATCAACTCAGTTATATCTACAATTATATTAAGACTTTAAATTTGCTTTAAAATAGTGTGTAGACAATACCTAAATATAACTGCTTAAGGCACTGAGACACTTTTACCACTACCCCTAAGGCTCAGACAACATCACAAAATAGGGAATAAAATGAATGTAAGATGAAGACGATAAAGAGGACAAAAATAAATGTTATTGCTCAACATGACACATGCATTGCAATCATAAACTCATAGCAGCTGTGTTTTTCTATGTTGAGATGTAAATAGTCATAGATATGGTGGGAACCAATGGAGCACTTCCCTTCCCTGATAAACTAATGACTACTGATAGTTCCTAGGCCAATGGGTGGTCATTGTCTTCATGTGTCTACTTACTAGGATGTCACCCAAAGAACACTGAATAGTTACAGAATCATAGTCACAGATGAACTTGACTAAACTCAGTATGTCACAAAATTAAACAAGAAAATATAAAATACATGACCATTAATACTCAAAATATGAAGGAATCTAAGGGTAATACAGAAGTTGTATTACTTGGGATGAGTAATCAGAATGCATTACATGCATGCATGAAATGGTCAAAGATAAATTTAATAGATCAAAATACTATATTTTTAAATAGATAATGGAGAACACACACCAGCTTAAATTGAAATTAATATTACACTATAGGTTCTGATTATGTTACAAATTGCTGAAAAAAATATTCTGTAAAATCTTAGAAGCACTAATTGAATTCTAAATTCACTTACTACTTGTGTGCCATAGCTTATTCATTATGCCAGTTTCCACTGATTAGATAATTACATTTTAATCACAAAATGTAAGGAAAAATTACTAAGCATATATGTTGTATTTTCCTTCCTATTTATGATTCCATCATATTAAAAATGTAAATGAAACATATTAAAACAGGGGTGTGTATGTAATTATGAGCCTGTTCCACTGCATTAGTGAGCTAATAGTATAAATGTCTTCTCAGCACTGATCATGCTCCTGTATCCCAAATTCATTGAAATCATTATAAGCCTAATAAGTACAAGGTTATCATGAAAAAATAAATGCATTACTCTTTTCCTCAAAAAAGGGGGATAATCTAATAGTTGATCACACATCAATATTAATTTAAAGAAATGTGTAGTGTCTTCTTCTGAAATAAAATTATTTTTCCTGGAAGGATGAGGAAATTTGTAATACTAAAAAATTATAAATATTTCATAAATGTTGAAACTTAAAAGATTCATTTGGACCAGAGTTATAAATAGCAATAAGAATTTCTGAAGTGAGCAATTTTTCAGACCATCCAAATTGCCTGTACCTTGTGCATAGAGTTCCAGAGATGTAACATTTGTCAGTCAACCCCCATACCAGAGAGGATTTTCAGTGATGCAGTTGCCTTTCAGTTACCTACATTCTTGTCAGTTAGCTCCCACCCATGATCAGTAAACACAATAAACTCGATGGCTCATCAAGGTTGTCTTTGGTGGAACTTGTACAGTGATCTCTCATGATGCCCTTTTGCTTACATTTTTAAGATAACATTAATACTGAGCACAACTGGCAGCAAAATGGGAACAAAGGTGGCATAGGGAGGTACAATTGCATGGTAATGGATAGCCAAGGTTACGTGTAAAGATGCACTGATAAAGTGTAGAACATTCACAAAAATGATATACGGAAAGCAATTGTGTGTGGCCTGTGATTCCTTGTTATGAGACTGGATTCAGGTATTATGACATGAAATGAAATTGTGTTTTCTTGATAATAGGTGTCTCTCACAGACTAGAGAATTGTAGTCTTGTGAGTAGCATATTGGGATTAAATTGACAGCAAGTTGAAGGTTTTTATCTGGCTGCTGCTATGCCTAATAGTATGTGCAAAGTTGCTTGAAATAGCCAAAGGGATAGGCTCATGTGAGAGAGGAATTAAAACAGGAAAAGAATATGCCTCCTGACATCTTCCACATTGGCTTCTGATTTATTGGGTAAAGTGAATAATAATAAATAATGAGGTAAATACTACCTTGCTGCTTCATTAGATTATGACAGAAGGGTGGATGGGGAAAAGTATAAATTACATTTAGGTCAGTTAGCTCATCCTAGGAGACAAAAAAATATCTTGGAACCCATGGAAAGAATCAAATAAGCATAATGAAAATTCTGTGGCTTAACAGTCAGATGGGCATTGTGGCACTTACAAATAGTCCAGCAAAAGAAGTCACAATAGTCAAGGAACATTTTGCCTCAGAAGTATCTGATTTAAGAATCATTTTAGCGAAGTAGTGAAATAAATCCTGTGGCCTGGATTATCAAGATGTGGGATATGGGGTCAGATAGTAACAGTTTGAAAGTTATTGAAATGTAGAAATATAAAAATATAAGTACTATCTCTCTTTGAGAGAGACAAAGACTGCATAACCCAAGGCATTGTGAGGAGAATGTGTCTCCTGATGGACTCCCTCATAAGAACAATTAAAGGCACTTGGCATCTCTAGCTGAAATACAGAAATATATCCACAATATAAACAATGAAAGAAGTTCAGTCGTTCCTGATTGAAATGAACGCAAGAGATGCTATGTCTGATATCAAGTTCTCAAGAAAGTTAAGAAACTGATTCAGCAGAAACCATAAGATTGAAAGGAGCATTTGTGCGTTTGCTGAGGCCAATGGATTTGTGACCTTCATGATGTAAGGGAGGGTTTTGACAAATTTCAGTGACAAATACTGACATGTAAACCAGGTTCTTAAACTACTGAAGCAAAAAGAAGAGAAAGCCAAGCAAAGCAGTCTATCCATGCCACTCAAAGGAAATGTCACATGATGCATGTCAGTTAGAGTTCATTAGCAAAAATCTAGAGAATGAAACCTTTGTCAATAAGCTTTTGGAAAGTTCAAACCCTGACCACAAGTCCACCAAAGGGAGACTAGGCAGAATACAGTGAGTTTCAAGTGATCTTTACTGTATTACTTAGTTTGTAAGATAGATATCTCAGCCTCTATATTCTTGAATAGCTGAAGTTGTCTAGAAATGCATATATATCAACTCGAGTACCCACACTGAATTTATGACTTAATAATTACCCTCCAATGTGTGAAATACTTAGGCTTTAGTGAATACTGATGCAAATGTACCTTAATTCATGGGACCCTATAAAATTGTACAGATGATGGACAGCAGCAGATGAATATGAAGATCAAACAGTACCAGTGAGGAGGATTATGTTTGTCCTAAGGGCAGAAAATTATGTGTACTATTAGTGTATTTTCATATATCCATTGCTGGAGAAGTTTATAAGCGTGAGAAGGATGCTAAGGCATAATTATCAAGCACCCTGGGAGAGTTTTGTTTGAGTATAAAATATAAAGGTGGCCACATGTGGCTAATAATGATGGAATTTGCAAAGATACATTTTGGATAGATGTTATTTAACAACATGGCTGCTCTAGCAAGGAATTGACACATTTCAATCCCTCTGGCTGAAACATGCCCTTAGAATGTCCCTTTAATTCCAAACAATGAAGGTAAAGTTAGTTTGTATAAACAATAAAGTTTTGAAAGTAATTTAATTAAGGCACAGACAAAGTGAAGAATCAGAGAAAAATTTCACAAAATAAATCAGAAATAGAATATGCCCAATTCTGACAAGAATATACAGAAAAGAGAGGTGAGGCAATCTAAGGGATCATCTGATGGGGGAATGGAGAGAGTGAGGAGAGAGAGAGAGAGAGAGAGAGAGAGAGAGAGAGAGAGAGAGAATAAAAAGGCATGTTGCAGATGAGGACAGGAAGGGCCCAAGAATGTGAAAGAGCCAGATTAGAAAAGATTTTCAGAGTTAGTTTGATGCCAAACTAGAAACTCAGTGGAAAGCTGAGAGAGGCCCGTTTAAGTCAATCAGATGGAGAAAGAGGAGCTTTGAGCCAGAACATCTGAGTTGAACCATTCAGACAGAGTTCAGAAAGAACTAGAAAGGGCAAGCTAATCTAGCAGTAAGTGTCCAAGACATAAAAGATACAAAGCATAGTCTAAGTGGGGCTGAGGCAGAGCAGGCACACTTCCATCAGGATTGCCCGCAGAGAACTGAGCACCCATAGGAGATGCAGGAGTACTATCTCTACTGAGCCCGTGGGTGAGCCCATACTCTCTCTCCACTATCTGGGGAGAGACCTGCAGGAACTCTCAGGGTGCAGGTATCAAGCTCCTGCTTAGGTATGTGCCCCTCAGGCATCCATCTGCACCCAGAACTAGAGCAAGTCCATTGACATTAGAATTCACAACCTGACCATACAGAGCTGAACACCCAGAACTGATATTCCTCTAGAGCCCACGGCCCACAGACACACAGGAAAGACAAGCACTATTCATAGACAACAAGATCGACTAACATCAAAGTTAAGAAGATAGCAAGAGGCAAGCACAAGAATCTAAGCAACAGGAACTACGATAACTTTGCAACATCATAACCCAGCTCTCCCAACCTAGCAATTAGTGTATATCCCAAAAAACCAGAAAAACAAGACTTTGACTTAAAATTGTGCCTCATGCTGATGATAGAGGGCCTTGAGAAGCACATGAAAAACTCCCTTAAAGAAATATAGGAGAACACAGAAAAACAACTACAAACCCTTAGAGAAACACAGAGAAACAGATGAAGGATTTGAACAAAGGTTATCCAGGATCTGAAAACAAAAATGCAAACAGTAAAGAAAACACAAAGAGAGACAACCCTGGAGATAGAAAAACTAAGAAAGAGGTCTGGAGTCATAGACACAAGCATCACCAGCAGAATACAAGAGACAAAAGAGAGAACCTAAGAGGCATAAGATAATACAGAAAGCATTGAAGCAACAGTCAGAGTAAATGTAAAAATTAAAAAGCTCCTAAGCCAAAATCCAGAAAATCCATGACAAAATGAAAAAAAATAAAAGAACCAAACCTGAATATAATAGATGTAGAAGAAATTGAAACTCTCAACTGAAAGGCCCAGTAAATATCTGCAACAAAATTATAGAAGAAAACTTCCCTAACCTAAAAAAGAGATACAAGAAGCATACAGAACTCCAAATAGATTGGATCATAAAAGAAATTCCTCCAGACACATTATAGTCAAAACAACAAATGTTCAAAAAAAGTATACTAAAAGCAGTAAGGAAAAAAGGACAAGTAACATATAAAGACAGATTAATCAGAATTAAGTCAGACCTCTCAACAGAAACTGAAAGATAGAAAGAAGATCATGGTCAGACGTCATACAGACCCTAAGAGAACAGAAATGCCAGCCGAGGTTACTATATCCAGCAAAACTCTCAGTTACTATAGATAGAAAAAACAAGATATTCCATGACAAGACCAAATTTATACAAAATCTGTTCACAAATCTAGCCCTACAAAGAATAACACATGGAAAACTTCAACACAAGGAGGGAAACTACAGCCTAGGAAAAGCAAGAAAATAATCTTCTTGCAAAAAAAAACAAAAAAACAAAAAACAAAAAACAAAAAAAACAAAAACAAAAAAACAAAAAAACAAAACAAAACAAAACAAAAAATAACCAAAAACAAAAAAGCAGCAGAAGAAAGATATACAAACATAATTCTACCCCTAACCAAAAAAAAGGAGACAACAATCATTATTTCTTAATATCTCTTAATATCAATGGACTCAATTGCCCAATAAAAGGACATATGCTATTCGACTGGATATGAAAACAGGATCCAGAATTTTGCTGTATCCTAAAAGAAAAGAATTTACCTTCTTCTTAGCACCTTGTGGTATCATCTCCAAAACTGACCATGTACTTGGTCACAAATCATGCCTCAACAGATACAAGAATATCAAAATAATCCCATGTATCCTATAAGATCACCATGGACTAAGGCTGGTGTTTAATAACAACAAAAACAACAAAAAGTACATATACATATGGAAGCAGGACAATGCTCTACTCAATGATAGGTGGGCCAAGGAAGAAGTAAAGAAATCAAAGACTTTTAGAATTTAACACAAATGAAGACACAACATACCCAAACTTATGGGACTCAATGAAAAAGAAAACTCAGAACTCTAAGTGCCTCCAAAAAGAAACTGGAGAGAGCACACACTAACAGCTTGACAGCACACCTGAAAGCTTTAGAACGAAAAAAAAAAAATGCAGATACACACAAGAAGAGTAGATGGAAGAAAATAAACAAAGAGCTGAAATCAACCAAATAGAAATGAAAAGAACTATACAAAGAGTCAAGATAACCAGAATCTGGTTCTTTGACAAAATCAACAAGATTGAAAAACCCTTAGCCAGACTAACAAGAGGATGAACAGAGAGTACCCAAATAAAAATATTATAAATGAAAGAAGAGACATAAGAACCGAAACTGAAGCAATGAAAGAAGTCATTTTACCCTATTACAAAAGTCTATGCTCAACAAAACTGGAAAATCTAGAGGAAATGGACAATTTTCTAGATAGATACCAGGTACCAAATTTAAATCAGGATAAGATAAACCAACTAAACGGTACTATAAACACTAAAGAAATAGAGGCAGTCATCAAAAGCCTCCCAACCAAAACAAAAAAACAAACAAACAAACAAAAAAAACAAAAAACAAAAAAAAAAAAAAACCACCCTGGAACAGATTGATTTAATGCCGAATTATATCACACCTTCATTGAAGACCTAACACCAATACTCTCCAAAGTATTCCACAAAAATAGAAACAGGGAACACTATTCAATTCATTCTTCTAAGCTACAGTTACATTCATTCCTAAACCACACAAAGACCCTACAAAAAATGAACTTCATACCAATTGCTCTCATGAACATTGATGAAAAAATATTCAATAAAATTCTTGCAAACAGAATCCAACAACACATCAAAATGATGATTCAGCATGATCAGCAAGGCTTCATTCCAGGAATGTAAAGATGTTTCTACATACAGAAATCTATCAATGTAATTCACTATATGAATAAATTCAAAGGACAAAACATATAATCACTTATATAGATGCTGAGAAAGCATTTGACAGAATTTTTCATCTTAAAAGTCTTGGAAAGATCAGGAATTTAAGGCCCATACTTAAACAGAGTAACATCAATATACATCAAACCAGTAGCCAACATCAAACTAAATGATGAAAATCATGAACCAATCTCATTAAAATCAGGGAATAGACAAGGATGCCCTCTTCCTTGCTACATATCCAATATAGTACTGGAAATAATAGCCAAAGCTATCAAACAGCCAAAATAAGTCAAAGGATACAAATTTAAAAGGAAGAAGTCAAAATATCATTATTTGCAAATGATGATAGTATTCTTAAGTGACCCCAAAAATTCCACCAGAAGTTTTCTACAGCTGATAACTAACTTCATCCAGGTGGTTACATATAAAATTAACTAGAACAAATTAATAGCCTTCCTCTACTCAAATCATAAACAGGTTGAAAAAGAAATTAGAGAATCAGCATCATTCATAATAGTCACAAAATATAAAATACCTTGCTGTGGCACTAATCAAGCAAGTGAAAGATCTCTATGACAAGAACTTCAAGTTTCTAAAGAAAAAAAAATTGAAGAAAGTCTCAAGAGGTGGAAAGATCTCCCATTCTCATGAATTGGAAGGATTAACATTGAAAAAATGGCCATCTTGCCTAAGCAATCTACATATTCAATGCAATCCACATCAAAATTCCAGTGCAATTTTTCATAGAGTAAGAAAGAGCAATTTGCAAATTTATTTGGAATAATAAAAAACCCAGGATAGCAAAACCCATTCACAACAATAAAAAAAAGAAAAAGAAAGCAGGGAAATCAGCGTCCCTTAACTCATGCTCTATTACAGATCAATTGAGATTAAAAAAACACATGGTATTGGTACAAAAAAAGCCAGGTAGATAAATGGAAGAAAATTGAGGACCCATAAATGAATTCATACACCTATGGTCACTTAACGTTGGACAAATGAGCTAAAAGCATTCAATGAAAATTAGACCACCTCTTCAAAAAATGGTGCTGGCTCAACTGGCAGTCAGCATGCAGAAGAATGCAAGTTGTTCTTTTTGTACCTCCTGGTACCAAGCTCAAGTCAAAGTAGATCAAAGATCTCCACATAAAGCTAGGTACACTGACACTAATAGAACAGAAAGTTGGGAAGAACTTAGAACAACACATAGGGAAATTCTCCTGAAGAGGAAACCAATGGCTTATTCTCTAAGATCAAGAATCGACAAGTGGAACCTCATTGCAAAGCTTCTATAAGCCAAAGGACACTGTCAAAGGATAATATGGCAATCAACAGATTTAGAAAAGATCTTTATCAATCCTATATCTGATAGAAGGCTAGAGTCCAATATATATATATCATTTACATATATATATATATGTAAAATTAACTCATGAAGGTAGACTCTAGAGAATCAAATAATCCTATTTAAAAATGGGGTACAGAGCTAAACAAACAATTCTCAACTGAAGAATATTGAATGGCTGAGAAGCACCTAAAAAAAAGCAAAATATCCCTAGTAATCATGAAAATGCAAATCAAAACAACCTTGAACTTGCACCTCATACCAGTTAGAATGGCTAAGATCAAAATCTTAAGTGACAGCAGATGCTGGCAAGGATGTAGAGAGAGAGGAACACTCTTCCACCATTGATGGAACTGTAAGCTGGTACAACCACTCTAGAGATCAGTCTGGCCCTTCTTCAGAAAACTGAACATAGTACTACCTGAGGACCACTCCTGGGCATATACCCAAAAGAAGCTCCAACATCTAACAAGGACACATGTTCCACCATGTTCATAGCAGCCTTATTTATAATAGCCAGGAAGTGAAAACAACCCAGATGTCCTTCAACTGAGGTATGGATAGAGAAATTGTGATATATTTACAAAATTAAGTATTACACAGCTATTATAAACAAAGGCTTCATGAAATTTCTAGGAAAATGGACGGAACATGAAGCTATCATTCTGAGAGATGTAACCCTGAGGGATTCACAAAAGAACATTCAGGGTATGGACTTAATTATAATTGAATACAAGTCCATAAACCTTGGAATACCCAAGATAAAATTTACAAAAATTATGAAGCTCAAAGGGAAAGAAGGCCAGAAGGTGGATGTCTCAGTACTTTTTAGAAGGAAGAGCAAAACATTGATGGGAAGAAATAATTGGACAAATCAAGCAGCAGGGACTGGAGAAAAGATCGTTCAAAGACAGGGTTCCAACTAGCCAGGAGGCAGAGAGATGTCAGCAAAGCTCGAGGAATGTGCACGCCTTCCCGGCTTGATCCAGGGACCCAAGAACCCAGCATCGGGCCCTCTGTTTCCAGCCAGCAGATTTTGGTTGCACAACAGACGCTCAGACAATCTGCCACCAGTAAGAACAGAGACCCAGAGATACAGGCCTGATGAGAACGGGGAGATAACGGGCTCCAACTAGCCAGAGGGCAGAGAGATCTCAGCAAAACATGCAAAACTATCAATCATCATAGATGGCAAGACAAAGATATTCCAAGAAAAAACTAAATTAACACAATATATGACCACAATCCCAGCACTACAACGAATTATAGATGGAAAACCCAATACAATGAGGGGAACTACTTCATAGTAAAAACAAGAAAACTCCTAAGCAAGAATACCAAAAGAAGAAAGACACACAGGCACAATTCAACCTACAAAAGCAATAATAGCAGGAAACAGGAACAACTATTCCTTGATATCTGTTAACATAAATAGACTCAACTCCCCAATAAAAAGATATAGGCTATCAGACTGGATACATAAACAAAACCAAGCATTTTGCTGCATACAAAAAACTGATCTCAGAGACAAAGACAGACACTATCTAAGAGTAAAAGGTTGGGAAAAAGTTTCAAGCAAATGGCCCTAAGAAGCAAGCTGGAGTGGCCATGATAATATCAAATAAAATAGATTTTCCACCAACAGTTATGAAAAAAGATAAGGAAGGACACTTTTTACTCATTACAGGGGAAATCTGTCAGGAGGAACTCTCAATCCTTAACATATATGCTCCAAATAGAAAAGCACCCACATTCATAAAAGAAACCCTACTAAAGCTCAAAAAATATATTTCACCCCACACATTAGTAGTAGGAGACTTTAATACCCCACTCTCATCAATGGACAGATCATGGAAACAATACCTGAACAAGGGCACTGTAAAACTAGCAGAGATTATGAACCAATGGGAATTAATAGATATCTACAGAACATATCATCCTAAAACAAAAGAATACAACTTCTTCTCAGCACCTCATGGCACATTCTCGAAAAATGAACACATAATTGGACACAGAAAGAGGCTCAATAAATATAAGAAGATTGAAATACTCCCATGCGTGCTTTTGGATATCCATGTTCTAAATCTGGTCTTTAATAACAACAAAGACAACAAAAAGCCCATATACACATGGAAACTAAACAATGCTTTATTAAACCATAGCAGGGTCAAAGAAGAAATAAAAAAAGAAATTAAGGATTATCCTGAATTCAATGAAAATGGCAGCATGACATACCAAAACCTATGGGATGCAATGAAAGCAGTACTGAGAGGAAAATTTATAGCTCTTAGTGCTTCCAAAAAGAAATTGGAGAGAGCATACACTAGCAACCTGACAGCACCGTTGAAAGCTCTAGAACAAAAGGAAGCAGATACACCCAAGAGGAGTAGACAGCAAGAAATAATCAAACTTAGGGCAGATATAGACCAAATAGTAACAAAAAGAACCATTGAAAGAATCAACAAAACCAAGAGTTGGTTCTTTCAGAAAATTAAAAAGATTGATAACGGTTGGCCAGACTAACTAGAGGGCAAAGAGAGAATACCCAAATTAACAACACCAGAAAGGAAAGTGAAGAAATAATGACTGAAACTGAGGAAATTAAAGAAATCATCAGATTCTACTACAAAAGCCTATAATCAACAAAGCTGGAAAATCTGGAGGAAATGGATGAATTCCTAGACAGATACAAGATACCAAAGTTAAACCAGGACCAGGTAAACCTTTTAAATAATCCCATAACACCTAAAGAAATAGAAGCAGTCATCAAAGCCTACCAACCAAAAAAAGCTCAGGTCCAGATGGTTTCAGTGCAGAGACTTATCAGACATTTATTGCGGACATAAAACCAATACTCTCCAAACTATTTCACAAAATAGAATCAAATGGAACACTACCTAACTCATTTTTGAGGCTACAGTAACTCTTGTTCCTAAACCACAAAGATCCTACAAGGAAAGAGAACTTCAGACCAATATTACTTATGAACATTGATGCAAAAATACTCAACAAAATCCATGCAAACCATATCCAAGAACACATAAAAATGATCATTTACCATGATCAAGTAGGCTTCATCCCTGGGATGCAGGGATAGTTTAATATAAGGAAATCCGTCAATGCAATCCACCATATAAAGAAATTCAAAGTAAAAACCACATTGCCATCTCACTAGATGCTGAGGAAGCATTTGAAAAAATCCAACACACCTTTATGTTAAAAGTCTAGGAAAGAACAGGAATCCAAGGCCCATATGTAAACATAATATAAGCAATATACAGCAAGCCAACAACCAACATCAAACTTAACAGTGGGACTTGAAACAATTTCACTAAAATCAGGGACTCGACAAGGCTGCCCATTCTCCCCCTACCTGTTCAACATAGTATTGGAAGTCCTGGCCGGAGCAATTAGAGCGCAAAAGGAAATCAAAGGGAGACAAATTGGAAAGGAAGAAGGAAAAACATCACGATTTTCAGATGACATGATAGTGTACTTCAGCTACCTGACAAATTCCACCAGAGAACTCCTACAGCTGATAAACAAGTTCAGCAAAGTGACTGGATATAAAATTAACTCAAAAAACTCAGTAGCCTTCCTATATTCAAAGGACAAACATGTGGAGAAAGAAATTAAGGAAAATATACCCTTCAAAATAGTCACAAAAATCTATGAATTTCCTTGGTGTGACTCTAACTAAGCAAGTGAAGGACATGTATGAAAAGAACTTCAAACCTTTAAAGAAGGAAGTTGAGGAAGATATCAGAAAATGGAAAGATCTTCCATGCTCATGGATTAGAAGGATCAACATTTTAAAAATGGCCATCCTACCAAAAGCAATCTACAGATTCAGAGCAATCCCCATCAAAATTCCAACCCAGTTCTTCATAGAGTTGGAAAGATCAATGTGCAATTTCATATGGAATAACAAAAGACCTAGAATAGCGAAATCCATCCTCAACAACAAGAAAACATCTGCAGGAATCACTATCCCTAAACTCAAGCTATATTACAAGGCAATTGTGGGAAAACTGCATGTTACTGGTACAGAAATAGGCATGTAGACCAATGGAATAGAATAGAAAATCCAGAAATGAGCCCTCACGTATATGGTCACCTTATTTTTGACAAAGGAGCTGTAAACATTCAATGGAAAAAGGACAGCCTATTCAACAAATGGTCTTGGTCCAACTGGCACTCAGCATGCAGAAGAATGAAAATAGACCCTTTCTTATCTCCTTGTACCATGCTCAAGTGTAAGTGGATCAAAGATCTCCACATTAAACCATGTTCACTTAAACTGTTAGATGAGAAAGTAGGGGAAACCTTAGAACTCATAGGCACAGGAGAAAATTTCCTGAACAGAACACCAGTGGCTTGAGCTCTAAGGTCAAAGATTGACAAATGGGACTTAACAAGATTGCAAAGTTTCTGTAAGGCTAGAGACACTGTCACGAATACAAAACATCAGCCAACAGAGTGGGAAAAAATCTTTACCAACTCCAAATCAGATATAAGCCTAATATTCATGGTATACAAAGAACTAAAAAAGCTAAACACCAGAGAATCAAACAACCCTATTTTAAAAATGGGTTGCAGAGTTAAACAAAAAGTTCTGAATCGAGGAATATCGAATGGCTGAGAAATATCTAAGGAAGTGCTCAATATCCTCAGCCATCACGGAAATGCAAATCAAAACAACCCTGAGATTCCACCACACACCACTCAAATTGGCCAAGATCCAAATCTCAGATGACAACAGATGCTGTTGAGGATGTGGAGAAAGAGGAACACTTCTCCACTGTTGGTGTGGTTGTAAACTGATACAACCACTCTGAAAATCAGTCAGGCAGTTCCTCAGAAAAATGGACATAGTACTACCTGAAGAGCCAGTTATTCCACTTCTGGGCATTTCCCCAGAGAAGCTCCAACATACAACAAAGATACATGCACCACAATGTTCATTGCAGCTCTATTTAAAATAGCCAGAAGCTGGAAAGAACCCAGATGTCCTTCAGTAGATGAATGGATACAAAAATTGTGGTACTTTTACACAATGGAGTACTACTCAGCTCTCAGAAACAATGACTTAACGAAATTCTCAAGAAAATTGATGTATCTAGAGAATATCACCCTGAGTGAGATAATCCAGTCACAAAAGAACAAACATAGTATGCAGTCACTGATAATGGAATACTAACTCCAGAAAGCTCTGAACACCCCAGAAATAACTCACAGACTGTGTGAAGTTCAAGAAAAAAAAAAAGAATAATTTTAATTAATAGAACTGTATCACATCCCCCTTTCTTCCCTATAGCCCCTCCCAGTTTCTCTCCTATCCCCTTAAATTAATATCCTCTCTTCCTATATTATTGTTACATATATACATATGTGTATGTATATGTATGCACAAATACTTAATTACAACCTTAAAAATGTATTCATATACTTTTATGAAAAAATGCTTAAAATTTGTACTTTTATCTTTGTTTCTTCAAATAAAGTTTTTCAATAATAAAAGATTATTCAAAGACTTTTTTTAGATTCATATTCTTTGGAATAAATGGCAGATAACTTAAAAAAATTTTTTAATGTTTATTACATAGGCAACCTTAGTACTCTAATGTGAATGTAGAAAACAGGAAATACTTAATTATTCTTTTCCTTTCATCTTTTTTTTACAGCCCATACTTTATCCCCTCCCAGTTCACCCTCTGACTGTTCCACATACCATACTTCTTCCCACACCCTGCCTCTGTCTCCACAAAAGTTTTCCCACTCCTCTGCCATGTTCACTCCACCAGGCCATCACAATCTTTGGGGCCTCCAGTTTCTTGAGTGTTAGGTCCATTTTCTCTGACTAAATCCAGACCCAGCAGTCCTTTTCTGTATTCCTGTTGTGGGATCTCATATCAGCTGGTGTATGCTGCCTGGTTGGTGACTCACTGTCCAAGAGACCTCATGGGTCCGGGTTAATTGAGACTGTTGTTCTTCTTATAGGGTCACCCTCTAGTTAGTGAAAGAATTTCTAGATTGGATCAGTCAGAATATTTCAGCTTATGATCTAAGATGGCTTACCCAAGAGTACAAAAATAGTACCTGGTCAGCTGACGCTTCTCAATTGTTTGGTGAGTAACTGGATAGCTCTAGGCATACAGACTAACTCTTCCACTTTTTTTGGCCCACCTGATGGGTTTAGCTTGGATAATTCTCTCCTCTATGTCTCTCATGTGAGTCACTGATAAAATGTTTGGTGCCTTATATTGCATATCTGTAATATTAGATAGAGCCCAGAGAGCTAAGGCAGGGATATATCTTCTATTCCATTAGATTTGATGATGACATACTTTTATCATTACTTTTACTATGTGAGTTAATTTTATTAATATTTCTCCTTTCATTTCTATTTTATTATTTGGGATTTATTAACATGGTTTATTATTTTATATATAATTGATTTCTTATACTGTGTTTGTCCCACACTGTGAAACATCATTACATATATCTGATTTTAAACTATTATAATGTTCAGTTTGAGAATCAAAATTGAAATTAAAACTAACATTATAACACTTTAACCAGTTTTTCTTCTAACTGGTTCCATTCCCTTCCACACACTATGTTATAGGATTTTAATTTATTAAATTCAAAATGCTTTTTATTTTTATGCAACCTATTTTTATGAACCGTTTTTCAAATAAGTATGTTGTAGAATTTGTAAATATTTTAGGACTTTATGCATGACTTTGTTCAAGATCTTTCAATATAATTCTGCTCTAGTACAAAAAATATTTAATCATAGTTTTGTAGTTCTTACACTTAGACCCAGTTGATTTCTGTTCAGAGATGAGAGAGAAATACAATTTTTGTTTCAGTTGACTGTACATGCATACTGACTTTTCCAGGACAATTTCACAGAGGTGGCTGTCTCTGAGGAAAGTTTGCTGAGAATCACTTAGCCATAGTATGCCTTCGTGTTGGAGGACTTTCAAGTTTCAGTTCTCATTTTTATTGTTGAGAAGATCTAATTTTCAGTTTTAGCCATATCCAGATTGACATCTATGCTACCTGGATGCCATTGTCATCCAGACTGATATCACATAGGACTTCCAGAACATATCAGACAGGACAAATCATTCTTCCCTCATTTTTAACTGCTTTGAGTGTGACATGTAGCTGGAAATTGAACATCTCTATCTTGGATAAGCTGGTGTGCTGTTGAGTTAAGCAGTTCAGAAACAGAGAAGGTTGACAGCTTGATAGTTTGGAAGGCATGTCATATCTCTAGCCTTTTATATTGGGAACACATCTATAAACTTACACTGCTAATCAATTTATGGAGTCATCATTGTTATAATAAGATAGTTTTGATCTTTTTATCTATATAATTTGGTTTCTGAACTGCTTGGTCTGGATGACAATGACATCTGTGTAGCATAAGCTTCCAGAGGTTCTCAGTTCAATTCCCAGGAACCACAAGGTGACTCATGACCATCTATAACGGGATCTGATGCTCTCTTCTGGTGTGTCTGAAGAAAGTGACAGGGTATTCATATAAATAAATAAATAAATAAATACAAACAAACAAACAAATAGGAGCAAATGGTCCTGCCAACCTTGTAGGTATATTGACTGTGGTATTATATTCCTTACTGGGAACTCAGGAGGTGTGTAAATGTCACATATTTCTTGTGTTTTGGATTTGACTAAGCACCCAGAGATCTTTCTCTCTTTACTCGTCCCCGTAGTAAAGTTACCTTTCACATTAAGGGGTATCTTGAGTGTGCTAAACAGAGAAACTTCAGCAACAGCAGTAAAAACAACACGCTGTTTATTTTAATAACCTATGCACAACTTGTTTTAGATGTTTTATTATGGGTGTTGCATCCATAATATGTAATGCTAGAATCCCTCTTATTAAGAATTTTATCGAAAGCCAAGTAAGTAATAACATTCAACCCGTATAATTTGCTGGTTCATAAGGTAAGTTCTCAGGCAAGCCATTCTTATCTTCCATCCATACTTTTAAGTCAAATCAAGGTGATATTGGACATTCAGTTGCTGATCTCTTCAAATAAGGTATGCAATATATTTTCTTTTTATAACCTTTCCATCCTCTCCTTCACCAATGTTCTTCACTGATTTTATGATTAAAAAACAGAATTATTAATTCGTATGATTTGATTAATAAAAAATACATTTTCTAAACAAGATATAAAATATGGTCAGTTAATATGAAAAGTACAAATGCTAATTATCCCGAGGTAGAATTGCTCTTACCTACGTCCTATTGTAGAGGCAGATATTTATCTTCAAGTACCCCAGAGCAAAGAACTCTGTGAAGAAGACAGTTACCTTTGCAACCATATTTATCATGTAAATAGCTCAGAAAAGGATACTGCCAGTTACATCCTTAAAATACAAAAATGCATGCATTTCACTATTTTGTAAATGCCAGAGAGATGCTGCATCCCTGAGAGTTAACGGTGCGGCACTTTTGTGCTCAGTAGCATGAATCATTAATCATGAGACAGGCCATATTCTTGCACTGCTTCTGCTTTCATTACTTGGCCTAATTAAACAGTTCTCTGAACTGGAATCTCAGATTCCTCTGTTACAGATTATCATTAATTATGGTGAAAGTGCTCAGAGATGTTGGACTCAATTATATTCTACTCAACTCTGGCAGCGTGTGATTCATTGCGCAGCCTGCTCTGCCGATGGACTCTTTTCTTATCTCACACTCCCACTTCTGTAAATTGGGCTCTGGCAGCCAACAAACTAAGAGTTATGTGCTGCGTTTTCATTAAGAACATGTTGGAGGAGCACGGACCAATTAAGGATTCTGTATTTTATAAGGAGTGATGAAATGATCGGTGGGTTCTGGGAGAATTAGCTCAGTGAAGAAGCAGTCTCAATCTCTGAATCTGATTTCTATTTTGGTTGTTTCTTTGGGGGGTCAGTTCCTTGCATCTCTGATTTGAAACTTTTAAAATCTACAGGAGACCAGTTGATTGTCAGTAGGGAAAGAATAAAAATATTTGTTTGATGCCTGTGTGAGCTACTGGAAAACATTTCCAGTGACATATGCCCAGCACATTATAGCTCAAAAGACACCAGTTTTATCAATTTTGACAGTAATTTTCCATGCTAGGCAATAAAATGTGTCGTACAGTACTGAATCTGATACAGACTGGGCTAATGTGCTCGTATAGACAAAGGCAGAACATCAGGATTTTCAGGCTCTTGGTGGTCTTTGAGGGGTCTGTTAGGGAGAGGGAAGTGGTGTAATTTGATGTATGGCATATAGAGATCAATTCCCAAAGCACTTATGTTACAGTTAAAACATGTTTTGAAAAGGTTTTTCTGTTTTGGTTTCTTTTTATTTCTTTTTGGTATCATCTCCCTACGCTGCCTCTGTCGTCTCCATCCCTCCCTTCCTGTGTCCCACTCCTCCCTCCTTCCTTCTTCTTTCCATCCCTCCCATCCTTCTCTCTCTCCCTCTTTTCTTCCCTTACTCCTTCTTTCTTTCATTAAGTGACAACACTATTGTTGTAAAAATTGGAGCAATTTAAATATAGTTTTTACTAAATGCATAGGGAAAATTTCATATTAAATTATTTATCTGGTTCCTTTATTGGTGTTAAAATCATGCTAAAATCTGAAAGTTTATGTTGTTATAGCATTCCCTGAACAGAAAACTAATTTATCAAATAAAAATATACACAATAAAGTTTGAACTGAACTTCTATTTAAGGATTGCCCATTATGTACTTAATTGATCTTCGATGCTTCATGGATTATAATTTTTAGGTTGCAGAAAAACTGAAGTACTGTTGTAGATATACAAAATTTGATATAAGTGGAAGTTTAGCTGTTGCTTCCTTTTATGTTGTGGGTATTAAAATATAATAGAAATTATTGCTATAGAACTTCTGTTAATAAAGTCAAATCCATTTTCGCACAATTAACTTTGGCGATTAGTTTTAAAATTAAAAGTTACCAGGGTTTGTACATAAAAATATAAGTGAATACTGGCAAGAATATTTTGTACAACTCATTGCCTGTATTTTTATGAATAATGCATTGAAATCATGCCACTCAATAACAAGATTTTTGAACAAATTTCATTGCAAGGTATGACTTCATTATTTTATTTAGAGGAACAGAAAAATGCAATAAAGCCTAATGTTAAAAATCCACTCACTTATATAAATAACTGAGGCCTTCCACCTAAAAATCTGCCTGTAACTAACATATCAGAAAAAAATGAATAGGTTTGATTTGTCCAGGTTAAATGAGAGGATGAAATTTCTTTCCTCTTTAGCCCACTTTAAACATGTGGTATAAAACCAGAAAAATTATATGTGTCTCTTTGTTTCTCATTTGAGGGGTTAAGAAATTTGTGACTTATCACAAAACTGCTCTTAGGGTCACGTGGAAGCAGTGTTCTCCTGTGAGTCATCTCAACAAGCCACACATTTCTTTAATCCTAGTTCTCTCTCTACAAACATTCCCTATGCTTGTTAGAGAATAAAGCTGTCCCCAGTGGCATCCTAAATATGTTTCCAATATTTTTACCTTGGAAACATCCCTCCCAGAAGCCGCTGTAATGATGTAGAAAGAGGATACCTCCTTTCATTTTGTAACTTCTTTAGTGTCTAGTTTATTTTTTCTAAATTCCTCTAATTTTATTGAGTTATAAGCCACATATGTCCACTTCTCCTGAATACAGGTCAAAAAGATAAGAGATTTAAAACACAATGGGAGAATAAAAGTTCTAGGTGTAAGCCTTTGGCTTAACAGTCTGTAGGTTTCATATCCTGCAGTAGTTTTGGGTTTTAATATATATGAAAATCAGTGGTCTTGTATCTATGCATATGTGTCCTCTATAATATAATTTTGACAGATGGAGAGCTGGGTAAATCTACAGAAAAACCTTGGCTTGACTTGCACTCTACCAAAACTTGTTTAAGAAGGCATTCACGTGTATTTATTTTTTAAATAAAGATTCATTTTTTTTGGCCTGCCCTTCTCTCTCATTGAGATGCTGGCTTCCTATCCTTGCCTGTCCCACATACACAATCTACTTGAGCTGTTGTGTTTTCTTTTCTTTTTTTTTAAAAAACAGGATTACTCCATGCATAATGCTGAGGTCTATACCATTCTATATCTCCTCCTTATTAAAAATAAATATGTTATCTTGCCCCTGTTTGCACCATCTAAAATTTTGACAATATCTTACTTTAAAAAAATAGAGAGACATAGAAACCAGGAAGCCATTTCTTCCACGAGCAGCTCCAGACAGACTGCTCATTGAAAATGTAATACACTGCACCGTGTCACAGGTCAGCTGGCAAATGGCAATCTGAATTTTAAAAGGAATATGAATAAAATTCTGTTTTATTTTGAAAATGAACTTTCTGCCCTCCATCATGAATCCAATATATGTCTTAATCTTCTGTGCTCTTGAAGCCTGCGGCTCCTGGCTGAGTCCTTTGACTCCTGATCCTAATAAGAAAATAGGTTGTTTTCTCATCCTCCGCTCATTTTTAGAAGGGTTGAAACAAACAGGCCCCGATTCCAAATGTAATTGACAAAGCATAAAAACATGTATGTTATGTAATTTTAGGTTTACAACTGCTCGCAGTGCTGGGATGTTTTATTTTTAAATTTGATTAAGATGTTATACCTTTAGAAATGTGCTGTCAAGATTTGAAATCAAAATCTCCAAGTATAGGGTGCCTGTTTGCCTAAGAACTGCACACACAAGGTTGATATCGCATAGACTGGATAATGGTACACTTCAATCGGGCACATTTTCATTTAACCTGGACATTTTTATGGCTGCACAGAGGGATATATAGACAGAGTTTTAAAAGTATATTATGACTGTTGTTTCTGTTAAAACTCAGAAGAGCATGCACCACATCTGTGTCCTTGTTTGCTGTTTTATCCTAACAAGAAATAATTCATTATGTTCTCTTTTTTCTAGACTTATTGTTTCCATGTTCTTTAAATTTATGACTTGTAATTAGAATATATAATGCTTGCATTTTCAAGAAAATAACATTTTGATTTTGTTTCTTATATGCATTCTCCTAGGATTGGTATCCTGTTATAGTGTCATCACTTGAATCCATTATTAAGAGATAGTTTTTTTCATTGAATATTTTAAGTATTTACATTTCAAATGTTATCCCCTTTCCCGGTCCTCCCTTCTCCAACCCCACCTCTCTCTGCTTCTATGAAGATGCTCTCTCTTTGACCTATCCATTCCCACCTCACTATCCTGGCATTACCCTACACTGAGACACCAAACTTTCAGAGGACCAAGGTCCTATTCCCCCACAGATGCCTGACAAGGCCATCCTTTGCTACATATGTGGCTGGAGCCAAGGGTTTCTCCATATATACTCATTGATTGGTGGTTTAGTGCCAGGAAGTTCTGGAGGGGTTTGGTTGATTGAAATTGTTGTTCTTCCTATGAAGCTGCAACCCCTTCAGCTCCTTCAGTCTTTTCTCTAACTCCTTCATTGGAGTCCCTGAGCATAGTCTGATGGTTAGCTGCAGGCATCCTCATCTGTATCAGTAAGGATCTGATATAGTCTCTCAGGACACATTCATATCAGGCTCTTCTTAGCAAGCACTTGTGACTTCAATATTAGTAATGGGGTTTGGAGACTGCATATGAGATGGATCCCCAGTTGGCGATATCTTGCAATAGCCTATCCTTCAGTCTCTGCTTCACTCTTTGTCTCTGTATTTCTTCCAGTTGATATTTAGTTCCCCTTCCTATAGAAGGACTGAATCATCCACATTTTGTTTTTTTTTTTTTTTTTTTTTTTTTTTTTTTCTTCTTCTTGAACTTCATATGGTCTGTGAATTGTGGCTTGGGTATTTTGAGTTTTTGGGCTAATATCCACTTATCAGTCATTGCATGCTATGTGTGTTCTTTTGTGACTATTTTACCTCACTCAGGATGATGTTTTCAAGTTCCATCCATTTACCTAAGAATTTCATAAAGTCATTGTTTTTAACAGCTAAGTAGTACTCCATTGTGTAAATGTTCCACATTTTCTCTATCTATTCCTTTGTTGAATGACATCTGGGTCTCTTCAGCTTCTGGCTATTATAAATGTAGTTGTTATAAACTTAGTAAATCATGTGTCCTTCTTATATGTTAGAGTATATCTTGGGTATATGCCCAGCAGCAATATAGCTGGGTCTTCTGGTAGCATTATGTCTAATTTTCTAAGGAACCACCAGACTGATTTCCAGAATGGTTGTACCAGTTTGCAATCCCACCAACAATGAAGGAGTGTTCCTCTTTCTCCACATTCTTGCCTGCATCTGCTATAACCTGAGGTTTTGATCTTAGCCATTCTGTCTGTTCTTTTTTTTTAATGGAGTAGGGGTAAGGTGGTTCTCCTGTAAGAATCTTTAAAAGGGATTGTACTTGTACTGCCCATATACTCTTGGAAATATGGTCACCCACTGCACCATAGTTCAATTACTAGAAGACATATCTTTAAATTCTATGTCACTAACTGTTCTCAGCAAGGTATTTCCATAGAGACAAAAATCTTTACACACGGTATCTAATCAGAAAGAAAATTTTAATTTCATAAGTACTATATATGGGTGCTATGTGTATACACATATGTATACATATATATATACACACATATATATGTGTATATGTGTGTATGTAGGTATGTATGTATGTATAGACATACAGGTCTATATAACATATATGTCTAGCTTCCAGACATAAACCTGCAATAGTGAAGATTAACAAAAACAGGAAAATAATTTTGAGAACCACAATGTTGCTGCATGCATGAACTGGTGTGATGATATAATTCTGCACTGTCAGAAACCAGCTGTTCCATCACAGCTAACTCTGGATAGTTCAACACTCCAGTAAAGCAAAATTTATTCTAAAATCCTATGTCATGAAGATGATATATGCCCTCATGGAGAATATAAAGAACTATTTTAAAGAAATACAAGAAAACACAGGCAAATAGGTAGAAGCCCTTGAAGAGGAACAAATAAATCCCTTGAAGAAATATAAGAAAATGCAATTAAGTAGGTAAAAGGAATTGAACAAATGTTCCAAGAACTAAGAACAGAAATAGAAACAATAAAGAAAACACAAAGGGAGGCAATCCTGGAGGTGGACATCTTAGTAAAAGATCAAGAGTTACAAATGCAAGCATCACAAACAGAATGCAAGAGATAGACAAGAGAATCTTGAGCTTAGAAGATATCACAAAAAAAGGTAAATTGGTCAAAGAAAATACGAAGAGTAAAAAGCTCTTGAATCCAAATATCCAGGGAACTTAGAACACAAGGAAAGGTAAAGACATTATCCCAAAAAGCACAGAATACCCAGGACACAATCCAGAGAACTCAAAAGGGTTAACAAGCTGAATGGCCCAAGTGAGGATGCTTCAATCCCACATGGTAAGAATAATGAAATCATGGGGTAGGGCAGAGAGAGGGGGCACAGAAGGAGGACGGGTCCTGAATGGGAGATGGGAGGAATGACGAAAAGGGGGACATGATCAGGTATGGGAGGGCAGGACAGAAGCACTGAGGGCTAGCTGAATGAATAGGTATGTGCAATCTCAGGGGTTGAGAAGTGAGGGACCCTCTAGAATGTCCCAAAGACATGGGAGTTGACTCATAGGGCTCCAAGGAAGGGACCTCAGATAAAAGTCACCCAATAGTGAGTAGGGTGGACTTGTAGAGTCCACTTCCACTGAGAGTTCAAGTAGAGTGATAGGATTGCCATCTCACAGTCAAAAACTCACACCTGTATAAAAAAAACTAAAAGGTCAAAAATGGAGAGAAGACTGAGGGAAAGAAGGTCCAGTGACTATCCCAACTTGGGATCCATCTCAAAGGGAGGCTCCAATGCCTGACATCATTACAATGACTAAGGTATGCTTATAGACAGTAACCCAGCATAGCTGTCTTATGAGAAGCCCAACACGAAGCTGACTGAGAAAGAAACAGATACTTATACCCAACCATTGGACTGAGGTTGGAGACTCCTATGGTTGAATAAGGGTAAGGATTGAAGGAGCTGAGCAGAAGCTAAGCAAACAAGCAAAGAGCATACATTGGTTGGTTCATGGCCCATGGCACATAAGTAGCACAGAATTATCTTGTCTGGCCTCAGTAAGAGAGGATGAAGTTAATCCTCAAGAGAATTGATTCCCTATAAATTTGAGATGGGGGATGAGTTGAATGGATGTATGATGGGGGATGGAAGGAGTACCCTCTCACAGGCAAAGGGAGGGAAGTTGGGGTGAATACTCTTGGGGTAGGAGGGACTGGGAAAGGAATAACATTTAAAATGTAAACAAATTTAACAATTTTAACAAACAGAGTCCAAGGGAAGGGGAAGGAAAATAGGAATAGAAGAAGAAACAGAATCCTCAATGAAAGGGCCACACTAGAACAGCAAAATCATAGAAAAAAACTTATCTTACCTAAAGGAAAACATGGCCATAAATGTTCAAGAAATGTACAAAGAACCAAAGAGATTGGACCAGAAATAAACATTCTCCCATCACATAATAACCAAAACACTAAATGCACAGAACAAAGAAAGAAGGTTAAAAGCTGTAAGAAAAAAAAAAAAAAAGCCAAGTAACAAATCAAGACAGCCCTATCAGAATTACAGTAGACTTCTCAGCTGGGGCTCTAAAAAAGAATCCAAAAATGTTATCCAATCATTCAGAGAACACAAATAGCAGTCCAAGATACTCTACTCAACAAAACGTTCAATCACCATAGATGGAGAAAACCAGATATTCCATAAAATTTTATGAAACATCTTTCTAATAATCCAGCCCTATAGAAGATAGTGGAATAAAAATGCTGTGTCTAACAACAAAATATACAGCAAACAAAAACAATATCTCAGAGTAAAGGGCAGGAAACCTTTTTTCCACAGAAATGATCCTAAGAAACAACCTGGAGTAACATAGAAATATACAATAAAATAGACTTTTAAACATAAGCTATCAAACAAGATGGTGTAGGACATTTCATATTCATCAATAAAGAAGTCTTTTGAATTTTTTCAAAGACATAATGTAAATAAAATGAAGAAAGCCTATTTCATAAGTCACATACTTGATTCAAATTGTGTTTGCAGACCGACTGGAAGATTTTACCTCAATGTGATACAGAAGTAATAGTAGAAGCATATATATATATATCACAAAACCAGCAAACAGTGAAATGCTCTAGCATGAAGCAAGTACAAAATCATTAAGTCTATGCATTTCAGGGTCTTCTACATTTTACTGTCACTACTTTTTAAGTTTAGAAAACTACAAAAAGCATCAAAAGCCATAAAAATATGTAGCCACCATTATAAAATTCACTCTTGAAACATTCCATGGACAAAGGACAGCCTCTTCAACAAATGGTGCAGGTTCAACTGGCAGTCAGCATGCAGAGGAATGCAAATTGATCCCTCCTTAACTCCTTGTACAAAGCTCAAGTCCAAGTGGACCAAAGACTTCCACACAAAATCAGGTACACTGAAACTAATAGAACAGAAACTGGGGAAGAGCTTAGAATACATAGGAAAAAGGGCAAATTTCCAGAACAGAACACCAATGGCGTGTGCTCTAGGATCAAGAATTGACAAATGTGACCTCATCAAATCGCAAATATTCTGTAAGGTAAAGGATACTGTCACAGGACAAACCAGCAATCTACAGATTGGAAAAAGATCTGTACAAGTCTTACATCTGATAGAGGGTTATTATCTAAAATATATACAAAGAAATCAAGAAATTAAACTCTAGAGAAACAAATAATCTTACTAAAAATTGAACAGAGCTCAACAAAGAATTCTCAACTGAGAAATGTTTATGGCTAAGAAGCACCTAAAGAAATGTTTGATAATATACCTAGTCATCAGAAAAATGCAAATCAGAACAACCCTGAGATTCCACCTCACACCAGTCAAAATGGCTAAGATAAAAAATTCAGATGACATCAGATGCTGGCAAGGATGCAGAGAAAGAAATAGTTCTCCACTGTTGGTGGGATTGTAAGGTGGTATAACCACTCTAGAATTCAGTTTGGCAGTTGCTCAGAAAATTGAACATATTACTACCTGAGGACCCAGCTATAGCACTCCTGAGAATATACCCAAAAGAAGCTCCAACATCTAACAAAGACACATGCTCCACCATGTTCATAACAGCCTTATTTGTAATAGCCAGAAGCTGGAAAGAACCCAGATGTCCTTCAGCAGAAGAATGGATGCAAAAATTGTGGTACATTTACACAATGGAATATTACTCAGCTATTAATAACAAGGAGTTCATGAGATTCCTAGAAAAGTAGATGGAACTTGAAGCTATCATCCTGAGTGAGGTAACCCACCCACAAAAGACCACTTCTTGTATGTAATCACTTATAAGTAGATATTAACCCAAAAAGCTTGAATACTGAAGAAACAATTCACACAACTTATGAAGCTCAAAGAAAAGAAAGGCCAGAAGTTGAATGCCTCAGTTCTTCTTAGAAGGGAGAACAAAACATTCAAGGGAGGAAATAATGGGACAAATAGAGGAGGTGGTATTGAAGAAAAGAATACTCAGAAACTTCCCTTTTGGGAGATCCACCCCATATTCAGCCACTAAACTCAAACATTATTGCTGATGCCAAAAAGTGCTTACTTGCAAATATCAGATATGGATGACTCCTCAGAGGTTCTTCCAGAGTCATACAGGTACTGTTGAAAATACTTGCAGCTAACCATTGGACTGAACATGAAGACCCCAATGAAATAGCTAAAGAAAGAACTGAAGGAAGTGAAAGAGTTTTCAACTCAATGGAAAAACAACATTATCATCTAACCAAACTCTCCAAAGATTTCAGGGACTAAAACACCAATCAGTGAGTACACATGGAGAAACCCATGGCTCCAGTTACATATGTAGCAGAGGATAGCATTGTCGGGCATCAATGGGAGAAGAGATTTGGTCTAGTAAAGGCAAGTTTTCTCATTGTGGGGAATTCCAAGGTGTTGAAGAGGATGACTAGGAGAGGAAGCACCTTTATGGAAAAAAAAATTCAATAAAAAAAGAAAATGGAAAACCAATGAATTTCAGGTATTAAAAACAAGAACATCATAAATTTTGCAGATAAATGGATGGAAATAGTAAATATTATCATGACTAAGATAATAGGACCAAAAGGGACATGTACTATATATATTCACTAATAAGTGGATATTAGCCAAAAGGTACAGAAAACTCATGATCCAACCCACAGTTTCAGAAGTTTAACATGCAGGAAGGTTTAAATGAAGAAGATTCAATTTCACTCAGAAGGGAGAACCAAATATTTATGAGAGGCAGAGGGAATGAGAGACTTGGGTAAAATATGGGAAAAAGAGGAAAAATGGGGAAGCGGACCAGTTATTCTGGTGGGTAGTCAAGGAAGAAGTTCACAGGACCAGAATAATGAGTGAAAGCATGCAGCCTCTGAGGGTGGGAGGTAGGGCAACCCTCTAGAAACTTATGAGGTGAGAGATGCCAAGACTTAACGGTAGTGACCATAATCAAAATGCCCAAGAGTGGGGAGAAGGAGCTTGAAGAGTTCACCTCCCATCAATAGACAGGGCCTCAAGTGGAGGAATAGGGCTACCAACCCATAGTCAAAATTTTTGACCCAGAGTTGTTCCTGTCTAAAAGAATTACAGAGTCAAAAAATGGAGAAAGGACTGAAGAAAAGTTAGTCCAACTTGGGATTCATCTCATGTGAGGAGGCTACACAATGATATGACATTATTATTTATGGTATGATATGCTTACAGACAGGAGAACAACATTATTTAAAAGATAGTATTAAAATTAGGTTAATATCCTATTCATAAAGAAAATATCTAAGTATTTAGATTTTGTAAAAAATCTGATAAAACTCAATATCCCTTATAGAGATGATATATCTCAGCAGACAGACATCACCAATGTTGGCAAAAATACAAACCTGATTAAATTTATGTTTGAAATATATAGTTGAAGACATAGTTTAGAAATCACTGCTAAAATTTCTGCTCAGGTGCTGAAAGGAACTATAAGTGTAGAAATATCATGAGTCCTGGGAGAGTATGAATGACATAAGTACTTTCAAATAGTTTAGTTTTGTATAAACTTAAATGCATGTATAACTAGTTCAGCAATGCACCTCTAATGTTTATCAAACAGAATCAAAAACTGATGGCACATAAGATGTCAAAAAATATATTGCTAAAAGTTTGCTAGTATCTATAAGATTAAATAAAAAGTTATTTTAAAAGCAAAAGTACAATAATTTCCAATGAGACAGTAAACTCTACAATGTCATATAACAATAAAATAATTGAGTTATTTCTATTTAGTAAGAATCATAATAAAGAAATCTTGAGGCACAAATATTCTACTAATGTATTATAAAAAAATCACAGGATGAATAAAAACAATTTTATAAGATATCTTCTAAAAGTAAAAGCAAAGGATTCTCACCTGATTTAGTAATGTTAGAATTATTCTGAAACAAGTCTGAAATATAGTAGACATATTAAAAATACTATTGTGATACTCAGATAGACTATTGTTATAGTTCTTAATTACTCTCAAGAACATAATGATAATATCCTATTGTCTATGAGTCAGAAGACATGGAGAAAACAAACCTTTTCAGATCTAGAATATCATCCTTACTTGCTAGGTATTACACTACTAGAAGGGATTATGACTGTTACTGGAAGTGAGAAGTCATTACCTATCTATTCAGGTATTAACTCTAAAAGACACAATAAAAACTGGTCAAGCAAGGTATTTTTAATGGTGCAATAGTGATGTGAATTTTAAAGAGTAACCAACCACTTTGAAATTTTATCTAAAACCCTCCCCACTTGGTGTAATTCATAACTAACATCATTAATTGGGCCCTTACCTCCTGCGCCAAACCCACAAAACTTACCACTAGGTCACAAACTATAGTGAAGAACCTAATTATATTATTCTGCTAATTGAACATAATAATAAAGTGTAAATGTCCCCTCTTGGCCCTTATTTATATACCCATAGATCAGTGCATCTTTTTTCAGTGGGTGGCTATTAATTCAGAAACACACAAATGAGGTGGACAGTTCTAAATAGCACACCTATACCAACCCTCATTTTCAATGCTCAGGGATCAACACAGAACACACAAGAAAGATTGTAAAAGCCAGATGTAATGAGTATCTGCAGCAAAGAAGTGTTTTCTGGGTATTCCAAGGGCGTTGCACCCAGAATGACACTGCAACTTGTGCATGCTTAAGTCTTTTACAAGAATATTTAGTTAAAATTTCAGCATGTGTGAAAGAAGTCATGAAGTTACACCAGTTGCTGATACATTATTTTCACTGTGTGTCTACATTTGGAGGGTCAAAGTGACTACTTAGTATTTGAGAGCACTTGGTGGTTGCAGAAGACCTGGATTTGGTTCTCAGCACTGTCAATGAATGACATGCAAGTATCTGTAACTCCAGTTCCAGTTGATCTGATACTGTCTTCTCACCTTCAAGGACACCTGTGTGCACAAGAGTCAGATACTAATAAACACACAACAACAACACATATACACAAAAAAATTCATGTAGAAAAACAAATATTTTGAAAATGAAATTGAATGAAAAATTTGATAGTGGCTATACTGAATCACTGAATATGCCCATTCCTTTACTAGTATGGCCATTTCCACACCATTAACTCTTTCAGAACATGAATGAAACATACCGCTCTTGTTATTTTTGTCTGCTTATAGTTCTTTAATCAATATTATGTAGCATTAATTTACAAAATTTTAGGCTTATTATTTATTCATCAGTATCCTTGATGTCCTGATAAATGAATTGGTTCCTTGATTTAATTTTTCTTGTCTTTTTTTATTGGATAGTTTATGTTTTTACATTTCAAACGTTATACTTTTTCCTGTTCTCCCCTCTTTCATCCCCCTTCCTACTTCTTCTAGAAGAATGCTCTTCCTCCCACCCACACACTCCAACCTCAAAACCCTGGCATTCTCTACAACGGGGAAACAAGCCTTTACAGGACCAAGGGCTTTTTCTCTTATTTATGTCAAACAATGCCATCCTCTGCTAAATATGTGAATGTAGCCATGGGTACCCCCATGTGTATTCTTTCTTTGGTTAATGCTCTGGGAACTCTGGGGCTTCTGTTTGGTTGATATTGTTGTTCTTCCTATGATGTTGCAAACCTTTTCATCTACTTTATTCCTTTCTCTAACTTCTCTATTGTGGTCCCTGTGCTCAGTCTGATGGTTAGCTGCAAGTATCTGTGTGAGGATGCTTCTGAGATTTAAATAATGCTGTTTTAACATATTTTTATTTGTAATTATTTACAGATTCTCTATTTATATTATGTTTTTAATTCTAATAGACATTTAGTGGAGTCCTTATGAAGATTTGTTGTCTATGAAAGGAAATAACTCATTTTGGCTTGGATGACTTCTTTGTTTCTCTTGAATAATAATTAGTCTTTATATAGAATTAAAGTATAATAAGGATATGACTCACCATTTTTTATTCTCAATCCTATATCCAAAGTAGTCTTTTTACCTATCTTCTGTGTAAGTATGTCTAATCAGATTAATATTTTATATCAAATTTGTAAATAGTTTTTACAGATTTTATGGTTATTTAGTGAATTTTGGCTTTATAGCATCAAGTTATAACAACGTTTACATTCTTTTTAACCTTATTTTAAAGGTAGAAATTTTTATTATCTGATTTTAATAGTTTTTGCTTAAGTTTGTAGATGTTTAACACTCTTACTTTCTTACATAGATTGGTTATTTGGTATCCTTAAATATTATTAATAGAGAATTGTTTTATTTTCCCCTTTAAACTATATTATGGACTCATAACACTAAATAAAATGAGGTTCACTTATAGAGAAAAATGACACACACACACACACACACACACACACACACACACATATATATATATATATATATATATATATATATATATATATATAATTATCAAACTTTCAGGAGTAACCAACCAATGATTTAACTTATGGCACATTCTATTAGACAGAACCCATATAAAACACTAGTTTGGTGACCAAGCACCTGAAACTATATGAGATAAAGTAGGGAGATGGGATAAAACCAAATAATGCTTGTTTAAAATTTTTTAAATGTATTGATAAAATGACTATTAATTATAGTCTGCGATACTTGTAGATCAATGCTTTATTCACCCACATTAGAGATGCTTCCTCCTGAAGCAGATACAAATCAATACCCACATTACCTACCATATACCAGACATTAAACTCACAGACAGACAGACAGACAGACAGACAGACAGACACACACACACACACACACACACACACAAACACATACACACACATATACACACACACACACATGAGAGAGCAGGGGGGGCAGGGAGAGAGAGAGCAAGTTTGAAACACATAGCTCTAAATGGGATATCTTTATCAAATCCTGGCTCTCAGAGCTCAGGGATCTCTGTGGAAGAGGGAGCATTAAAAGTGTAAGAATCGGAGGTGATAAAATAAACCAGGAGAACAAGGTCCTGTAAAACAACTGAGCAAAGTTCATTAGAACACACACACACACTGAAGGTGCATGAGGTCTACACTAGGTATAGTGTATACAATATAGTGTACTACATGTATATTATAGTTGTCAGTTTAGCATTTCTATGGAAATCATGTGTGTGTGTGTGTGGATGAGTGGGTCTCTGTTTCTTATGTTTTTCATTGACTGTTTTGCTTCTTTGGATTGTCTGTCCAATTTAAATATGATGATTTTTCCCTGTGTTATATTTTGTTGTAGTCCTTTATAAGCCTGTTCTTTCCTATTTTTACACATAAAGAAAATGAATATGTGTGGAGAAGAAAGTGGGGGAGGAATTGGAACGAGTAGATGGAGGGGAAACTGCAGTCAAGGTATATTGTACGAGAAATAATTTACTTTCAGTAAAAGGGGAAATAAATATATTAGTATTCACTTTTTAAGAAAGATAATTTTTAGTTGGCAGAGAAGTACTTTTAAAACAAAAACAGATATTAGCTTAACATTTTAACATCAAAATATTATCATGTAAGTACAGAAATAGAAATGATACTGGTACTATTGAATGCTTTTTGTGCAATGACTAGACAGTACTAGTTGTGGATGGCACACAAGTTGAAGGGAGAATGAAAGCTAATACTGCTTGCAGATGAACTAACTAAAAATAAAAATGAAAAGAAATCCAAATGCACTGAAACCCAAAGAAATGAGAGTTCCGTGCATAATTGCCTAGCCACATAGTATAAAATAGTCTTATATAAAATGGCACAGTATATATAATAAAACAATAAAATCTATTGATAAAAGTATTCATATAATGATCAATATTTGCAGCACCTCCAGTTAGGAAGGGGTTAAAAATACTTTGGGAAACATGGTATATCTGATTCCTTTGCTGAACAAACATAAATAAAGAAGTTAAAATGCTCCTTAGGGACACCAGGAGTACTTGGAGCATAGGAAGCACAGTGACCTCTGGAAAAGGGTCTCTTCTGACCCAGAGAGAGGGCAAAGTCTCTGTCATCAGGACTAGGGACTCGGGTTCTGATCATGGAAGGCTGAGCTCCCAGATAATCTACATAGGAGCTTTTGAAACCAAGAGTGAACCTCTGGCCTACCAGGAGTTCTCTGATCACAAGGAGCACTGTGCTCTCTGAAAAGTCTTCCTTCCAGTCCATAGTGAGGGCCAGGTCCCCACCACCAGAACTCAGGATTTGCCTATTGAAAACTGAGCTCCCAGATCAGCCTCAGAGGTGCTTTTCCACCAGGACCATAGATTAGCCTGAGGCACAGGCCTGCCTGCTGTCCTTTGAGAAAATGCTAGTGTTCTCTGGAAAAGGGTTCTTTTTGGCCTAGAGAAAAGCCAGGTCCCCGCCATTAGGATTCAGGACCTGTGTGCAGAGGGCTGAGCTCCCAGAACAGCCTCTCAAGAGCTCTCACACCTGAGCCCACAAAGACTGAGTCACTGGTGTCAAAACCCACTGCCTGCCCACAAAGAGTCAAACACCCAGGAGCAATCTTCCTCAGAGTCACAGGCCATAAGATCCACAGGAGAGAAAAGCATCAGTAAAAAACAAAAGATCACCTACAATCACTGATAACAAGATGGCAAGAGGAAAATCCAAGAACCCAAGCAATGGAAATCAAGACAACCTGGGAACATCAGAACTAAGTCTTCCACTAGAGCAAATAGTAGATTTTCTAACACTCCAGAAAAACTAAATTTAAACTTGAAATCATACTTAATGATAATGATGGACATCTTTGAGAAGTACATGAATAACTCCCATAAACAATTACAGGAGAACTAGGAGAAATCACTCAAAGAACTACAGGGAAACAAAACAAAACATGTGAAGGATTTGCAAATGAAAATAGATACAATAAATCATAAAAAGAGAAAGCCCTGGAGATAAAAAACCTAAGAAAGAAATCAGGAGTCATAGATACAAGCATCACCAACAGACTGCAAGAGATGGAAGAGAGTATCTCAGGGGACGAAGAAAACATAGAGTACATAGACAAAACAGTCAGAGAATATACAAAAACCAAAAAGCTCTTAACGCAAAATGTTCAGGAGATCCAGGACACAATGAGAAGACCAAACCTAAGGATAATAGGTGTAACAAAGGGCAAAGAATATCAACTAAATGACACAGTAAACATCTTCAACAAAATCATAGAAGAAAACTTCCCTTCACTTAAGAACAAGATGACCATGAACATACATGAAGCCTATGGAACTCCAAATAGATTGGACCAGAAAAGAAATTCTTCCTGACACATAATAGTCAAAATACCAAATGATCAAAAGAGAGAGACCAATCAGATTTACACCAGACTTCTCAGCAGAGACTTTAAAAGCTAGAAGATCCCTGGAAAGACAGCATACAGACTGCAAGAGAACATAAATACCAGCCCAGGTTACTATATCCAGCACAACTCTCAATTACCATATACAATAGTCACAAACAATATGAAACACCTTGGTGTGACCCCAAATAAGCAAGTGAAAGATCTGTATGACAAGAACTTCAAGTCCCTGTAGAAGGAAATTGAAGATCTCAGAAGATGGAAAGATCTCTCATGTTCTTGTGTTGGAACGACCAACATTGTAAAAATGGCCATCTTACCAAAAGCAATCTACAGATTGAATGCAGTTCCCATCAAAATTCCAACTCAATTCTTCATAGAGTTGGAAAGCACAATTTGAAAAAATATATGAAATAACAACAAACCCAGAATAGCAAAATTTATTCTCAAAAGCAAGAAAACTTCTGTGAGAAACATCATGCTTTACCTCAAGCTATATTACAAAACAAGTGTGTTAAAAACCGAACATCATTAGTACAGAGATATGTAGGTAGATCCATGGAACAAAATTGAAGACAAAGAAATGAACCCACACACATACTGTCACTTGATCTTTGACAAAGGAGATAAAAATCATTCAATGGAAAAAGGACAGCTTCTTAAACAAATAGTGTTGGTTCAACCAACAGTCAGCATGGAGAAGAATACAAATCTATTTTTTCTTATCTCCTTGTATAAAGCTCAAGTCCAAGTGGTTCAAAGATCTCCACATAAAACCAGGTACACAAAAATTGATAGAAGAGAAAGTGGGGAAAATATTAGAACACATAAGCACAGAGGAAATTTTCATGAACAGAACACCAATGGCCTGTGCTCTAAGATCAAGAATCAATAAATGGAACCTTATGAGATTGCAAAGTTTCTGTAAGTCTAAGTACACTGTTGAGAAAAGAAAACAACACCCAACAGACTAGGAAAGTATCTCTACTGATCCTATATCTGATAGAGGTCTAATATCCAATATATACAAAGAATTCTCAACTGAGGAATACCAAATGGCATAGAAGTACCTAAAGAAATGCTCACCATCTCTAGTCATCGGCGAAATGCAAATCAAAATATGCTGAGGTTGCACCTCACACCAATAAGAATGGCTAAGATCAAAAACTCAGATGACAGCAGATGCTGGCAAGGATGCAGAGAAAAATAAATACTTCTTCACTGTTGGTGAGGTTGTAACCTGGTACAACCACTCTAGAAATCAGTGTGGTGGTTCCTTAGAAAAAATGAACATAGTATTACCTGAAGACCCAGCTATTTCTCTTCTGGGCATATACCCCAAGGATGTTTCAACATATAGTAAGAACACATGATCTACCGTGTTTATAACAGCCTTATTTATAATAGACAGAAACTGGAAAGAACCCAGATGTCCTTCAACAGAGGAATGGATACAGAAAGTGTGGTACATTTACACAATGGAGTACTACTCAGCTATTGACACAATGACTCTATAAAATTCCTGGGCAAATGGATGGCACTTGAAGCATCCTGAATGAGGTAACCCAGCCACAGCAGAACACACATGGTATGCAGTAAATGATAATTAGATACTAGCCCTAGAAAGCTCTGAATACACAAGAAACAACTCATAGACTTTATGAAGTTCAAAAAGAAGGAAGGCAAAAATGTGGAAGCCTCAGTGCTTCTTAGGAAAAAAAAGGAGAAAAAAAAAAAACTCATGTATTCATAATATATTTTATGTAACAAATTTTGTAAGCTATATTTTATAAAATAAATAAATTAAAAATAAATACATAAAGTATAGTTTCAACTAAAAATATTCTCCTTAGGTAAAAAATAAAAATGATAATATTTTTTGATATTTCTCTTAAAATAATTAGTAAATTATCTTTCTCTTTATATTTTAAATTAAAAGATAAATTAACAATGTAAGTTTCGTCAAACTTCTTACTTTGGATAAAAACATGACAAAATGATCTGGGAGTTTATCTGATAGAACTGTTCACATTTAATTTAAAGAATTTTTAAAATATAATTGGTAGAAAAATCATGGTCTTGTGGCTGCAAATGGGATGGATCCCCAAGTGAGGGAGTCTCTGGTTGATCTTTTCTCTAAGCCCTGCTCCTATATTTGTCCCTTTATTTCCTCCCATAAGTGTTTTGTTCTCCATTCTAAGAAGGACTGAGGTATCCACATTCTGGCCTTCCTTCTCTTTGAGATTCATAATTTCTGTGAATTGTTTCTTTGACATTCTGGGCTTATGTACTAGTATCTGCTGATAATTGAGTACTTACTATTAGTGCTCTTTGTGACTGGGTTACCTCACACAGGATGATAGCTTCAAGTTCCATCCATTTCCCTAAGGGTTTTATGATGTCATTGTTTTTAATAGCTGAGTTGTACCGCATTGTGTGAATGTACCACACTTTCAATATCTATTCCTCTGTTGAAGGGCATCTGGGTTCTTTCCAATTTCTGGCTATTACAAATAAGTCTGCTTTCAACCTAGTGGAACTTGTGTCCTTGTTAGAAGCTGGAGGTTCTTTTTGGTATATGCCCAAGAGGGGTAGAGCTAGGTACTTAGATAGTATTATGTCCAATTTTCTGATGAACCATCAGACTGATTTTCACAGTAGTTGTACCAGCTTACCACCCCTCAAACAGTGGAGGAGTGTTCCTCTTTTGCCACACCCTCCCTAGAAACTGTTGTCACCTGAGTTTTTGATTGTAGTCATTCTGATTGGTATGAGATGGAAACTCAGGGTTGTTTGGATTTGCATTTTTCCAATGACTAGGGATGTTGAACATTTATTTATGTGCTTCTCAGCCATTCGATATTCCTCAGTTGAGAATTTTTTGTTTAGCTCTGTAACCTATTTTAATAGGATTATTTGATTCTCTAGAGTCTAATTTCTTAAGACTTTTGCATATATTGAATACTAGTCCTCTATCAGATATAGGATTGGTAAAGATATTTTCCCAATCTATTGCCTTTAATTTTGTTCTTTTAACAGTTTCCTCTGCCTTACAGAAGCTCTTCAATTTCATGAGGTCCCATTTGTTGATTCCTGCTTTTAAAGCATAAGCATAAGATAATCTGTTTAGGAATTTTTTTCCTATGTTCTAAGTTCTTCTCTGCTTTCTGTTCTTTTAGTTTCTGGGTACCTGGTTTTATGTGGAGGTCTTTGATACACTTGGACTTCAGCTTTGTACAAAGAGATAAGAAAAGATAGATTTGCATTATATTGCATACTGACTGCCAGTTGAACCAGCATCATTTGTTGAATAAGCTATTCTTTTTCCATTGAGTGTTTTCAGCTCCTTTGTCAAAGTGACCATAGATGTGTAGGTTCATGTCTGGGTTTTTGATTCTAGTTCATTGATCTGCCTGCCTCTCTCTGTACCAATACCATGCAGTTTTTATCACAGTTGGTCTGTAATACAGCTTGAGGTCAGGGATGGTGATTCTCCTGGAAGGTTTTGTATTGTTGATAATAGTCTTTGCTATCTGATGCAATGTATGCTTACTGGCAGGAAACTGATATAGATACCTCCTCAGAGGCTCTGCCAGAGCCATACTGATACAGAGATGGATATGTGCAGCTAACCATCAGACTGAACATGGGATCACCAATGAAAAAGCTAGAAAAAGGACTGAAGCAACTGATGGATCTGCATCGTCATGGGAAGAACAAAATTATCAACTAACCAAACTCACCACAGCTCCCAGGGACTCAAACACAAAACAATGAGCACACATGGAGAGACCCATGGCTCCAAGTGTATATGCAGCAGAGGATAGCATTTTCTGGAATCAATGGGAGGAGAGGACTTTGGTCCACTGAAGGCTCATTTTCCCATTGTAGGAAAATGCCAAGGCACTGAGAGAGGAGAGGGTAGTTGGAAGAGGGAGCACATTTATGGAGGCAATTGGAGTGGGGTGGTGAATGGGATTGGAGGAAAGGAGATATCATCTGAAATGTAAATACAAAAAAATATCCAGTTAAAAATGAAAAAAAATTTATGGTCTTGTTATACATCATAATAATCGTTAATGAGAGACTTGTTGCCTAAGTAATGGTTTTTATATCATTAAAAAGCAAGTATTAACAGATGTGCAACTTGGTCTTTATGTGGGTCCCAAACAACTGGAGTGCTTTTAGGAGGCTTGCTGTGACTGACCTCAGTGAAAGAAGAAAGCACTTAGCCTAGCAGAGACTTTTAGTGCCAGGGTAAAGAGAAACTCAGGGGTGCCCCACCATTTCAGAGACAAAAGGGAGGAAGGATGGAGGAAGTAAACAAGGAGCTGACTGAAAGATGCTGAGGAGGAGGGTGAGCCCATAGTAAGACCAGCAGTCTCAACTATCCTAGACCCTGAAGATCTCTCATGAGCTCTCTCAGACACCGAGTCACCAATGAGGCAGCATTCACCAGTTGGTCCAAGGCACCAGACACATATCCAGAATAGGACTGTCTGATCTGGCCTCAGTGAGAGAAGAAGCACCTAACCCTTGAGAAACTTGAGATCTCGGGGAGTGTGGAGACCTGGTGGGGCTTAAATGGGAAATGGGGATATCCTCTTAGAGAAGAGGGAGGAGAAATAGAATGAGGAACAGTCAGAGTGTGGACCAGGAGAGAGATAATGACTGGACTGTAAACAAAGATAAAACAAAAAAAAAAAAAAAAAGTAAAAAAATAAACAGAGGGGCTGACAAGAAAAGGGTAGTAGGCGGGTTATAAATAAGGTAAACAAAATTTAAAAAGGAAAATTTATTAATTTATTAATTTATATATTACATGCAGGGTAATAACACTATTTTAAATATATAGGGACAACAATGCAGGAGATAGAGAAAGGACTGAAGGAGCTAAAAGTGTTTGCAGCCCTATGGGAAGAACAACAGTATCAATCAACCAACCTTCCCAGAGCTCCCAGGGACTAAACCACCAACCAAAGGGTATATATGGAGGACCCATGGCTCCAGCTGCATATGTAGCAGAGAATGACATGTTCTGGCATCAAAAGGAAGAGAAGCCCTTGGTTCTGTGAAGGCTTGTTTCCCCAGTTTAGGGAAATGCCAGGGTGATGAGTTTGGAGTAGGTGGTTGGGAGTAGCAGCATATTCATGGAAGCAAGTAGACTGAGGGCGGGGGAGGGAAGATGGGTAAAAGGGAAAATGGGATAACATTTGAAGTGTAAATACATAAAATATTCAACAAATAAAAAGCCATAAGTGCTTTAACTATTTCACTACTTGATAATTTCTTATCTTCTTTCTGGAATAGCCAATATATATATATATATATATATATATATATATTTTTTTTTAAAAAAAACTTGGATATCATGCAAGATGAGAAATTATCAAGTAGTTACACAATTAAAGCATTTATGACTTTTTATTTAATAGATTATTTTATGTATTTACATTTTAAATATTATTCTCTTTCCCTTTTTTCCTCTGGAACTTCCCTTTCCCATTTACCCTTCCTCTGCTTCTATGAGGGTGCTTCATTTCCAACCAACCTATCTCACCTTTTACCCTGGCATTCCCCTATTCTGGGGAAATCAAGCCTTCACCAGACCAAGGGCTCCTCCTCCTACTGATGCCAGACAATGCCATCCTTTCCTACATGTGCAACTGGAGCTAAGGGTCCCTCCATGTGTGCTCTTTAGTTGGTGAGTTAGTCCCTGGAAGGTCTGATGGGGGCTGGAGGGTCTGGTTGGTTGATATTGTTGTTCTTCCTATGTGGTTGCAAACCCCTTCAGCACCTTCAGTCCTTTCCCTAAGTCTTCCACTGGGGTCCCTGTGCTCTTTCCAATAGTTGGCTGCGAGTCTTCGACTCTGTATTTGTCAGGCTGTGGTGAAGCCATTCCATATTCAAACATCAAACCCATACACTATTGGGGTTTCCAAGAAGTGCTTGCACTTATGCCTCTCTATTGGGAAAAAAAAAAAACTTTCAGAGTACTCTGAGACCATTTAATACAATCTTTTTTTTATATTTATCCTCAACAGCTTCTTAATATATTTAATTTATTTATATAATAACTTTATGAGCTATATATTAACTGTATATTTTATATATGATAGAAATATTTGAATAAATTATTTTAATATTGTATAATGTTCTGGAAATAATTTATTTAAGACATTTAGCAAGAACATTTTTCTCTTTTTAATCTTATTTCACAAAAGCTGAAATATTTTGATATTTTCACTAATTTCAGAGTCTCTGCTGTTATTTACCACAAGGATGTATTGCTATTTATAGAAGTTAGTCAACAATACCTCAATGTACTATGTTATTAAAACACCTCACCGTCAATGCTTGCAAACACAGAAGATTACCTAAGGCTGGGGGAATAATGTACTAGTAGAATACAGTATGACTACTAGCTATTCAAGTAGCTAAGTGATTGTAATTCCTTTTAAAACCACTAACCACATCTTTATTAGTGTTTCAAGTTCTAAACTAAAGTAACTGAAAGTACTATTTGTTTCTAATTTTAGAGTCCCAGTATGCAAGGTGATTGGATAGCTCTGTAACAAGATGAAGTAAGTAGGTGGAGTCTGGATGTAGGAGAAAACTACTATCTTCCCTTAGGTAGAAGAACATCCCCCAATAGCACTTTGTTCAAGAATCTGGCCTTGAGGAAACATATTTGATGTTGAAACAAGGTCGTTTTGCTACTTATTTTGTTGCATGTCCATCTGCTTTGCTGAGACTGTGCCAACTCACAGACTTGTCTGCTATTTTCAGGAAGGTATGTGCCAAAGTAGCACATGGTTTAGACTGGCAGATTACATAAGGCTGTGAGTATCCACTATAATAAAGTTTAGTCTTTTGCCCAGTGTATTTGATCCACAAATTGCTCACTGCATGTTCATTAGCTCATAAAACTCCCCTGGAGCTGGTGACATATCATCAGTAAATCTTGCAAGGAGATAAAGTGACTTCACCAGATCTACAAGTGAGACTTCAGTGGGTTGTCTGACTTTTTTCACCTGGAGCTCCAGCATCTCCTCCAAGATTTTATATCAATTGGAAAACAGGAAATGATGTAATTCAAAATTATATGTACAGAGTTTAGCCAGGTGATAACATATAGATATTTTCCAAAAGAATAGTTAGTTCTGAGAATGGTACATATTTGCTAAAGACAGTAATTGCTGCAAGTGCTAGCATATTATTTATCTAACAGTCCTTTCTTTTAAACCAGCAATTAAACTAATATTCCATTTTTCTTCCAAATGGCTATGTAAGTGACATCTTCAGCTTCATAAGATGAAAAATTGAAACCAATGACTATGTAAAGAAGCTTTAGAAGTATTGTATATATGTAGATAATTTTTTCTTTAACATTTTGAGCATAAATTGGTTGGCGGGAGTAATCACACATTGTTTAAACCTTTTACCCTTCACAAAAATTAGAAAACAATAGTGCAACCTAAAGTAAAATAAAACATCAAACATTCATAGTTATGCACTTACTGCAGATTGTAAAAGCACATACTTCCCTGTTAATGCCTCACAGTGGGTTTCCCACTTAAAGCTTCTTCTATCTCCTAAAAGTCTCAGGAGCTGAGGACCAAGTCATTGACACACTGGTGTTTTGGAAGGCACATCATGAAATTATCAGAGAAGTCACATCCAGGAAAACAAACATCCCATCAACTTGGGAGTAATGATGTGTAAATCACAATAGAGTTAACATTTAGCTTCATAGTCAGCATGACAGGCCAGACCATCAAATTTGGTTTTGATGGTCACAAAGAACTGGATGTCACTAAGTGGCACTATGAGATGTCTTGGAGGAATTATTTTTCTTCGACTAAATAATAGGAACTGGTTAAACCAAATGGCTCAGGTGAAATATAATACAAATTTTTAAAAGGAATTATTTGTTCAGCAACAGTTTGTAGCCCAAGAGTCAGCAAGGAGATCCAACAACTAAACATTACTGATGAACTCTCAGTTCAAGGTAAGTTATGTCAACTAGAACTACGTAAAAATTGGAAGAAATTTCTTAGAGAATTATTTTTGAAAATCTTTATGTTGAGTACAGAAAGTATGAAGCAATTTGCAGGTGGAGCTTCAAATGAAATGGAATCTTATCTTAGGGACTGAGGAAAAGCTTATGACATAAGCATCATAGTACCTGAGGAGGTTTTCAAGTAGTCACACATAGTTTCACATAAGAACTTCTCTCCAAGTTAAAGCTAATTGATTATGTATTGCACTTCATTAATGTTTGTTTTTAAGAAAGCTGGTGAGGTACAAACTTTTGATACTGTAAAGAATAATGAATATTTTTTTAGTAAATGTCTATTCATTTTCTATAAGGTATAATTTTAGACTCTCACATTTTGAATCTGAATTTGATATCACTTTACCACTTATTAACCACTTAACCAGCTTGCCACTTAACCACTATTACAGCTTTGATCTACTTGCGTGCTAAAACTGATCATAGTCTAGGAACTGCTTGGGCAATGGGAACAACGCCGGAAACGTGAATCAGAGGTTGGTTCATTGATGATGACAAAGGAAAGCCTGGATTTGCTCTAGGAGGCAAGAGGCCACTTGTAAACAGATTCAGGATGGGATGGTTTGGTCTGAACAAGAAACAGGGAAATGTTAAGCTCTCAAAAGCTTTCCAAAATAAAAGGGACATGGAGAATGCAAGATTTCATATGTCCTAACCCCGATATCTAACCGAGAAACACACAAAAGAAAAGAGCCAGATAACGCTGGCATTTATCAGAAATGGAACCGATACACCCTTAACCTGATGCCTTCATGGGCAGACTACAAGGAAAAAGGCTTACTTGTTCTGGGAGGCCAGTTCAACATTGACACTAAGGGATAAGACCTGAACAAAGAAAGGCAGAAGCAAGTCTGAGGACATGACATGGAAGCCTAATGGGTTCGGGCGAGCAATTCACTGTCCCAAGGGTGAAGATGACTTTTACACTAAGCGCCAGCTAGTGACATGCTCTCCGCGTTCCTGTGTTGTCCAGCGCCCAGCCAGTACCTATGGGGCACCCTTTTTTGTAGGGGCAGATAATCACTTTGGGACAATTAAGAAATGGTTCTGCTTTGTAGACTCTGTCACGTTATCATATTAAAAAAGAAAACAGCTTTGAAGGTATTTAGTTCTGGTATTCCTGTGAGCCTCATATAATAGTGTCCACGTAAGAGTTCTATATTCTTAATATTAACATAAAGATGTGTTTCTTAAACAACTCACTAATTAATAATTTCTACTCATCGAACTTGTTAGACAAGTTTATATTCATAGAATGAAATGCTGTCTTAACTATTATTGATACTACTGTTATTTCTTGAGCTATTGTTTACTAGGTCAATCAAATCTACATTGTTACAGTGATATTTTAGATTCTTCCCAGTAAGTATTGAATGTACACTTCTGATCTGAAGGATAGCTGCAGGAATAATGTGAAAAGTATTTCTGTGACCCCACCCTTTCGTCATCAACTTTGAGTGGACTGCTGTTCACTATGTGCTGATCTGAGGAATAGAGAAAATTCAGACAAGTGTGGTATTGAGTGAGCTGTAACACAATGACAGCAGGGGAAGATCAACTGGGGTTACAGAAAGGAGTCTGTCTAGGAGATAGCAGCCCTGGAGCAATGTGTGGACACTGTTCCTGTTTAAGGAGAGAATACCAGGGCCAGGTTCGAGAAGAACTTGTAAGAGGGCAGACCTCATGGGAACACGCTTCATTACGTTAAATTATAAGAAAAATTTGATAAGCATCATACTACAAGTCCATGTCATGCAGTCATAATCCTTCCCTTCATTTTTCCAAATCCTCCATTCATTTCTACAATTCTTCTGTGACACAACTTAACCATTTAAAAATATATCGCATTACAGCAAATGTATAAATGTGAATTTCTTAGTGGAAGGTGAGGGACAAAAGAAACACCAGCCATCCCAGCACCGAAAATATGTATATATATATATATATATATATATATATATATATATATGTATATATATATATATATATATATCTGGAATAATTTTACATGTTTCAAATAAGTTTTTGACAGTAATATTTTAATTTTTGTTTAATTTCAGGCTCCATAGCTCTATTTAAAAATTTAATAATCAGGTTCTCATTTGTAAATAGTCTGCAAAATGAACATTAGTGACTTATAGGGTATCCACAGAAATAGAAGAATCAAATAAATTTGAATTTTTCATAATTATTTCTTTACTAAATCATAATATTTGTGCTGTTATAAGGTATATATAATCTTGAACTTTTAAAATAGTTTTATATTCTAATATCCAGTCATTGCAATGTATCAAGCAATTATTTAAAAATAAAATTATAAGGTCAAATTCTATACAAAAATAATATTTTGAATGTGTACACAATAAACAGATTTAAACAAGGGATTATTTATAACGGAATGTCTGAGGCATTCTTTGATGACTGACTTCTACTCATTTTGACAACACAAAAAGTTTAAAGCATGGAAATGGACAGAAAAGTACAATAAACAAGTATAACTTCAAGTGCCAGATTATAACTCAATTATGTACAAAGTCTTAGGAAACTGTCATGTTCTAAAAATGATATTATATAGGAAATCCACATGGTTCTCAGTTGGGGATCAGTTGATAGAATTCTGAGATTATTATGTACCTTAGTCATATTTGAATTAAATTCTAGTAGTTACTGGAATACAAAGAAAAAAGATAAAACCTCAAGTAAACACACTAAGAAAAGTAATTACAAAACTGGCAAGTTTATAGTTACACTGAAAATCAAGTTAGGAAAGAGGAAAATAAACAAGTTTTCAAGTATTTTAAATCACCCATTTACTTTTATAAAAGATGTGGTTGAGGTGGGCATCACTTCCTGCAGTATTCATTAGTGTTTGGTGGCATTTTAGGTGAAAAGTGGTTATCCTTCTAAAAAGAGAACAGCCATAGTTTTTCTCTGGATTGGAAGTAAGGTTTTGACTGTTTGGCTGTGTGAAATAAAGCAAAGCCACTTTTGTAGAATCTGCTATTTATCCCTTGAGGGGAAAGGAAAAAAAAAAAAAAAACACCAAAGTTTGACTGACACTAATTTCCTGAACAAGATACCCTAGAAACTCCAGTTTATCTCATACAATCCTAACAGACAGGGTTTGTGATGTCCCCTCTGCAAGAGTCTTTATTCTGTCAGTTTATAGCATTTGAAGTGACGGAAAGAGATGCGTTCCTTTCATATGCCATCCCAGAGAACAGAAACTGTCACCAACAATGTAATGCGCTGTGTATTATCACTGTGAGTGATCCAGAGGCCTAGAGACTGTCATCTTTTTAGACTGTACAAGTCAACACAAATAAAGCTGAGGAGGTAAATGATAATGTCTGAGATAGAGCCAGCCTCATTCTGGCCATTACTTTTTATTCAAACCTTACAGATGACATGATGTGAAAAATGAGCCTGTGTCTAGTTCAGTGCCCATTAGTGTGTGAGCACATTATCTTTCACTTTTCACATTGAGGCTCCCAGTGCTCACTGCCAGTCTCAGCTCGGCAGCCTGCCAGCTTTGCGAGGGTTTTACTATTTCTTTAATATTTTTGTATGACTGTAAATTACTAGGAAATATTTTCTCTCAGTTAATAAATTGAGAATAATTTGAGATGCTCATTAAAAAAATTAGACACAATCTGTACTAAAAAGATTACCCATCTGCAGGTAAGGATTCCTCTAGTCTTTTATTTTGAACAAAATATATACTTACTGGGAATAATAATCGAGATAATTTAATATTTACTGAGTGAATATTTTAAGTCAAAGGGCACTACTTTGCTATTTTTTATTTATGAAACATTTCATAGTTTCTGAGATCTATATAACTTTAAAAATTTTTGATTAAAAATTGAAGTAAATAATATAGTTCTTGTGATGTGTGAAAACAATTCAAGAATGTTTGTTTTTCTGTAAAAACTTGTTGCCAAAAAATGTCTAATGAACACTTGAGAAGCCTCTCATGTCAGCAGCATCAGAGGCTCACATAGATGTAAAAGAAACATCTCTCGTGCTTTGTGATGTGCAGAGGTCAGCTAATTTACCACATCACTCTTTAAGTGTCACATTATTTTGGCCAGAAGTAGCAAATTGACTATGGAAATGTATTTTTCAACAACTCTATTGGCAAAGACATCTGACAGCTCCCAAAGTGTCAATTTGCCATAAAAAACAGCAAACACACATACACACAGAGAGAGAGAGAGACAGACAGAGAGAGAGAGAGAGAAAGAGAGAGAGAGAGAGAGAGAGAGAGAGAGAGATGAAGGGAGGGAGGGAGGGAGGAAGAGAGGGACAGAGAGAGAGAGAGAGAGAGAGAGAGAGAGAGAGAGAGAGAGAGAGAGAGAGAGAGAGACAGAGTGAGAGAGTGAGAGAGAGAGACTTGAATATAAATCCAGTGGCTGAACTATTTTTAAGTATATGTAGTAGCGTTATTCAATATTAATAGGGACTAGAATCCCTAGTCTTCTTTAATGACCTATATTTATGCAGAGTGCCCTTAGTTACTTGTTAAGATTTATTAAGCATGAGTTTCAGTTTTCCTAATACTATACATAAAAAATTTTAAATTGTTATACTTCAGTACTCCCTTTATATGTTTATTAAAAGAGAATTTAATTTTTTTAGAATTACATATGTCACGAACACCTAGCCATTTACTTTTTTTTCTCTTACACCTTTATTGTTTTTAAGGTACATGTACAGGTTTTTAAAGGCATCTTGACATAACATTATATGAAAATATTTTGTCAGTACTTAATTCTTTTAGAGATTTGAAAGTGTGAATTGAAATCTTACTAGTTGCCAGACACATAAAGTGCATGTAGAACAGAATGTAACATGGGAACAGTCAGTTTTCTTGGTGTGTATAGATTAAACATGATTTTTGAATACCAAAAATTGCCACAAGGCTATATTCTTAGCTCTTGGATTATTAATGATTTAAGTTTCAGGTGTACCAACTCTGAGAGGGTGCTATACACTTTTTGTTTCTGAGGAAGGACTGAGGCTTTTACTTTTTAGCTATTATTTTTCTTGAGATTCATATGGTGTATGAGTTCTTTCTGGATATTCAGAGCTTCCTGGGGCTAGTATCCAATTATCAGTGACTGCATATTATGTCTGTTCTTTTGTAACTGGGTTACTTCACTCAGGATGATATTCTCTAGATGCATCCAGCTTTTCTAGGAATTACATAAAGTCATTGTTTCAAATAGCTGAGTAGTACTCCATTGTGTAAATATACCTCAATTTTTGTATCTATTCATCTACTAAAGTACATCTGGATTCTTTCCAGCTTCTGGATATTATGAGAAGGGCTGCTATGAACATTGTGGTGCATAACTCCTTATTATATTTTGGAGCTTTGGGGTATATGCCCAGAAGTGGAATAAATTGGTCTTCAGGTAATATTATGTCCAATTTTCTGAGGAACCTCCGGATTGATTTCCAGAGTGGTTGAACCACCTTACAGCCCCACCAACAGTGGAAGAGTGTTCCTCTTTCTCCACAATATCACCAGCATCTGCTGTCATCTGAGTTTTTGACTTTAGCCATTTTGATTGGTGTGAGGTTGAATCTCAGGGATGTTTTGATTTGCATTTCCCTGATGGCAAGGGATGTCAAACACTTCCTTCCATGTTTTTCAGCCATTCAATATTCCTAAATTGAAAATTTTTGGTTTAGTTCTGTACCCCACTTTTCATAGGATTGTTTGATTCTCTGGCATCTAACTTTTTGAGTTTTTTGTAGATATTGAATATTAGACCTATATCAGATGTGGGGTTGGTAAAGATCTTTTCCCAATCTGTTGGCTGCCATTTGGTTTTCTTGACAATGTCCTTAGCCTTACAGAAACTTTGCAATCAGATTAAGTCCCATTTTCTAATCCTTGGTCTTAGAGCACAAGCCTTTGTTGTTCTGTTCAGAAAAATTTCTCCTGTTCCTATGTGTTCTAAAGTTTTCCCTACTTACTCTTTTAATAGTTTCAATAATAGATCTGTCCATTGATGAAAGTGGGGTGTTGAAGTCTCCCACTATTATTGTGTATGGTGCAATGTATGTTTTGAGCTTCAGTAGAGCTTCTTTTATGAATATGGGTGCTCTTATATTTAGAGCATATATGTTAAGGATTGAGAATTCCTCCCCATAAATTTTCCCTGTAATGAGTAAAAAGTGTCCTTCTTTAACTTTTTTTGATAACTTTTGGTTGAAAATCTACTTATGTGATATTAGAATGGCTATTCTAGCTTGTTTCTTGGGGCTGTTTTCTTAGAAGTATTTTTTTCCCAGCCTTTCACTCTGAGATAGTGTCTGTGACTGAGATGAGTTTCCTGTATGCAGAAAAAATGCTGGATTCTATTTATGCATCCAGTCTTATAGTCTCTTTCTCTTTATTGAGGAATTGACTTTATTTATGTTAACAGATATTAGGGAATAGTGGTTGTTGTTTCCTGCTATTTTTGCTTTAATAGGTAGAATTGTGTATGTATGTCTTTCTTCTTTTTGTTTTCTTGTTTAGTTACTTTCTTGCTTTTTCTAGAATGTAGTTCTCCTCCTTTTGTTGAGTTTTCCATCTATTGGTCTTTGCAGAACTTGATTTGTGATCAGATAATGTGTAAATTTATTTTTGTACTGGAATATCTTGGTCACTTCATCTATGGTATTTGAGAGTTTTGCTGGCTATAGTAGCCTGGGCTGACATTTGTGTTCTCTTAGGGTCTGTATGATGTCTATCCAGGAACTTCTAGCTTTCATAGTCTCTGTTGAGAAGTTGGGTGTAATTCTACTTGGTCTGCCTTTATATGTTACATGACTGTTTTCTTTTACTGCTTTTAGTGTTCTTTCTTTGTTTTGAACACTTGGCATTTTGATTATTATGTGTCAGAAAGAATTTCTTTTCTGTTCCAATCTATTTGGAGTTCTGTAGGCTCCTTTTATGCTCATGGTCATCTCTTTCTTAAGGGTAGAGAAGTTTTCTTCTCTGATTTTGTTGAAAATATTAACTGTGCCTCTTAGTTGATATTCTTTGCCATCTTCTATTCCTATAATCCTTAGGTTTTGTCTTCTCATTGTGTTGTGGATCTCTTGGACATTTTGGCTTAGGAGCTTTATGGTTTTGACAACTTCTCTTAATGTTTTGTCTATGTTTTCAATATTGTCTACGGTCCCTGAGATTCTCTCTTCCACCTCTTGTACTCTGATGGAGATGCTTGCATCTGTGACTCCTAATTTCTTTATCAGGCTTTCTATCTCCCGGGTTTTCTCTTTTTGTGTTTTACTTATTGTTTCTATTTCCATTTTCAATTCCTTCATCTCTTTGGTTGTGATTTCCCATAGTTCTTTGAGTTCTTGAGTCATTTTCATGTTTCCTCTTTAAAAACTTCTATTAATTTATAGTTGTCCTCCGTTACTTGTTTAAGGGAGTTATTCACACTCTTCTAGAAGATCTCCATCATCAAATTGAGGTTTGATTTCAGGTCTGAGTCTTCTTTTTGGAGTGTTTGGCAATCTACTGTTTGCTGAGGTAGGAGATCTTGGTTCTGATGTTGCCATGTTGTCTTGGTTTCCATTGCTTAAGTTCTTTTGTTTTCCTCTTGCCATCTTGTTGTCTGTGGTTATATTTTTTCTTGTTGTCAGTGACTGGCCCCTGTTTCCCTTTGGATCTGATGGCCTGTGGACTTAGGAAGAAAATTACTTCTGAGTGTTCAGCCTTTTGTGGGTGAGCAGTGAGTTCTGGTGGCAGGTACTCAGTTGTCTTTTTGGGCTCAGGTGGGGGAGCTTTTCTGAGGCTACACTGGAAGCTTGGGACTTTGTCCACTTGTCCTGAATACTGTTGGTGGGGGTCTGGCTCTTTCTCCAGGCAAAAATGGACCCTTTTCCAGTGAATACAGCACTCTCTGCTCACTGGGAACTCACAGTGTACCCATCTTGGGCCTTTGTCTCAGGTTCACCTCTGGTCCAGGTATAAAAGCACCCTTGGAGCTAATATTCCAGAACCGCCTTCCCCAGGCAGATCATGATTCTCTCTGACACAGTCCCAGGCACTGCCTCCAAGCACTCTTTGTGCTCTGGGTACTCACTGCACACCCTCACTAGGTCTGTACCCCAGGTTACCTGCTGTTGTAAGTGGAAGAACTCCTTGGAGTCAGATCCACCAGCAAAGCCTTTCAGGGAAGGCATATCCAGATACTCCCTTAGTGTGGTCTGGAAAGGAACTTTTGCCACAAGCACTGCCTTCAAGCACTGTCTGTGCTCTGGGTGCTCACACTTCAGCCTCCTCAGGCCTGTGTCCCAGGTTATCTGATGGCCCAAGTGGCAGGGTCCTTGGGCATCTGGCCCAGGAATGCACCTTTCCCAGCAGAACTGGGTACTCCCTTCCTGTGAGCCTGAAAGGACTTTTGCCACAAGCACCACCACCAAGTGCTCCCTGTGTTCTGGTACTCAGTGCACAACCTCACTAGATCTGTGCCACGAGTTACCTGCTGGTCTAGGTGGCAGAGTGCCTGGGATTCTGGTCCCCAAGCACAGCCTTTCAAAATGTGTAGATCTGAATACTCTCTTACTCTGGTCCGGAAAGAAATTTTTGCCACAAGCACTGCCTCCAATCACTGTCTATGTTCCAGATGCTCATACCACAGCCTCTTCATGCCTGTGTCCTAGGTTATCTGCTGGTCCAAGTGGCAGAGTGTCTGGGCTGCCATTTACTTTTTAAAGTAATTGCAGCATATTTAACTTTGCCATTCCATTAATGCCTGACTACTGCTTTCATCATGAACTACAGTGGATTCTGTGGTCACAGAACAGCCCTAACCAATCTGCTTTCAAAAGAGAATGCATTTTGGTAGTCAAACTCCTGACTCTATTGATGTAAAGAAGAACAGCATGCTTCATGGTGAGCTTCACTTTCTGTTGGAGTCACCAGCTTTACTGTGTTGGACTAAAACCTTGTCTCATCCCATTATTTTATATATCAGAAAATGGATTACAGTGTGTCTATTTCCCTTCTGAGATCGGTGAGAGGCATTACTGACTGGGCAGAAGTAAATGCTAGCATGTTAGAACAGAAGATGTGAAGTATTTATTTCAATTCTGTCTTTTTATTTCTTCTGCATGGACTCTTACCCTGAGTTATTTATGTGAATAGGGTGGACTGACTGTAGAATTTTGTGCAGTGGCTGAAAGAGATAGTGGAGCTACCACATGAGTGTCCCATTTACATACTTCAACAACATTATTAAGAATAGCTGCCATATTTTAAAATTTCATTTCAAACACTAGGTAGTTTTATATTGGTATAAATTGTATTCTATCAATGACTTCCTTTAAGGAGAAATCAAGAGTCTATGTGGAAAGATATGAGATACTGACTCAGCAGGAGATATAAGACACAGCATTTTCATATTCAATATATTTAACATTTCAAATTTTTAATATCAGTTGAAAATGACTTTATTTTTTAAAACAAACTATTTTACTTTTTGAAAACAAACAAACCTGGCATTGTGTATTACCGTTTGTCTTTACTTTTTTCTTTATGTAAAAATAACAAAGTTTGAAACAGTAGACATCTATTCAGCAGTTAAAATTTCACTGTACTTTCTTTTTTCTTTTATTGGTAGTTTTATTTGTTTGCATTCCAAATTATATCTCCATTCCTGGTTTTCTCTCAACACACACCATGTCTTATACTGCCTTTTCCCCTCCCCAATCCCTCTCTGAGAGTGCTCCACCATCTTTGCTTGGTTCCTGGGAGCTCTGGATGGTCCAGTCGATATTGTTATTTATATGACTTTACAATCCCCTTCAGCTCCTTCAGTCCTCCCCCTAGCTCTTCCTTTGGGGTCCCTGGGCTCAGTCTGATGTTTGTCTGTCATTGCACTTTATTTTAATAATAACTAATTAAAATTTGACAAGAGAATATGTAGACTAATCTTAAGCCACAACAATCAATAATCATCCATTGCCTAGCTTCCCAGAGAGGGCTTTGCCCAAGTATTGTAGTTCTTAAAAGTAAATATCCTCCTAAATTTTCAGAAATAATATAAAAATAAACTAATGAAGAGGGAAATAATTCTTTTCTTTGGATAGAATACTCTGGTTATGACTTTCTCACTACCTTCTCTTTTGGCACACATGTTCTTGAGAGCATATTCTAACCTGAAACTGCAGAATATATTGGTTTGCAAATGGAATCCTGGTGAAATAGAATTCATAGTTTAAATGCATTCAAGAGACAAAAATTTGAAGAAAAACTTGCAATGGGAGAAAAAAATTGCTGCTGCTTAGGAAAATCTTCATATTAGAAGCACTTTAAACTGGTCAAAGAAATCATCCAGTGGCTTGTAACATTTACCTTAAAGGTATGCTTTTATCAGTCAGTGCTGTATCTTATAGCTCTCTAACCTAAGTAAATCCTTAAATAAGTTTGTAACATTAAAGTGACTAATCTTACCAAATGCTAAATATATATATATATATATATGTTAGTCTATGAGGAACCAGTCTCAGGGAGATGATGAAGCATAGTAGGTGAGTTTCTGTAGATATCTCGAAATGACCAAGGACGCATGTCTGACTGCTAACTCCCTATTTCACTGAAGATGAAATTATAAAAGGTAGTTAATCACCTTTGTGAAGGCAAATGGAGGGAGAGGGAGGATGGGAGCAGGCAGGTTAAGGGATAATATCTCAAATGTAAATACAGAGTATCTAATAAAAAAAAGTAGAATTGTAAATTGTGACTGTAAATGAGCACACATTAAACTATCAACAGAAATAAAAGAAATATAGTTAAATAATTAATTGGCATAAGTTTTCCACAAATTAATTATCTCAACTTAGTTTATTGCTGGATCTTAAAATAAAAATCACACATCTGTAATATGAATGTGTCAAAAGAAAATAAAAATACTCATTAGAAACATGTATTATAATCCTTAGGATTTATGTCATTCCAAATCTTAAGAAGAAAAACAGAAAAAGAATTCTTTTTATCTCAGTTTTATTGTAAATAAAATAGAAATTAAATGGGGGAGTAGTGGTGTTCAGTGTCTCCTTCAACATTATCTTAATTTTTAAACATGAATTAGACACTAACTAAAAAAGAGTTTTTCTTTTTTTTATTGGAGATTTTATTTATTTACATTTCAAAAGTTATCCCCTTTCCTGGTTTCCCCTCCACTAACCCCCTATTCCTTCCCCTCCTACTCCTACTTCTATGAGGGTGCTCCCACATCTACCCACTAGCCTTACCACTCTATCATTCCTTTACATTGGGCATCGGGTCTTCACAGGACCAAGGGCCTCCCCTCCCACTGATGCGAAATAAGATCACTTTCTGCTACCTATGCAGCTGGAGCCATGGGTCCCTTCATGTGTATTCTTTAGTTGGTCCCTGGAAGCTTTTGGGGGTTTCATTGGTTGTTAATGTTGTTTTTCCTATGGGGATGTAAACCCCTTCAGCTACTTCAGTCCTTTCCCTAACTCCTCCACTGGGGTCCTAGTGCTCAGTCAGATGATTAGCTGTGAGCACCCATGTCTGTACTGGTCAGGCTCGGGTAGAGCCTCTCAAGAGACAGCTATATCAGGCTCCTGTCAGCAAGAACTTCTTGGCATCAGCAATAGTGACTGGGTTTGGTGTCTGCATATGGAATAGATCTCCAGGTGGGAAACTCTCTGGATGGTCTTTCCTTCAGTCTCTGCTCTATTCTATGTCCCTATATTTCCTTTAGACAGAAGCAATTTTGGATTAAAATTTCTAATGACCAAAATAAACATGACATGAGATGATCTAATGAAAAGAGATGAACAAATATGTATTTACCATAATATAACCAGAATGTAATCAAATGACTTTAACTACATATGAAAAAAATCTTGTATCAAAGTCAGCATCTATTCATCAGAAAATTCCCAACAAAGTTTGGGATAGACATGCCTCATCCAGACATAGATCATTGCTTTAACTCTGAGATCATCAATTTGATTTCCCATATGAAAATGAAACTTTCCACCACTCTTCACTAGAGGTCATTAGCTTAAGAAATTGGGATGAAAAAAAAGTAAAATAAGAATAAAAAAGGACTATAACTCCACTATCACTCCAAGGACATTTTACCTTCTCTTTTAGCAGTATATGACATTTACTAATATTATAAAATAAATATATTTATAATTTTTTAACTATAATTTTTTATTTATGACTTTGTCAATAAATTTTTATCTATTGTTTAGAGAAAAATTATTTACTGAGTTTAGTTTCTTTAGTTAATTATATTTATCCTTGCATTTATTTTTGTTCTTGCTTGGATATTTGTGGGCAACATGTTAAATTTTGTATTATTTTACTTTATAAAATCAAATATTTTATATTTATAATTGGTGAGACAGCTTGCAATTCTAGCAATTGTGAGGGTACTGCAGAGGGATTGCCACAAAATCAAGACTATCCTGGGTTAAACGGATTTTTTTTGTCCAACCTACTCAAAAGTATGAGACACTGCTTCTAAAAGTAAAAATTAAATATTTATTACTAGATTGTTGCTTTGAAATACTCCTTAATGATAACATGAAGATTTTACTATTTAAATTTTGAATATTTCTAATGAATTATTATTTTTTACTAGTATACAATAGTATAGCATAGTATAATATTATAAAATACTAATAAAATTATTAGAATTTAGTTATATGGGGTTGCAAACTGTTTCAACCACTCTGGAAATCAGTATAGTGGTTCCTCAGAAAATTGGACATAATACTACCTGAAAACCCAGTTATTCTGCTTCTGGGCATATACTCCCAAGAAGCTCCAACATACAAAAAAGACACATGCACCACAATGTACATAACAGCCCTATTTATAATAGCCAGAAGCTGTAAAGAATCCAGATGTCCTTCAGTACATAAATGGATACAAGAATTGTGGTATATTTACACAATGGGGTACTACTCAGCTATCAGAAACAATGACTTTATGAAATTCTTAAGAAAATGGATGCTTCTAGAGAATATCATCCTGAGCGAGATAACCCAGTCACAAAAGAACAGACATAATATGCATTCACTGATAATTGAATACTTACCCCAGAAAGCTCTGAACACCCTAGAAACAACTCGCCGACTATATGAACTTCAAGAAAAAAAAATAAGAAAGAAAATGAAAAACCATTATGCTTAATCTTTACACACCAAGAAAACTTTGATTAATTCCAGGTTACATCCTGTGTTTTACATGTACTTTATGCTCATTGTAACTAGTAAGATCTTAATGCACATTATCAAACCTCTAAAAGAAACCAAGTACTAACAAAAATGTATTCTTATACTTTTATGCAAAAATGCTTAAAATCCTTACATTTATCTTTGTTTTTTAAAACAAAGTTGTTCAATTAAAAAAAAAAGAATTTGGTTATTTTTTTAATGTATTATTTATTTAATGGTTCATTGAAATGGTTCCAAGAAGGGTCTTTGGACATTCAAGGATAGTGAACTTACATATCTTTGGTTCATTTTAAAAAATTAAAGAGTTTTTTTTACCTTCTTGCATTCTGATTACTTTCTCCCCATTCTTTTTTACCTTTCACGTTCCTCAGCTCTTCTGTGAGTCCTGTTTCTTCCTTCCCCAGGTTTATTTAGTTTTCTATTGTGATTCATTCCATTTAACTAGGACCATCTGTGTGTGTAGCCTAGAGGAGAGTCATAATGAATATAGAGCTAAAGTCAATGACTGCTCCTTTTCCTAAGTATCTCTGTAGGAAAGAGTTCAGCAGTAAAAGATAAGGCCCTCTCAATCCCTCCTCTATCCTTTCCTAGCTGTTGATGTACCTACTCTTGTGAAGACAGTTGAATCACAAGTTCTTATGAGCACATAATTGGAATGGCTATTATCCAGCTGATGGCACTTTATAGCTCTTCTTACCTTCCAAAATTTTTCCCCTGGATTGATCTTTTTCTTTTTCTTTCTTTCTTTTGGAATGTGTATTGGATATTTTATGTAGTTACATTTCAAATGTTATCCTTTTTCCCCCTCTCTCATGTCCCCTTCCTCCTTCCCCTGCTTATATGAAGATGTTCTCACTTTCACCCACCAGCTCCCACCTCTACGCCCTGATATTCCCCTACACTGGGAAAACAAGACTTCATGGGACCAAGTGCTTCTCCTCCTACTGATGCGAGACAATGCCTTCCTCTGCTACATTTGTGGCTGTAGGCATGGGTTTTTCCATGTGTGCTCATTGGTTGGTGGTTTAGTGCTTGAGAGCTTTGAGGGATTTGGTTGAAAATATAGGGACAAAGTGTGGAGCAGGGACTGAAGAATAGGTCATCCGGAGACTGCCCCACCTGGGGATCCATCTCACATACAGCCTCCAAACACAGTCACTATTGCTGAAGCCAAGAAGTGCTTGATGACAGAAGCCTGATATGAATGTCTCCTGAGTGGCTCTACCAGAGCCTTACTGATACAAATGAGGATGTTTGCAGCTAACTATTGGACTGAGCACGGCTGCCCCAATGGAAGAGTTAGAGAAAAGACTGAAGAAGATGAAGGGATTTGCGACCACATAGGAAGAACAGCAATATCTTCTAACTTTTAAAATCATTCAACCTCTTCTTCTGCAACTTCTCTACCCTGGGAGAGGATGTTATAAATGTCTCTTTAGGGGCTAATGGTCAATAGTCACTTATTCTTACCATGAGAGGCTTCTCAAGAGTAAGAAAGGTAATTTTCTATGGGAATAAGAATATTTATCAGCATGTAGTTTTGTGCTATAACAACAGAGATAAGCAAAATTATGCCCCTATCTTAGGTTTTTTGAATTCCCCTATTATGATCTTTTACACTGGTTTACAGTACCATATGTGCATTCTCTTTTATGCAGTGGTCCACAAATTTGACAGTGTTTGGTGTTAAAATTGTTTGGGCTGGGTTCAGTTAGGTACCACCATTGATGCCTTTTATCTTTCAACTACCTGCATATGTAGCATATTACGGCACTGTGAAAACCATCCAGCAAGAAGGAGGAGACTTGATTTCTCCAGCTTGATTCTTCATATGGTGCAACTAAGAGGTGTGGTTTCTCATCAATTGGATATTACTGACATTTTATTATAAATAAGATAAAATGTTATAGGACATTTTATTTTAACAGGCAACCAACAGAAATGGCAAGAATTGTTTTCAGGGGTTCTAATATCTCCATGAGAACTACACCAGGATTTGACAGTTATTTCAAGCTGTATAAGTTTATGTATAGATAGAATTTTGTGTTGTTATAGGATGTTTGGAAAAATAGTAAATAGTATGAATCCTTGAGACTTACTGAGACGTTCTTACTGCCATTTTAAACTTTTCAAACATGTATTGACATGTGTTACCTCTCCCTAAAGAGGTCCCAGGTTTACCCTGCTCTTTCCACCCTATTGTTCCATAGTCCTATTAACTTCACTAACTTTAGTTATTTGGTAGGCATATCATGCAATTCAGACATATCCAAATAAATCAAAACCTATTTCTCATTATTTTCTTTCTATAAATCTATTCCTCTTTTTCTTCTAGTGTCCAATATTATAAACTTTCTTCCATATTATATGTGCTTTTACTGAGCAGTGGCCACTCTTGGAGACTCTGAACACTTTATCCTCTTTGGCAATGTTTCAGGAGGTTATAAAACCTTCAAATGGTGCTTTGCAGAAAACAATGTGTCATTGGAAAGCCGACTTCTCTTTACTTCCAATTTATTCTCTTGCTTCCTGCTTTGAAGACAGGGTATACTGTAGAGAATACTGAGAATCAGTTATTTTTAATGCTTGAACATCATTTTTATTTTTTTATTGGATATTCTCTGTATTTATATTTCAGGTGTTATGCTCTTTCTGCCAATATCATCCCCCTCCCCCTCCCATTGCCTCCATGAAGATGCTCCCTCTCTCAACCTCCCTCTCTTTCCTTAGTGCCTTGGCATTCCCCTACACTGGGAAAACATGTCTTCACTGGATCAAAGTCCTGTCCTCTCATTGATGCCAGTGAATGCTGTCCTCTCCTGCATATGCACCTGGAGCCATGGGTGCAAAGAGAACTCATTGGGTGGTGTTTTAGTTCCAGGGAGCTGGGATTGAGTACTTAACAATTTTGTTCTTCCCATGAGGTTGCAGAACCTATCAGCTCCTTTACTCCTTTCATTAGCTCTTTCATTGAGGTCCCTGGTTTCAGTCAAATAGTTAGCTACAAGCATCCTTCTCTGTATCAGTATGGTTCTAGCAGAGCCTTTGAGGAGGCATCCATATTAGATTCCTGCCAGTAAGCACTACTGGGCATCAGCAATAGTGTGTGAGTTTAGTGGCTGCATATGGGATGGTTCCCCAGGTGAGACAGTCTTTATATGATCTTTTCTCCAATCCGTACTCTTCTATTTGTCTCATTATTTCTTCCGATATGTGTTTTGTTCGCCCTTCTAAGAAGGACTGAGGCATCTACCTTCTGGGCTTCCTTCACATTGAGCTTCATAATTTCTGTGAATTGTTTCTTGTTTATTCCAAGCTTTTTGGGCTAGTATCTACTTATCAGTGAGTACATACCATGAGTATTCTTTTGTGACTGGGTTACCTCACTAAGGATGGTAGCTTCAAGTTCCATCCATTTGCTTCGGAATTTCATGAAGTTGTTGTTTTTAATAGTTCCATTGTGTAATTGTACCACATTTTCTGTATCCATTCCTCTGTTGAAGAACATCTGGGTTCTTTCTATCTTTTTGGTATTATAAATAAGGCTGCTATGAACTTGGTGGAACATGTGTCCTTCTTAGATGTTGGAGCTTCTTTTTTTAAAAAAATAGGCTTCTTGCATATAGGTTAAAATGGTTAGATTTTAAGACCAGAATTGAACAAATTTCCTTTAATAGGTGAATCTAACTCAGTTCATTTATCACTGTGCTAGATATTCTTATTTTAGCTCATATATGTGTTGCATACCACACATAATGCATACGTACACACACACAGTCAGAAAGACAGATGGACAGACAGATAAATTTATGATGGTTTTCACTATATTTTCTCCTCACTAATAATATTTTTTTAAATATTTTCTAGCCAATACCTTCACACTTACATAAAATATCAATTGTTTAAATGCTATTTTCTTATCTTTCTTTTATATTAATGGACATGGTTTTATTTATGACAATCATTTTCCTTCTTATGTTTTTATAAGTTTATGTATTTATTCCAGATTGCAACTACTTTTATCCCCAATCAAAACAGAAAATAAAAGTTCAACATAGCAACCTTCTATTTCTTCCTTTGGCAACTAGTATGCTTTAAACAACATGTAAAAGAGAATTTGGGGTGAGAGTCTTTGATCTCATATTTCTTGTCTGGCCCTAGAGACACCTCAACTTCTGTGGGTAAAGCCCAACTTGTGCCTCCCTTTGTCCTAGAAGTAATTCCATAACCCATGGGACAGGGTTCTACCTCAACTTTCTTGTCCCAGGGACCATTCAGTTTCTACCTCCACTCAGTTTCACAAACAGGCCTTGCTCCTTATTATAAGAAGAGCTTTGGTGTTGATTGGCCATCTTTCTCCCCAGACAGTGAATCAAGTTCAACCATTGGTGTGGATGACTTTTGTTCAGAAGCAGCTTTAAGAAGCTCACACTGTACTATTGAGGAGCCAGAACAAATGCGAAGTTTATACTTTATTATTTTCTAATTTACTTGATTTAAATCATGTATTTTAACTTACAGGCTTTTGTTCTAATTCCTTGTTGTGTTTTGGTTTGTTTGCTCATATGTTGGTTTGATAATTGGCCTAAATGCACCTTTGCTTCTTATTTGTTTCTTTTGATTTATGGTGTATATTTTTGTTTTGTGTAACATTTTAGTTTTTAATTGGTTGTTTTTCTAAACTGACTCACAATCTTTTGCCTTGTTAATCTACTGTGCTTTAACCTCTATCTTCCAAAAGTAAACTCCATGACTGTCTTTCTGTTTCTACACCTACAAAAAGTCTCCTCTTTCATGTTTGTACATATAAATAGCCCTATAACCATACAGAATCCCATCCCATATGCCTTCAACATTATGGTATAGTTTATATTGTTTATTTTTCCTTCTCTGTGGTGGATTAAATAGGATGGCCACCATAAGCTCAAGTCTTTGAATGCTAGGTCAATAAGGAGTGTCTTTGCTTGAGAGAAAAAGGAGATGTAGCTATCTTGGAGTAGATATGACTTTGTTGGAGGAAGTGTACTATTGGGGGTGAACTTTGGGATTTCAAATGCTCAAGTTAGACCCACTCTCCCGTGTTGCTTGCTGTACAGGATGTAGAACTTTTAGCTACCTCTCTAGCATCATGTTTGCCTGTGCGCCATCATACTTCCTACCATAATAATGATGGACTAAACCTCTGAACCAGTAAACCAGCTAATAACTAAATGTATTCCCATTATAAGAGTTTCTGTGGTCATGATGTCTCCTCACAGCAATTGAAAACTAAGACAGAAATTGGAACCACGAGTGAGGTATTGCTGTGATAAGCCTGAATATACTTTTAGAAGAATATGGAATTATTTGGGACTTGACTAGAAAAGAAATTGGGTACTTTAAGTGGGACTTAATAGGCCATACTAATAGCCTCAGAGAAACAGTGACATTAAGAGCAATGTTGATTATGCTGGCCCAGCTGTATCTCTTGAAATCACGAGTGGTTTTGAATCTGTATAAATAAAGACATTTTCTGATTGCTAGTCAGTCCAAGTTACAAAACATTTCAGTTTTGGTGTCTGACTCATCCTTCCCCTTGCCTGATCCTTATATTCTCTCTGGAACTGAGATAGTGCTGGCACCCGGCAACTGGTGCCTGAGCAGGGCTACTGAACAAAAGGCTAAAGAGTTACAGATGTCACAGAAATATTTCACACTCTTAGGTTGGCAGTTAAGATTATAAAATAACTCTATTACTAAAAGTAATCTACATATTCAGTGAATAATACCCTTAACAGGACTAGAGAAAGAAAGCCAATTCACATGGGTTGCATCAACAGCCTAGATTTATTTGTAAATACTTTTTTAAAAAAATAAGTTAAAATATTTGTAAATAATATGTATTGTATTCAAAAGAAGAAAATATGTATGTAACTTGAATTGGAGTGTGTAACAACAACTCCACCATGTATAACTTTAAATTTCTGTTTCTTGCAAGAGTTTTTTTCTTATGTTGGTCCATGTTCTTTGTCTTAATACATTCACTTTGATGTCTTCCAGTAAACTTGAAATTATTTGACTAAAAATTCTTACAGTTAAATTTTAAATATTGCTCTCTTTTTATACCAAAATATTTGATTTACAAGGGTTACTATGTAGTTAAATTATAACTATGGTTTTCAAGGTATTAATTTAAAGGTTGTATTCTATAAACTTTCTTATTTCATATTTTAGTATCTAATTGTTTAATTTAGGTGTATTCTATCTAGTTACAGAGACAGAAATTCAACTTGAAGTCCTCCTTGCTGACAAATTCTCCAATAAAAAAAAATTTGTGGAGTGTATTAGAAAATATCATGGGATGACTGAGTTTAAGGATATTTATCTTAGTATTTTCTGCCTGGTATATATTTTTGCATTTTTATAGTCAAAAACTACTCATAAACACATTTTAAAAAAGTAATTATATAAATAGGGATAGAATATTATAAAGCAGGTGAAAATAACAAAATCATAATAGTAAAGAAGTGCAATTGTCCTCCTCTTCTCCCAGTCCCCCTCCCATCTTTTCCAGATGTATTATTTCTCCTTCATTTCCCTACAGAAAAGAGCAGGTGTCCCAGGGATACCATCCAAAGTAATGTGGACCCCTAAGCTGCATTACAGGGCATAATCTGATAACAAATTCTCAGCAAAAAGGAAATTTATTACCTTAAGGGATAAGCATTTAATCAGAGGTTCTTTGACACAGGGATTATATACTAATAAAAAAATTAAAACCAATAACAAAAGAGGGTGTATTTTAAGATGGCAAATTTAGAAACAAATATTCTCAATATTCAGTACTAAACACAGATAAAAAACCTTACTAAACTGTACCTATACTTTATTATAGGTATATGCATTCAACCTACCAGTCTTTGACAAACACTGTAGAACTCTAGCAGAAGTTTAACTAGGTTAGCACGTCACTGCCTGGCATATATGGGCAAGATCTTAGTTCATTGTCCAATGCCAAAATGAGAGAGAGTGATAGGGTAGAAGAGAGATGAATAGAGAGATACACAGTGAGACATACAGACAAGACAGAAAGACAGACAATTTAATAGCACTAATACAGAAATACTTATTACACTCCTCAAATCTGGGATTTTAGAAGAAGCCATAATTTTACAAGGTTTCTATGTACCTATGAATCAAATTAATCATGGCTTAGATGCTGATTTTTCCCTTTTAATTTTATGAACTGGAATAAAATCATTGTATGCTTATATAAAAAATAACTTTTCCATCTTTCCCCCAAAAACTTTTCTGAGAAGTTGAAATTGTATGAACTTTTAAAATATCATTATAATACTCAGTGTATATATATAATATTTTACATATAAATATTTTAAATCATGCAAAAATATCAAATCAAACCTCTCCTTTCAAATTCATGATATAATTCTTCAGATTCTTCGTGTACATGCAGCGTTGAAGTAGATCCTTGTCTTCATGGCAAGCATCCCTCTTTTCTATATGGGCTATTTCATATTGTTTTCAGAAATGAATTCTGAAATACACATTTGATTGGCTTATTGCTACAGAGAAATTCTCAATTAACAACTATCAAATAATTTTAAAATAGAAAGATGCAATTGTTCAAGTTCTGTTATTATATTTTAACAGAGGGATCTAAAATTTAAGAAAGATTGCAATGATTGTGGGAGGGGACAGCAGGTAAACATCTTGCCTTTCAAAAGGTTTGTTTATATTTTTGATTTTCAAGACAGGGTTTTTCTTTGTAGTCTTGACTGTCCTGGAACTCACTCTGTAGAACATACTGGCCTTGAACTCAGCGATCTCTTTGGCTTAACTTTCCATGTGCTAGGATTAAAGGACTGACTGTGTGTTAGCTGTCATTTTGTTGGGGGGGTGATTCTTTTCAAGACATTCTTACAAATTCAATAATCATTGTTATTAACAGAACCTCACTGACGTACACCTACTTTATAAATCTGTTATAAGTATGTAATATTTAGGACTGGAATAAAACTCAATGTTAAAGAATGTAGATTCTTTGTCTTCAGCCTTTTAATGTAAATCTAGTAACTCACCAATAAGCAACTAGCAAAGTATTTGAACATTTGCTAAAATGCCACTGTTATGTGCTGTCCAGCAGCGGCAGGGTGCAAAGGTTTCCACTACAAACTACTTTTCTAGATTTTCATCTCCTTTCCCAGATGGACCTGCATAAAGCCACTTAAAGCATATGACTGTTTCAGCTGATTCAAAAGAAATTCTGTTCCAAGAAGGAACAACTACTCTAAGCAAAGGCGTGTAATGTAAAGCCTTAGACCGTTCTCCTTCTCATTGAGTAGTTGAACAGGAGGAGAAGCTGATCATTAGCAGACCTTTTAGTTACTCACTGCTCAGAGTCAAGGGACCTTTCTGTACATGAATGGAAGAGTGGAAGAAACTTTACATTCATCAGCAGAGTGGCAATGCACTCTTTATGAAGCATATGTATTTGGGTAAATTATATTTTTATTTGTTACATTGTCCCACTATTGCAATACATCTGCTGATGTATGAAATATAATAGAGAGTTATTCTATAGGAATAGTTTATAAGTACTTAAAATATAGAGCATGCACCCATACAAAATGTTTCATTCTTTTTTTTTTCTGCCACTTTTTATTGTAAAAGAAACTCATCACAATAATAGAGGATACAAAGTTTTTAAATGGACAATAGAAAAAGACTATTGTTTTGTTCTAAGAAGAAATGCAAATGCTATATGTGAACACACAATATTTTTCAGTTTTGATTTTGAGATTAAATTCAAATGAAAACATCTGGCAGTTTCTGTCAGTTAGAAAAAACAATAATTAAAAGAGAATGTATTTGAATCGGTGATTTTTGTGTTAAAATAAATATACATTTACATGTGTTATAGAGTTTTTCAAACAAATACCTAAATAAATAGTGAGCTACATGTTATATTTACTTAAACCATGATCTCAGACATGAAGATGAAAGAAGCTGTCTGTGTGAATCATCAGTGTTGAATTTTCCATTCTCCCCCCCCCCCCTTTTCTTTTTCGGTGTAAAACTTTCATAGACAGCCTAGAGTACAGGAACGTCACTAGTGCCGTAAAGTCTTCTTTGAGGACATAGGTGAAAGGGTCAAAAATAAACCAACAGTGCTTTAGATATGTGGATGGTGGGTCAATTTTCAGGGAGACATGAATATATCCTCAAAATGGTCCATTTTGTTTTATAAAATTATATTTATTTATGCACTTGAGTTTACTGATGTGAGTGCCTGCATGCTACAGTGGCATATAGAGAGGTTAGAGCTCACACTGCCAGATGGTTCTTTTCTTCTACTATATGAGAGTGAAGGATGGAGCTCAGGTTGTCTGGCTTGGTACCAAACCTGATGATCCACCTTGATGGCTAAAACCTTCATAGTTATGCTAAATTTATTTTGTGTGATTTATTTCAAGAAAATAACAATTTCATATGAGAATCAGTGTTTATTAATATTTGAGATTGTTGGATTTGTTGGTAGAGTCCATAATACAGAAAGGTATAAAGAGAAAATAAAGACATGTATTAACCAGTTAAAATATAGATTGGGAAGGTGAAGGGAGCCTTCTGATTTGAACAGCAAGATATACCTTGACTACTCACATTTGCAAAATCAGCTTTCAATAAAGTTGGTTGTAAAGAGTCATTAGTGTTGAAAATTATGTGGGCCACAGTACCTCTGTCACAAGTGTTTATGTATTGATTCATTTATCCCCATCATTACTCATAATGGCAATGGGTAGTATGTAGAAAATGCAGAGGACTGTGTGCCAGTTAAACTTTAGTTTTGAACACTGAAGTAAAAATTCCATACTGATTTTATTTTAGAAAACGACACATATTTTTAAATGCTCTCCTACCATTTAAAATGTAAAAGGCATTCTTAGTTCCTGGACCATAGAAAAATCAAGTTAAAGGCTATATTTGGCTTATATGTCTGCATTTTCTAATGTGCAAATTGCATTATCCAAGATTAAATGTTCACTTTGTGGGTTGGAATTACATGACAGGAAGAGAAACCACCAGAGAACCAGCAGGCACATGTACATTTTCTACTTCTCTTCATATTCCACCCCTGTAATTTTATGATATGATACAAATGTGTTGTCAAAATATTAGCAGACAATAAGTAAGTATAGGAAATATATGCTAACATATATTTTAGCTGTTTGAGACCAAAACACAAAGTAGATACAAATTTTGCCACTGCAGATCTTAATTTCCAAATATTCAGAAATTCTTGTTGAAACTAGACATGTACTTGAGAACATACCAGGTTTTCTTGATAATTATCAATGGCTTTCAATTTCTAAGTCTATAAGAAAATTATGTATTATACATTATATATCCCTGTCTTTAGTCATTTGACATTTACTTGGTGTTGTGTCTTATTTTTCAGTCTTAGGTATGCTTTTATATACTGCTCTCTCTTTTTTCCCAGCACTTCCTTGTGTTTCCTCTTACTGGTTCTTCACCTCCCAGATGTGTGCAAGAAGGCACAACCCTAACCCAGGCACACATGAAAGAAACTCTAGAAGACAATACCTGCCTGGAAGCAGAGGTTTACACTGAAGAAGTGCCAGTACTTCTTTTTACTTGACTCAGTTCCTTACTCTTATACATCATCAGACACTGAGGATGTGGACAACAGAGCTGAAGGTTTGAGGGGGGTGAATACCCTAATGAGAAACAGATCTTCTTCAGAGAAACTATCAAATATGAGTAACTTGGGCTGGAGTTGAGTTCCTAAGTATCTTGACAGAGCTCACAACCACCTGTGTAACCTGCTTCAGGGTACCTGGCACTTTCTTCTGTGCAATATATGCTCACATATATGGAACAAACATATATACATACACAGAATGAGAGGGGGGAGGGAGGGGGGAGGAGAGGGAAAGAGAAGAGAAGGGAGGAGAAGGGAAGGGTAGATGGACTGGAAGAGAAAGAAAAGGAGAGGAGAGGTGAGGAGAGGAGGGGGGAGGGGAGGAAAGGGGAGGGGAGGGGAAGAAAGGGGAGGGGAGGGGAGGGGAGGGGAGGGAAGGGAAGGAAAGAGAAGGGAAGGGAAGAGAAGAGAAGACAAAGAGGGAGGGAGACAAGGAGGGAGGGAGAAAGGGAGAATGAGAGGAATAAGGGGAGAGAGAGAAAAATGAAAATTCAAAAAAAACTGAAAATTATAAAATCTGAGTAATTTACTGCTGGGGGCTTTGGTACTTCATATTCAACTAATCAGAATTTCACACTGTTGTACCATTGAAGAGACCTGCTCTTTTTCCCGGTTTTGTTGTTGTTGTAAATTACATCAGCAATATGGGTCAATGGTCTCAATTTCTCAGTTAAAAGCATAAAATAGCTTAAAAGTCACTTTTCTTGGGTTGGGCAGGTGAAGAATTTGCATAGAAACATGAAGATGAGGGCAGATATGCAGAACCTCTGGAAGACCCGGTGAGAATTGCACTCTGTTCACTGAGGAGAGAGATGCACTTCCACAGCAAGATGGCTATTCATAGTATCAAAAGTGTGAACTCAAAGGAGAAACTTTGCCTCAGTATACAAGATGGGACGTTAATCAGAGAATATGTGATATCAAACATGTGATTACATACACACACACACACACACACACACACACACACACACACACACACAGACCCCCCTGATTCACAAACACAAACATGCATGTGGACATACCACATTGTGTACAGACATTTACATAATAAAAAATCATGCATGAATAAATAAATTAATGAGTAAATTTAAACCTTACATTATTTCTCTTCCAAAATTGTAATTTAACTATTCCTAAACATTTATCTTTATTGGAACAAAGAACTATTCTGATGATCTCAGATTTTGGCCATCTTATTTCTCTGAAAATATTTTCTATGTTTCAGGACATGAAGTCTCTGCCGTAATTCAACCTTTTCAGCTTGTTTCTCTTTAATTTCCCAACTGTGTCTTCTTTATCAACTAAAGAAAGAAGTGCACACAGGAGTTTGCACATCTACTTGCACATGACAGCTATATTTCATTCTGGAATTTAAAGGAGTTTCCATCATTTTCTAAAAGAAACATCAGGTTAACTTGTAAAGCAAGAGAAAATTTAGCAAACTCTTTTGTATTCCAGCACTCCCTAAAGTGTAGATATTTGAATCAGTATTCTTTAGCATAGGTCTTGATCAAAAGTTTTATTTCATGAAAACCACACCTGGATTAAATTATGACGTATTTGATAGTATTACAAATAAGAGTTTATTAAGTAAAGAGGCACAAAGTGTGAGATCCAATGTATTTTCCCTTCTCTTGCTGTGAGCTGATCTAGTTTAACAATCTCACATAAAAATATAATGAGTAAAGGTCACTTCTATTTTGGAGAGATAGAAAGAGAAGGGGAAGGAAGGGCAGTAGCGATGGAGAGAGGGGACTGAAATTGGGGCTGCAGAAGCCAGCTACAGAGAAGGAGCCACATTATTTTGTCAGGCTTCGGATTTAACCAACTTAGCCCAAAAGAAGTATTCATCCCTCCCACTGAGATGCGTGAAGTTTGAGAGAAATGACTTGGTTATTCAGATTTGCCTGCTGGGCTCATCTAGCCATCAAGGGCTTGTTGGCAATGTCCTGCATTACACATTCATACACTGAGCTGTTATTTATAGGCTCAAGGAGAACAATCCTGAGAAGATGAGGCTTCGGGAGAAGACTGGCATATAACAAATACAAAAATTAAAACACTCAGGAATAAGGTAAATATAGAGAGTAAGAACTGGGAATGAGACAAATATTGGATTAAGACAAATAGTACTTCAGATTCCAACGTCAATTCTAGCGGCACTCCGAAAGGTTGGCCTGTGTTGACAATCGAAGATGAGAGAGTAAAGTAAAGGAATGGAGAAATATTCTAGGTGTGAATTCTAGGTCACTGATGATTTTACAGAGATTACTTAAATAATTTGACTGTAAATTTATGCACAGGGAGTTGGAAACTTAATGGTAATAAAGACTTGTGAATTAATGTAATTAATTTAACTTGACAGATGGTTGGTATATGTAATTGTCAGTTGTGTTTCCAAGTAATTTTGTTACAGAATAATAAATTGCCAAAAACATCTCACCTCTTTAACATAATAATATATAAAAACAAAAATATTTTCTCACATCCTATCACTATTAAACATTCTAATTTGCCTTAATTTATTTTAAATATATTTCACTTCATTGAGTTGTAACACCATAAATAGTATGTTCACTAGAGAAACTTTCCCCTTTAAATATGAGAGACAGAGACTTGAATGGCAGACATGTACTGAGCTTAAAATTCAAATCACCACACCACACGATTTCAGTGAGACACCTTGGTCCTCGGCCAATCTGTCAAGTGTCTGTAAACAAAAAGGTCTCTGGTCTCTCTCTCTCTCTCTCTCTCTCTCTCTCTCTCTCTCTCTCTCTCTCTCTCTCTCTCTCCTTTCTCCCCCCTCCCTCCCTTTCTCCCTCCTTCCTCCCTTTCTTTCTTTCTTTCTTTCTTTCTTTCTTTCTTTCTTCCTTCCTTCCTTCCTTCCTTCCTTCCTTTCTTTCTTCAAATTGGATATTTTCTTTACTTACATTTCAAATGTTATCCCCTTTCCTGGTTTCCCCTCTGGAATCTCCCTATTCAATACCCCCTCCCCCGCCTCTGTGAGAATGTTCCCCCACCCACACACTCCCTCCCATCTCCCTGTCCTGACAGTCCCCTACACTGGGATTTTAAGACTTATGGGGCAAACGGCCTCTCCTCTTACCTGATAAGGCCATCCTCTGCTATATATGTTGCTGGAACCATGGGTGCCCCCATGTATACTCTTTCGTTGGTGGTTTAGTCTCTGAGAGCTCTAGGGTGTCTGGTTGGTTGAAACTGTTGTTCTTCCTATGGAGTTGCAAACCCCTTGAGCTCCTTCAGTCCTTTTTCTAATTCCTCCATTGAGGACCCCATTCTCAGTCCAATAGTTGGTTGAGAGCATTCGACTCTGTATTTCTCAGGCTCTGGCAGAGCCTCTTAGGAGACAGATATATCAGGCACCTGTTAGCATGAACTTCTTGGCATCCACAATATTGTCTGGGTTTGGGGACAGTATATGGGCTGGACCCCTGCAGTCTTAGGATGGCCTTTCCTTCTGTCTCTGCTCCAAACTTTGTTTCTGTATTTTTTCCCCTGTGAACATTTCCCCCTTTTAAGAAGGATTGAAGTGTCCCAGTGTCCCCTCTTTGGTCTTTACTTTTTTTTTTTTTTTTTTTTTGGAAGGACACCAAGGGTGGGACATGCAAACTCTCTAAAGTTAAACATTAATAATAAAGACAGAATACTCTTATTTTGAGAGATGGGTTTGTTTGAAAACTAAAGTGTCTGCCACATAGAAAACCCTTAAAACTCCTAAAATGTCTACTCATTGATGCTAAATAGAAAATTTTCTAAGATATGGGAGATTTCAAGGAAAGGAGGTATAATTATGAGCTTAAATTTGTTTATTTGAGGAAGATATGACCATAAAACTCTAAAGTTCCAACTGAAAGGAATAGGTACTGCAAGATGACACAGATAATTTTCCTTTTCCATACACATACATACACAATCTGCAACCTAATAAATGTAACAACAGTTCAAAAGTCAGTTCTTAAATAAATTTTGTTCAGTGCAGAGTTGGCAACGTTTGAAAGAGAGAAAGCCAGATTAAAATTCAAATAAAGATAATAAGACTTTCATATTTCAAAGTACTAAAAAGCTAGATCTATGTCTTTTTAATGATGTGTGTGTGTGTGTGTGTGTGTGTGTGTGTATGAAAGCAGTTCTTCATATAAGTACAGTGTTTTGTGGGATGCACGATAACAATAACTTTTAGATCATTACAAAACAAATGTATTTCATATAATACATGTACAGGTAAATTTAATACCACTTCTCATTAACCAAATGACAGTCAACAGCAAATCTATCCTTGCTTTTTCCTCCATTCTTTCTTTCCTCCCTTCCTCACTCTTTTCTTCCCCTCTACCTTCTATATTTGGATCAAATAGAGAATTTCATGATGGCTGAACAAGGTGCTCTGCATCTGAATAACAGCTCTACTTCAAGATCACCAAATTTTACTCACCATACAAAATTGAAACAACATGTTTACTAAAGACAGTGTGTATTAATAGTACCATTTAACATCAGGCTCCCCATTAATGTCATTTTTTTCTCTTTCAAAGAACCCAAAGCTATTTATATTTTTCAACACATTGTGTTTAAACTCTAAGTATCTGCCAATAGATTGTAGGTTAGCATCTAAACATAGATTTGCAATGGGTTCCAGTTGCTCCTGAGAATGTTTAATCTCAAGTAAATGTATGTTGTGCTGTTGTGTAAGAACATTTACTACTTAGTGTGTACAACATAGAGTACATATGAACAAACATTTGTTTATAAATTTGTTTCTAGGGATACTTAGTCTTTGTACTTTCTTTGATGAAATTATTATTATTATTTTTCAGTTCTGCAGATCATAGAGCTTTTGGTCAACACTCCAAATTTCAACATTATTCTAAAGCTATATATTTGGTCTTGTAGATTTATCTATCTTCATTTCATTGGAACAGAGGTATTATTTTCAATATCAGATTTTCTCCAGATGCAAAGCTCATGTTATCTATATTAATTAGCCAGATGTTTTACTTCAAAGAGACATGTATAATTACAGATAACGCCCAGTTATAAACCAATCCTCTTTTGGTCTCATTTCACTAAATAGATCCCATTTTTCTTAGAGCCAGTTTGAAATATTACCATTTGCTTCATGTTTCTTCTCCTTAGGAAATATAAAGATGTTCCTTGAGTTGTGTATCTTAAGTGAATGCAGAGTGGTTTAAAGCTATTTACTCTGTAATGTCTAAGACTGCTATGCTGACTCAATATCTCTTTGAATTTCACAGAGACCAGGGAAATTATGTCCCTTCTATGTTCTTTTCTAGATACCGCCCTAAGCATCAAACACTTCTAAGGAGCAACCACTCTTCCTAAAAAATATTCAGTGAATATGAAAATGGCCATTTTCTGCTCAAAGTTCAAAGCCCAAGCTGTTTAACCTTTGTCTAAAAACTAATGTACATAGACTGAAGGCTTCAACCAGCCTTCTGCATAGAACCCAAGAATGCCTCTTGCTTCCAGCTTCTGATTTATTCCTTCCTTTCTGTTCAAGAATAATTTCCTATCATTCATGCACCTGATCTATCAAAAAATTCACATGATTTGGAAGCTCAAGTCAAATGGAATTTTTCAACACAGCACTCTTTTATCCCCTCCTAATTTCAAGGATAAAGCATCTGAAGAATGATGTGCTCTCCTTCCAGAGCAGAGAATAAGATTTTCATTGTAGTTACTTTCTCTTTAAACTACCCCTCTGACTAGAATGGTAACTGCTTATGACAGTTTATGATTTAGGGCTGCATCTCCTTCCTCTGTGATTAGATCAAAACTTTCAGGAGCCCAGCACCATATAACTCTTTTTATGAATGCACCAAGCTCTGGTTGTTGTAAGATATTTATTTTTAGTAAGTTAAACTCTCTTGTTTAATGATGAAGTAATAAAGAAGAATCATATAACATGCCACTAACGAGGCAAAATCATAAGAAAAGCAAAAAAAAAAAAAAAAAAAAACAGAATACAAAATAGATATTTTTCTAGCCCAACTTCAAAACTGATATTAAGTTTTTTGTTCCCTTGCACACAATGAAAAAGTAACTGCCCTGAAAGGTAGACATTGTCAGTTCAAACATTTCATACGTGGATAAACCTCAGAGGCTTTATCAAATATTTAAACCGATCTGATTAACACTTCTGTTCTGGAAAGTGAAATTTGAGCAGATACAAATACAGTATTTTATTTCCCTGGAAACCTCAATTGTAGAACTACTGAAGAGTCACTAATTACCCAGGGACCAATTAGCCTGTTTGTGGATTATCTACACCCTGTGGCTTCTTCCTCATTGCTTTCCTTTGCATCTCTGCTTTTTGACCATTTCACAGCTGTTGTCCAGAAGAAAAAAATTAAAGAAATGTGAAAAGGTTTTGTGGAGAAAAGAAAAAAGAAGAAAAGAAATTAAGACTTCGCGGTTAGACCGTCAAGAAAATGTTGCTCTTATTAGTTGCCTGAATTTTTTGAGTCAAACACAGGCACTTGAACCAAAAAGTTCAATAATAAACATATTGGAAAATTTTTATTATTAAAAACTTTCCAATATGTTTAGCTTTAAGATAGGTTTGTTACATCTTGAAATCTCCAATTTATTGATTACAGTGATATAGCAGTAATATTTAGACCAATATGGGAGGTTATTCATATTTTATTACTTTATAATATCCATATACACAACTTTCTAAAACCACATCAAGTTTTTAAGAGTTCATCTAACTTTCTACTATCAATCTAGAATATGCCTATAAAGTTTGCTGAATGACAAATCCATTGAAGTAATTCTATTCATAGAGCAATGCCCAGTATAGGTGGGAAAAAAATCCATCTTCAAACACTAACACATATTTTTCTATTTATGTACAGTAGGAAGGGCCCATGAAATCAATTTTCAGCATTGTTCATTGGGGAATTGTTGCTTCATATTGAGTTTCTTGTTGGCAGAGGGGAACTTACTTCAACACATTTTTAAATCTTTATTTTTCTCGTCTGCGTTTTGTGTCCTGTGTCATTTTAGGCCAATTCAATGTTAGCAATCACTGTGGAGTTTTCTATTTTCTCTGGGGGTTATTGCTCAGGGTTTCATGAACATAATACAGATTTTCCTCTCAGCTGTCTGGAGACTATTCATTTATTTTGTAAGAATAATATTCTTATCTGGACATATAATGATCTTCTTCTGTGCTTACATGTAGACCATTAAGCCATGAGGTAAATGACATCCATACAGTTTTCTTACTCCATTCTACTCAGTGAAAACTTTTCCATTACACTTTCTTTGTATTTCCTCTCCTACTGTCACTGGACTGTAGTGCACAGACACAGAAAGGAAACCCTTGAATAAAATTGCACATGTTTTGGAATGCATTCTGTATGTTCATTTGTATCTCACAATCACCCAAGGAGAGGAAACATTTTAAATGAATTGGGACACAAAAAATCATTTTGAGCTGAGGACCACGGCAATTTGATAGTTAGTGTGACTGCAATTTCTTCCAAAGTGGTGTACGAATTGACTAAAGCGTACCCAGTCTCTGCGTATCGTACTCATAACAGCAGCTGTGCCTTAGTATTGCTTGTTGCTCTTGCTCCTACAGCATGTATCAACCAACATTATTTCTTTGAATGTTCACTTAGTCTAGAGCAACAGTTCTCAACATTCCTAATGCTCTTACCCTTTAATATAGTTCCTCATCTCTATTAAATACTGTTAATTTCTTTAATACAGTGACCCCAAACGTAGGATTATTTCTGCTGCTACTTCAAGCTGTAGTTTCACTTCTGTTATGAAAAATGTAAATCTTTCTCCTAATGGTGCCACAAAGGGGTCTTGACCCACAGGTTGAGAACCACTTGTCTACAGACTTTCCCACAGTGCTTTAAAGCAGACCAAGATCTAATGAGAGATGCAGTTCAATATCAATCGTCCTAGATGTAGTGGATTTCATCCATAACCCTATAGACTTGCATTTGGTATGAATCATTTTCCTAGAGATATGTGCAAAAAATGATTCTTTATGTTGATATGGTAATTTTTCAGCTTGAAGTATTCTGATTTCTTATGTTATCTCTAAGCTAATAGTCATCCCATAAAGAATATGATATAATTATCACTCTTTTGTTTTTTTGATAGATTGGAAACTAGGCATAAATTTGGCACCTTGACTCATAATCATTCTTTAGTGCTCATTTTTCTTGACTCTTACAAGTTTCAATAAGTTAATCTGCCACTTGCAAATAAATAATCCAAATATATCAATGATTATTTGCATAATGTTTATACTTACTCTATTAATTTTTTAAGTACTACCTAGGTAGAAGGCACCAGCCAAAAGGCAGTAACTAAAATTTTTATGCATTTCTCTTCTACCATATTGCTTTTTCAATTAATTTACATTAATGAATAGTTTCAGATATTTGAAGGACATAACATATCAGTAAGACATACTACTTATTTATGTGAAATTATTATTGAATTGCTACATGTTTGAAAGAAAAGAGTACACATGCATGCATAGATTTTTAAAAAACTGGAGAAATAAAAATGTCTTTTATGTAATATAGTTCTAAGATGTACAAAAGGCAACATCAGCATCAGAAAAAAGAATCATGTGTGGAGTTACAGAACATCAAATTTAAAGCAAATTGCTTTGTTTATTAGACTTAATAATAAGCTCAGTATTAAATGAAAATGCATTTTTTCAGAATAAGATTTCCCAGCACAGTGCAAGTGGCATAATTATTATTGATAGTGATGATAAAGTTCAAAACAGCAAAAAGTGGAAACACTGAAGAAATACCTAAAATGGTGGAGAGGAAGTGGAAAATTACGTGAAATGTTAGGGATGTTTCATTCCAGTACCTTGGCCTCATTATATTATCAGCTAAATATAAAATACATAGAGCAGATAAATGTCTCATTAAGTCTTTCACAGTCTTTCTGAGAAGTTGGTAGTTGTCTTGAATGTGAAAAATAGAGCGTTATAGACCAAAAGAATATTTCGATTTTTTTTTATTAAATCATTATGAGAAAAGCAGTAGGTGGTAAAACTCATTTCATCAATTTTCATAATTAAAAGTCTTCGCTACAAGGGCAAAACATATTTGTTATATTAGTTGTGGGCATCTTTTGAGCATCTTAACTATTTTATATGAGAGGCCACATCCTTTATTTTTCTAAAAATGTTCTCTTCAGATAAAGATTTCTGAGTTAATCACAAACAGACTATAATAGTCATATAATCCTACTTAATTTTATGTTTATTTTTTACATTACAATAGCACATTAAGACTCAGAAAATGGATGTATTTTGAGGTTTCCATTTCTCCAGAAGAGCCGTGTGAATGCAACACAAGATGATAATAGATAAATAAATAATTCAGAACTTTATTCAATAATCAACTACTATGATCATCATTATTGCATCTGGCTAACATGTCGGGCTCTTCTTCTAGCAAAACTGGAAGAAATTACCTACAGATGAATCATGGCTGTGTTTCTTATCCTGGCCATCATCTGATTGCTTCTGCATATACCCACATGTTACAAGGTAAATGGGATAGTACCTCTTTTCTCTTAAAAACATAGCCAAGCTCTAAATGCCTATGTAGAAGACAAGTCACCGAGCACAGAAACCATCACCAATGATGCTTGTTAACAGTACCGACATGAATGGAAAAGAGAGGTGTCAGGCAGGCAGTGCTCACAGTCCCTGAAGCACAAACATCATGCTTCCCTTTCAGGGGCAAGTGAGCTCAGATTGACAGAAAGATGATGATCCCTTCTTTTGGCGTGGGTGGAGCTTAGTTTGCAAGTAAAAGATGATGAAGGAGAGCACAGATAACAGTGAACTCTTTGAAATGTGAGTAAGCCTTAAATTATAAATGACTTAAATTATGAATGGTTCATGATTGACTGCCCACAAACAAATTCTTAAAAATGTAAGCATGGTGGGTAGAGGTGGGAGCTTGACAAGTGCAGCTGATCATAACAAGCCATGCTAAATGGGAAGGGGAAGTAAGGAGACCTCACAGTGCAGGAAACAGAAGGTAGCAGATGCCTAGTGTTCAGGAGTTGACACCAATGTGCGAGGAACTTGGCATGTTGTAGTCAAACAGTGGCCCATCCTAGGACTAGTCTTTAGTTTTGTATACCACTAAGAAAATTTAAGAGAGGGACTGCAAAGACATTAAACAAACACCACCTGAGTCCTTGCACTATGATAATAGACATAAGCATTATCCTTGGGAAAGCACTGACATCCCAATGGCCAGCTGTGACATTCCAGTCCAGAATGACCTGCCACAGCCATGGCCAAGGGAAGTCTACAAGCTTTCTTATTTCTGAGTCTGCAATAGTTGTGAAACCTTGTTGCTTAATACACAGACAGGAGCTGTGGAACCTGGCTCCATATACAATACCCACTAAAAAGGGAGCTCTGGAAACTTCTCCTTTTGTGATACAAACTGACATGAGCTGTTTTCTTTTTTGTTTGTTTTGCTTTGTTTGGTTTTTGCTGACTATTTCTTATTTTTAAGCCGATGTACATATATGTACTTTTGAAAATTAGATAGAATAGAAAGAGATTATAAGAACAGCATGAATAATTATGAATGATAAAATGCTAATTTCAGATATTACTCTGAGAAGTCATTTATTCGAGGCCCCCATTTGGTCTTCCAACCAGTGCAACCCAAACCCTGCAGTTGAATTAATCAAGAAATAGCTCATTATTCAACACCAAGCAGACTAGAAATCAGGAACCTTGATTCCTCAGAGGGGTGAAGAGATTCAAAAATACAGCATTACCAATCACAATGCTCCACTGAGGAAATGTGTATCTTTCTGAAGAAAAGAATTCTAGGAATTTAACAAATTGTTATTTGAAGAAAAATAAAATTTTTAAAAGCAGGGAAAAATTAAATTTTAAGTTAAATCTACTGTTTCTTGTCATTTGCTGTCAATTATAAACTAAAGGAAATTTGCTTTACTTTAATTTTTAAATTTAACACTACTTTAAATTTCAAGGCTTATCATTTAATTTATATATTGGCACATACTTTATGACTTCATATTAAAATATAGTTTGAATGTCTGCTACATATTGAAAAATCTAATTTAGTTGACACATTCCTCTCATACCCTTCAAGGCTAGCAAAGCATTCCTTTGCAATTAATCTCGATCTGATTCATATCAAAAAACAGAGCGGTTAAGTGAATGGTGCCAGGTCACACAGCAAGGCAGCACCAAGTCTGTAAATGTCTTATTTGAATATGAAAACATTGAGGTGATAGAATAATAATTTAGGGGCATCAATAGTGGTAACATTTGTCATATTAAGATAAGAATAATGTATTTTAAATCTCATTAGAAAATTCCTCAGGACAAGAATTTGAATAGAATAGATCTTTTACTAAATTCAACTTTTGCATTTTGAGGCTTACAATGGAAAAACTAAGAATTAAATTATAATTGGAAAAATGCGTTGCATGTTCAACATTTGTCTGTTTTGAGTATACATGATACAATCAATAATCATTGGATAACATAAATGCAATTGGTTTCCTTTCCAATTTTTGTATGTTAATATAAAATATGAATAATATTAAGGTAGCATTATTTAGCGAGTATAATACATAAATGAGCAATATTTTAATTTTTTATTTGAATTAGAATACAGGAAACATGGTAAATATAAATATTTGTATGTGCTTGATTATAAAACCCAAACCGCATGTGGACAAAGTTATTTAATTTTAAAATAAAGTGTAGAATTTATGTTTCCTAGGAAAAGTCTAAAAGCACTAGAGTTTAAAAATATGGATTTAACGAAAATATCTCCTATAAGATAAATGAGTTACCAGGCAAAACTGATAATTTTTTAATGATTGTTTAAGACAAGTTGTAAGAATCATTTCTGACAAATATTGTAAGGTTCATTTCTGACTTATATTTTTAAAGTATCATATCATATTATTTATAATATTGTGAAAAATATTTTAGTACCTTTTCACTTTAAATATACCAACATTATATAAAATATTTCTCAAAAGAGCTAGAAGGAAAAAGGAAGCATATTATTTTATTACCTTACTCGAAAGACTTTATATGTATTTATATGTATGTGTTTGCCCAAACACATACAAGATAGATATGATAGTGAAATTGCAACAATATTATCCTGATGGTGAAAAGTGCGGTTTAATTGGAAGTAAGGCCTGCTTTATGAGGATGTCATGCCTGGTCCCCTAAGCCTGTTAATTAGTCATGGCTCTCCAGGTCACAAACCTGAGATGAGAAGCAATTACTGACATTTCCCTAAGCCAATATACTTTCTAACTATATTCTAAATGCTTATCCACATGTCCACAGAAGAGTGTAGTTCTCATGCCCTTTTCCAAGAGGCTTCTGGCAACAGATAGAGACTGTTGTGGAGATCTATAATAGGATAAAATGCAGAGAACACATGACTTTGAGGGGCCAGACCACAGCTGGTACATCTGCGTTACAATTCCTACATCTGAGACTGAAGAATAGGTTGTAGAAATACTGTGAGAAGTGCAAGATTCCTTTTACTAAATAACACTCCCTACACACATGAGGGAAAAGCATCCATGAAATCTCAAGAGTGTATGGCTGCCTGAACAAAATCAGCATAACAATGACACCAGTATGCATGCCAAAAAGGACAAGGGAGATTCCACATAGCACCATTCCAGATGAAGAGCTACATGTGGTCAAAGACTGCTGAGACAGGTAGAAATAGTTTTCTCCAAGGGTGAGTCCCTACACAAGATGTCTTTCTAAATACATGTACCATAAACAACTCTCAATGTACCCACTAGATTATATATACATGTGCATAAATATATGTGTGTCTATGTGTGTATAAATGTATATGAATATAATGATAATAATAATAATGATAATAATAATAATGTTGTCACTATTATATTTTCCACTTTTGTAGGTAATCAAGAGGTAAAACATCATCATAATTTATAGCAGTTTATAGGCATCCGTTGGTGAGGATTTCAAGTGTAATACATTTGTTACCAACATATATTTGAAAAAAATGTACAAAAATGTAAAATTCAAACATTAAAACCAAAACCCCTTCTTAATGGTTCACCAAAATGCAGCTACTTGCATAGATGGATCAGTGACTATCTGCTTCTTTACAATGCCTTGAGTGATAATGCCTTAGTGTCTGTTCCATTTGACCTTGGTGGTGACAACTATGATCTTCATTGGATATCTTCATGGCACTTCTAAGTTATTTCATAGAGTCCTAAAAATTGCTCATGAATGAATTAGCTTTGTGAGGATGTGTTTTTGAAAACTTATTTGTGTAAATAAGGAAGTCATTGCTCATAACCTATAAACCTGAAGCATCCAAGCATTCCTTTCAGAACATGAGTCTATCTATATTTGTTCCTGCTAGCTTCTTTCCTCCTCTTTCATTCTTTCTCCATCTTCACTATGTCGACATGCCATCAACTCTGCCCAACAATGTTTTAACCTTCTGCAGGGTAAATGTCACTCATTTCCTAATAGTAACTCTTCTATTTATTCAGGAGCACACATTGGTAAACCTCATGGCTATTGGACCTTGGTTGTAAGAAAATGATTACAAGATAAGGTTTAGAGAAAGGTCAGGGGTGCCATTGGCCTGAATATTGGCCCTGCTGACATTAGAGCAGTAACTTCTTCATGTGTCAAATTTATTCTGTCTCAATGAAGTGTCTTCTAAGGACTTATAAATTTAGTTTTAACACTTGAGTGTTTCTTTATGATTTTATGTGTAGTATGTGTGTGCAAGAGCCTGAAGAGTCCAGAAAAGGGTTTCAGATCCTCCAGAGAAATAGAATAATGGATGATTGTGAAGCACATGTGGTTCCTCTGATCTTTGGAATTACCAAGCCATAGCTTCAGTTTTGCCTAAATTAATGTCTACTGCTATCTAAATATTCTTCTATTTTTAAAAACTGGGATATATTTCCTTTAATTATTAAAAATAGTAACTGTGGTATTCAAAACAAACATAATTTTACCTATCAAGGATTTAAGAGAATACAGAAAGGATTTCTCAGGACACTTACAATAATCACCAAATTACACTGAACTTGTTTTTTACTTTTTTATAAATTGAACAACTTTATTTTTAAAAAAACAAAGATAAATGTACAGATTTTAAAGATTTTTGAATAAATGTATATGAATACATTTTTATCAATACTTGATTATTTTTTAAGGTTTGATGATATGCATTAAAATCTTACTAGTTACAATGAGCATAAAGTATATGTAAAACAAGATGTAACCTGGAAATAGTCAAAGTTTTCTTAGTATGTAAAGATTAAGCATAATGGTTTTTCATTTTCATTTTCTTTTACTTTTTTTGGCCATTGTTTTTTCTTGAATTTCATATACTCTATGAGTTGTTTCTGGGGTGTTCAGAGCATTCTGGTGTTAGTATCCAATTATCAGTGACTGTATATTATGTATGTTCTTTTGTGACTGGGTTACAACACTCAGGATGATATTCTCTAGATGCATCCATTTTCTTAGGAGTTTCATAAATCATTGTTTCTGATAGCTGACTAGTACTCCATTGTGTAAATATACCACACTTTTCATATATATTCATCTACTGAAGGACATCTGGGTTCTTTCCAGCTCCTGGCTATTATAAATAGGGCTGCTATGAACATTGTGGTACATGTGTCTTTGTTGTATTTGGAGCTTCTCTGGGGTATATGCCCAGAAGTGGAATAACTGGGTCTTCAGATAGTACTATGTCCAATTTTCTGAGGAAACACCATACTGATTTCCAGAGTGGTTGTATCAGTTTACAACCCCCACCAACAGTGTAGAAGTGTTCCTCTATCTCCCCATCCTCTCCAGTATCTGCTGTCACCTAAATTTTTGATCTTACCCATTCTGGTGTGTGGGAGGTGGAATCTCAGTGTTGTTTTGATTTGCATTTCCCAGATAGCTAAAGATGTCAAGCACTTACTTAGATGCTTCTCAGCCATTCGATATTCCTCGATTGAGAACTTTTTTGTATAGCTCTGTACCACACTTTTTATTAGGGTTTTTTGATTCTCTGGTGTCTAGCTTCAGTAGTTCTTTGTATACCTTGAATATTAGGCCTCTATCAGATGCGGGTTGGTAAAGATATTTTCCCAATCTGTTGGCTGCCATTGTTTTCTTGACAGTATCCTTAGCCTTATAGAAATTTTGCAATCTCATTAAGTCTCATTTATTGAGATTAGACCTTAAAGCATGAGCCATTGTTGTTCTACTCAGGAAATTTTCTCCTATGCCTATGTGTTCTAAGGTTTTCCCTAATTTCTCTTCTAATAATTTCTGTGTAGCTGGTTTAATGTGGAGATCTTTGATCCACTTGCACTTGAGCTTTGTACAAGGAGATAAGAAAGGGTCTATTTTCATTCTTCTACATGCTGAGTGCCAGTTGGACCAAGACCATTTGTTGAAGAGGATGTCCTTTTTTCATTGAATGTTTACAGCTCCTTTCTCAAAAATCAAGTGACCATATATGTGAGGGCTCATTTCTGGATCTTCTGTTCTATTCCATTGATCCACATGCCTATTTCTGTACCAGTACCATGCAGTTTTTAGTACAATTGCCTTGTAATATAGCTTGAAGTCAGGGATTGTGATTCCTGTCGATATTTTCTTATTATTGTGGATGGATTTCGCTATTCTTGGTCTTTTGTTATTCCAGATGAAATTGCACATTGCTCTTTCCAACTCTATGAAGAATTGGGTTGGAATGTTAATGGGGATTGCATTGAATCTGTAGATTGCTTTTAGTAAGATGGCCATTTTTGCAATGTTGATCCTTCCAGTCCATGAGCATGGGAGATCTTTCCATTTTCTGAGATCTCCCTAGATTTTCTTCTTTAGAGATTTGAATTTCTTGTCCTACAGTTCCTTCACTTGTTTAGTTAGTCACACTAAGGTATTTCATATTGTTTGTGACTATTTTGAAGGGTATCTTTTCCCTAATTTCTTTCTCTGCATGTTTGTCCTTTGAGTCGAAGAAGGCTACTGATTTGTTTGAGTTAATTTTATATCCAGCCACTTTGCTGAACTTGTTTATCTGCTGTAGAAGTTCTCTGGTGGAATTTTTGGGGTCACTTACATACAATATCCTGTCATCTGAAAACAGTGTTATTTTTACTTCTTCCTTTTCAATTTGTAACCTATTGATTTTCTTTTGCTGTCTAATTGCAATGGCCAGAACTTCCAGTACTATATTGAATAGAGGGAGAGTGGGCAGCCTTGTCTAGTACCTGATTTTCCTGGGATTAATTCAGTTTTCCCATCTTTAAATTTGGTGTTGGCTATTGGTTTGCTATATATTGCTTTTGCTATTTTTAGGTGTGGGCCTTTGATTCCTGTTCTTTCCAAGACTTTTAACATGAAGGGATGTTGAATTTAATCAAATACTTTCTCAGCATCTAGTCAGATGACCATGTGATTTTTGTCTTTGAGTTTGTTTATATGTTGGATTATGATAATGGATTTCCATATATTAAATGATCCCTGCATCCCAGGGATGAAACCTACTTCATTATGTATGGTCTTTGTGTGGTTTAGGAACAAGGGTTATTGTGCCCTCAAAAAAGGATTTAGGTAGTGTTCCATGTGACTCTATTTTGTGGAATAGTTTGGTGTGTATTGGTATTAGATAGTCAATAAATATCTGATAGAATTCTGCACTGAACCCATCTGGAACTGGGCTTTTTTAGTTTGGGAGGCTTTTGATGACTGCTTCTATTTCTTTAAGTGTTATGGGATTATTTAGATGGTTTTCCTGGTCCTGGTTTACCTTAATATCTGGTATCTTTCTAGGAATTCATGCATTTTGTGTAGATTTTCCAGCTTTGTTGAGTATAGGCTTTTGTAATGGGATTTGATGATTTCTTGAATTTCCTCAGTTTCAGTTGTTATGTCTCCACTTTCATGTCTGATTTTGTTAATTTGAATACGCTCTCTTTGCCCTCTAATTAGTCTGGCTAAAGGTTTATCAATCTTGTTAATTTTCTCAAAAAAAAAAAAAAAAAAAAAAAAAAAAAAAAAACCCGCTCTTGGTTTTATTGATTCTTTGAATGGTTCTTTTTGTTTTTATTTGGTCAATTTCTGCTCTGAGTTTAATCATTTCTTGCTGTCTACTCCTCTTGGGTGTGTCTGCTTCCTTCTGATCTAGAGCTTTCAACTGTACTGTCAAGTTGCTAGTGTATGCTCTCTCTAGTTTCTTTATGGAACCACTCATAGCTATGAGTTTTCCTGTCAGTACTGCTTTCATTGCATCCCATACGTTTGGTTTTTTTTTGGGTCTCCATTTTCATTAAATTCTAGTAAATTCTTAATTTCTTTCCTTATTTCTTCTTTGACCATGCTATCATTTAATAGAGTATTGTTTAGTTTCTATGTGTATATTGGCTTTTGTTGTCTTTGTTGTTATTAAAGACCTGCCTTAGACTATGGTGACCTGATAGAATGCATGTGAGTATTTCCATCTTCTTATAACCATTGAGGCTTGTTTTGGAACCGATTATATGGTCAGTTTTGGACAAAGTACGATGAGGTGCTGAGAAGAAGGGATATTCTTTAGTTTCAGGATGATATGTTCTGTAGATGTCTATTAATTCCAATGGGTTCAAATCTCTGCTAGTTTCACTGTGTCCTTGTTCAGTTTCTGTTTCCATGATTTGTCCATTATGAGAGTGGGGTATTGAGTTCTACCACTATTATTGTGTGGGGTGCCATGTATTTTTAAACTTTAGTAGGGTTTCTTTTATGAATATGGGTGTTCTTGTACTTGGAGCATATATGTTAAGGATTGAGAGTTCCTTCTGACAGATTTTCCTTCTCATGAGTCAAAAGTGTCCTTCCTTATCTTTTTTTTTTATAACTTTGGTTGAAAACCTACTTTATTCAATATTAGAATGGCCACTCTACCTTGTTTCTGGGGGCCATTTGCTTGGAAGATTTTTCACTATCCATTTACTCTGAGATAGTGTCTGTCTTTGTCTCTAAGATGAGTTTCCTGTATGCAGCAAAATGCTGGATTCTGTTTATGCATCCAGTCTGATAGCCTATGTCTTTTTATTGGGGAATTGAGTCCATTTATATTAACATATATTAAGGAATAGTGGTTGTTGTTTTCTTCTATTTTTCTTTTATTGGTAGAATTGTGCCTGTGTGACTTTCTTCTTTTGGCTTTCTTGCTTAGGTATTTTCTTGTGTTTATGGTCTGTTTTCTCTCCTTATATTGGGTTTTATACCTATAATCCATTGTAGTGCTGGGTTTATGGTCAGATATTATATTAATTTAGTTTGTCTTGAAATATCTTGGTCTCTCCATCTATGGTGATTGAGAGTTTTGCTGGGTATAGCAGCTTGGGCTGACACTTGTGTTCTCTTAAGGTCAGCATGATGTCTGTCCAGTTCTTCTAGCTTTCATAGTCTTTGTTGAAAATTCAGGTGTGATTCTGATTGGTCTGCCTTTATATGCTACATGGCCTTTCTCCCTTACTGCTTTTAGTATTCTTTCTTTGCTTTGGGCACTTGGTGTTTTGACTCTTATGTGTCGGGAGGAATTTCTCTTCTGGCCCACTCTATTTGGTGTTCTGTAAGCTTTCTTATGCTCATGGTCATATCATTCTTAAGAATAGGTAAGTTTTCTTCTACGACTTTGTTGAAGATATTTACAAATCTTAGTTGATATTCTTCACCCTCTTCTATTCCTATTATCCTTAGCTTTGGTCTTCTCATTGTGTCCTGGATCTCCTGGCCACTTTGGGTTAGGAGCTTTATGGTTTTTGCATCTTCTCTGACTGTTTTGTCTATGTTTTCAATATTGTCTACGGCCCCTGAGAGTCTCTCTTCCATCTCTTGTAGTCTGTTGAAGATGCTTGCATCTGTGACTCCTGATTTCTTTTTTAGGTTTTCAACCTCTATGGTTGTCTCTTTTAGTGTTTTCTTTATTGTTTTCATTTCAATTTTAAATTTCTTCTTCAATTTCTTCATCTCTTTGGTTTTGTTTTCCTCTAGTTTTTGATTTCTTTGAGTGTTTTTCTTGTTTTCTTTTTAAAAGCTTCTATTTCTTTATCCTTTTTCTCCCATTCTTGTTTAAGGATCTCTATCATCATCTTGATGTATGATTTCTTGTCTGAGTCTTCTTTTTCTGGACTGTTTGGAATTCTGCTGTTTGCTGTGATGGGAGAGCTGGGTTCCTGTGTTGCCAGGTTGTCTTGGTTAAGTTCTCTCACTTTCCTCTTTTTATCTTGTTGTCTGTGATTATACGTGATCTTGTCAGTGGTTGGTTCTTGTCTCTCCTGTGTACCTGGCCTGTTTCCCTGGATCTCTGTTGTTCCTGGTGGCAAATGGCCTGAGAGCCTGTTCTGCAGTCGCGGGCCCAACAAGTGGATACTGATTCCCTACAGCAGAGTTTCTGCTCCCCTGAACAACGGGGGGGGGGGGGGCAAACTTTCTGGGCTCTTGTCCCAGAACTCTCAGTGCCCTGGTTCCTCACAGTGAAATCTCTAAATATTCTTAATTGTTCCAAAAGATGAACATTTTCTCTCAGGATTGTCTGAAATTCTTCTGTAGTAGAAAAACTGCAGAAAAGACTTCCTTTAGTGTGATTGTATGTTTTCAAATGATTATTAAGAGTTAAAATCCTCAGAGGCCTGTGCAGTGTAGATTTCTTCATATATAAGTTCTTTAAGTCTTATAACTCGGTCCTCTCAGATTACAACAAAGGTTGATTGAAACAGCCTGAAGAAAAGACTGTGAGGTATGCTGCCACTCAGTAAGCGTCTCTTTAATACAGAGCCAATGAGAGAGAACTTATCTTTCACATGCAAAAGATTACTCATTGCTACAGACACAGTGCTCAGAAATGTCATTGAACAGATTTGCATTTACCCCCAAATCAATGTCTGCCATACAGCTGAGTACAGTCCTTAGCTCTTCCTGTATCCCCACCTTTGATAGCTTTAATGGAACACACCATAACCTACTTTTCTAGTTAACAAGTCCAATTACCACATAAATAGATTAGAGCAATATGGTGAGGCATTCAACTACTCTTGTGGAAAAATGGGAACAGATTCCTAGATTATATTACATGAGAATATACACCATGACTAGGTCATCTCCAATGTTGAGATTGTAATAAAATCCCCAGCATTTCAGGTACTGTTTCATAACCCTGCTCCACTTCCTCTTCTCCCCATGTAATACTTCACATGTTGTGAAGGAACCATTTAAGTTCATTTCAAAACCAGGTGGAACATGAATATTAACCCCCTTCTTGTTCCTCTAATCTCTTGGCACATTGCGATATTTTGGAGCTGACATATATAACAGCAAAGGCTTCCTATGAAAAGATCACAGTGAGAAACAAAATCTTATGCCACAAAATACTCTGCAGGGAACAAAGGCCTCACCTTGCTACCTATATAGACTTTATTCTGGTCACACTTTGCCCTCTGAATGAACCTTGCCTTCTAGACATACTTTTTTTCAAGGATATAATGATATTTTTTCCAAGAAGGCATATATACATACGTGGCCAATGATTATTCAAAAAGATATCTAAAGTCATTAATGCAAGATGATACATATGAAAATCCATAGGAGGCATTTCCTTACCTCTGTTTTCACTCAACTGATAAATATTCAACTTCATTCAATAAAAGAAAATAGCTAAAGAAATAAAAGGAGTCAGGATGATATTCTCTAGATACATCCATTTTCCTAGGAATTTCATAAAGTCATTGTTTCTAATAGCTTAGTAGTACTCCACTGTAAACATACCCCAATTTTGTATCCATTCATCTACTAATGGACATCTGCTTGTCTTTTTTTCCCAGATTCCGGCTATCACAAATAAGGCTTCTATGAACATGGTGGAGCATCTCAAAAGAACAGACACAATATGCAGTCACTAACAATTGGATACTAGCCCCCAGAAAGATTTAAATACCCAAAAAACAACTCACAGACCATATGAAGCTCAAAAAGAAGTCCAAAAGTGGAAGCCTCAGCCCTTCTTAGAAAAAAAAAAAAGAAAGAAAGAAAAAAAAACAGTGAATATATAGCACCCTCTCATAGTGTGGTATACCTTGACTTTAAATAATTAATAACTGAAGAACTAAGAAGATAGCCTTGTAGAAATATTTGGTATTTAAAAATCATTATGTTTAATCTATACACACTAAGAAAACTTTGACTATTTCCATGTTACGTTTTGTTTTACATGTACTTTATGCTTATTGTAACTAGTAAGATTTCAATACATATTATCAAACCTTTAAAAAAATCAAGTACTGACAAAAATATATTCATATAGTTTTATGCAAAAATGCTTTTAAAAATCTGTATCTCTGTTTTTTTAAATAAAGTTGTAGGGAAAAAAAAGACAAATGCTGTGAGAATGTGAAAAAAAAACTTAAAATACTGAATAGTACTGGTAGACATGCAGAAAACTATTCGCATTACCAAACCAAGAGAAATGTTTATTAAATAATCAATAAGGATACTAACTCTTCAATGATCTCACAATCCCATTTTGATCTCTTACCTCAAAACTGAAATCTGTACCTTGATTGGGCCATCATAGAATTAATTATTCACAATATGTGAGAAGAAAAAAATAACATAAATGCCAATAATCAGATGTATGTAAAGAGAAATATATACATATATATGTATATACTGAAATAATAACCAATTCTAGAAAAAATTACTCTCCTACAGTATGTGGCAACATGTATAAATACAGACTTTATGTTAACGCATGTACCATTGACAGAAATACTTGCCCAGACTGTCAGTCATGAAGATCTCTGAGAAAGTCAAGGTCTTAGGAGAATGATGGGTTCTTGCAGCCAGATATTTTTAAATAATTTACTGTTGCTGGACTTATGAATAGAGTTTCAGATTTGCAGGCTCTGTGAGTATTTTTTATTTAACATTTTATTTATTTGCATTTCAAATATTACCTCCTTTCCCGATTTCCCCTTCACAAATTCTATCTCATCCACCCTCCACCTACTTCCATAAGGAGGCTCCCTCACCTTCCCACCCCCTCCCACCTCACCATTATGGCATTCCCATACACTAGGGAATTGAGCCTTCACAGGACCAAGGACCTCTCCTCCCATTGATGCCTGATATACATGTACTATATTACATGGACTCTATACTTACAAACTCTGCATTATAAACCAAAATTCTAATAAGGTCTTCAAAAGAAAACAGAAAGTGAGTATCAGTTGCTCCTCTTTCTGATGAAATAAAGAGAAGTTATAACTTTGATCAAGGTACTCAGCGAAATTCTGAGATTTTGCTTCTGTGAAAGTATTGAAATCCTTCTTTGAAATCCCATGATGGAGATAACTTTGCTCTATAAATTGCTATGAGTCGCTTCTCACACTGCAAGTTTAGCTATGAAGGTCAAGTCAATCATTGCTTGCCCATTTGTTTTCAGCTCAAGACTTCTGATATCTGCAGCACTATCCTATTCCTTTTAGTTTTATAGCTCTGCAATGGGCTATAGGTAATAATGGCAATAAGAGTCTTGACAGCATTTAGCTCTCTGCCCATACAGAATTATTAGTTGAATATGCAAGCCATACCTTCACACAGTGTACCCCAACACATGTTACAAGGACAAACAGAAAAGTTATTAGTGATGTAAATGCATCAGCAATAATTATGACATAATTACTACTAGTGTGACTCTCACATTGGCTAGACTAGAGACCATAGTTACATGTCCTGATGCTTTTCTTGTTTCCTAACACACTGTGAAGCTGGCCAGACTACCAACTACCTACATGTTCCACTTAGATTCCCAGGTATTTTTGTTAGAAATGATACATAATGAATATTAAGAATGTGGTGTGTTGGTTAAGAATAACTGGAAACCTGATTTACTGAGATATTGACAAATGTGCACATTCTAGTTTATAACATTTGTAAGCTTTCAGGAAAAAGCATCCTCTCTGTGAGTCATACAGTGCTTCCTTTTCCTTAAAAAGAAGTATATGTGTATTTTATTGTGAGTTTACAATTCCATATGAAGAATGGGATATAAAGGAGCATTGTGGGTAAATCCTATGAAAAGTAATGCAAAAGACTCCTTCTCCAAAATGTCCAACACAGTTTCACATTCAGGTGAAGGTGATTGGATCTGAAAAAAAAAACAAAAAAACAAAAAACCTCTGTTCCAATTAGAGCTTTAGAACTTCTAGGACTTTCCACCCCCATCTTCTCCAGGTATTTCTAGTGGGCTACCCTTCTCTCCATAATTATTACTCTGTGTTTATCCTGTATTCCCCAACGGTAAGGGGAGTCAGTTTCAAAGAGTTTTGATCTGGCATTTTTCTCAGTGACACACACATGGTTGGAGAAGCAAATCTAAACCTTTACAGTGAGACTTTTGCAGATTCTGCAAGTTTAACTAGGAAGTAGCCAAGTCACTATCCAAGCACTTTTACTCTAAACCATAGTATTACAATTGAGTTTAATATCTCCAGGTTAGAAAAAAACAGGATGAAAATTTGGCATGAAATAGGTGAGTATGGATTGGTTATTTGGATGTATAAAAAATTGCTATTAGTGTCTTAGTGGAACTCTCTTCAGATTATTTAGACAGTCTTGACCTAACATCTCCAGTAAACAGACAAGATGTGCTTACCTCCTTTCATCTTATCCTCTCTTCCCTTGGCATCCCTCGACGTTATAGTTTGAGTTTTTTCCTCATTGTGTACACCATGAGACAGAAGCTGCTTACTACAGTTATATTATCTTGGGAAAGTTCCTCTGGTAGTTAGAATGAATGGCCACTAGTAAAAACAGTTCAGTGTCTATCACTGGGGAAGGAGACACAATGCTTGTATAGAAACAAAGGCATGAACCATAACACATCAAAACATAGTGTATCAGAATATATAGAACATGAAAGTTACTTTATTCTTTAAGTGGCTGAAAGAAAATCTTTGTTTAGTTTTAATTTTTAATTGTATTTATTTAAATCTGGGACTCAAAGCCCAATGAAAAATGCTTTTTTTCTTTAAATGATATACTTTAATAAGTAAAATCTGAAATAATCTTTTAGAAACATGTTTATGGTAATAGGAGAGTTAAAGTGAGATTTGTACAAAGAAATAAAATACTATGCTTGGAACTGATTAAAATGAAGACACTTATGAAAGACTTTAAGTGCTATTGTTCATTATAAAAGGTAACTGATCTGATCAAAAACTATCAGTGTTATACCATCCAGGAAAACATAATGCATGACAAATGTAACCGAAAACATAATGGAAAGAGGTGATAAGTGTGCTAAGCATAGGCAGGCAGTGAAGTCACAGCACTCCAATGGAATGTGGAATTAGTGAGAGGTTGTCTTAAAAGTCAGGACCAGAAATCACTTCCGACCCAAGGGTCAGATAATCAAGATATCTGCATTCTGTACTACTCCAATTTCTATCTATAGATTGTTTGCCCGTCCTTTGCATATGTGTGTTTTACTTTGCTCTTATTTGTTTTAATACCTTTTGAAAATCTAAGTGATACAACACACATTTAGCATCCACAAGGCCTCAAGTTCAGTGCTAGACAACAAAGAAAGCCAACAAAAAACATAGGATAAAAATCTTCAAATATTTACTTAAAAGATATTCTTAGCTTGAGAAGACAACAAAATGGGCAATGGCCAGGTCAGGCCAACAGTGCATAAATCATAAGATAATTAAGAAGCATATTTAAGAATGGGGTATTATCCCAAACCAATGGGATGCAATGAAAGAAGTACTGAGAGGAAAACTCATTGCCCCAAGTGCTTCCAAAAAGAAACTGGAGAGAGCTTACATCAGCAACCTGACATCACAGCTAAAAGCCCTAGAACAGAAGGAAGCAGATATACCTAAAAAGAGTAGATGGCAAGAAATAATCAAAATTAGGGCAGAAATAGACCAAATAGAATCAAAAAGAACCATTGAAAAAATCAACAAAACCAAGAGTTGGTTCTTTGAGAAAATCAACAAGATTGATAAACCCCTAGCAAGACTAAAAAGAGGGCAAAGAGAGAGTATACAAATTAACAACATCAGAAAGGAAAGTGGGGACATAACACTGAAACTGGAGAAATCCAAGAAATCATCAGATCTTACTGCAAAAACTTATACTCCACAAAATTGGAAAATCTGGAGGAAATGGATGAATTCCTAGACAGATACAAGGTCCCAAAGTTAAACCAGGACCAAGTAAACCATCTAAATAACCCTATAACACCTAAAGAAATAGAAGAAGTCATCAAAAGTCTCCCAACCAAAAAAAGCCCAGGTCCACACGGGTTCAGTGCAGAATTTTATCAGACATTTATTGGGGATATAACACCAATACTCTCCAAATTATTCCAAAAGATAGAATCAGATGGAATACTACCTTACTCATTGTTTGAGGCTACAATAACCCTTGTACCTAAACCACACAAAGACCCTACAAGGAAAGAGAACTTCAGACCAATCTCACTTATGAACATTGATGCAAAAATACTCAACAAAATCCTTGCAAACCTAATCCAAGAACACATTAAAACGATCATTCATCATGACCAAGTAGGCTTCATCTCTGGAATGCAGGGATTGGTTTAATATAAGGAAATCCATCAATGTAATCAACCATATAAAGAAACTCAAGGATCAAAATCACATGGTCATCTCACTAGATGCTAAGAAAGCATTTGACAAAATCCAACACCCCTTCATGTTAAAAGTCCTCAAAAGAACAAGAATCCAAGGTCCATACCTAAACATAATAAAAGCAATATACAGCAAACCAACAGCCAACATCAAACTTAATGGCAAGAAACTCGAAGCAATCCCACTACAATCAGAGACTCGACAAGGCTGCCCACTCTCCCCCTACCTATTCAATATAGTATTGGAAGTCCTGGCTGGAGCAATTAGACAGAAAAGGGAGATCAATAGGATACAAATCCGAAAGGAAGAGATTAAAAACATCACTCTTTGCCGATGATATGATAGTGTTCTTGAGTGACCCCAAAAATTCCACCAGAGAACTTCTACAGCTGATAAACCAGTTCAGCAAAGTGGCTGGATACAAAATTAACTCCAACAAATCAGTAGCCTTCCTATACTCAAAGGACAAACATGTGGAGAAAGAAATTAGGGAAAAGGTACCCTTCACAATCGTCACAAAAACTATGAAATACTTTGGTGTGACTCTAACCAAGCAAGTGAAGGACCTGTACGACAAGAACTTCAAACCTCTAAAGAAAGAAATTGAGGAGGATCTCAGAAAATGGAAAGATCTCCCATGCTCATGGATTGGAAAAAATCAACATCTTAAAAATGGCCATCCTACCAAAAGCAATCTACAGATTCAATGCAATCCCCATCAAAATTCCAACCCAGTTCTTCATGGAACTGGAAAGATCAATGTGCAATTTCATATGGAATAACAAAAGACCTAGAATAGCTAAATCCATCCTCAACAACAAAAAAACATCTGCGCGAATCACTATCCCTGACCTCAAGCTATATTACAAGGCAATTGTGCTAAAAACTACATGGTACTGGTACAGAAATAGGCATGTGGATCAATGGAATAGAATAGAAGATCCAGAAATGAGCCCTCATGTATATGGTCACCTGATTTTTGACAAAGGAGCAGTAACATTCAATGGAAAAAGGACAGCCTATTCAACAAATGGTGCTGGTCCAACTGGCACTCAGCATGCAAAAGAATGAAAATAGACCCTTTCTTATCTCCTTGTACAAAGCTCAAGTGTAAGTGGATCAAAGATCTCCACATTAAACCAGATACACTGAAACTATTAGACGAGAAAGTAGGGAAAACCTTAGAACACATAGGCACAGGAGAAAATTTCCTGAACAAAACACCAATGGCTCAAGCTCTAAGGTCAAAGATTAACAAATGGGACTTAATGAGATTGCAAAGTTTCTGTAAGCCTAAGGACATCGTCAAGAAAACAAAATGGCAACCAACAGAATGGGAAAAGATCTTTACCAACACCACATCAGATAGAGGCCTAATATCCATGTTGTACAAGGAACTCAAAAAGCTAGACACCAGAGAATCAAATAACCCTATTAAAAAATGGGGTACAGAGCTAAACAAAATGTTCTCAGTTGAGGAACACCGAATGGCCGAGAAACATCTGAGGAAGTGCTCGACATCCTTAGCCATCAGGGAAATGCAAATCAAAACAACCCTGAGATTCCACCTCACACCAGTCAGATTAGCCAAGATCCAAAAATCAGATGACAGCAGATGCTGGCGAGGCTGCGGAGAAGGAGGAACACTTCTCCACTGTTGGTGGGGTTGCAAACTAATACAACCACTCTGGAAATCAGTCTATCTATACTTCAGAAAATTGGATATAGTACTACCTGAAGACCCAGATATTCCACTTCTGGGCATATACCCCAGAGACACTTTAATACACAACAAAGATATATGTACCACAATGTTCATAGCGGCTCTATTTATAATAGCCAGAAGCTGGAAAGAACCCAGATGTCCTTCAGAAGATGAATGGATACAAAAATTGTGGTACATTTATAAAATGGAATACTACTCAGGCACCAGAAACAATGACTTAACCAAATTCTTAAGAAAATGGCCGCATCTAGAGAATATCATCCTGAGTGAGATAACCCAGTCACAAAAGAACAGACATAATATGCAGTCACTGATATTGGGATGCTAACCCCAGAGGCTTGCACTCCCCCAGAAACAACTCACAGACTGTATGAAGTCCAAGAAATAAAGAAAACAAAAAAAGATATATTTACAAAACAAGAAGACTTTGACTATTTGCATGTTGCTTTTTGTTTTGCATGTACTTTATGCTCATTGTAACTATTAGGTTTTCAATGCATACTGTCAAGCCCATGAAAAAAATCAAGTACTGACTAAAAATATATATTCACATAGTTTTATGTAAAAATTATTTTAATATCTGAAAAAACAGTACTGACAAAAATGTATAATTTTAAGCAAAAAATGTTTAAAATCTGTACATTTGTCTTTGTTTTGTAAAATAAAGTTGTTTAAAAAATAAAAAAAGATTCCTAAAGAAGAATTAATAAAGCTAACTCAGGTCATCTAAAAAATAAAATAAAAAAATAAAAAAGAATGGGGTATTACAGAAATGCAAAAATATCCAGTGCAGCAACTAAAAAAAAAAAAAAAAAAAAAAGACTTCTGAAGTGATAGAATGAATTGAAAGTAACATGTGTGGTTATATCTCAAAATAGTAAGTATTATATAAAATATTAAAGAACATAACAAATGCTTCACCAGAATAATAGGAAAAACTTAGATTAAAAACTGCAAAATTAAGTAGATAGTAGTTCAGCTTTCATGTACATGTGGGCTTGCTATTGATTTTGTTGTTGTTGAAGACCAGCCTTAGGATGTGGTGATCTGATAGGATGCATGGGATAATTTTAATCTTCTTGTTTTGTTTGAGGCTTTCTCTGTGTCCGTGTCTGATTTTATGGTCAGTTTTAGAGAAGATACAGTAAGGAGCTGAGAAGATGGTATATTCTTTTGTTTTAGGGTGAAATGTTCTGTCAATGTTTGTTAAATCCATCAGTTAAGTCCAGTTAAACTTCTGTTAGTTTCACTGTGTCTCTATTTAGTTTTTGTTTCCATGAATGGTCCATTGCTGAGAATAGAACATTAAGGTTTCCTACTATTATTATGTCAGGTTCAATTTGTGTTTTGAGCTTCAGTAATATTTGTTTTATCAGTGTGGGTACACTTGCATTTGGGGCATACATGTTCAGAATTGAGACTTCCTATTGGTAGATTTTTTTTTATTTTGTTGAGTATGTAGTGTCCTTCCCCATTGTTTTAAATAATTTTGGTTAAAAGTCTGTCTTTGTCAATGAAGTGTGTTTTCTGTATGCAGCAAAAGGCTGGGTCCTATTTACATATCCAGCCTGTTAGTCTCTCTCTCTATTTTTTTTTTTAATTTGTGAACTGAGTTCATTGATGTTCAGAGATATTAAGAAGCAAAGTTTGTTGCTTTCTCTTATTTTTGTTGTTGAAGGTAGATTTATGCTTGTGGGGTTCTTTTTTTGGGTTTGTTGTGAGAATAGTTTCTTACTTTTTCTTGGGTGCATTTTCCTTCCTTATGTTGGAGTTTTCATTCTATTATCCTCTACAAGGCTGAACTGGTGGAAATCAATTGTTTAAAATTGGATTTGATATGAAAAATTTTGGTTTTTTTTCCCTCAATGATAACTGGAAGTTTGGCTGAATATAGTAGCCTCAGCTGGCAATTTTGTTCTCTTAGGGTCTGTATGACATCTGCTCAAGATTGTCTGCTTCTAGAGTCTCTGTTGAAAATTCTGGTGTAATTCTGATGGGTCTCCCTTTATATATTTCTTGATCTTTTTACCTTACTGCTTTCATTATACTTTCTTTGTACTGTGCATTTGCTCTTTTAATTATTATGTGATAGAATAAATTTTTTCTGGTCCAGTCTATTTAGAGTTCTGTATGTTTCTTGTATGTCTATGGGCATCAATTTCTTTATGTCAGGGAAGCTTTCTTTAATTTTGTTGAAGATGTTAGCTGGTCTTTTGTGTTGTGAATCTTTACTTTCTTGTATCTCTTGTATTCTGTCGGTGATGCTTGCATTGTGACTCCTGATCTCTTTCCTAGGTACTCTGTCTCCAGGGTTATCTTCTTTTTGTATTTTATTTAATGTTTTTATTTTCATGTTTAGATCCTGTAATGTTTTGTTCAATTCTGTCACCTATTTGCTTGTCTTTTTCTGTATTAAGACATTTATTTGTTTCCTTGTTAAAGACTTCCACTTGTTTACCTGTATTCTACTGTATGTGGAGAAAAAAGAACACTTTTCTAATGCTGGTGGGATTGCAAGCTGGTACAACCACTCTGGAAATCATAAAATTGGACATAGCTGAAGACCCAGCTATACGACTTCTGGGCATATACCAAAAAAAAAAAAAAATGCTCCAATATACAACAAGGACCCATATTCCACTCTGTTTATAGCAGCTTATTTATAATAGCTAGAACCTGGAAAGAACTCAGATGTCCCTCAAGAGAGGAATGGTTACAGAAAATGTGGTACATTTATACTATGGAGTACTACTCAGCTATGAAAAACAGTGACGTTATAAAATTCTTAGGCAAATGGATGGAACTTGAAAATATCATCCTGAGTGAGGTAAACTAGTACAAAAGAACAGTATGGTATATACTCACTGGTAAGTGAATGTTAGTATAAATTAAGCTCATAATTCCCATGATAGAACTCACAGACCATATGAAACCCAAGAAAAAATATCACACCAAAATGTGGATGCTAAAGACCTACTCAGCAGGGGAAGGAAAATTATCTCTGTGAAGTAAAAGGAGAGAGGGATCTTGGAGAGAATTGAAAAGAGAAGGAAAACAGGGGGAGAGTTTATATATAAGAGGAGAAGTAGAGAGGGTCAGGTATTTGAAAGTGTGTTGTAGTGGGGGAAAGGAAACTGGGAGTAACCACTAGATAGTCCCAGATGCCAGGGATCCAGGAAGTTTTCAGGATACAACAGGGAGAACATAAGCTAAATTACCCAACAAAGAAGAGATAGAACCTGTAGGTACTACATCTAGTCAATAGGCATGTGCTGCAGTTGAGAAATGGAAACACTCACCCACCTCAAAAATAGTATTGCACAATTCCCCTTGTCCAAATAAAATGCAGGGACAAAAAGTGGAGTAGATACTGAATAAAAGGCCATTCAGAGACTGCTCCGACTGGCTATCTATCCCATCTACAGACACCATATCCAGACACTATTGCTGGTGCCAAGAAATGCTTACTGACAGGAACCTGGTATAGCTGTTTCCTGGGAGGCTCTACCACAGACCAATACAGATGTGTGTTTACATATTCAAACATTTGACTTAGTATGGGGATCCCAAGGAAGAAATGAGAGATCCCTAATGGAGAAGTTGGGCCAGGGACTGTAGGAGCTGAAGAGGCTTGCATCCCTATCAGAGGAATAACAATATCAAATATTCAGACCTCTCAGAGCTCCCAGGGACTAAACCACAAACCAAAGAGTACATAGCTGGGGACCCAAAGCTTTATCTGGATTTGTAGCAGAGCATTGCTTTATCTGGCATCGCTGGGAGGGGAGCCCCTTGGTCTTGTGGAGGCTTGATGACACAGGGTAAGAGAATACTAGGGTGCTGAGGCAGGAGTGGGTAGGCAAGTGTGGGAGCACCCTCACAAAGGCAGGATGAACAGGAGGAGATAGTGAGGCTTGTGGAGCCAAAAATTGGGAAGGGAGATAACATTTGAAGTGTAAAAGAAAGAAATAACCAAAAATAAAAATAACCCAAACAAACAAAGAAACAAAAACAACTAAAATCCCTCCAGAATTCTCTTGTAGGTTGTCCATAAGTAAAAGACTTGGAATTCACAATCTCATGCCATCCATAAAAAGCATAAATGATTAACAGATTATTAATTATATAGATGAATAACAGACAAATAGACTTCACAACAAAAGAGCTAACCAATGGTTAGTAAAAGAATCACATCATCATAAAGCAAGCAATTTGCCCAGGAGGTGGAAAGACATGAGGCACAGGAAATCCAAGTGATAGAACTGACAAGACACAGGGAAAAATGACACATTTTACTAAAGACTTCAATACTTCTCTTTCATTAATCAATTATAGAAGCTGACAGAAAATCAGTTAGGAAATAGAAGACCTCAAAATGTATATCAAACACTTTAAATCTAATTGACATTTAAGAAAACACTTCACTGGACAACAAGATGATAAACTGATACACATATGGTCAATTGATTTCAACAAAGCTGTAAAGTCAGTTTAAAAAAAGAAAGATGGTCTTTTCAATAAATGGTCTTGAAACAGTTGGGTATTCATATGCAAAACAGAGGATGATAGAGGAGAAATCTGGCTTAAACTATAGAACATATGTTATCAAAATAGATAAGAAATCTACAGGCAAAATTTACTAAATTGCTGTTCATCTAGAAAAGTTTTAGGTAAGGAAACACAGATAGTGAAATATATGGGAATTAGCTTCTACCTGAATTTCATCCCTGGGAGCCCAATTGTTGGAGTAAATAGCGCACTCATACATGACATCACACACACACATACACACACACACACACACAGAGAGAGAGAGAGAGAAAGAGAGAGAGAGAGAGAGAGAGAGAGAGAGAGAGAGAGAGAGAGAGAGAGAGAGAGAGAGAGAGAGAGATAATTAATCGATCTTGGTAAGAAGTTACATATATCTGTATTTAGAAAATATTAGGAAAGTTACACATAATATCAGGAAAAGATGTGAAAATCATTGGTCATTAGAAATGTTTTTAATATGTGACACTGAATCTTAAGTACTATTACATTTGTTAAAAGAAAGTATCTGAGAATGGCAGACAGAAGAACTGTAAACCAGACTTCCATATACTTTCAAGGGGTGGGGGAAAGGACATATTCACTATAAAGATTTTTGCAGGTTCTAATTTCTTCAGACAATGAGTTTACATAGATATCTTACTCTTTATCATTTAAGCAAATGCTACAAAATGTATTCCTGTTCAAATAAATATGCATATATGAGTATTAATAGTCTCTGTATCACTTTGAACTACTGCAACTCACATTATTTAAGTTATTGAATGTACAAACTATTTGAAAGTTTTGTAACAGTATACTTAAATACTACTGAAAAATAACATGGAGATAGTTTTTATGCAATGAAATGGGCAAATTTTAAATGGACTATTTTAAGTAAAACAACTCAGATTCAAAGTATGAAAACTCATTTTGTTCCTGTAGTACTTAATCTTTAATCAATCATCACTTATAAACAAACACCTGTGGGTATATATATGAAGTGGGTTTTTAAAATTTTAACTAAGAAAACTACAGATAAAAAGTAGAACTCTCATTTGTTTGTAATAAATGTAGTTATTGTAGGAAACTTCAAAAATAGTTAATAAAATTTAATAACCATTCTTTATGCCAAAAATAAACAGAAAAATAAAAGCTTGATAAAACTTGATATTTCTCTGACAATAGGCAACTAAATTTAAAACACCAAAAAAGGAATATAGTTACTTTTCTCTTGCTGTTGGAAAATTCTACGATCAACTCAAGTAAAACAGATATTCTGGCTTTTGGTTCCTGAAAAAAATTAATAGGGAGGCATGGTAACTGGTATCAGGGATGGTTGGCAGGAAGCTGAGGGGTTACAACTTCAGCCAGAACTCCAAGTCAAAGAAACAGACCTAAAAATGGCTAGAGCCATTTCCTTCATCAGTCCAGAATATGCAATTCCTCCAGCAAGGTTAATAATTCCCACCTCCAAGACCAGACCATTGCTACCAATTGTGGACTTATTCAAAAAAATACAGAAATCGAAATTTAAAAGGAATGGAAGTACATGTAAATTCAGGAAGTTGTATCCTATAAGAACAAAAAAAAATACAATATGCTAAAAATGTTAGATTGTAACATGTCTATTCCTGATACCCTAGTCAAAATTGGTTGCATTTATAGGCATTGTATAGAAAACTTGACAAACTGCAATTTATTACTTTTAAAAGTGGATGTTCCATGCAATAAAATCATTTGATAAGGATAGTATGGGTGGAGCTGGAAGGAGGTAGAACAAATAATTCAAAAAAGGAATGACTAGATATCTAAATATTTATAAAATATTTGAAAAACTTAGCAGCACCACAAAGCAATGAGAACTATATTTTTTCCATAAAGACACTTAAGAAATATGTTTACTTTGTGGGTAAAAAATTTAGTGCTGCTTCCCTACTCTGGGTAAATCTAAATGGAAGGAATGAACATTGAACAAGAGCAGGTGCAACCACAGAGACCTGTAGTAGTGATTTACGAGTAAGGAAAAATCTCATAACTTCCAATGACAAAACTCATGGTGGTGAGTTAAGCACTTTCCACTCTATGGTTAGTGCTTGAGAAAAATTTCTGTATCACCGTTAAGCAGTTATAAGTGTAAATGGTGCTTTCATACTGAAATGCATAAAGAAAAATTCTAGAGTCTCAATTGATTCATGGATCAATAAAAACAAGAGAATGAGGAGTAGTCTTTGGAATGGTATTCAAGTTATAAACTAGTTGCTTCCTAGAGCAGAAATATTGCCTGGAAATATTATAAGTAAATAAAAATTAGGCAAATGCATACTTTGGTATGTGATGTTCAAATTCACTGGTTAAATTAAATGTGAAGTATATCTATAAACCAAACAATGGTAAGTATTTTAAGGTATGCAAGCATCATTAATGAAATTCACACATGCATTGTTATACACTTTCTTGTGACCACATCTGAATACCCAGCTTTCCTAAGGGACACTCATCTAAGCACGACTGGCTCATCAGAGTTGGAAGAATCCTACATGCTCTCCAATCCTAGTATGCAAGTTATAAGTGTTCTATGAAACACTTTTCAACAATGAGCCACATAAACACTGCCAGAAAAAAAGACTACTGCATTCACAAACCAAGGGAGGTGAAATGTATGTGAATGCAAACACAAAGACACCAACAGCACCACAATTAATGGATGTACAGAAAGGTACTGCCAGACAAGGAAACATAAACCATTAAAGTGAGAGCAGAAAAACTGGACACATTGAAAATGAAATGGCTATAAGCAAAGAAACAGAGAAGGGATGACCAATGCTGTAAAGCAAATAGGTGTGCAAAAGATGAATGGAAATTTTTTTCATTCTTCTCTAATAACAAATACTGATATTCACTGGACATTCTGCCTGTTTTGCTTTCAGTAAGGATGCAAAGTAGATACCATCCTTTTCTGCTTTTATGTCTTTTGTTTTGAGAAGCAGTTCTTTGGAATATGATCTACACTGGCCTACAACTCAGATTCCCTCCTCCTTCAGCCTCTTCCAGGCAGAGTTGTAGGACTGTGCTGCAGTACTCAGCTACAGTAAATGCCTCCTGACTCCATTTTTGTTGTTGTTTATTTTCATAAACAATATATACTTAAGCACAACATTCCTTGTTCACACAGTACTGGTCTCAATTAGTTTTCAGATAATGAATTTCTTAAGTATACATAAACTTTCTAGGAGACTCCGATACTAAAAATAGGCTCAGTTACTTCTATATGTTCAGTAAGTTTAGTAATCAACTTTATGTTTTATAGCAAGGGTCCTGGACATATGCGCAGTATTCATGGAGAGAAACAGAGGTCTGTTTTATATGTCAGTGGCATTTTTAAGAAGACACATATTGTGACTGAGCAGACATTGAGTCATACTGTTATTTCTACCATTTTAAATATTATAGAATAATTATAAAATGTTATAATTTGATTTATATCTATCCCTTAAATACTCTGGACTTCTATTTTCTTTTTATATTCCTCCTTCTGGACTTCAATGGAAACTATAGCCCAACACTATTGGTTTAATAATAGTAAAATATGACAGAGGATACATAAGAAATGCCACTGTATGTGAGACAGAATGTGATGTGATTTTAGATCTGCAAATTACTGGTAGTGAGCCGAGTGCGAATAAATATCAAATGTCTTCTCTTTACTACTAAATGTAAAATGTTCCAAAACGTCTTATCCAACTCTAGATGTTAACTTAAATGTAAACGCACATATTGAAGGCAGTCGTGGAGTTGCAAACAGAATCCATAACAGGACTAGTAATGTGAATAGAGATGCTGATTTACTGTATTTTTAATGCCAAGAAATAGCAAATGCAGTTGATCTTTAAAATCTTATGACATAGGGTGCTTAGAATGCTATAGAGAATCACTGTACTTTCTGTAGTCTGAATTTTATTTAAATTTTCATCTTGTCTCCCAGGAAAATGAGAAACTTACCTACACAAGAGGTAACACACTTCAAGGTAAAATTTGATATTTGTTTAAGGAAATCTAAAAACTGAGCCAAGACTATATCACATAGCCGTAAAATGTAATGATCTAAGTTTATTTCCAAGCATCACAAAAATATGTGAAAATCAATTTTATAATAAAAATATCAATTGGACCACAAGCACATTGCTATATGATTTCATAATTATAAACACAAATGTGTTTCTTTAACTTTTGAACAATATCTAATTGTTTATAAATTTTCAAAAAGATGTATAAGATACTTTCAATGATGCCTGTCTTAAATTCTTCTAAACATTAAGTTGGACAACATAGCAAAGTAAAACTTTAAAAATGAACTCAGAAAATAAGAGTAATATTCCTTAAAATGTACTCTAAGTAACAAAATACCTAAACAAATAAGATTAACTGACCAAATTCAAGTCATTTAGGTCTTCATTTTTTTTTCCTTCTTTTAATACTCACAGTAGTGCTGAAAACACTTAACAATATTGTGTCTCATCCTCAATGCAATACTTCACTAATAGTGGTCCTAAGCAGCTGCCTTAAGAAATTCCGCATTCACATTACCATGTGATAGACCTTAGCTGGCCTCAGCAACCATCTTTTTAAGTCAGTTCTGATTCCTGCTTACCTCTCATATCCATCATGACCTTCTGACACCTGCTCTGCCTCTCAGCTGTAAACCTGGACTCAGTTTTCTATTCAGAGTTAGGGTCACAGTCTCTCATATACTGTAAAACTCCATCATCAGAGCTTCCATTAATAAGTCTTCCTTGCTATTTTTTTATAAGTGCTGAGATTTTCCTGTTTGTAACAGGACACAAATTTCTTCTGAAGTTGAATGCATGCTTCTGGGACAGGCATATGGGAAATGTCAGCTATTGTTTTTCATAGAAATTTCCATTAAAGGTCAAGTTTAAATTTTATCAAAAAAAAGAACAGAGAGAGAGAGAGAAGAGAGAGAGAGAGAGAGAGAGAGAGAGAGAGAGAGAGAGAGAGAGCTAGTTGAGAGTGAAAAGACATTTTCTACTTATATTTTGAAAAAAAAGTAAGATTTTAGTGAATTACTCTTGACAAATTATATGATCTTATTTTCCTAACATTATATGTGTGTGTGAAAATATTTATATTTCAATAATAGAGTTGGTTAATTTAATGTTTTCCAAAAATAACCACCTATTTCCTATCGGGTTTTATGTTATTACTAAGTTAAAATTATTATGTTACAATTTAATGTTTTGTCTATGAAACAATTTTATCATACAATTATTCCTGAGAATTAAGTCTTCATCTTTCAAGTTCTTTGCAACTCAAAAGTGTTCTGAAATTTGTCATATAGATAATGCCTGAGTAATCTATTCAATTCTCAGACCATGTTATTCCATACTTTTAGAAAGTTCCAGTGGTGCTCTTACTCTCCTACTGTCTTATTCTCAGCCCCTTCTCTTAATGACACTTTTCTCTCTCTTACCCTCCCCCTCTCTCTACATGTTCTTGGCCAGGCTCTCTCCTTTATCTCTCTGTCACTCCCTGTCTCTCTCTCTGTCTCTTTGTCAATATCTCTCTGTCTCTCTCTGTCACTCCCTGTGTCTCTCTCTGTCTCTCTGTCTCTCTGTTTCTCTGTGTGTGTTTGTGTGTGTGTGTATTCCCTTTAGAACTCCACTTCCCATGCCCAAAATTAACTCTATTTGATAAAAAAAAAGAGAAAGTTTAAGTGATGAGAGTTACTCTCTTATTTTCTCTAAAGTCTCATGTTACGTAAATATCTGAGGAACTGTATAGTGATCTATTGTAGAAGCAGTGAGAGTAGTGATTATCAAAATAAGTAATACCTTCAAATACTATTAACAGTTTTCATAAATCATAAACTAACAAAAGTGATATTTTTAAGACTATGTGTTTTTATTTGCTGCTTTTTTATTGCTGTGACGGAATGCTATGACCAAGGCAAATCATAAAAATCTCAATTTGGCTTATGGTTTCAGAGAGTGACCAAATCCTTGATGGCAGAAAAACACAGGAATCAGGAACAGCGACATCTCATGTCTTGATTCATAAGCAGGAGTCACAGAGAGAACACTAGAATGGCATGAGTGATTTGAAACTTCAAAGTCTGCCCTCAGTGATTACTACCTCCAACAAGGCCTCTCCTCATAATTCTTTCCAAACCATTTCACAAACAGGGAACCGGTTTGGAAACATGTGCCCTAATGAGGGTTTTTCTCATGTAAAGCATCACAGTATAATAGGCAAGGAGAACTTCATGTAGCAAGGAGAAAATAAATGTAAACTACAAAATCACATGATCAGCTCTTCAGACACTGAAAGGCCTTTGACAAAATATAACACCACTTCATGTTAAAAATATTGGAGAGATAAGGAACTCAGGGCCATACCTAAATATAATAAAAGCAATATCCACCTCACCAATAGCCAACATGAAACTAAATATAAAAAAAACTCAAGGAATCCCATTAAAATCACAGAAAAGACAAGCCTGCCCATTCTCTCCCTACCTATTCCATATAGTACTCAAAGTTCTAGGCAGAGAAATTAGACAATAAAAAGTGATCAATGGGTTGAGGGAAGGAGGCAGTCAAGGTATTACTTTTTACAGATGATATGATAGTATATATAAGCAACCCCAAAATTTCTAACAGAGGACTCCTACACATAATAAACAATTTCAGCAAAGTGGCTAGATGTAAAATTAATTCAAACTAATAAGTAGCCTTCCTGCACTCACAGGAGAAATGGGCTGAGAAAGAATTTAGGCAAAGGACAACCTTCACAATAGTCACAAATTATATAGGATATCTTGATATGACTATAATCAAAAAGTGAAAGATCTGTACAAGAATTCCATGCCTCTGATGAAAGAAATTGAAGACCTCAGAAGACGGAAAGATCTCCTTCCATGCTCATGTATCAGCAGGATTAATATCATGAAAACGGACATCTTACCAAAAGCAATCTACAGTTTTAATTTAATCCCCACCAAAATTCCAACTCAATTCTTCACAAATAAAGGAGATTCCATTTTCTGGCCTAATATATTGTGGAGAATATTATATGCAGAAATTGTATCTATCTATAGAATGTTTGTTATTTTAATTCATTCAACTCATTCTTAAATAAGTCCATGGTCAGATTTTCCAAAAGTAACCAACAGAATAAATATATATATATACTTGCTTATTAAAGAAAAATCTACTTGTTCACAATTGCAAAGACAACAAACATTAGAAGTAAAAAGGTTATTCTATCCAATTAAGAATTATTTGATCTAATTTTTCTCCTATGCTTGGTATTTTCTCCCAGGAAGTTTACTTGGCACTACAACATAACTACCAGATCTTCTGCCATTTTTGTTTTCTCTATCATGGGCAAGGTAAGTAAGAACCATGAGTAAATATCCATGTAGATCATTAAATGAAAATTCCCAGGGTACTTGCCAACTATCCCAGTGCACAGCAAACCGAAAACTTGGTCATGAGGCAAATCAATTTTCAACTTGGATATTTAAAGAAACATCAACATGTCATTTATCTTTATTAATTGTCTTCCTCATACTAATTATCTATAGTACATGCAAGAAGACAGAAGTAATGACACAGATTTTCTTTTCTTTGAACTTACAAGCCACACAATTTACACAATGAAGTACTACTCAGCTATCAGAAACAATGACTTTATAAAATTCTTAAGAAAATGGATGCATCTAGAGAATATCATCCTGAGTGAGGTAACCCAGTCAGTCACAAAAGGACAGACATAATATGCAGTCACTGATAATTGGATACTGACCCCCAGAAAGCTGTGAACACCCCTGAAAAACTCATAGACTATATGAAGTTCAAAAAAAAAAAAAAAAACAATGTCCAAAAACAAAGAAAGAAAAGAAAATGAAAAACTTAATATACTTAATTTTTACACACCAGGAAAACTTAAGACTATTTCTAGGTTACTTCTTGTTTTACATGTACTTTATGCTCATTGTAACTAATAAGATTTTAATGCATACTATCAAACCTTTAAAAAAATCAAGTACTGAGAAAAATGTATTTGTATACTTTTATGCAAAAATGCTTAAAATCTATACATTTATCTTTGCTTTTAAAAATAAAGTTTTTCAAAAAAAAATATGCCACACAGTTTTTTTTAAAGAAAGAGTTATCTGAGTGTATGCAATAATAGTATCAATGTTGTAAGTTATCAGAGATTTCTGAAAATAGCTGTTCATACTTGCACTGACCCTGGTCAGTGCATAAGCAAAGAGGTAATTTTTAATTAAGCAAATATAGATAATTGGAAAGAGGACAAGGGACCACAATGCTAAGAGCACAAATTCTGGAGCTAGGATGCCTTCATTCAAATATTTCTTTTCATGGAGTTTTGTAAAGGGTGATTCATTTACCTGTGCCTCATACTTTATTTCTGTCAAAACCAAGCAACAACATATGTCCTTCTAAGTTTTTAAGACTATTCAATAGTGATTGAAAAAATATTACATATGTATTTGCTAAAAAGAACCTAAGGACTGTACCTCCTCTTCTCTGTCTCTAGTTGAAGTTAATGAAATAGTGTTAGGATATCCTGTAGCTCAAGCAACCTTTAAACGTACTTTTTTAGGTAAGGCTGAATTTGTACCCCTGACCTCCTTGCACCCACCTTCCAAAGTGCTGCATGATAGTCACACATCATCATACATGGCTCACTTTCTTTCTCTTAACTGACACTACCTAAATACTAAAAGAAAAATTAAGATTTTACCTAGAAACTTGCTTTCAATTTATAAAAGTAAAAATTATGTGTCTCCTGAAATTGAAGCAGGATTTCTCACTCTTCCCCTCTTTAAACCCTATCCACATAAAGTATAATAATGGAAAACCATAGATAAGCAGAGAATCTATCAAATTCAAATTGTTCTTGTTACTACAATCTATATTGTATTGTCTTTTTAATGTAATATGTCTGAGCTACTATCACATAAGTAACCATTGTGAATAAACTGTCATATTTAATTGGTCTGCATTATTAAAATAGCTTTGATAAATTGAACCCTTTCATATTGAGTTAAACTTCAAAAGGGGAAAATTTAGTTTTATTCAAACCACATTCCAGTAAAATTAATAGAGGCACAATTTTCTATTTTATATTTCAGTGGAAAGAAATGGAGTGCATTACACAGTTGGGCACTCTGTAAATCTATTTAATGTTTTCAATTGATGAAAAATACATAAGTCCATGTAGGCCACCAGAAAACGATTGCTTTGAAAGAGGAAGGATAGCATCTAACCCTCCTGCTGAGACTTCCTGTGGGACTGTTTCTCAATACAGATGTCATATCAATTCATAGATAGAAATAGACGAAACCTTTTAAATTGTTCAGGATTTTGTTACTCTACCACTGGAGATGAACCATCAGTCTTCTGAACAAATATTTATTTAGTGTCTTTAGCAAATTTAATATATATCATACAATCTTAATAAACATAATTAATAAATAAATTTATTTTATAAAATGTATTAGGAGTTTAATTATGACCAAAGCAGTAAGCAACAATAGGAAGGGCAGATGTTTTCAAGAATGTGCCATCTGGTGGCTTAAACTGTTATGGTGACGAGGTCCTTGCTGAAAAAGTAAAAGTGTATGGAAGGGCAGAGATCATCTGCTACAGAGAACTAGCAGAAGGTACTACATAACAAACATAGAGGTATGTACAAAGTGTTGTGGAGTAGACTTTTATCATAGATGAATCAGTACTTTAAGAAAGCCAGAAAAGTGGAGCGGGGAGTGTAGTGAGGTCACCAGGCAACCATAGAAGTAGAGTATGTAGATATCAGCATGCCTTGACTTTCACACTGGAACTTTGTGGAAAAGAGATTATAATAGGAGAGAGAGAGGGGGGGAGGGAGGAGGAAGAGGAGGAGGAGGAAAGAGGAGGGAGGAGGAGGGGGAGAGAGGGAGGGAGGGTTTTAAAAATTTACTCAAAGGCCCCAGAGGTTATAATTATGGTACTCACAGTAGAAGGATCTTCCTTCTTTCAGTTAACCTAATCTTGATAGTCTGTCTAAGGTGTGTTTCAAGGCTTATCTCTTGGGTGAATGAAATCTGTCCATAGTCTATTAGTTCTGATCATAAAAGGGTCACCATGAGGAAAGTGGACATGATAAAAGCTACAGAGATTCTAAAGAATCATAGACAGGTAGAAAAGAAAGGTGAGAAATTGAAAAGCATATGCACATTGCCTAGGTGTGAGGTTTCGAAGACAGCGGCTGTACAGAAAACCTGGCATGGGCAGTTAAAACAAACAGAAAAGAGATTGATTTTGATTAAAATAGATTCTTCTCTCATGCAATACATACTGACAATAGCTTCTCTTCCTTCCACCCCTCAAGCTTTCCTCTCCTCTCCTCAGATTGACTCCCGTCTGTTTGCCCTCTAAGAGACAACAAGCAAATATAACAAAACAAGACACAATATTACAAAGCAAAAGTCCTCATACTGAGGCTGGAAAAGTTAACCTAATATGAGGGAAAGAGTCCCAAAAAAAATGCAAGTTCAAGAGTCTCATAAAAACACCAAGTCTCACACAAAGCAGTTATAATATATAAGCAGAGGATCTGGTTCAGACCCATGTGGGCGACATGCTTGCCACTCCACTCTCTGTGAGCCAATATTAACCCTGTTTACTTGATTCTGTGAGCCTTGTTCTGGTATACTACACCCCTGTCAATGCCAATGGAAATCTTTAACTTAAATTCTCTCTGTGTGTGTTATTTGGCTATGAGTCTCTTTACTTACTTCCATCTGCAGCCGAAGGAAGCCTCTCTGATGATGACTAGAAAAGGCAGTGATCTACTAAGAATATCATTGGGTATCATTTAATTATTTTTCTCTGCCAGTTATGTTTGATCCTACCCTAAATCTCTAGCTATCCAGTCGTTTTGGTTTCTGGCTATCCATGCAGTGTCAGCCCTGGGTTCTCTCCTGTGGAATGGCCTCAAGTTAAACTAAGCATTAGTTGGCCACTCCCATGAGTTCTAAGCCATCATCTTGTAGGTATGACAGACTTTAGGTTGCAGGTTTTATAACTGGGTCTGTGTCCAAGTTTCTTCTTCAGTATCCTGCAAAGAACCTTCCTAAATCAAAATGACTAGAACTTAGAGAAGAAGCCTTCAGGAAGTTACCTGCTATGCCTCTCTGTTTGTTAATGAACTGTTTGGATATTGATCACAGCAATGGAACTCCACTGTCAGTTTATCCAGACTGACTCTCTATTTAGTATCATCCTTTATGTATAAGGATCACAGGGAAGCTTCTTGGCTAACAACTCACAACAAAAGATGGTCAATTCAGACTCTATAACTCCCATTGCTAAAAGTCTTCAATAGGGTCACCCTGAATGGCTCCAGGAAGTTTCTACTGCCTTAGATTTCCGTACCACCTCCAACACCTCCTCCCAAATGCCAGTTGTTTTTCTCTGCACTCTCTCCCCCAACTCCTGCCCTTCTGTTCATATCCCCACTTTCCCCAAGAATATCCATAAAACCTATTGTATTCTCCCTTCCCAAGGAAATCCATGTGACTCCCCAGAGCTCTCCCTTTACCTGATCTCTCTGGGTCTCTGGGTTGTTTCTTGATCATCATTTACATAACAGCAACTAATACTACTTATAAAGGATGACACATGATATTTATCTTTTTGAATCTGGGTTATATTATTCAGGATGACTTTCTTCTAGTTGCATCTATTTGCCTAAAAATTTAATGATGTCATTTTTATCACCTGAATAACACTCTATTGTGTAAATATAACACATTTTTTATTTATTATTCAGTTACAGGACATCTAGGTTGTTGAAGAGCTTTTAAGGTGTTAGGAATGTCACTGACTGTGTGAATACTTCCATGAAATGGATAAAGGAAAGGCTAAACATTAGCATCAAATTTAGCAACTTGATGAAGTTGACCTAAGCATGAAAACCTAACTGGAGTCTTGAAAAGTAAAGAAATTGAATTAATAAATTTTATAACTTATGTTATTGCTAAATATATGGGTAGATGAATGTCATATAACCAGAATACAAAAAATTGAAAAATTATAGATTTCTATTATAATAGTGTTTTGTTTCCCTTGTGGAACATAGTCTACATTGCCACAACACTTTGAAGAAAATCCAGGAACTAAAGCTGTAGAAATGATTCAGTAGGAAAAAAAGTGCTCGTCGCATGAACTTGGCAGTATGAATTTGGTTCCAAAACCCATATAATGAGAGAAATGAGGCAAGAATTATGAGTAATCACAGCATTCCTCCAGTGAGATGGAAAAATGAAAACAAAAAAATCTCCATGAAGCTTGTGTTCTTGTTAGCCTGTAGTGAACTAAGGAGCAATGGCAAAGGGGCCTCTGGTATGCTCACTGTTGTATCCTTGCTTCTCCCTCTCCTCATCATAAAGATGCTCTGGGAATGTGGTCTTCCTAAGTAGAGGTAGGTAGAGGTAGAGGTATTCTTAGAAGCCTCACTAAACCACAATTCAGGGCATTAATGTTAGATATATTATATGTATGAATGTTGATAAAGGTTTAAATGCCAAGAAAGTTCAGATGTTGACCTGAGGCAAGGGAAATTGTGTCCTCTGCAGACTACTGACAAGACCTTGTGGAAGGCAGCCAGAGCCTAGCAAGAAAGCCTTTGTTGTGTTAACTAAAGCCCTATCTTCCTTCTTATCTAATTAACTTGATATCTCTCCCACAGCTGCAAGCCTTCTGTTTTATCTTTCGAAATCGTTCTCAACTTCACTACTGTAAGCCTAACATTTATTTTAACAATAGCATTTGTTTTAACTATAAAAAGGGATTGAGCTAATAGTACTTACTTAACTGTGAGTCATAACAAAATATAACTTTTAAAGTAATACAATAAATTGAAATATGAGACTATAAAAGCCATAAATTCAAATATTTGAAATACTTATGAAAAAAATGTAATATAAAGAAACCATTGGGAAAATGACCCATGAGAGCATATGTGTGTGTTATATGTCATATATATATAAATATATATCCATGTATGTATATGTAAAAATAATGAAAAAAGTATAAATTAAGCTCAAATTTATACAAGAGAGGTGTTAATATACACCAGAAAAAGAGGAAATGGGAAATACAAGAACCTACAGCACAGGAAGAGAGTAACTAAAGCACAAGAGAATAATCAATGTGTGAGTCATGTATATAGAGAGTCAAGACATTGACAGTACATAGAAGCCTATTTCCTCCTTTCTAATTCTGCAAACCAAGTTCTTATCTTTGAACTTGATAAAATAAAACTGTCCACTCAATGGGCAGAATCCAGTCTTTGTTTTTTTGTGAAAATTTTCCTCTCAACCTTTAAACCAACTATTTCTAAAGCTGGTTGAACTTTGCCTGACTCTTTTTCTATAAAAATTTTAGCCTTCCTCCCTATGGTAGAACTATGGTCTCTTGGTAACATACTCAAAACTAAGACTTGAATTTAACACTGCTATAATTGATTTTCTATACAGAGTAAAGTAGAGGAACATCTACAAACAGAAGAAAGGAATTCTTGTAAATTATTGGGAGTATACAGCATTATCTGTCTTGGTACCTGCTATTTGTCTAGAGTATATAAACATGTTCTTTTTCTCCAACTAATGTTTCAAGAAGTAAATATTCAACATCCACTCTAGGTCCCTCCCCTCATAGTATGGCCTGTACTAGATGCTTCTCTTACACTGAACTCAAAAAAGCAGAAAATGTGTTTACATTTGAATAGGTTCTATTTCTTTTGTCAGCTTTGTAACTATTTGAGTATTTGAAAGAAATTCACAAATTTCCTCATGGTTAATGCAAATCATCTTTGTAATGTTGGTGTTTCTTTGTTCAGAAGATCAGGATAGGAATGGAGCTGAATTATGATTGCTGAGTATAATCTATGGAGAATATGTAGCTTTTCTGTGATTTGCCATTTTTAATTTATAATCCAACCAGTAAAATGACCTTTTATTCATTGTCATATTGATTTATGCAATAATCAACTATTAAAAAATAAAATAGGCTTTGGATAATTAAAAATCAAGACATGACATGGATTATAGATAGAATTGGTAGATTTTAAAAAAATCATGAATAAATTTAGTAGATGAGCAAAGTCTCTAACTCTCTTGATTAGAATATAAGACCAATTTTTATTACAACTACCCAAATTTTATTTATATAATTTTTAAAATAGTTCTTGGATTATTATTAAAAAGAATCAGTATCCAAATATAAAAATCTCAATATCATTTATAATTTTTTTGGATTTTATTTTTCTTTACGTAATGAAGAAATTACTGTTTTGTGCCTCAACAGACAAACTATATTTGAGTCTATTCACTCACATTAAAACTGATGGTGCCTCAGTCCTTCTTAGAAGAACAAAACACTCATGGGAGGAAATAGTGGGACAAATAGAGGAGCAGGGATTGGAGAAAAGATCATCCAGAGACTGTCTCACCTCTGGATCCATCCCATATGCAGTCACTAAACCCAAGCACTATTGCTGATGCCAAGTAGTGCTTGCTGACAGGAACCTGGTATGGATGCCTCCTCAGAGGCTCTCCAGAGCCTTACTGATACAGGGGAGGATGCTTGGAACTAACCATTGGACTGAACTCGGGGACCCCAATGAAGGGGCTAAAGAAAGGATTAAAGGGGCTGAAAGGGTTTGCAACCCCATGGGAAGAACAAAATGATCAACTAACCAAAGCCACCACAGCTCCCAGGGACTAAAACATCAACCAATGAGTTCACATGGAGAGACCCATGGCTCCAGGTGCATATGCAGAAGATAGCATTCTCTTGCATCAATGACAAGAGAGGCTTTTGTTCCAGTGAAGGCCCTTTTTCCCAGTGTAGGAAAAGGTGCTGAAGTAGGAGAAGGAGGCTATGAAGGGGAGCACCCTCATGGAAGCAATGGGAGGGTAAGGTGGGATGGGATTGGCAAAAAGTGAATAACACCTGAAATAAGTACAGAGAATATCCAATAAAAAAAGAAAGAAAGAAAAAAATAAACTTAAAAGAAAACAAAACTGATGGTGTTAAAATGACTTTCCCTGTAACTCTAATTCCTCAGTATAACCTTCTCATTAAGCTACTTTTGAAGATTAAAGAATTATGCAGAAAGTCTGCCACTTCGTCTCTCTAAATCTCTCTCTCTCTCTCTCTCTCTCTCTCTCTCTCTCTCTCTCTCTCTCTCTCTCTCTCTCTCTCTCTGTGTGTGTGTGTGTGTGTGTGTGTGTTGGTGAAGCTGAGGACAGGCACATACATGGAGAAATTTCAATAGAATGGGAATAGCACCCAAATATCACACCTGAGGGGGAAAAATGTTTCATTTTGGAATACCAATTCATATCAGTTCCAGAAATCTGATTTCTCACATTGAATTTTGAGAATCAGAAAAAAATCCCTGAGTTTTGTTTTCAAGGTGACTGGCCTGCTCTTCTCCTCTCTACTGACTCCCTACCTCTGTACTCCAACCATGGACAATGGTTCTATTTCACTGCCATCGTTTCTCCAGTGACTCCATGATACAGCCCTAAAAAGAGACATATATGTAACATACAGATTGAATAGGTTATGCTTTGAATGCTTATGTAATGCACATGATGTATAAGTACATATGTATATGGTTCATGTGTATATACACACATATTTAGGCATATAATAACAATGAAAACAAAGATCATAAATTTGAAAGAGAGCAGGGGGTTGAATGTCAGTGGATTTGAAGAAAAGGGAAGGCAGGAATAATATAATTGTACACCCATAAATCAATGCCTTGATTAGCCATCATCAGCGAAGCTTCCTCCTGGAGCAGATGGGAACACATTCAGAGACCCACAGCCAGATATTATGCAGAGTTAGAATCTTTGGAACACTCAACCTGAAATGGAATGGCTTTATCAAATACTTCCTCTCAAGACTCGGGAAACTCCAGGGAAGAAGAGGGGGAAGAATGTGTTATGATCTTAAAAATAAAATAGATCATTTTTAAAAATTAGCTGGTAAGAAAAATCAGAGAATTGTGATTAAGTGTTACTTGCTTAAGGCTGTACCATGTTTGCTGGTGTTTTACTACCCTTGACAATGCTATGAGACTCACCAATAGTTTCCCTCCCTGATCAATGTTTCTAGGAGAACGTTCACAGATTGTATTTCTTTCTATTTGTCAATTTGAATCATTTAATTGTAATAGTGGGGGAGAGTTTGTTTCCCGAGAATGTCATCTCTAGCCAGCTTGTTACTAGAATTAGTATTTAGCGATAGAGATTAAAGTCTCGTAAGCACAATCATGTCTCTTTCATATTTGGAAGAGAAGTGAAAACTTTGACTTAAAAGGGAAATAAGTATATAGTACGATCACAAAGTTCAGTAAGGCTGGAGGATATTTTAAATACAAGAATTTTGTTATTCTTACTTTCTCTAAAGAGCTTTTTCATCCTGGGCTTTTGTGACCTTTTATTTTCATTTCTTCTATTCAAAATGGTCTACCCTGGCCTTTTCCAAAAACTCGCTTACATGGTCATGTCTTTTACAATAGAAATGGTTAGCATCAAGAGAAAAATCTCTTCTCCAAAGATAATTGAAAAATCTCTAGGTGCTATATAGTCTCACATTGCCCTTAAGTCTTTCTTCTCTGGCCGTTAGTTGGAAGGTAAGTTCTTTGGAAAGCACAGCATCTCAAGTTTGACTGTATCCTTAAACAATGGCCCTCCACTATCATGAACTATATTAGAGGTCAAATTATAGGCAACAATATTCCATTCCACTCAAAAAGCAGTATAAAAAGGGGGGTCTGGGGTATATTATTAGCTTATAGGACATGGGAGAGAGTGGAGAAAACTACCCAAGTCTACATCCTGTTTCCACAGTCATGATTGACCCTTGTGTGTGTAGAAATGCGCATGTATCACACTTCAGATCCTATTAACTCATATTTAATTTGGCTTATCTGTATGTCTAATAATAGTTTTAAATATTCAAAAGAATATACAAATTTAACTATAATATGAGTTTTGAGATTGGTATATCTTCTGGTAAATGTGTTGCTATTGATATTTTTGCATAGCTTCATGTGACATGTGTGTGTGTGTGTGTGTGTGTGTGTGTGTGTGTGTGTGTGTGTGTGTGTGTGGTGTGTATTCACTAAAATGTGGCATCTCACCATTTCTTACTGTATTCAGTAGCAGAAAAACACTTGGTAGAAAATAAATACACTGGAACTCCACAATATATAGACATAAAAGTACCATCCACATTGTTACATAGATTAAAAAGAAAGGGGTATTGGAAAAGTCTAGTACTCCAAACAGCCCTTTCTTCAATGTAAAATGAATAGGAAAATAAGATAAGATCATAAGCTGGATTATTATTTTATTATATATAATTTATTATATTATATTATTAATATATAATATTATATTATATTATTAATAATATAATATTATATATAACATATAAATATAATTAATATAATATAATAAATAATAATATATATTATGGATATTATCAAATTATTTGTGTGAATCAGGTTTGTCAATTATAAGGGTTCCTAGGCAGAGGCGCAGACAGAGGAGGCAAACTGGCGCCGATGGTAAGGGGTAAGCCTGGTTATATATGTGGAAAGGAAAGAAAGTTTAGAAGAGTATTGTTGCCTAATTGACAGTGACATTTTTGGATGTTGGCCATAGGTCTGATCCAAAAAGATGTTTACCTGGTAGCATAAGTAAGGTATTAGAGGGCAGGGGTCTCTAAATTATTCTATTTGGTGATTTGCCAAAATGTAATACATAATTCAAAACTGTTTATGGCACATAAAAATATATGAATACATTAGGACTAATTAAAGGAATCAATATTAGAAAAACATAATTTGCCATGATTTTAGTGTGGAAATAGCAAAGAGACCAAGAGCAAGAACAATTAATAAAACCATGCAGAGGGTCTGTGGACTTGAGATTTTGAGAAGTCACAGTAAGAAGGGTTTGGCTTAGGACCACTGTAGTCCCAGGTATCTGGGAGGAATCAGGATAACTCATGCCATGGAATGGCATACCAGAAAGGCAACAGGGTGAAGTCTGTCTACCTCACACTAAAAGTGATAGTTAAGAGTTTAGATATTTTGAACATTGATTAAATCATGAGAGTGATTGTCCCCATGAATGAGATAAGAATTTGTATAACAGACTCTAGAAGAATGTCCTCCCCAAGAGCAGAATAAGAGTAAATGGCTAAGTTTTAGCACTTGAGATCTAGAAGCAGGTGAATCTAAATTCTAGCCAGTCTGGTTTATCTAGAGGTTTAGAATAAGCACAGCTGTATAGTGAGGCCCATTCTCATGAAAAATCTCTTCTCCTTTCCATCATACGTTGCTACTCTAACATTTGTTTTAAAACATAAAATAAAACTAAATGTATGTTAAAGTAGGGAAGATGGTTTTTTTTCTTATTGAACTAATTGATAAAATTGTTCAGTACATACCACCATGACAAAGCTTTGCTATTTAACATGCATATGTTTCCCTCAAAAATGTATGTTCTTTCTCCACTCTACTCTGATTTATTTAATTTATATAATTTTGAAAACATGGAAGAAAAGTATTCAATAAATTATTTAAAGTTGCCAATAACTGTCCTATAACTATACAAAGCTAAATAAGGTCCATCAAAATTCACCAGTTTTTAACATATACATTAAAATAGGAAAAAACTCAGAAATAGGTATTTTGCTCAAAGTTTGTATATTTTACTTTTAAGAAAGTAAAGGGGTGAAAAATATTTACACTCTGAATATGATTAACTTCAAGGATGTATTAATAAGAATTTCTATATCTAAACTGGTAAACCTAAAAGTAAATGCTTCGAACAAAAAAGAATTAGAGTAAGGTGCAAAATACAAGGACGTAAAAAATTACAAATATATTTTGTTTACCAGAAAACCATGTTTACCAGAAAGAAAGGTACAGTGACACATTCTTGCCAATAGTCACCATTTATTACCAGGCACAGACACATAAGTGCACACAGTAGTGATGTATTTGGGAATCCATGCAGATAAAGGAGGGACTCAGAACCAGGATTTAACAAAATGTTTGCAAAAGCAAGATCTTTGAGGAATGGGTAGAGGAATTAAGAATATTTTAATAAATGAGTATCCCAAAATAATGCATTTATCCAGAAAGGAAGAGATGATGGAAAAAAGGTAGGATTTGGAATCATTCCTAGGTGCAGAGATGGAGAGAAGGCAGTTTCAAAAAGGAATATTATTTAAAACTTGGGAAAGAAACCTTAGTCATTAGCAATAAATCACAAGAGGAGGGAACTTATGGCTGTAGTTTATGACCTCAGAGTCAGCTGGTGTGCACTGCTACAGAAAGCTTCATAGATAACTCAGTTAACTACAAGAGAATTTTCGGCCCTCTACCACGACCTTCCAAGTTTAAAATCCAGTTCATCTCCCTCTCACACTGTACTTATCCTTGTAGCTCCTATTTATGAAATACTCATAACTTTAATTTTATATACTATGAAGCACAAAAGGATACACAAAGAGTATATACTGTGCTCGCTGCACTGCAAACAGGATCTGCTTGTTGAAGACCAATGCAGAATAAGTTGTTTTTATCAATCTTAGAACTGAAAGATCCTTTCAGTATATGTATTAATTTAGTGTCAGGCACTGGATCAGGTAGCTCTAAATATCAGTTCAAGGAACAGCATCCAAATATATCTTCTTTTTTCCTGAAAAATTTCTCATTTTTGACATCCACATCTTATCTAACCATTAACCATCTCTCAAGTACTGGGTGTTAGTTGTGGAAAAAGAAACCAAGCCATTCTCTGTCTTTCAGAGAAAATAATATGCAATTCATAGAAGATACTCCCATCCCATCACTATCATCAACTTTACAGATTTGACAATGTAATCAACCCTAGCAAAACTATAATACTGCAGCTAAAGTATAAGGAGCAAAAAAAAAAATATCTTAATAATTTACAATGCATTCATTTACAGCTCACTATTTATCTGAGCGTATTGTGCCAGAAAACGTTTATGAACCCCAAAATGACCACCAAAGTGCGGATTCTGATGCAATCGCATTCGGGTCTCTTTATTCAAGCTTTAACTGGGGCCATTCCTATCCTCTCAGGAACAGGACAACAGGGGGGATCAGCCCTAAGCTTAGTTTCACAAAAGCATTTATAAAGACAAAAAGGAGGAATTGAACATGGTACATACTTGATTGAGGAACCATTATGGCCTTCAACATAATTGGCTGGTATTGGGAGACAAACCATAAACTCTGCTTCTGAGTTTTTTCTTTCTGATTGGTGGTTGTTAGGAAGTGAAGTGTCAGAGGCAGGCTTGTAACCTAGGAGTGTAGATTTGTTGGGAGATAATCTGGAAACTGGTGTTAGATGCAGGTCTTATTGGGATCTAACCTGGAAACTGGCCTGCTAACTTGAGTTCAACCTTAGGTGGGGTTCCCTAAGATAGAGTCTGAACCCAAAAGATCTGCTCTTTCAAAAGTGAACAAAAATGATCTTTTTATCTTGATTAATAATAGTTTTCTCTTTGGAGAGAATGAATTAATAATGTAAAGAAAATTTCACCAGAGGATTCTTGAAAGTACTCAGTAGAACTTTCTGAACACCTTCAAGCACTTTAGAAGAATTCATTTCCGAGAACTTGATATGCTAATTACAAACCATTAAGACCAGTCAAGGATGTATACTGGATAACAGTTTGTTAATGTGAGCTAATTTACCTACTTGAAATAATAAAACCCCATCCCTTTCAAAAAATGACATATTTCCAGATATTTTTCTCTTAATTGACATTAAGCTTCTTCCAATTAGTATAGATTAAAGAATATTTACAGGAGTTAATAGTCAGGAATTGGAGGATTAGGAAGTCTTCTGTAAACTATTTCTAATTATATGAAACTTTAGGTTCTGTAAGAATTAAGATTTTTACCTTGTCTTATGTCAGTAGTACTTCCAAACACAGTAAAACATCACATATGGCAAACTTAGGTTTAATACTAAAGGGAAGGGTATTGGAAGGCAGCATTTGTGTGGACAAATTTTGCATGTGGTCTTCTAGGTCATAAGATAGGTCCATGAGTAGAAGTACCTGGGGACAAGACAGGCAACTGGAATTCTAATATCAGGACCCATTTAGTGTAAGAAGAGAGCTGCCTCTGAATAGAAACCAAAGGCTACACAACTGAGTGAACTAGACAGTTAGAGTAGTCATTCAGAACCAGAAATGTTCACTTTGGAGGGGAAAGAGATGAGGGTGAAGGAGTAGGACATCGGAGAGTGACTTGCAGAAATGTCACATTCTCTCTTGTCTCCAGTCCACCATAAATATCTCTGCCATACTAACAGTTGTATGAGATGTTTCGGGGCAAGGCCTGGTAATTTCTCAGGAGAAACCAAGGGGTCTGAATACTTGGGTACAAACATCAGAAAATGACTTAGCACAATGTTAAGAGTGTTTTTACATGTGAATTTTTCCCTGCACCAGAGTAAAGAAAAAAAATCAAACAACAAATAACAGCCCTTAACCCATCTATAGATGAAAAGCGATAATCCAAATTTTTGCCATCTCATTTTCTAATTGACATTTCTCCAGCTAAGGGTCTTTCTCTACTTTCTTTCTGGATTTCTGTTTTGGATAGCTGTATGTTACTATGCCCACTACGTAACAACACCAAAGTTTCTACCTCTACTCACTTCTTGTGTATTTTGCAGTTTTTTTTTCCTCCCAATCAGTGCTTAAAATATTTGAGCCACAGAGAAAGCTTTAAAATCATGTGTTTCAGTCCACCACCAAATTTAACTTATATTTATTTTACATTTACCTGCTTGCTCTTCTCACAAACAACAGGAAGTAGACACCATGCTTTTAAGTGATCCTCTTTTGCATTGTTCTAAATATTTTATTTATCTTAAACAATATAAGCACATTAATATTTATTTAGAGATTTTTTTTTTAGTAATCATTTTCTCTTTTATATAATGAGAGATTACCATAGGCTAATTCCATGAATGAAGCAGTTCACATACAAATTTTCACATTATCTGATAGGTTTTCATATGTAAATCACATGCATCTGTTTATCTCTAGTGAATGGTGTCAAAAATTCTCCATGCAAAATGGACCTTAAGAAACATTGTCTTTCTAATGACTTTTCCCCCTTCAAGAAAAAAAAAAAAAAAAGGCTGTTTGTGCCAGAAATTCCAAAATTGTTCCTGGAAATGAGCCTTATTCTGTTTGTTTTTATTGACAGCATCAGAGTAAAAAGGGAAAAGACTCTTTGAGGTGAGTTCCCATCATTCTGCCATTGTACAAAGCTTGCAGGCTCTGTGTTTAAGATTCTGATGGCTCAGTCCCCAACACTTTGAAACGGAGATGCTATGTTTCAATGGAAACAAAATTCTACCACATTTAAAGGGATTTTTTTATTAGATGTCAGGCACTTAAATCACGTTTACAAACATGGGAAGACAAATGCTCACACACTGAAATGGCCCCTTCTTTCCACTCTCAAGTTTTCTTTGAATTTGCCATGTGGGTGAAATCAAAGCACAGAACAAACACTTTTGATATGGCTTTGAAGATGATAACAGCTTCTAACAGAGAATGAGGCAGCTTTGGGTTTGCAGGAAAATGATGATTGACATGACTTCCAGCCCAAGAAAGTTTACCTTTTAATGAGTGCTTGGAGGGAAGCTCTCCAGTAGTGATTTATTTCTGTAGGCAGCTGCCTGGCTAGAACAGATCTTAGCCATCTAGGACTGAGGCTCAGCAGCTACCGCGAATTCTCTTAAAGAACAACATCTTTTGATCTGATTGAGCACATGCAGCATGCAGATGTGTGTAGGAGAGTGTGAGGTGAACCAAGGATTGGAACCTGTCCTCCAGGGGATAAAGCACAGTTTCCTATCAGCAACCCAAGCACAGTCTCCAGCTGTTAAAGCTTAAGGCCTATTCCAGCAAATGCAAAATGGGGATATCTAGGAGGCAAAATTGTAATGTCTTCCTCTTCTAAACTTCTTTTTAACTAGTAAACTAATTCTTACATAGCACTCTTTTTGAGCAACTCCCAAAAGAATATAATCATACAAATTTCATTTGCTTTGCTAACCCAGTTTCAGATTTTCCAATTGTTTGGCATATTTTTGATTTGTTTGAGTGTTGTAATAGTTTTGAAGTATTGAGTTCTATATTTGTACGTAGGTATGTGCTTTAAATCCAGATTCGAATCGGAGGAGCAGGGGTCAGGCACAATGAAAGCCTTTTAGGTCACCTCCAGTACGTGACTACAGAAGCTCCTGGTATTATTGGGCAGCTTGTAGCAGAGGCAGAAACCACTAACATTTCAGTTACTGTCCTTGTTTGATGCAAAAGCTGAGCTCTTCCATCCCATTTTCTTGTGCTGACTCTTATTGGGAACATTTCTCAGTCTGTCCATTCCTGCCTTCACAATGGGGCCACAGTGTGACTTCTGGCCAGGGTAATTTTAGGAAAAGTGACATGTGCTACACCCAAACTTGAAATAAAATTCTTTAGCAATGTTCTTAGTCTTCTAAGCCAGGACTCACACACAAAATCTGACCAACTGAAACAATTCCATTTGATTAACTATTTTTAGAATGTAGCTAAACCTGGTCATTTACAAATATTTCTACCTATACTTTAGGGACATTGACATGTTGAGAGTTATAACAAAGACTGGTAGACAAACATCATAAAATATTTATTATCTGCCTCTTTATAACAAAAAATAAAAGCCCAGTTTGTTTCCTTAGAGAGCTGAAAGGCTCAAAGACTCACTATTGTAAACAGTAGGAAGAAGAGAGGTACTGATCTAATTACAGATGCAACAGGGGTTTTTGACTTGGTCACAAACATAGGGTGTGACTGGACATATGAGTCTCTAAAGACCATGAAGTAAATTAACGCAAAGGATGTAGAGAGCACAGGCATATCTGATACACAAATAGGTGTTTCTATATGTGTAGACAGGAATACACACACACAAAACACATTATATGTTATAACATTCACAATGTATGTTATTGTTCAAAACTAACTGCATTTCTTACAGGTAATTTTCAAAATCGACAGTGACTACCAAAAATTTTAAAATCCTTGTTTGAGGGCTATTTACCACCCAAATGAGGGAGGTTAGGGTCTGAGGAGCCCAGTCTCCTTAGAGGGAAGCAGCCTTAGCTCTTCTTAAGAGCCTGAGAAAGATGTTGGATTTTATTTCAGTGCTAGCCTGCAGTCAGATAAGGGGGGTTTTGTAGATTCAAGCTGCACACATTCTTGGGTGACTTTTAAAAGTCGCATCAACATAACATTGTTCCACACTTTGTGACTTTCGCTTGTGACTCCACACTGCACACCCAAACTAAAGCACATTTTATTACACATTTTTGTTTGCTTCATTTCGTTGCAGACCATGTTTTCCTGGGTCAAGTAGCTATTCAGGGACAAAATTGCCTCTACCTGACTTGTACATTGTTGCACTGAGGGTAAATCGTCTTCCCTTCACCAGCTAAATGTACATTTCACAAACTCAGTGCAATTTCTTGCTTCGTACTTTTGCTCGACAGTCCCAAGAGTCATTATGTAAATTGCTTTGATCTCAAGTCTCAGTTTTTACAGAGGTGATTTTTGCTAAATCACATAGGGGGAAAAAACTGAAGAAGAAAGACTTATGATACTTTAATCCCAAGATGATGACTTTCTGTTTGTCTCATATTTACGTGCCTAAAAGGGTCATATAGGTGACCCTTTACCAGACAAAGAAGGTTTGCACCCAGCATGACCTTTTTATTTGAACATGGTAGAAAAACAGCTGAAAAATCTAATTTTGGTAATTTTAAAACAAAACTACCATAACATTTGCAGTGATTAAAACCCATATTCACATATGTTGCCTATGTTGTATATGTGTGTGTGTGTGTGTGTGTGTGTATGTGTGTGTGTATGTTATAATCATATATAAAAATATATATGTGTACATATGTGTTAGATGTATTTAATTAGAATACATATGTACAAAATATATTTAAGTTTTTTGATAAAAATTTATTTATTGATTAGAATAATATAAATTTTATAGCAATTTAATCAACATAGTAAAATAATACTTAAAAGTTTATGTTGTAGAAAAAGAAAGGTCTACATTTTTTTAATATTAACAGCTCTACCATTGCAGGCCTTAATTAAAAACTTCATTTACATATTATAAAATAATTGTATTTATTTCTTTATTTAAATTTAAAAACTAAGCCATAAGTTTTATAACTTATACATTTAATCATTTTATTTTACCAAAATATGGCATTTTATAACTATATAAATGATGGACATTCCTAATATTATTACTCTTTTCAAATTAATTTGTTTTTGTTAGATTAATAACAATATAGTTTTCTTTTTGTTTGGTATTTAATTTTGAAAGAATTCCAAAATTCTAGAAGTGCCTACTCATAATTGTATTCTCAGGATTGGAGAACCTGAGGAAAATAAAGAATTGGAGACTAGTCTTGATTATATAATGGTTTTCTGTCAAGAAAACAAAACCAACCAAAATTATATGGTTCCAGTAGATAGTTGGGAGGACAGTAAGTAGGTTTTTCAAAGCCAAGCCTTTAGCTAACCTACCTGACTATTAAATTTTTTTTAACATCTCTTAACTGCTGTCTCCTTTAAGCAGATAAAATAATTCTTTTGTTTGTTTACAGGTCAAAGTCAAAAGCTGGGACTAATATCAATGTTTTGCAGATATACAAAGGTTATTTCCTTGCTCTTCTGCTTTCTTGTAAATATCAAATTTATAAAAAGCTAATAATTTTGATAACTTTTTCCCCCCCAAGGCTTCATCATTTTTTGTTACTCTTAAAAACATATTATTTATTGGGTCTTGAACTACTCTGTATACATTCTCAGTGAAGACAGCCTGCATCTCTTCATAATTTGTTTCACCCTTATCTTCTTTACTTAAGAACTTCCTAAAAGCACATGATTGAATAGAATGTCCTTAAACCAAAATGTTCTTTGATTCTCCTAGCTTTTGGGGCATTAACTGCTGAGGCACAGTAGTATCCATTAATCAAAGAAAATCCTTCTCTCCTTTATTGTTTTTTACAATAACAAATTGAGAAACCCAGGCTGGCATTCACTATTCATCTGCAAACAGACTTTGGCCTCCTCTCTCCAATTCACCTTAGTTTATAATGCAAATGCAAATAAAGCAAAACAAAACAGCAAAGCTGAACCAAAACCAAGACATAACAAGAAAGATGAAGAAAAAAAAGAAAAAAAATTAAAGGCAAACTCTTGATATTTTGCTATTGTTTATCTCATGCTTTTTCTGTCAGGGTGAACTCTCCAAGATAATTCAAGCAATAGGACATATTATGTACAAGAGGTATTAATGATATTCATAATTTTACATTTAAATGAATTAGTTTTAAGAACATATTAGAATAAAAATTTTCATTGTGTCCAATGGAAGGTTTCCCGAATAACTAGAAGGATAGTTATAGAATTGATTTTTAGATCTATGTGCTCCATAGAAAATTGTTTCTCAAATTTTTAGTTTTCTTGGTTTAAACTCAACAGTTCCTTTTATTACTTGAAATGACTAGAATAAATTTGCATGGACTAAATTAATAACTCGTTCAGAGACTATAATTTGATCATCAAATGGCTTCAATTATGAAACTATAAGCAGGGATAATGACTACAAAAAGAATAAACACCAAAAGCTCTTGGTGAATAAAATAAAAACTGTAAGAGAAAGAGTGCCAATATGTTTAAACTGGTAGAAAATCTAAGGCTGGATTAAAAATTCTTAGTAATTTTCAGAAAAAATCAGATTTTGGGATAGAGCACAATGTTAAAGTTTTTGCTTGCATATCTTGCATAAAGCCTTTGATTTCATCTCCAACATAGAAGAAAGAATAAGAAAAAAAAAAAAAAGGAAGGGAGGGATGGATGAAGGAAGGGAGGGAGGGAGGGAGAGAGGGAGGGAGTAATAGAAGAAGGTAAATGTTACTTTTATTTTCTCAGATAAAGAGATTAGGTGAGAGCTGTATCTAAGTCAGGTGAACAAACAGCTTGGTCTGAGTCTAGAGCAATTCTTTCTCTGTTGCAACTATCCCTAGGCCTAGGCCTGAAAGTGTCTTGCTCCTCTATGTTCTATTTTTCCAAGCTGACTGAATCAATCCAGCTTCTCTGGACTTCAAACTAAATTGCTCTGTTTTGCCTCATACTGACTTTGGCAATATGTTCTAATTTTCTGGCTTCTTCTCTTTCTCTGGCTCATTCTGTCTTCATCTGTGTCTAGTTTGTCCTCTCTCTACAACTTCTCTTTGTAAAACCACCATACACACACAAACACCACTCTCTCCCTCTACTGGTCTTAAGTGGCCTCTCTTCCTCTGCTATTCTCCTGTGAGTAATGAAAATCCAATTCCTGACTCCTCTGTCAAGTCTTACTCTGATTCATCATATTGTCTGCCCATCAATTATATGTCACTTTTAAACATGGCTGCTTCCTTCTATAAACTAATCTTCTCCAAATGAATGTCTAAAGTCTTATCACTTCTACAAACAAACCTTACATGCATTGTTAGGGATTAAAATTGTGTACTATGGGCATGTTTGTATTTCAACTAAATCATACTGTAATCCATGTTTAAATTCTTCCCGATCATGTCTTTTAATGTAATCCCTTCTCAGAGCAGCCATGTTGCTGGATTAAAATTTCTCTAAAAGTAAGAAAAAAAGAAAGGAAGGAAGGAAGCAATGAAGAAAAGAAGGAAGGAAGGCAGGTTGTTAGGAAGGAAGGAAGGAAAGATAAAGAAAAGAAATTTTGTTCTTTCATATAAATATTATACATACTAGGTTAAAAAAAGTAATAATAATCCAAAGATGCCTTTAATGATTTGCTGTTTCAGAGTCATAGAATGGCTTTGAGAATATATAGTACATATAGTCAATGCTTGCCTGAAGCAAGTCTGTCTATTCTTTAGATTATCATTAGTAGTTCTTGCTAATCTTGGAGGCACAAGTCTTCCACAGAATAACAAATGTGACATAGATTAGAACAATGGGCTGCAAGTCCAGGAGTGGACTCAACCATGCAAAGAAAATCAGTGAATCTTGTGAAGTGCTGGAATGTCAGCAGCTACTCTGACACTCAGATGAGCCTCTTTGGATGATGGCACTTTGTGCTTGTCATCCCGTGCTGATGCTGGCAGCCCAGGACATCCTCAGATTGAGTAAATAACAAGGGACTTCTGTGATTTAGTACTTCAGCTACATCACCCTTAGATCCATTCTCTCAGATTAGTCCATCTCTGTTTTCCCCTCAAGGACGAAGATTGGTTTGAGAGACTTCCTTTAATGAATTGTAGATGTTGAAAGAGACAGAAGTCCTCTATGGATGATTTTCTATAAGAGTACAATGGTCAACATTTTTACAAATTTTAATGGCTTATGATATAATTATTTTTTTCATTGTTTTTTCTTCAGGGCTGCCTCTGAAAACAAGACCAGTGCAGACCTATTACCATCAGATGACTACTATAAGATAGTGTCTACTACTTTCACAAGTTAAAAATAAACTGTATTATAAATTAAACAAAGTACTAATCTTTTAAAATGGAGCATAGACTGAAAGAAGGACCATTCAGAGACCACCCCCAACTTGGGATCCATCCCATGCACAGGCACCAAACCATGACACTATTGCTGATGCCAAGATGTGCTCGCAGACAGGAACCTTGTATAGCTGTCCTCTCAGAGGCTCTACCAGTACTTGACTAAGACAGATACAGATACTCACATCCAACCATTGGACTGACACCAGGAGCCACAATGAAATAGTTAAAAGAAAGGTTGAATGAGCTGAAGGGGATTGTAACCCCATAGAAAGAACAATAGTACCAACTAATTGAACCCCTCAGGCTCCCAGAGACTAACCACCAAGGAATGAGTGAGTATACATGGGCTAGTCCATAATCCCCTACTACATATTTAGCAAAGGACTGCCTTCGTTGGCCTCAGTGGTTCTATGGAGGTGACACTTGGTCCTATGGAGGCTTGATGCCCAATAAAATAGGACTCTAGAGGGATGTGGTGGAAGTTGATGGGTGGGTGGTGAAAACAAACTCTTATAGGTGAAGGAGAGTAGCAATGGGGTAGGAGTCTTGTAAAGGAGAGACTAGAAGGAAAACAACATGTGACTTGTAAATAAAAAAAATTAATAAAAAGAGAAAGTGGATGCTATTACCTTTTAAAATACATACACATTCATTAAAAGAAGAAAATAAAAAAGATTACAACATTTGAATGTACATACTATGGTGATATATACAAAATACAAATAATGAAATACTTTGAATTAATTGTCAGTATTAAAAGGCAACACAAGTATATTATATATATATATATGTATGTGTGTGTGTGTTATACATAAAATTATCTAAAACAAATTGAATGCATATGAATTCATCACATATTTACTAAACATAATTACATGCTTAAGCAGTTACTTTTGTAGGTAAATTATATTATTTTTGATTATCTGAAGTATAAAAACTTGTTATTAAATTTGCAAAATACATAAAGTTCTTCAGCGAGTTTCTCTCTAAAGTTATTTTCCTTGAACACTTCATTACTAATAATGTCTGCACCTTTTCAAGACCCGTGTCTCAGAAAACTCTTCACATAAGTAATAATTGAAATATGTGCTCCTTTAGCTTAGATCTTACTTGTTACCTTCAAACTCCATCACCAATTTTTATAGGAAATTCTTACAAATAGTATCTACTGATTTAAGTTTTCACACCTTTTCCCTTCCCTTGCCAATCTCACTAACAAGCAGAGCGTCGAAATACTAACAAGGTGATAACTGTCCGAAAGCTGGACAGCAGTAAGAAAAAGGGATGCGAAACCCTTGAATAATTGACAATCGAGATAATCAACCTCCATGTAATTACAACCTTACTGGATCCCACATGTAATTCATAAATAAGGTGTATTATTGTATGCTGGATTAACTTAGGTATACTCTGAATTGGCATTTTATAATTTCACAGGCTTGTTTATATAAGCATACATTTTCCATATTATTTGTATATTATTTCTTTTCGTATAAATTAGTGCTCATTGGTCACATGAATAAAAGTTAGGGTAAGATAAACTTTGATTTCTTCCTTGCATTTAATAAGAAGTACAGGAAAGATAGTTAAAAATCTTGCTATTTTGCCAGAAAGTGAAACAGTTTTCAAGAGAAATATCAAGCAAGTAGTGTGAAATCAAGGTAGTATATTTAGTTCATTGTAAATAATACAGTGTTTTCACATACTCCATGCTGACACTGGTCCTTGGGACTAACATTAGAATAGTACAGGACAAAAACACTTTTTATAACCTAATTTTATTCATTTTTTTATTGAAAACTATGAAAGTAAATTTAGATAAAGAACCTGTTTTTTTCAGGTTACAGTCAACCATAGACAGTAACAGACATACAAAAGTTTACAAATTATTAAATAAAAATTTTTTACCACAAAAATATCTAAAAAATTTTACTGCCTTAAAAATAGTTTATTCTTATGCAATAAGTCGTATGAAGTAGGCTTGTTGAAAACAGCATATCACAAACAAAATCAAAGATCCAATTTTTTGCCAGGAAAAATTGTTCCAAAAAAATAGTACATGTTTATTCGAAATTCTTTCCCCTACCAATGAACACTGAATCTTACCTATGATTAAAAGCACATGTTTAATTGTGAAATAGTATAGTTATGTAGGATTGTAATGATGATTTTATATTTACTTTCATGGACTATCCTTTGTGATGTTAATCTTACCTGTCAATTCCAAGGAATTTTAAATAATTGGGAAAACTAGCCACTGGGCATATTTATGAGTGATTTGCTGGATCAGCTTAACTTAAATAAGAAGACCTACCTAACATGAGTGACACTACTACATACACAGGGGTTCTAGGTGAATTAAGAGAAGCTAAGGTAGAAATATCCATTGCTCTCCTTTTCCTAACTACCGTGTGACCAGCTATATAGTCCTGATACTGTGTGTTCTCCACCATGACAGGCGGCACATTAAAACCACAAGGCAGAGTCAAACAGGTTTCCTTAAGTTCCTTTTGTCAGTGTATCTTGTCACAAAAATGAGAAAAGTACCTAATAGTCCCTCAAATTAATTAAAATGCTAAGGAATTTGTGTATATTGTGCATGAGGAAAGAGCTAAAAACAAGAAGGAACACTAAAAGTAGGAATATGGAAACTGTATTTACAGTTCATCTAGCCCAATTAGAGAGGGGAAAAAATACTTATTTTATTTGGTATAATGGCCTGAAACTGTCAGAAAATAGGAACAAAGGTCAATAGTGAATGTGGATAAAGAATGATCCAGCCCTTCATTGAGGAACACTTGACATATTTCAGTAATAATCATGCTTTACCTCCCAGGCTGTTTTCTGATTTCATTAGTTCTTTATATAAAGGAATCAGCTTTGATGTTGGATAGTTTCTGCAAATGCCCATTTTTTTTCCCACCTTCTGCTGAGTTCAACATGTAACTGGCATGCTGCATTACTTTTTATAGGAGTTGGAGCAGAGACTGTGGGAATGGCCAACCAGTATCTACCTAACTTGAGATCCATCGCAGGGGCAAGTAACAATCCCTGACACTATTAGTGATACTCTGTTATACTTGCAGACAGAAGCATGTTGTCCTCTGAGAGGCTCCACTCAGACAGATACAGACACCCACAAACAGTGAATGGAGCTTGGGGGCTGCTATGAAAGGATAGCAGGAAGGATTGCAGCCTAAAGGGGACAGGATCTCCAAAGAAAGACCAACAGAGTTAACTAATATGGACCCTTGGGGCTTTCAGAGTCTGAACCACCAACCAAAGAACATATACAAGCTAGACCTAGGTTTCCCTGCATATATGTAGCAGATGTGCAGCTTGGTATACAAGTGGGTCCCAAACAACTGGAATGGGGGCTATCCCAAAAGCTTTTGTCTGTATGTGAGATATATTCTTTTATCTGAGAAGCCTTATTTGGCCTAAAAGCCTAGCCTTGCAGAGATTCTGATGTGCCAGGGTAGGGTCATACCCAGGGGATCGAACACATTCAGCAAAGAAAGACAGGAGGGAAGAGAAATGGTCTGGAGAGAGGATGACCAGGAATGATCAGTGAGTGGGGTGAAAAAGAAAATAAGGAAAAAAATAAAACTTAAAACAAAAAAAGAAAGAAAATTGACAATTGATTCTAACCATATATAGAAGAGTTTACTATAGTACGACTATGTCTTTGTTAGTTGGCCAACATGCTCATTCACATTAGAGTCTAACTACACATTAAATGCAAGTTTTGATCTAAGTGACAAGACACAAAAGATAAAAGGCAAAAGATCCAAAGAACATACTTGGTAATTGGTTCAAGTACTCTTGAATTTTGCAATTTCTTTGGAGTTACTACATGTTAAAGATTTTTAATAAAGGTATTTTAAGACTTGTATATAATTTTGTGTTATATAAGTCCAAAAAAGACCAGCCGGAAAGGCGGCTCCAGCCAGAAAGGCGGCTCGTACAGGCTGAGCTACTGAGACCTGGAACAGATCTTAGGAACTTCTGTTCCCACCCGGAGAGGACTTCAGGTCGCAGAGCAGAGCCTGGCCCAACCACCAGCCGGAAAGGCGGCTCCAGCCAGAAAGGCGGCTCGTACAGGCTGAGCAACTGGAGAGTGGGAGACCTAGGCTGCGGGGGAGCAGAGGGATCTCTGCGGAGTGCACACGGAAAGGGCACCCCCTGCCCTGACCTGCCCTGTCCTCCCCGATCCAGTAACCTGGAACAGATCTTAGGAACTTCTGTTCCCACCCGGAGACGACTTCAGGTCGCAGAGCAGAGCCTGGCCCAACCACCAGCCGGAAAGGCGGCTCGTACAGGCTGAGCTACTGTGACCAGGAACAAATCTTAGGAACATCTGTTCCCACCCGGAGGTGACTTCAGTACGCAGAGCAGAGCCTGGCCCAGCTGCCACCCGGAACCTGGGCTGCTGGGGAGTAGAGAGATCTCTGAGGAGTGCACACGGAAAGTGTACCAGGGACACAGACCAGATACAAGGGAAAGGCAAGAACATATCACTGACAACGAAATGGCAAGAGGAAAGAGAAAGAGTATATCCCAAGGAAACCAAGACAATCTAGCAACACCAGAACCCAGCTCTCCGATAGTAGCAAACATAGGAATTCCAAACACTCCAGAGAAAGAAGACACAGACCTGAAAACATGCCTCAAGACACTGATAGAGTTACTTAAACAAGAAAGGGAGGAAAAGCAAAAAGATTCAGAAGCTTTTAAAGAAGAAACAAGAAAAACACTCAAAGAACTCAAAGAACGAGACGAAAACAGAACCAAGGAAATAAAGGAATGGAAGAGGGAAATTAAAACAGAAATTGACTCAATAAAAAAAGCGCTAAAAGAGATAACCCTAGAGTCAGAACACCAAAAAAAGAAATCAGGAGTCACAGAAGCAAGCATTTCCAACAGATTACAAGAGATCGAGGAGAGAATCTCGGGGGCAGAAGACAACATTGCAAACATAGACAAAACAGCCAGAGAAGATGCAAAAAACAAAAAGCTCCTAACCCAAAATGTCCAGGAAATACAAGACACAATGAGAAGACCTAACCTAAGGATAATAGGAATAGAAGAGGGAGAAGAGTATCAACTAAGAGGCACAGTAAATATCTTCAACAAAATCATAGAAGAAAACTTCCCTACCCTCATTAATGAGATGACCACGAGCATAAAAGAAGCCTTCAGAACTCCAAATAGGTTGGACCAGAAAAGAAATACCTCCCGACACATAATAGTAAAAACATCAAGTGCCCAAAGTAAAGAAAGAATACTAAAAGCAGTAAGGTAAAAAGGTCAGGTAACTTATAAAGGCAGACCAATCAGACTCACACCCGATTTCTCAGCAGAGACTATGAAAGCTAGAAGAGCCTGGACAGACATCATGCACTCCTTAAGAGAGCACAAGTGCCAGCCCAAGCTGCTATACCCAGCAAAACTATCAATCACCATCGATGGAGAGACAAAGATATTTCAAGACAAATCAAAATTCACACAATATCTGACCACAAACCCAGCACTACAACGAATTATAGGTGGAAAACCCAATACAAGGAGGGAAAATACAGCCTAGTAAAAACAAGAAAACTCCTAAACAAGAAAACTAAAAGAAGAAAAAAAACACGGACACAACTCAACCCAAAAAAGCAAAAATGGCAGGATACAGAAACAACTATTCCTTGATATCTATTAACATAAATGGGCTCAACTCCCCAATAAAGAGACACAGACTATCAGACTGGATACATAAACAAAATCCAGCCATTTGCTGCATACAGGAAACTCATCTCAGAGACAGAGACAGACACTATCTCACAGTAAAAGGGTGGGAAAAAAACTTCCAAGCAAACAGCTCCAAGAAGCAAGCTGCAGTGGCTATTCTAATATCGAATAAAGTAAATTTCCAACCAAAATTATCAAAGAAGATAAAGAAGGACACTTTTTACTCATTACCGGGGAAATCTGTCAGGAGGAACTCTCAATCCTTAACATATATGCTCCAAATAAAAAATCACCCACATTCATAAAAGAAACTCTACTAAAGCTCAAAAAATACATCTCACTCCACACAATAATAGTGGGAGACTTTAACACCCCACTCTCACCAATGGACAGATCAGGGAAACAAAATCTGAACAAGGACACTGCAAAACTAGCAGAGACTTTGAACCAACTAGAATTAATAGATATATACAGAACATACTATCCTAAAGTAAAAGAATACACCTTCTTCTCACCACCCCATGGCACCTTCTCGAAAATTGACCACATAATTGGACACAGAACGAGCCTTCATCGATATAAGAAGATTGAAATACTCCCATGCATCCTCTCAGATCACCATGGTCTACAGCTGGTCTTTAACAACAACAAAGACAACAAAATGCCCACATACACATGGAAACTAAACAACACTCTGCTAAAGGATAGCAGGGTCAAAGAAGAAATAAAGAAAGAAATTAAGGATTTTCTAGAATTCAACGAAAACGAAAACACAACATACCCAAACCTATGGGATGCAATGAAAGCAGTATTGAGAGGAAAACTCATTGCCCTAAGTGCTTCCAAGAAGAAACTGGAGAGAGCTCACATCAGCAACCTGACAGCACAGCTAAAAGCCCTAGAACAAAAGGAAGCAGATTTACCCAAAAAGAGTAGACGGCAAGAAATAATCAAAATTAGGGCAGAAATAGACCAAATAGAAACAAAAAAAACCATTGAAAAAATCAACAAAACAAAGAGTTGGTTCTTTGAGAAAATCAACAAGATTGATAAACCCCTAGCCAGACTAACTAAAGGGCAAAGAGAGAGTATCCAAATTAACAAAATCAGAAAGGAATGTGGTGACATAACAACTGAAACTAAGGAAATTCAAGAAATCATCAGATCCTACTACAAAAAATTATACTCCACAAAATTGGAAAATCTGGAGGAAATGGACGAATTCCTAGACAGATACAAGGTACCAAAGTTGAACCAGGACCAAGTAAACCATCTAAATAACCCTATAACACCTAAAGAAATACAAGAAGTCATCAAAAGCCTCCCAACCAAAAAAAGCCCAGGTCCAGACAGGTTCAGTGCAGAATTTTATCAGACATTTATTGGGGATATAACACCAATATTCACCAAGCTATTCCAAAAGATAGAATCAGATGGAATATTACCCAACTCATTTTTTGAGGCTACAATAACCCTCGTACCTAAGCCACACAAAGACCCTACAAGGAAAGAGAACTTCAGACCAATCTCACTTATGAACATTGATGCAAAAATACGCAACAAAATCCTTGCAAACCGAATCCAAGAACACATCAAAACCATCATTCATCATGACCAAGTAGGCTTCATCCCTGGGATGCAGGGATGGTTTAACATAAGGAAATCCATCAATGTAATCCACCATATAAACAAACTTAAAGACCAAAATCACATGGTCATCTCACTAGACGCTGAGAAAGCATTCCACAAAATCCAACACCCCTTCATGTTAAAAGTCCTGGAAAGAACAGGAATCCAAGGCCCATATTTAAACATAATAAAAGCAATATACAGCAAACCAACAGCCAACATCAAACTTAATGGCGAGAAACTTGAAGCAATCCCACTAAAATCAGGGACTCGACAAGGCTGCCCACTCTCTCCCTAACTATTCAACATAGTACTGGAAGTCCTGGCTGGAGCAATTAGACAGCAAAAGGAGATCAAGGGGATACAAATCGCAAAGGAAGAGATAAAAACATCACTCTTTGCCGATGACATGATAGTGTACTTGAGTGACCCCAAAAATTCCACCAGAGAACTCCTACAGCTGATAAACAAGTTCAGCAAAGTGGCCGGATACAAAATTAACTCAAACAAATCAGTAGCCTTTCTATACTCAAAAAACAAACATGTGGAGAAAGAAATTGGGGAAAAGGTACCCTTCACAATAGTTACAAAAACTATGAAATACCTTGGGGTGACTCTAACTAAGGAAGTGAAGGACCTGTATGACAAGAACTTCAAACCTCTAAAGAAAGAAATTGAGGAGGATCTCAGAAAATGGAAAGATCTCCCATGCTCATGGATTGGAAAGATCAACATCTTAAAAATGGCCATCCTACCAAAAGCAATCTACAGATTCAATGCAATCACCATCAAAATTCCAACCCAGTTCTTCATGGAATTGGAAAGATCAATGTGCAATTTCATCTGGAATAACAAAAGACCTAGAATAGCGAAATCCATCCTCAACAACAAAAAAACATCAGCAGGAATCACTATCCCTGACCTCAAGCTATATTACAAGGCAATTGTGCTGAAAACTGCATGGTACTGGTACAGAAATAGGCAAGTGGATCAATGGAATAGAATAGAAGATCCAGAAATGAGCCCTCATGTATATGGTCACCTGATTTTTGACAAAGGAGCAGTAAACATTCAATGGAAAAAGGACAGCCTATTCAACAAATGGTGCTGGTCCAACTGGCACTCAACATGCAAAAGAATGAAAATAGACCCGTTCTTATCTCCTTGTACAAAGCTCAAGTGTAAGTGGATTAAAGATCTCCACATTAAACCTGATACACTGGAATTATTAGATGAGAAAGTAGGGAAAACCTTAGAACACATAGGCACAGGAGAAAATTTCCTGAACAAAACACCAATGGCTCAAGCTCTAAGGTCAAAGATTAACAAATGGGACTTAATGAGATTGCAAAGTTTCTGTAAGGCTAAGGACATCGTCAAGAAAACAAAACGGCAACCAACAGAATGGGAAAAGATCTTTACCAACACCACATCAGATAGAGGCCTAATATCTAAGGTGTACAAGGAACTCAAAAAGCTCGACACCAGAGAATCAAATAACCCTATTAAAAAATGGGGTACAGAGCTAAACAAATCTTTCTCAGTTGAGGAACTCCGAATGGCCGAAAAACATCTGAGGAAGTGCTCGACATCCTTAGCCATCAGGGAAATGCAAATCAAAACAACCCTAAGATTCCAGCTTACTCAAGTCACATTGGCCAAGATCCAAAACTCAGATGACAGCAGATGCTGGCGAGGCTGCGGAGAAATAGGAACACTTCTCCACTGTTGGTGGGGTTGCAAGCTAATACAACCACTCTGGAAATCGGTCTGGCGATACCTCAGAAAATTGGATATAGTACTACCTGAAGACCCAGCTATTCCACTTCTCGGCATATACCCAAGAGACACTTTAATACACAACAAAGATATATGCACCACAATGTTCATAGCGGCTCTATTTATAATAGCCAGAAGCTGGAAGGAACCCAGATGTCCTTCAGAAGACGAATGGATACAAAAATTGTGGTACATATACACAATGGAATACTACTCAGCCACCAGAAACAATGACTTAACCAAATTCCTAAGAAAATGGCTGCATCTAGAGAAGATCATCCTGAGTGAGATAACCCAGTCACAAAAGAACAGACATAATATGCAGTCACTGATAGTGGGATGCTAACCCCAGAGGCTTGCACTCCCCCAGAAACAACTCACAGACTGTATGAAGTCCAAGAAATAAAGAAAACAAAACAAAAAAAAAAAAAAAAAAAAAAACAATTCTAGGACAGAAAATAATAAAATAATGCATATTGTTTATTTAAAAAAAAAAAAGAAAGAAAGAAATGTTGTTAACTAGATGATATGTCACCTGTCCACATTAGGTTGGTGCAATTATTCTCTACATGAAGTTTGTCTTAAATCCTAAAAAACTGATTAGGGTTGTACCCTGTATTACATGTACTGTCTGCTCATTGTTAAAAAAAAATCTTTACACACCAAGAAAACTTTGAGTATTAACAGGTTGCATCTTGTTTTACATGTACTTTTTGCTCATTGTAACTGGTGGGATCTTGATATCACTATTAAACCTTTAAAAAAAAATAATTACTATCAAAAATGTATTACGTACTTTTATGCAAAAAAATGCTTAAACTCTGTACATTTATCTTTGTTCTTTAAAATAAAGTTGTAAAAAAAAAATAATAAAGTTGTAAGAGAAAAAAGAGCATCTTAGGGAAAGGTAGGAGAGTAATTGATGCTTCATTGTGTTCCGTTTCAGTCTTATGAGATGTGAGACCTCTGGAAATACGTTGTATGGTAATTTAAATATAATCACACCTCTACTGGACAATGGTAAAGAGGGTAAATTTTATTTTGTATGTGTTTTTCTTTTTCACATGTATTGTAACAAAATTTGTTAAGAAATAAAATGAGGACCTAAAAAAAAAAAAAAAAAAAAAAAAAAAAGACAATGTATTATAATCAATTGACTTAATATTTTAAACAGGTAAATTATAATTGCTGTGTGTTAGTTATATCTCAATAAAACTATTATTTAAAAAAAAAAAAAAGTCCAAAAAAAAAAAAAAAAAAAGGAAAGAAAGCCTTAGTCCTTCTTAGGAAAAAATGAATGTATAGCACTCTCTCAGAGTGTGGTACACCTGGACCTCCAACCATTAATAATCCAAGAGCTAAGATTTGTGGCAATTTTTTGTGTTCACAGATCATTATGCTTAATCTATACTCACCAAGAAATCTGTTTCTATGTTGCGTTCTGTCCTACATGTACTTCATGCTTATGATAACTAGTGGGATTTCAATGCATGCTATCAAACCTCTAGAAGAATTAAGTACTGACAAAAATATTCCTATAATGTTATACCAAAATGCCTTTAAAAATCTGTATATATATATATATATATATATATATATATATATATATATATATCCCTCTTTTCTTTTCTTTTTTTAAAAATAAAGTGATAAGAAAAAAAAAAGAATGTGCGAGTCTTTGGGGAGTACCCAACCAATATTAGAGTGGATTTAATATCCAATTCCACTTAATCCTAAGATGGAATGCACCCCAAACACTGCTTAGGTAGTCAAGTGCCTGAGACTACTAGAAAAATACATACTACTCTTCTGCAAAGAGACCATAACAATAAAATGACTCCTAACAACATTCCACCATACTCATAAATCAGTCCCCTGTTTAAACATCATGAGATAAGCTTTCTTCTACAGTATATAAGAATGAGTACATAGATTCACAGCTAGTCAGTGTGCAGAGAGTAAGGAACTTTGGAACACTCAGTTCTAATGAAGATTCCCCATCAAAGAACCTCGGAAAGTGAAGGTGGAAAAATCATCCAATCAGAAGGGGATGGAAGACACCAAGGAAAGGTCTTCTAAACATAGCAGGTTTCACACATATGAATTCTCAGAGACTGTGGCAGCATTCACAGGGCCAGCATAGATCTAAGTCAAATGATGTGCTTGTAATAGGAGAGCAAATGGACACAGGATTTGTTCTCTAACCAACGTACTATATTCAGTTGATATCTGCCTGTAAATAAAAATTAATATTGTACAATGGAGTCACACTGTGTGAGACACCTAATATTATTGGTACACACCACGGTCTTAACAGAAGGATTGAGGAAGACTTCTCAGCCCAATTTTAATCCCCTTTGAATCATCATAGTTAACTGATATATAACTTCTCTTAATAAATATCCAGGACAAAAGATGAGCTATTCAGTTCTTAATTCTCAGCAATAGAACAAAAGAATAGAGTTGCTTTGAGAAATCTACATTACCTATGTATGTATTTCCATGAACTAGATGCTGGTCATTAAGCAAATAGGGCAGTTGGGGGTTATCTTTTCCATGAATAAGGGAAAACAGTGGCAGACAGAATTTGTATTGGTAAATATTTCTGAGGATGCAGAAGTGAAAATTCTTGTCTGAATTAGTGTGCTGAAAAGAAGAAATATAAATAAATGCATGAATAAAATGTTTGCATTCTGTGAGTCCCACTTGTACAAATTACAAAGGTAGAAATAGGTGAGTTAGGAATGTCTAAACCTAAGAAAGTCTTATAAGTAGCAAAAGCTACACATGGCAGTAAAATTTAGAGAAATTAGAGGCAAAGTCAGACCTTCAAATCCTCAGTTTGAAAAACAGATTGAAGCTGCAGATTTTCTATGACTAGTTTGAAAATCAAAATTCCTTGCATTTCAACAGTGAAATGGCCACTGTTAGAAGGAGAAACATAAATATACATTTTGCTAATCAAAACTCAGGTCATAGGTTATTATCATAGAGTGCTGATAATTATTAGAGAGGGGATGTGTTAAGAAGATTAGCAGGTTTTTAGCAAGCTAAACCCCTCAACCAAATGACTATAATTCCCTGCAGATGCAACTCTTGACAACTGTATTAAGTGATTCTTGTACTGATGGATCCAGGGTTTGAGCTGAAATTTCTCAGGCCAATTTGTATCGGGTGAATACAAATTCATTGAGCTCCCTGAACATAGTATAAGACAATTATGATCCTAAAGGAGAAGGATTAAGATTTTGTTTATTTAATCTGGGAAAAACTAAAGTTTGTGTATATGAATTAGAGTTAGACCAACATGGTATGTCCTAGATTCAATAACTTTGTTTGAGGAGCTGTAGGAGGTTCTAAATATCTGATCAATTTATTGAAACTTAAATAATATTCATAGTGATCTATAATAAATGAGTTTGAAATTCATGTAAGATTTCAACAGAATGCTAAGAAAAATATTCAAGGATATTGGAATAATTTAATCGATTTCTCATTAGTTTAACCAGTCAACTACTAAAACTGATAAAAGGCACAACATGTGTTTTGTTTTGTTTCCTTCAAATATACACTCCTTCAAAATCACACTAATTAGAAATAATATTCATTTTTAAAGGTTTAAAATACAGCATCTGTAGGTGAGAACATGTCTTGCTTGTCTTTGAAGACATTTGAGTCTACCAGTTAAAGTGTTGACATGTCTAAGAATTGAGTCACATTATGAATTCCTTAAATGAAGGTGAGTCTAGGTGAAGGATTAGAAATGACATCAGCTGTGTCCTGTGAACTTTCCTGCAGTCTTCCTAAAGGGTATATATGACAATTTATTAGTTAGCAGAATGAAAGCAGGGAAACACACATGACTTCTGGCTTTGTGCAGCTTTTAATTTCTGAAGAGCAAGAGAGTGACTGTGGAATAGAAATATAAAGTTCAGAACTTGGCTACAAAGGGAATTTTATCAAGATTCATATAGGGTAGGCTCATGTACAAAAACATAAGTCCAAAGTGTGTGAACAAACACATTTATGTCTGTTTAAATCATTGCTGTCAAACTAGAAGGTAAGTACACAAGACCTCTATTACTTTCCTAATTCATACAAAGAAGGCTCTGAAGTGTGGAAGTAATACTTTAAACTGTCTAGAAAATTGTTTATGAACCAATAGAATAAGCATTAAAAACAAAACAAAATAAAATAAAACAGATTATGTCCAATACAATGCTACTTTACTAGGATCAATATTTTAATTTTTATGTGTTCAATGTGGTTTTGGGCCCAAAAACATCTTCATGGGTCACAGAATGTGCCAGAGCTATGCTATATTTTTGTCATCATGGTATCTGGACCAAGATAAAAATGATTAATATGCACCAGTTGTCCTTCATACATACATCTCCATATGACACAAAAGAGAAAGCAGTAAAAATGGTAAGCTTCTATGCTTTCCGATGATGAAAGAAAAATCCGCTGACTATTACACACTGAAATGCTTAGAAATAGTATATACTTTCTGCTTGGTTTGGGTTGACCTCATCACAACTGGGAGGAGTATGCATCCTACCAAGTATCAAATAAAATGGACAATTTCACCAGCTTTAGAAAGATCCAAGTCTGATCTACATTATTTATACAGGAGATTCTTCAACATTCTTTACCTGGGAAAAAAAATTAAAAAAAAATTAAATTGTTGTGGAAACATTCCAACATAGCATCTCCTTTAGAAAATAGTCAATTACTGGAAGCTCCTTGTCCAACTCTTATCTTTAAATTACCAATGGGGACAATCAGAGCATCCTCTTCCTCCCTGTGCTTCATCTTTTAATAATGAAAATAACAATAAAGATCTATCTTGAGCCTATGTGACCTATGGTCACATCATCACCTGTGGAGCAGGGGTGTTGTCCAATATGACTGATAGCCAAAAACTATGGCGGGTTGTGACTAGTGACGGCAGTCTGGTTTCAGGAGTTTTAAGGAACAGCCTACCATTCCTTAGGGTCCCTGGGGCTTCAACCTCTCTCAACCAGGAACCAGGATTCCTTTTACGATCCCACATTATTTCTGGCCTTCACTTAAAAAAAATCTGACTTGACTTTGCAAAGCTGTCCACTGAGCTGCAAATGAGCTAAACAGGAAAAAGCAAATACCCGACTGTCATAGTTAACCTTCTGTATAATGGCTCACCTTAGCTTTTTAGCATGCAACCATACAGCATTTACCAAAAATGTTGGCTGGAGCAAACCACTAAGCAGAAATTAGCCATATCCTAGCATCTTCTTGCTACAATTTTTGTTCATTCACTTATTATGGTTCTAGGGAATCAAATCTAGGGGTTTGGGCATGCTAAGCACTCATTCTACCTCTTAGCCAGTTACATTCTCAGCTCTCAAAGATAATTATAACTAAGTTTTATTATGGTTGTTTTCGCTTTTGTTAGACTTGACATAGACCAGACTGTCCTTGAACTCAGAGATCTACCAAGAAATTATACTGTCTCCCAAGTACTAAGATTAAAGCTATAAACCACCAGGTCCTGTAAGTAGTTTTTAAAAAAGAAAATGTAGGTATAATGTTGTTGGATATAAGGTAGGCTCAGGCTGCTGGTGGAGGCAGGACATGAGAAATTGGACCAGGCTTACCCCAAGCCACTGCCAGGTGGGGAAACTACTCCTGGGGTAGGGAATTATGGTTTGAGGAGTGGGACAGACAACTAGAACTCTTGAACACACAGGCACTGTTAGATGCTGTGGAAGAGCTGAGAACAGAGTGAGAGCCCTCCTACTAGATCTAGCCTAAGGGGAAGAGGGGAGCTCTGGTGGGTCCTTGTCTCCTTGGCAGTTGGCTGTAGGCTTGGTCTTAATGATGGCCACAGCTGGAAACATAGATAGGCCTTGGATTGGAGATTAGATCACAGCTCTGTAGGTAAAGGGCTTTTCTACAGCTCCTGATGGAAAGAGACAGCCCATGGTTTTAAGGCAGTTACTGTCATGGCAGAAAGTGGATGAGTAAAACTGTACGCCCTTCCACTCAGGGTGGGCCTGAGATTAAGTACCTTTTGCAGTGAGGAGTGTCTGGCTAATTGGCTAAGCCTCCAGGCCTTTCGGTATAAGATGTATTCTTTGATGAACTATTATGACAGTAAAATTAGATACTATGTTAAGTTCCTAAATGTTAGTATTATAATCCAGAAATTCATTCTTCTTTGCCTTATTTATATATTCATATACTTTATGCTTTCAGTATAAGATAATAAATTTTCCTGTGTCTTGTACTTTATAGATATTAAGTTGTGAGTAAATTTCCACTGATAAGAGAGGGGGGGGGGGAGTAGATAATCAATGTTTAATATGCCACACTGTGTTGTGTGTTAAAATAAACAAATTATGGATAAAAATGCTCTTAGATATGATAACATTAGTGCAGGGAACATGAAAAGGAAAGAAGAGATTAGTTCATGCCCTATCTGGAAGAAGCTTTAGGCATAAGGCAAAAAATTTAAAACTTCTATTATTAAAGTATCCATGGTCAGAGAGGAGGAAATAAACTAATGGCAAAAAGGAGAAATCCATAATACACCATGAAAAGAAAGATTTTCCAGTCTTAAATCACAAATAATATGCTGTACATAATTCATAAAGAAATGAGAAACATTGGGGCATTTTGAGCTAAATCTGCAAGTTGATCTGGCACATATGCTTAGGATGCTGTTCTAGTTGTTGCATTAAGGAGTGACTGTGTGGTGTTAAGGGTGCAATAGACAAGGGAGGAGGTCATAGGCAGCTCAGAGAAGCTTAGAGCTAAATAGACTTAAGATCCAAGATTTTCCAATAGAGTTACTAGGTGTGTAAGATGAATGGATGTGAAAGGATGACCACAATTTATGTGCTTTTCACTTTGTAATTGCCTTTTCTGTGTGCTGATTGGTAAAAATGTCATGGGCAGTAGCAGCTGATTGGAGGAGGATTGGCAAAGGATCAAATTTAGCCATCACTCTGGAACACAAAGTTTAATTCTATTGTGACTATACTACAACGTCATACTGATGGCACTAATTGTGTGTGTGCATGTATGTGCCTGTGAGAGGGATCCTTAATGATTTTTATCAGACTGATCACATTACTCCAGTAGTTTAATTGCTACTCTGTGCTGTCAAGTTCTACTCAGCTTGAAGAAGCCTTTTGAAAATTTCTCAGAGTGTTGCATAGCATCAAGTAAATGTGAACTTTCCTAATATTTTAGGAAGATTACATTTTCTTCCAGCTGTGATTTTAGAGATGATAAGTATATTGTCAAGGCAATCTAACATGTAAGCAAGGATTAGGTTAATTTTAAACACTAATTTTGGCATTCAAAGGGCTTCTGGGTTCATCTGAGGCTGGTCCTGATGGACTACGTTTTAAAGTCTAGCTATGTACTGAGGATGTCTGACATCTATGCATTTTTTCCCTATTGTGTTCCAGAATCCAAATCTAAATCCTGACTCAACCACAAATCTTACAACTTGACAACAAACCCTTCCACTCCTTTATCATTAGCAGGAAAACCAAAATACAGAAATAAAACACTGGATTTTCATGCATCTTTAGTAACCAAGTAAGTAATGATTTTCCCTATGAGAAATTTCTTCATTGGCCTATGAGTAATGAGGTAGGGGTTGTAAGATTAGTAATCATTCACCATAGAAGTAGGGATGTCACACAGTGTGAATTATAACTACAGAATGATAAGAATGAATGGGCAATGAAGGGCTGAAAAGCTTCCCCTGTAAATAAGATTCTCATTATTTCTCCACACTAAGGTGTATTTTTGATTGTCTATTATTGAAGTCTAAAATAAATAAGTTTATATATAGATTATAATTTTGAGATATTAGGTTATTGAGTGTTTTTGGTGCTCTGATACATAATGCAATTTAGTGCTCTATGTGGCTGTCAAGAAAACACATAATTATTTATTTTAACTTGTTTGTTAATATTTTATGAATCAAATTTTCTATGAAACTGAAGATTTTTGACCACTGGGCCTACCGAGTTTAGGGATGTGTGAATTTCTCATTAAGATAATCTTTGTACTTTTTAATTTACATGTTAATTTCTTCTAGAATTTCATACTGAAGTACTACATTTATACCATTTTCACCTCACACTTTTCTCCCTCCAATTCCTCTCATGAGTTCCTACCTGTTTTCAATTAAAAATTGAATTCTTCAAAAATTAAGGGGTTTTTTGGTATATATTCCATACAGCGTACCAAGCATCTTTAATCTTCTTTCCAAAAAAATATGTATTTAGTCCTGACCATTTGGGGATAGATAACTCACCAGTATGTTTGTCTCTATAAGAGTTTGGTATTCCTGCCAGTAAAGTTGGGTGTCTGAAAGCAAAGGAAGCAGACAACGGCCGTGGGAGGAAGAGTAAGTAGGAGCTCTAGGAAAGAGATATTGGGTACCAGCTTCTATGAAGAGAGGACAAGAACCAGCTAGGAGAGTGAAGAAGGATAATACTTAGAGTTTGAAGAAGAAGACATATACAACACACAGGATGTTTGAAAAATCCACACAGAAACACCACTTTCAAGTTCTATGTAATTATATATGTGTTTCAAAATGGGATGGGATAGAGTTTTACAAACGAAGACAATTGATAGAATGAGTAGGTGTATAATAAATATATACACACCCATAAATATTTATAGATGATTTATTAGATTGGATTGTTAGATTACAGGATGAAGTTTAGGTAATCTAAAAATGTTTATCTTATACCAAAAAGGCTGAGAGTGTTATTGTTGTTTGGATGAATCTGAATGTCTCAACAATCCTAATCTGGTGCATGAAGCTCACAGGACTCCCAGAGAGATACTGGCATTTAGTATGCATTGGAATCCTGAAGAAGTTGTGTTTTTATATTGGTAAAGGAATGTCATAACAGCAGGATAGACGAACTTGCAAATAAAACTTAAAGAAAGTAGGCCAAAAGCTCTTTCCTTCTCTCTGTGTTGCTGCTGCTGCTGTTGTTGTTTTCAATCTGGGCCACATCAAAAAGGTGCTGCCCGGATTTAAGGTGTGTCTTTATGCTTCAAGTAATCTGATCAAGAGAATCCCCCACAGAAGTCTTCAGCAGCTGTTGGCTCCATATGCAGTCAAGTAGGAAACAGTCTCAAATATATGGTTGGGACAATATATATCTATTTACATTTGAGTAAAATAGAATTATATGACACGGGCTATTTATCAGTACTGTCCTCAAGAACCACAAACCAATAAAATCCCAGGGCCAGGAATATAAAATTCCCCTTCCACTTGGCTAAAGAAGTAGAAGAAACTCCCATCACTCTACAACTCTTGATACTGCATAGAGTTCACTCTGAGAACTTGAGTATAAGATGCCATTCCTCAAGATACCATATACTTGAGGCACAGGATTTTGAGAAATTGATCAGAAACTGACCTGGAAGTCTCTATTTTGAGAAATAGGTATGAAAATATTGGGAGGTGCTGTGCTATCTGCTGAGAACAAAAAGTCAACCATTCTTGTCTGTTTGGAAAGCATTACCATAAAAATGACCATCATGGTAAAGCGCCCCCAATGATATGATAATTTCATGATTATTTGAAAGATAAACAAGATCTAATTGGACTTAATAGCTGACCAATAGGAGAGAATTCATGCCTGAAAATTAACCAGTTACCCACAGTTTGAGAGATCATAGATCCTAGAAGAAGACATATTGTCCCTATTTTCATACACATAATATTAAAATAAATGTACCTTATGTACATTTTGCAGAGAAGTTAATACTCTCTTCAAAACTATAGCTTCAACACTACATAATTTATAAATTGGAGCCAATGGAAAGGCTTCCTGATTCTTTGGTATGTTTAGAGTTGTTAATTGTTGTCTTTCAGACCCTCTTTTTATAGGAGCACTAGCTAATTTCCTCTAATGCTTTTGCTGCCTTTGGAAATAGCAATTGATATTAATTACTTGACTGAACCACTAGGAAAGCTATTTCACCAGAGGCTCCATATCCTCATTTCAAAACTTCTTTTGAATTCTTTATTTTACCATTTTAGTGATTCCTCCTTGGCTAGACATATTTAAGTTTATATTTTCACAAGGAAGGATATTTGTGAAGTAATTTTTTTCTAATAAAAATTTAACTTGAATGATTTCTGTAATCTGTTGACTGGGCCTTTAAAAATTGATGTCCCAAGAGCCTGTGAAACTAAATCAGAAAGAAGGAGGCCTCACTGCTTTTTAGAATTCCAAAGGTCTGGCCCACAGCTCTATAGGGTCAGGAGGGGGGATTAACCTCTCACATCCTGATAATGGTTTCAGAAGGACTCTGAAAATTCAGATGATTAAAGAAACCCAACTGACTGGCACTGAAGAAGAATGTGGAGGGTAAATTGCATTTGTTTAACAGCTCTATTTAATGATGTTAACAGCAGCCTCAGCCACAGTCAGCTATATGCCTGGAGAGTAGTTTATCCGTGCACCCCTCTATTGTTTTATGTCTCAATTGCATAAACAAATAGATAATTTTTGTTGTTGCTGCTTCTACTGTTGCTGTTCTTCCTTCTCTCCTTCCAAATTGCAATAGTCTCTGAAATCACCAGGTTCAAATCTCTGACATGAGACTGTGGGTCTCCTACTTAATAAATGCATAGAGTTCTATACTTGACTATTTTACTCATGCTTGGAATCACAAAGTTGTATTGTCACTGAATTATTCAGATTGTAAGTTAAATGCAAGGCAAACTACATGCATTTTCATAAGTAAATCTGCATGAATCCTGTTTTACTTCATTATTGCCTTTAGTTTACAGAACAAGAACTTAAATTATGTGTCAAAACTTCCCTCTTTGTAGAAGTAGATGTGAAATGTGGGTATAATTAAACATACCTATATCATTTAAGTAAAATATATTTTACTATAATTTGTTAATTGATTCAAAGATTTAAACACCATCTTTGGTTGTCTCCAAAGTTGCTACTGATAAATCCTGGGAGGGAAGAGGAAGTAAAACTAATTACAATATTAAATATACCTATTATTAGTGCATGACTCAGCAAACAAACATTATCTGCTAAAAAGGATAAACAACCTAACATGTATCCCTGTGTGCTGTGAGATATATAAATTAGCCATTGTTTTACATGACCAGGACTCTTTTCCCAGAGGGTGGATCACTCAACGTTTACTCATGCTGATGAGGCCATCAGTTTTCTCTTTCCATCAATACTATGAAAATGGATATGAATTATGATAGGTATCAAAGGCAATAGCCAGTTTCATGTTCTCATAATTCAATACTGTTTTGTTCAGGAAGTCAGGACCTAACTTTTTTACCTTGGACCACTGCGGCACAGTGCCCAAGGATTACATTGATTTTATATTTGAAAAGGAAGCAGAAAAGCAATATTAAAACACCTCAAATCCTTTAAACTTTTATCTTTGTCTGTATAACTAAAGAATATGATTTGGGATATCTAGGAATTTAGTGTTCTTAAATTCTATGTTGAATATTAGCTTGGTTTTAACATCATTTTCATGATTATGAATTACTGGGGAAAAACCTAATAATGTTAAGAGATTCTAGAAGCAATATTTGTAACATAGCTCATCAGTGCTTAAAAACATGCTGAAGATAGATATGCCCATTGTTCTTTTAATCCCAGAATTTAATATTTTAATTCAAATCTTTTGTCTAATGAGTTAAGGAGTTAACCCTTAAGTGCTTCTTGCTGAGCAAATGGGTTTAGTTACTCTGCCTTAAACTAGGTAGAATTAGAATTCAGGCTTCTTGGTTTCTCATGAATCTAAATCCATACTTGGTGTTATTTCAGAATATTTTGAAAATGGTGACAGACAGTACAAGTCAGTATAATCCACAACTCTCACACAAATCCATGCGTTTAAAATTCCTGCCCTTTGTTAGTTTAGCAAATAATCAATTATCAAACCAGTACTGTGTCACAATGAAGGGCTCACTACAGATTCTCTGGAAAGGGACAAAATGATTCCTATTTTTGGACAGCGCTTCTAGGGGTTATTATGACTAGACTACTCAAGCAAATAATGAAGTTCAGAAGTTTCTCAAGTGTGATGGCTAGAGTGCTTACCAGTATGCCACTTTTTGGTAATGAAATAAAACAGCAGAGTATACAAAAATTGTATGAACGAAAAGAGAAGTGGAAAGAGGCATATAAATAAAAAGCAGCCAGTAAATATTGGTTTGCTGATTTTGTTAGGTTATTTAGACCATGAATTCTTGAACACAGGACAGACAAGACTAATCTAAGCTAGCTTACATGTGTAACTAAACAAGGCTTGCCCTGAAGATGGGTTTTTAAGCTCATCTAAGGACTATATGCACAATGCCTCTTTGACCATTTTATAGTAAGCTGTTGGAGTACTGATGAACATGGAAAATTAATTGCTATTTAAACAGAATATGATTTTGATCAGCACTTAAAAACCAAGTCATTTATTAGAGTGTTTTCTTATAGCCAGGCTTTTTATGATTTATGTGAACACTAAGCAAATAAATCAGACAGAGAAGTATCAATGTACACAAATATATTTGTCTATCAGTTCAAACAATTTGAAACAAGTCTCCCTTTTTATTTCCAACTTGATTATGTACTCAGAATAAATTATGGTCTGAGAAATCTGAATGACTTTTTCCCATTATAATAATGTCATGTTAATACTTTAGTAAGAGTTTTCTCAGCTTTGTAATAGAAAGTAGTGAGAAGGTACCATAAGATTAGAGAGGATGAGCAGGTTTATGTGCACTGGATTCCCTTAGTGTTTGCATAGATGTAAAGGAAGGAAAGAAATTGAAAATAAACTCGGCTAGTGTGTGACAGAGAACAGGTGTGTTTCTGATTGTCAAAACAGGGTCAAGGAGATGAGGAGTAAGAGCACCAGAATGGACCACAAAAGCCTGCCCCACGCCAGACCTGTTCTTCTACCTCAGTTCCCTTATATCATGTTGCCTCAGCTTCTGCTTTCTCTCGGATGTAAATCCATGCAAGAAAACCAGCAACCCCTAAACTCTCTGTCCCTTACTCTCCTTCCACTCACTCACCCCCAGCATCTGATAGCTATTGAGTCTGCTATGCTGCCATGGGAACCTGCAGGAGACAGTAGGCACCCATCAGATTTATTCTCTTTCATCTTATTTTGAAAACAAATAAAGTGGCTTTATTTCTCTTTAGTTTGGCATGGAAAATGTGTCTTAAATCCAAAGGTCCCAAATTTGCACATCCACGATACTTGGTTTAGCATTGGAAAGCAATATATAATTAAATGAATAAATAAAGGACAATAAAGCATGTGGTTGGTAGCAGTGCAAATGCATTGAACTTTAAAAGTACTAACAAATTGTGGTCATTAGCAAATATTTACATAAGTATGATCCTGTACAGTAATTGGTTCTGTTAATGAGAAGTTGTCAACATTAAAGTAAGAGTTTATGTATCCTGAAGTCTAAAAACAGATGCAATGGGTTTAATTTTTAGCACATTGCTCTGTGTTGAGTAAGTCACTTCATTTCCCAAAGATATGGTTTTTAACAACTTTACAATGGATTTCTAGGATAAAAGGGTTGTATTGAACTTAGGGATGTATTAAGTGAAAGAGTGTATCTAACGTGCTTACTAAAGTGGCTGGCACAGTGAACCATTCAGAATTAATAACATTCCCTGTCAAATAAGGGCTTAGTGTGCATTACACACAGAAGATAATTTGGGTAACTGCAGAGGCAACACTTCTGTACCTGTCACCTCTCTCTCTCTCTCTCTCTCTCTCTCTCTCTCTCTCTCTTTTCTCTTGTTCTTAGAAATAATTCCATAGAATTTACTATCTTAACAGGAAATAATTTACATATAGATTAAATGTTTAAGTGATAGGTCCTTCTTAAAGAATCTTAAAAATGAATAAGAAAATACATTTTTGAAAAGCAAGAGTAAAGCTCTGAAAAGAATTAATTTCTTCATAACATGTTGCAGTCCAATAAAATTAAGTGACCTGGTATTTTTTATTATATAATACACACGATTAAATTAATTTGTATATGTGACTATTAAATAGATATATTCTAGATACATCTTAATTAAAATATTCTCTAAGCAGATTAAGTTCCTCTCTCACAAAAAATAGTTTGTTAAAGCATGTATTCTATATTACGGATTATATTTTCTATTTGATATACATAGCAGTTACATAAAAAGGATTTTATGTAACTCATAAAGAAAAATAAACTAAGAAAAGTAGGAATTCTTTACTTACTACTACTATTAAAATAATAATTCAGAGATGATACTATTATATGTAATTAGTAAATTGCACAAATAAGAGAGGAGTTAGAATAATGTGTTACACTTTTCCTCTGTATACAAGCAGCTTTGGAAAAACTTCCATTTTCTGAACTAGGAAATTTTACTTGTATAGTAAACATACTCTGTTTTAGTCCCAATTTTAATTTGAATAAAAAATTATCAGATGATCTAGTCAGAATCCTGGGCACCATCAATAGACTGTAAAAATAAGGACAACATTGAAATGAATCCTGTGAAACCATCTTATTATGTGCATCAAATCGAATTGAGGAAAAGTATGGCTTGCATCTAGCCAAGCTTGGTTTTCAGAGAAGTTGTTAACACACATTTTGCACTTCTGTGATGGTCCTTGGATTAGCCTTATTCCTGATATTTAAAATAAAATCCAATGAAGACTAAGTGTCTGATTTCTCAGCAGTCAACTTGAGTTTTCCCTGTCTCCGTGAGATAGGATAATCTTATGTGCACTTACTTATGATATCTATAAGTCTATTTGGAGAGTTCTTTCCTATATACTCCTATTTATAAAATTTTAACAAAGGATTATTTTCTCTAGAGAAACGGTATTAACAAATGTTTCTATAAGGACCTCTGTGAGGTATCAAAAAGTGAAAATCTTCTTAATTGTTGTGAAGTTGAACTTCAAATTCTAAATGCTTTTTTTTTTTTTTTTTTTTTTTTTACCAGAATGTCACATTATTTTTGGTGTGAAAGAAACAGTAGTCTTTGAAAACTGCCAGATTGTGTACCTGGTTGCTGAATACTGCCAAATTTCACAAACATATAAAATCCAATTTCTTATATTTATGGGAAATGTTTACTCACCAGAAAAACATACAGGATAATATCACCTCGATTTATTATATTCATTGTTATTTTTAAAAAATCTTTATTATTCCTCTATACTTTAGAAGAAGAATCAAAGCAAGTCCTGGTAGCTTCATTTTACAGCCAAGTGAAGTGGGCATATATAATAGTGGGAGTCAGCCACAGATACTATAAATAGGTATAGCTAATATGAATGGTTGAAATAATAAATAGGAACCAGCTTACTCCAGTTTGCTCTCAGTGTTCGTCCACTGTTATCTGCCCTCTGGTATCTGTACCTATGAAACAACTCCTTACCACTCAGCAGCCAATACGCTAAAATATTCTAGAATTAAACTCAGAATATTCTAATTTTATAAAACCAGTAACACATTGTAGGTTTCCTAGTGAAATGGAATTATAAGTTTAATAATTAAAGATCATTTATATTTAGCTAGATTTTTTGAGAGAATAAAATCAAGCAGTTTACATAAACATGAATATTACTTACATAAATTCCTGTATCTTACAAGATTATATATATATATATATATATATATATATATATATATATACATATATATATATATCGATTACAATTGTACAGAGACTAAATTTCTAATACAATTTACATCTCTTAAATTTGTCCTTCTGAATACATTCTTACTTTTGACAATCTTAAATCAGAGATATAAACATTCAAAAAATAAAAACAAGATGGTCATTTTTACTATATTTTTAACAAGTATTTGCTTTAAATTTTTAAGGACTGAGTGCAGAGTTCCTAACTAGAGTTCAAGGAATGATGTATGTGGCTTATTTCTATTTTTCCTTTAAAATGTATTGAAAATAATATGTGTGTCTATGTGACTAAAAAATAGCTTATACAGTTTGACAGGAACACTGAAAATCGTACTTACAGTTTTAAAAAGATTAAAATTACATTACACTTCAAATGCTTTTGAGAAAGTTCTATGTCGTGTGAGGGCATTTTGTCTACTGTATTATACTAGTAGAAATAGTCCCACTCACAACTTTTGATAGTACATTCATTTTCTTTTGCATGGAAGACATAAAATTAGAATGGATGCTGTGGAAACAAACACGTAACGTTACAGTATTTGAGTGTGTTGTCATTGTATCTGTGTGAGAGAAGATAGAAAGGTTGGATTGGGTGAAGGGAAAGAGAAGACACTAGGAGGAGAACTTGTGAGAAACCTATGAGAAATGCACAACAGAGCTTACCCATTTTAGATGATTAGTGAATGCCCATATCAGACTTATGTGCATCAATGAAGAACAATGAAAATACCCCACAATAAACCAGTGCTTTAATGTTACCTGTTTTGTTCTTCAAAAAATAGGCTATCATTTATTTTTGAGTTTGATATAATGTGTAAAAAACTATCACTTCTGCATATAAAATTTAAATTAAGGAGCCTATGAGAAACTGGTAGAATTAAACCCGAGTTTCATTTTCACCATTAAAATTCACAGGCCACAATATAAGTTATGAACCTTGCAAACAAATATTAAAATGGTTGCCTCTTTTATTTATGGATTCATTAATCTAATGTATTGTCTTTAAAGAGGTATGCATTGTGAATCAGAAGCATTTTTTTTTTCTGTGATTCTCAGATTCAGCAAAAGGAATCTGAGATAAATGCATACGCACGGGGAAATGTTGGCCAGAGAAAGTATATGTTTTTAACTTAGTCTGTATGATGCAGATACAGAATTCTGAATAAATGAATAACATTATTTATCAAAGTAGAAAATCACATTCAAATTTGAGCTTAAACATCATGATCTTCAGCATATTTTCAAGATTATCAAAGAGAGATTAAATTGAGGTCGTCATATTAGTGTAAATTATAGTGCTATGAATTGAGAATGGGCTCTATGAGAGTAGTCGAATCTGCTTTTCTTTCTGGTAACTGAAGGCTGTAGCTCTTCTAGCAAGATTCTTCGTGCCTATTTTGGCAGCAATTTATGACAGCTTTATCTTAATCATGCATGCAGAACTACAATCACTCACACATACAATATAACACAATACCTATGAACCTACATACATACATACATACATACATACATACATACATACTAATTTTACTACATATTCATATGGAAATAAAATTTTCAAATGCAATTTTAGGTTCTTGGATTTAAAAATGACTTGTGTTTATATTTACCTTATTGTTTATCATGAATCAGATGTCTATATTGTATATTGTTTCAAGTTTATAGTTTTTGAAATCTAAAATCAGAATTGAAAGAATGTGTCCTGAAGGTACCCACTGAATACAAGGGGTTACCTTCCAGATTTACAGGAGCATCCCCAGTGGAGGGGTAGGTCTGAAAAGAACAAAGTAACAATCTCAGTGAGGAGGCAGACACCACAGCACATTGCAATCTGCCCATACAACTGTGGCCTATTATGTTAATACAGGAAAGAAAAATAATCCTATGATGTGGGTATTTCCAGCCTCCATTCTTGTAAATAGAAACCACCTACAATGCATTGTACTTTTAAAATATGTAAATACGGCGCAGAGTGATCACATACAGGGCTTGGAAAGTATCACCTAAGGGTGGGCTAGTTACAATTTACAATGCAGCTTGAACTCCCTGTTTGTTTTAAAATAGTATATGCTATTGCTTTTTGATAACACTCATAATGGAATTATTTGGCTTCCCCAGTGAGTTTTTGTTTGGAACAGGAAAAGTGCTAGATGATGATAACAGAAGAAAACAAAGCTCAGGCCGATTCCGGGGAGCAGAATGGTTGCTGAGCTTATTGAATTGGTCTGTTGATCTTATGAAAATAAATAAATATATCGAGAAGAACCTCTTTCAATAGAAATGCCACTTAACTTGATTTATAATGTGCAGCATTAACGGAACCGAATCATGAAAATATCATGTGTTAGACTGGCCCTGCATGTCCTGTGGCCTTCATTAGCTTACAGGAAGTTCCTTTGAAACCTGGAAATGCTAACAGACAAATGACAGACATCAGTTATGCTGTCCCTTTGGTTTTGGTTCATAATAATGATGGTGACAAAAGTTTGGTTTAGGCACCCATTTATATGTAAAAAGTGAAGAGCACTCATCTCGGCAGAAGAGTGGTGCCAAGACGCAGCAGGCAATGTTTAAGAGAAAAAGCCCCGGCTGTAAATGTGCACAATATCCCACATTATATACATGTCATTTCTGAGTAGTGTTGGAACGATGCGGTGTCAAATCTGTATGACAGATTGAGGTGAAAGCTGGGAAGAGAGAGCTTGTGAAAAACAGCCCCGGCTGAGTGGTGCGTCCTATAGGAGTTATCCTGCAGGCTATAAGTAACCAACTTCATCACATGAAGGGAAGGGTAGAGCAGGGATAATTGTCTACTAATTTAACTAGCTCATTTGGTCATTGTATTATTTAAATTGTATTCAAGTGTAACAATGCCATCTAGTGATGAGATTCCAAAATGATCTTTTAACTGTTAGAAGGTTTGAAAGCAAGTTTCTATCTACTACAGAGTGCTTTCGGGTTATAATCCTAGCACATAACAGAATGCCCACAATATTATTTTTACTGTTAGATATATTACCCCCCCCACCAGATGATACAGAGAACAAAATGAATTCCCCTAAGCTTGGAACCATTTGTGTGTGTGTGTGTGTGTGTGTGTGTGTGTGTGTGTGTGTGTGTGTTTGTGTGAGAGTGTGTGTGTGTATATATGAGAGAGAGAGAGAGACAGAGAGAGAGAGAGAGAGAGAGAGAGAGAGAGAGAGAGAGAGATTGAGCCCATGCTCAATAGAAAAAAAAAAACATCCTGAGTTTCTATTTTTTATGACCCAAGTTCAAGTTTAAAGAATATCTACTATAATTGGCTCCTTCACTAGATCTTTATAAGCATTTGTAGTGGAAGTATATTTTTATGTAATCTTTCCCTTCTCATCTTCATAGAGCTATAACTAAACTATTATTGCATAGTTCTGAGTCTTGTCCTTCTCAGGTGTTTGTACCTGGTATAAAGTCATCTCTACTGAAGAAAGGATGTCAGATTTCTTCCCGTAATTCTTGTTTCTCCGTAGCGCTCAGTGTTTGTCTTGTCCATCAAATACCCAAAAGTACACTCATAATCTCTTTAAGAACTAAGTATGCACAGGGCATGCACCTCAGTCTGAATTCTTGCAAGAAATGTATGGGAAATATTTTAAGAAATAATTAAATCAAAGGAGGCAGGTTTTAGTGGTTCCTTTGCTAGGAATAAACCTAAAGGCTTAAGTTTTAAGAGAGACAACTTCCTTGCTTTGGTTTTCTTCATGATATGAATGATGTTAGACAAAGTGCTTCCTAAGAACCTTCTCAACAATAAGCTACAGGAATTTTTAAGTGTTTGTTAATTGAATTCGGAAAACATAAACGGTAAAGAAATAGCTGTGTCTGTTCCACTGAATATTCATTGGGGTTACACAGTATTTCTTTTAACTCCTTTTTGTTGCATGCTTAATTTTTTTTCTTCACCAGTTAGCTGTATCTTTAGTTTCTAATATCATCAGACAGCAGAAAGAAAAAATGAGGCAGGGTAGCATTCAAAATATTCCTCTAATATTAATTTTATGACGATGCTCTCTAACCAGTTTAATGTTGTCACACAACAAAGAAAAAGAACACATGCAATAGAGATATGTTCTACATTTTTTCTTGTAATGACCAATAATTATATCTTAATTTATTGTTTTTCTTGGAGGAAAAAAATATTGGTACATTTCAATCCCCCAGTTTCAGTGGATATTCCAAGTGTTTAGTGCAGGAGGTTTTGAGAATAGAATAAGGTGCTACCTGCTGCCATGGAAACCTACACATATTTTTAGTTTATATGTCAAAAATTAAAATATTCATATATCAATACTAATAAACTGAAACTAAGATTCCTCTTCCTCTCTGATGAATAGATTGAGGAGTCAGTTTCTATTTTCACAGTAAACTAAAGGTCATTGTGGGTTTGCAGCATCATTTCTGGGACTCTTACAGTTTCTTACTCATTTTCTCGCCAACGTAACTGCAGGACACCGAAAATCAAACACTAATGTTCCTTTAAATTCTATTGAAGGAAATATATTTTAATGTGTTTATTCTGATGGTCTCTTTTGAAACTGTAATAAGTTAAACATTCTAACTCAGTCTTTTTAGTAAACACGTGAGTGACACTTAATCAAATCATTTGTCATAGAGAGAAACCTACCTTAAGTTGTATGCAAACATTTCAAGAATCAGTAAAGAAAATACATCAGTAATAAATATGGCAGTAGAGGCTCTGCCTAACACTAGTGTGGAGAAAGCATATAACAGAAAATTACTGTCCAGGATGCTAGTTAAAACACAAAGGCCAATTATTTTTAAAGGAGACAGGTAATAAGGCTCAAGAAGAGTGCTGTGGAGAGCCTATCACAGTTTTGTAATATGTGGTTTTTTTTGAAAACATTAATAATCTATTTTTATTGTTAAGGAAACTTTGCATTCAATCACTTCTTTGCATGAAAAAATTTGCATATTAGATAGCATCCGTTTTTTCCCCCCACCTTTCATTTTCTCTACTTATGGTCTCTATATCTTCCTCTTTTGTTTCTCTGCCATATAAAATACTGGTTAAGTTGTATATTCTTGACAGAGGATAATCTTATTGGTATGCTATTCTACCTTATAAATTTACTAACTTTACTATATTTCTGTCAAGAAATTTGTGTAATATATACTTAAGAAGTTTGCATAATACCTCTTTACATAAAGGATTTTAATTTCTGTAGAAGAAATGCTATTCAAGGCAATATCATGTATACTGATACGTTGACAGCCATTAAAGAAATGAATTAACTTTTGGAGGAAGGGTTTCACTGTAAAGCCAAGGTTGACATGCCATTTTTGGTCTCCACCCAGTATTACTGGGGTTCCTTTGCTGGGTTTCTAGGTACATACCACCCAACCCAGATCTTATTTTAAGTTTCCAGGGCTTTCTCAGAAATGGTTCTGTTTTGTTTCTTGCTTTATTGCATGAGTCTATCTTCACAAATTGTATTAAAAGTAAAAAATACAAGATTTTTTTCTACTAACATCTTATATATATTTACTATGATCAAGTTTATATTCTTTCAGAAGTATTGTGAAGGGAGAGAGAGGGGGTTTGAAAAACTACAGCAATCCCTTTCTTGGTATTTGATGATACAGTTTTTAATCCTTTAGTAAATCGAACAGGTTTTGTTTTCACCCAAATTTTTCTACTGCTTACCAAAGAAGAGATTCTCAGTTAAACAATTAAAAAGTAGAAATCGAAAATCAACACTTTTGCATATTAGATACACTATACACTGGGACAGAATCCCCGCTAAACTACTAAAGACTGGGTCTTGGGTGTTGTCTGAAGAGTACAATCTATAGTACCAAACTGCTCCAGAGCATCATTGGAAAAAACAACTGAGTGACCTAAAATACTTGGTAGTTTTGTGTATTTTTAAATGTGTGGGATGAGGCAAACTTTACTCCTAGTAGGAGGGTATGCCTCAAAAGTAAAATTTGATTTCTGATAAGATTCATTGCTTTTTTTGTGTTAAGATAACTTTAGCCAAAGAATCTGTGGACTGTATGGGCGTTCATGGGCATATTTTTTATACTTTGGCTCTATCTAGTGGAGAGAGAAGAAATTACGTGTAGGTGTGTTAAATTCCGAGTCTTGGAACTACAATTAAAGGAAAAGAAAATGAAAGATGTATTTTCAAGCTAAATGTATCTAATATATTACGGCTTTTTTTTTTCTGATCTGGAAATTACTATGTTTTTCCCCCTGAATGTTCTTTTGAAATTAGCGAACTGTCTTTTCTATGTGGGCCAAATTCTCTGTCATCTTACCTTTTAAAAGAACAAAGGGGTTTTAGATATTTCATTATGTATTCCGATCAGATTTTGGCCTTATAGAAATGTAGAATCAACATGACTCTGGCAGGAGAGGGACGACATTCTTAACCACTTTTCCAAATCCCCTGTGCACACACCCCCACGCAGGTGTCAGGCACAGACAAGTTTGCCAGAGGTCCTCTCTGAGTGAGGAGCTGTGATCTGGTAATTTTGGTGACAGAGAGTTGGAACCCGACTTTTAAGTTCGGGCCTTTTTTTTTTTTCTTTTAATTTAACAATGCTTGAATTCTCACACCGAATCTATGTTTTCCTCCCTACTTCATGTTTTTTCCTCCTTGAAGGTCACAGCAGCTCTTTGAGCAGTAAAACCACAGTATCCGCAGGAGAATGTGTGTTTCCTGTAATTGCTTTAAACAGGTAAACGCCGGGTGCTCTAATCAAAACGACCATTTCATCTAAACAGAAAGCTGCTGTTTTTTGTTTTTTGTTTTTTTATTTTTTTGTTTTTTTTTTTTTCCAGGAGAACATGTAGCGTTTAACCAAGAACATCCTTAAGCCTGTAAAGGAATGGATAATTTAAAGTAGCTAATGGGAATGACAGGGCAGCTTGTACTGCTCGAAATCTAATTGTCAATATGAAAGCCTCTGAAGCTTTTACCTGAAATAACTTCCTTGCTGCTAAACTAACCTGCAGCATTTCCAATTCACTCCTGCTGGAGCAGCAGCAGCGTACACTCAGCACTGCAGCTCAATCAGTCTTGTCCTGAGCAGCCGCAGATTCCAAAATGGCGAAACTGATTGGCTCTCCAGGAAACAGGGCACCAGGTGTGTGCCTACACAGATGGGCATACCTCCCTTATTGGTGGGCATCTTAGTGGCTTTTAGAGATGTGACTACTGAACCGGTTTGAACCGGTCTGACTGTTTGAAATTGCAAGGCAGTCTTCAGAGCGAAGAGAAGGTCATTTCTTTTGAAGAAGAACTTTTTTTTGAAAATAACACGGCCTCCATGACGCTGCGCCCCTCCTGATTTAATTTTTAATGGCTATAAAAAAGAAAAGCCTCTACATCAAAACAGTTTTAGGTTTGTGAAAAAAAAAAACCTGAGTGCCCAGAATCAACTCCCAATTTTTCAGTCATTTGATGGTAGCACACATATTGGAAATAACACTGAGAGATTTTTATTAGAAAAGAATCAATGCCTTTTTAATTTTTGCTTAATCTATTTTACTTTTGTGAGATAGTATTTATTAGTAATCTCTTCTCCCTGGCCTAATTTTACTCAGAAAGTTTGCTGCTCCCAAACTTGTAAAACTGATTAATTAATTGTGTGTGTGTGTGTGTGTTCCATGACTGGACCAGGGTGGTGTGTTCCTATGAGGAAACAAGAGAATTCAATACCATTGCTGACTATTTTCTGGATTCAGACTGTCAATATAACTTCTTAGTGTTGTTGCTAGCCTTAATATCTTACCTAGGAAGCAAGTATCAGTTTTCTTCACTTAAAAAAGGGGGGGGGGAGCATATTGTGTGCATGCATTAGATTCTGTTCACCACATGCGTGCAAGTGCCCAGGGCAAGCAGAAGAGGCTGTCAGACAGCCTGACTTGGAGTTACAGGTGGTTGTAAACTGCCTAATGTGGATTCTAGGAGCAAGTACACTACAGTAGTTGTATCTGTTTTGGTGGGTGGGGGAGGGGTGGTTTATAGAGCTTACACTTCCACATTGCTGTTCATTACCAAAGGAAGTCAGGACTGGAACTCAAACTGGTCAGGAAGCAGGAGCTGATGCAGAGGCCATGGAGGGATGTCACTTACTGGCTTGCTTCCCCTGGCTTGCTCAGCTTGCTTTCTTATAGAACCCAGGTCTACCAGCCCAGGGATGGCTCCACCCTCAATGGGCTGGGCCATCCCCCCTTGATCACTAGTTGAGAAAATTCCTTGCAGCTGGATCTTGTGGAGGCATTTGTTCAACTGAGACTCCTTTCTCTGTGACAACTCCTGCTTGTGTCAAGTTGACACAAAATCAGCCAGTACAATTGACTCCTTGTCAACTTGACACACACACTGTTAAGCCTCAATCCTTACTTTCTTATTCATTCTCAAGATCTAAATAACCTTAAGAGTTCCACAGTATTTACAAATTCTTACATATTAAAATCGCAAACCCTTTAAAAATATCCAGTCTCTTTTCAAAACCAAAGTCTTTTTACAATTTAAAGTCTCTTCACTGTGGGCTCTGCTTTTTGCTTCACGAGGGGAAAATATCAGGGTACAGTCACAATCAAAAGGAAATCGATCCAACGTCTGGGATCCATCTCTCCAAATATATAGTTTTCTTCACTCTTCAAAACAGTTTTTCTTTTGAGGATTTTATGTATCTGTACTGTATGTACATTGACCTTCTTCCCTGTTCTACTTCTTCACCCATCCCTGGCTTCCCTGGAAAATCACATTCTTCTCTTCTATCGTATGTATGCACACATGCCATGGTGCTTGTCTTTAAATGTCTGTAATCAAGCAGCAAATTCAAATGACTCATATGCTGTAATACCCGAAACAATGGCATTTGTGTACTTTGTGATTGTATAGTGGTTCCATTTTGATCCTTTACGTTGATTTCTCCAAGTTTACAGGGACTATCTCTAGTTTATAAACACAGTCCCAGGGTATAGATAGTTTTCTGGATAAAGCAAGACCGTCTGCTTATGGCTTTAATTTCAGCACTGGGGCAGAGACAGGCAGCACATAGATGTTCTCTGGCCAGCCAGTTTAGCTAACACAACAAAGTTTCAGTTCACTGAGAGTTGTTCTCTCAGGACCGCATGGCAGTGGGCTACACAGAATGAGCCACCTGAAGTTCTTCCCTGGCCTCTTATGAACACATGCCTACTCTTCAGGATATGTACCACATGCACATACATGACACACACATGCATTCACATCCTAACTAACTACCTAACTGCTAACCAACTAAACATAAAACTAGCTGACAAGGTTTTCCCATACTAATGCTTGTCCCACGTAAATTAACAGGTGGAATCATCTCTACCAGACACACACATTAAAGAAGCAACTGCTGAGCTACCTGAAAGGTGGAAGACTGTAGGTACCCCTTTAAAGAAGCGATTAAAGCACTGAGAACTGTATAAGGTTGGGGACATGGCTAACAGGAAAGGAAAAATTAAAAAAAAATAATCTAGTGGTTTTTAAGGCAGAAACGCTCAGATTTCCCCCAGTTAAATACCGTGCCGAAGTCTGCTGCACAGAGCTGACATCGACCACTGCAGTTGGCCCTGTTACAGAAAAGAAATGTTTTGGCAGGAAATGCTTCTTCAGTAAAGCAAAGCCCATCAGTTTCAGCGAAACATTTCTGTTAATAGCTTGTCAGAGGAAAACGGTGTGGATGGTAGGTAGGCATGCCAACATGTGCCAGTTTCTCACTTCTTAGAACATTTTGCCAAGGTATGGATATAGAACAAGGTATGGATATAGAACAAGGTATAGATATAGCACAAGGCATAGATATAGAACAAGGTATAGATACAGGATGGTTTCAGGATTTCACAGCCAAGGAGGATGGACCGAAACAACGATCCAAAAGCTTTAAGCAGATACATTTTTTTTTTTAAAATTTAAATAGTAAAATTAGAATCATTCACATTATCTCATCGGTGACACGTTTTTTTCCTGTCATTTTCAGAGACATGCAGTGTGCTCATTCATCTCATGGAAGTTAGCGTATTTTATTTTCAATGGATTCATATTCAGCTTGGCAGTGGGGATGTAATATGGGCAACTTGTGCTAATGAGAATATGGTGTTTTTAAAAAGTAAGATGTTTTACTGCCATCTGCTGGCATCATTGTATAGCAACTCCACAAATAGAAATTGATAGGGATACATATGGTACATGTATTCCAGGTGCCAGCACACATCAGATAACTTATCCGTATAGGAATGCTTTGGACCAACCCTATGTTTCCATAGAAAAAGAGGCTAAAATTTTTTTCCTTATTTTTGTACTTTTATTTTTACTCTTATTTTACTCTTATACACACTGACATGGAATACCACTAACTCTAAATAAACTTAATTTTACTCTGGAAAACTACATTTTACTGATACAGTTAGAGTTAGGTGACGACTCCTCTTGCCTCCAGTGATGGCTAGAAAACAGAATGTCTTATAGACATGAGTGATGGGGAAAAAGCTAATGTGGGGGACACATGGAGCCCAGGTAAAGGGCAAAGTTAAACAGGGATGATGCATTGCTGTCAGAAGGTCCACTCAGTTCCTAGGTATAGAAAGCCCATCTGATATTGTCAAGATGATCTCTATAGCTGGAAAGGATCACGGAGCACATTTACATTACAGATGTTGCAACCCTTTACACAGATCCACTCATGTGATGAGATAGTGGAGGAGGCCACCCAAGGTTACTTCCTTGGGGTACAAGTCTATCATTACCTTCAAGTCTTGCTCCACTCTCAACCCTGTGTAGCTCACCATTGCTTAATCCTTACTGATAGTCTGTGTTCAGTGCCAAAAGTTGTTCCAAACTGCACACTCTAGAAATGCAGACCTGTGTAAATTAAAATGAGCTGTTGTCACTTCCTCTGGAAAATCTGTCCAGGCCTTTCCAGGGGTAGGTTGCAAGCTCACTTCATGAGGGAATCCAGAGGACAGTTAGGCCTGAACCATTGCCTTCAGAATATTAGTGCACCTAGTGTTGGGATTCTGTAAACCCCACCCCTCAGTTACCTGGCAGTAGTCAGGTATGCTCCGCCCCAGTGACCTGACACTATAAAGGGGCAGCTTGCCCCCTCCTCTCTTTCTTGTCCTCTTACTCTCTCACCTCTCTTGCTCTGGCGCTCTTACCGCCTTACCTTTCCTCTTCCCTTCTCCCCCACCAGCCCCCGCCTCTCTCCACATGCTCATGGCTGGCCTCTACTCCTCTACTCCTCAATTCTTCTCTCACTCTCTCTGTCTGCCTCTACTACCCTCTTAACTCTCCCATGACTTGAATAAACTCTATTCTGTACTATACCATCATGTGGCTGGTCCCTCAGAAGGAAAGGATTCCCAACATGGGCCTCCCAGTACCATCTCCCTTGTCCCCAGGTCTCCACACATCCATAGGCCATATCTCACCCCAGTCCCCACATCCTTTTCCTAACACTGGTGCCAAAACCCGGAACATCATCTTTCAACAACATGGGTGCCCCGTGTGAGGAGATTAGATTTCCTCACAACCAGATATCTCTTTTTTTCTTTCACCTAGGAGTACAGGGATCACAGCAGTAGAGGCCTGTATGGATAAGTTCTTTAGAGCCAAGATGACCAAATACTCTTTCTTCAGCAGACCCACCCCAGCAACTCCATGAGAGTGGGTTGGTCCTGGAAACCCATCCTGATAAATCTTCAGGAGATGGGACGATGATCTAGAGATGGACACTTATGACATGCCCTAAGTCTCTGCAAGTGAGTCCAGAAACATCCATTTTAATTTCAATTAAATTTACAGAACTTAGACTGAAGAAATTTGAAATGTTCAAAAGACATTACTATTATATTTAAATATATAATTAGAAATAACCCTGCTTATTAACAACACATTGTGCCACTTTATCAATAAAATATTATCACAGTTACATCGCCTGGACTTGTAACTCTAGGCACAATTACTACTTCTTCATTATAGGAAATAAGAGATTTGTCAGTGGCTGCTCTGATCTTTACTTCTTTTTCAAGACTAATAAGCAATAGCTTTAGCCATCAGAAATGAGGGAAGAAGCTCATTATTTATTCTTTCTTCATCTTCTACCAGGTTCTTTCCATCTTTATTATTATTGTTGTTATTATTATTTTCTATTTTTACATTCCAAATTTTATTCCTCTCACATTCCACCTTTCAACTGTTCCACATCCCATACCTCCTTCTCACCCCTCCTGTCTCCACACAAATGTCCCCACCCCACCCACTCCACCAGACTTCTAAACTCCACAGGGCCTCTAGTCTCTTGAGGTAATAAGTGCATCTTCTATGACTTAACCCAGACCCTTATCCAGTCAAATTCACACTCTTTCTTTCTCTCATTAAAAAAGAAAAAAAAAACAGGCAACTAAAACAAAACAAACAAATCAGAATAAGACAAAGCAAAGCAACAAGAAAAATATACAGAAAAGAAAAAAAAAAAAAACCACACACACACAGACAGACAAACACACAATCAACACAGAGAAATGCAATAGAAACAGGTAATCAGAAAGTATAACACATAAAAGATAAACAAAAGACCTTCAAGGTAGAAAAAGAAAGCTCAGAAAAGCATGATGAAACAAACTGCTCCAAAAACACCATTGTTTTTGTTTCTTGTTGACAATCTACTATTATGACATGGGGCCTGCCCTTAATAGTGGTTTGTATGTCTAGTGAGAATTCACTGGGCAAAATTATTTTTTCCAAGTGGTTAGCAGCTGGAGATAGATTTTGTATTAGGAATGAGGGCTTATGTCAGTGTCTTTCCTCATCATTGAGACACAATCTGGTTTAGACCTGTGCAGGCCCCAGTCATGCCACCATATTCCTATGAGTTTGTATGTTCCTAGGTCCTGCTGTGTTTAGAATGTCTCATTTTCTTAGTGACTTCCATGTCCTCTGCTTCTTACAATCTTTTCACCTCTTCTTCTGCAGAGTTCTCTGATCCTTGAGGAGAAGGATTTTTAAGGAAGCCAGGGAGAGGGTTTTTTTTTTTTTTTTTTTTTTTTTCTATGATAATTGAGTAAAATAATGATCTACAGGTATAGCACAATTTTATTAGAAGTAATTTTATTCCTACATTCCCTTGTAAAAATATAGTATTGGGTTTTTCCCTAGGTCCATGGATGATCTGACCTCAAGATGTTGACTTCCTGTGCAGTGTTGGAATAGGTTCTAACTCACAGAATAGGCCTTAGGTCCAATCAGATAGTGGTTAGTACACTACGCTTGCACTGTTATTGCACCAGTGTTTCCTGCAGACAGGTCACCATTGTACATGGAAGTGTTTGTAGCTTGGCTAGAGCTTACCCTTGTCCTGTGGTTGCATGCAGTATAAATTCTAGTACTGTGAACACTTCTGTAGTGTCAAAGGTTTTAGGACATTTTCTGCATACAGTGAGGTATGCTTGTGATCCCTTTAACAACAGCACAGCCTTACCGTCAGTTTGTGGAGAAGAACCCATAGCATTGGCAATACCCTGAGTTATTTGGGAATCTCTATTTGTCTTCTTTGGCCAAACATTCAATTAGTTCTAACCTGTTTCTGAATTCAGAGGTCTTTTTTGGTCACAAGAGATATTTGGCTGGGGGGTTGTCTCTCCTATATTTGAAGATTCCATTCAGATTTCTTTCATATACTATTTATTTTAATAAGCTTCTATTCTATTTTAATAGTAGGGTTCCATATGACTCCACAAATGGCCCTTAGTTTTAGATTCTTTCCCTATGTTCCTTCGTTACCCCATTCTCTCCTCTGCTTCTTTACTTAATCCTCCCATTCTAGCCTCCACCTATTCATGAGTGTATTTCCTCTTCCTCAGGAATGATCCTTCTCTGCCCTCTAGTCCATTGTTCTATAACCAACCTCTGTGTTGCTCTATACTTATACTTCTGTGGTTCTATAGACTGATTTTTGAAGACTTAAAAGGTAACCACCACATGTAAGTGAACACATACCATATTTGTCTTTTTGAGTCCAAATTACATCACACAAAATGATTTTCTAGCTCCATTTATCAGAGAATTTCATTGACTTAAAAAAAGAGCTAAATAACAATTCCTTGTATGGATATGCTACATTTTCTTTATCCATTCTTCTGTTAATGGCCATCTAAGTAGTTTCTAATTTCTGACATAGAAATAGAGTTGTCAATTATCTTTCTATATTTTGTCTTTATTATTTTCATTAACATAAATTATTAACACAGATCAGTGATTTCCGGGGTGATATTTTACATATGGAAACAAAATATACTGATGAAATTCGATACAAGATCATTTTGTTAGACAATAGCTAGACACAGGAGAGGAAAATCTACAGGTGAAAGAGAATTATGTTAGTGAGGTACATGGTATAAAACTTCCAGAATTACAAGCTTAAAGTAATAAATGATTATTATAAGATTGATCATTTTCCACCTGGAAAAAGACTTGAATCTATTCCAACCACCAATATGGCTCCAACAACTGGGGCATTATCAGAAAGGAACAACAGTTGAAATTATTTTTTCAACAAAATATCAAAAAGAAAGACTGTTTCATGTTTGAATATTAATGCAAAATTATTATTTTGAGAAATTTAATCTATACATATTTTCTACCAATTGGCCAGAATGTATAGAATGTATAGCCATCAAAAGATAGAAAATGAGATTTAACGTTACTAACTGTGAAACTTTCTCAGTTATTAGATAAGTATTAAATAAATATCAATCTTGCTCATGGTTTTAGAGGTATCTTTCCATGGCATGCCTGTGGTAAGGCATAACATGATGGTGGAAAGGGTAGTTATTAGTGAAGTTATTCACTCCAGGGAAGCTTGGAAGTGGGAGTGAGAGGTAGATACTGATGTGACAAGACATAGTCCCTGTTTTAGTTAGGGTTTTACTGCTGGGAACAGACATCATGACCAATGCAAGTCTTATAAAGGACAACATTTATTGTGGCTAGCTTATAGGTTCAGAAGTTTGATCTATTATCATCAAGGTGAGAGCATGGCACTATCCAGGCAGGCATGGTGCAGGCAGAGCTGAGCATTCTACATCTGAGGGTTGCTACTGGAAGACTGACTTCAACAGTTTAGATCAATCTTAAGCCCATGCCTAAAGTGACACAACTACTCCACTAAGGCTGCACCTTTTAATAGGGCCACTCCCTGGGCCAAGCATATACAAACCATCACAGTCCCTAGGGTAGACCCGGAAACTTAGTCTTTTTCTCTAACTCATAATTCCTAAATTTCTACTGCATCCCAACAGTCCATCAAATTCTTCACCTATCAGGAGATTAATTCATTCACAACTCCAAAGCCTTCATAATGCAGTCACTGTCCCAAAGACTATTAGCTGACTACTACAAGCACTATACTTTTGGGGACCTTTTATATTCACACCACAGCATCAATAAATTGTGATCGCAAATTATTTAAATTATTAACTTCTCCTTTGTGCTTTTGGCTAATTTTAACTTACAGCATTTTTGAAGTGAGCATTTCTATCCAATTTTCTATAAGACAAAGAAGTTGAGAATGTATAACTTAAGAAATATATTTAAGTTAGATTATAACAGTAAGCAAGGACACATTAATTACAGATTATACAACGTATTCTAAAAAACTTCTACCAAGTTGTCACATGTGGGAAAATAGGTAAACAATGCACTGTTTGAATTATTTCTGGCATTAATCCTATGAGTTGTTGCCATTACACTATTAAAATGCTTGATATGCTAACACTTTAAGTGTCTCAAATGTGCATTTAATTTAAATTTAATAACACAAGTTTTGCTTATGAAAACTAAGAAGTCAATTATTGAAAGCATTTCCCAAGGTTTAGCAATTATTTAAGAGCTGCATTTACTATAAAGTAATTAGCTCAAATGGCATGTTCTTGAAAACAGATTTAGAACAACTTTACATATTGGTATGGAAGGAAAATGTTTAATATCAATATAACTAAAAATAGGCAAATTTATCTGACCTGACAGGCTTTTAACTTGCAAGAAAATCTCATTGAGTTATTTTCAAGGGGCTTTCCTCTTTCCCTACATCACGACCTTCCTCATCTCTGTGTGTTATGCTTTTCTGTGCTGGGGGTTGAACCATGGGCCTCTGCACATGCTACAGTGTTTGATCTACTAAGAAGAAACCAGTCTTACCATTTGTCTTTCCTATCTTGTTTTGTACTTTACTTTAATTGAGACAGGTGTGTACTAAGTTGCTCGGGCAGTCTTCTCTCTAAGCCTCCTTGAGCACTTGAGATTACAGGCATGTGTTATGTGACAAGCTTTTCCTGTGAAAACAATGCATTTCTACAGACTCCAGATAGGAAATACAGGACAGACCAAAATAGAAATACTACCAAGTCCTGCTTAGTTGCCTCTACCCTCGGGACAGTCAAGGGGAACCCGGGATCACCTAGGAAAGAATGGGGGAAACGAGACACAGAGAATGGACAGAAAGTCAAGTGATCTGATCAACCTGACAAATTTTTATTTTTCACATGCTAGCTTTATACAGGTAGAAGAAGGAAATAAGGCATAGGAAAGTAAGACATGAAACTAAGGGAACTTTCCAGCTAAAAGACTTTTCACAATACCCTTTGTGGAGAATTACATGGGGAGGAGGACTCCCCAGGTGCGGGAAAGACTGATCTGCCAAAAAGAATCTGTTACCTGGGTGACTGTTCTACTTGGCTAGCTACCTGACCAAAGTGAGATCACATAATTTCTGGGAAAAGGCCTCTACTGTGGGAAACAGAAATCTTGCCCAAAATCTATGTATAATGGTGTTACTCAGGCTAAGGGAATTTCTTAATTCTGTCAGCTCCTGCCATGTAGTTTCTTTTTATTTGTTTTATGACCTGTGTGGATGTAGGTGAGTGGATATATATTTGTCTGGAGATGATGGACTTTAACCAGAGAGAAGAAGCATTGACCTGATCCTTCTAGATGTGTTTACATGGTTTCTTCTTGAGGAGGAGAGGGTCTAAGCGTCCTTGTCAGAGATTTCAGAATGGCCAAGGAGCACCTTTAAACAACAACCTCTATGCAACCAGGTTTGCTCCACAGGGAACTGAGAGACAAAATGCATGGTTCTTCCCTTGCAGCGCTTTGCCTTGCTCCTCTCACTGTGCCCATGCTCCTTGCTGCTCATAAGCAAGCGTGCATAGATCTGAGTTCTATGCAGATCCATAGGAAGCCTACTTGCCATGGGCTCATCAAGACTAGGTCACATTGTTGGTAATGAACATATATAGGTTTGCATGCCAGTGAGTCACTTTGCTGAGAGATGAACTTCACAAGCCTATTAACAGTCCAGGGTATCAGAAAACCTACTAATGGGGAGAAGAATGGAAGGGAGAAGGGCAATAGACCATGGAGAAGTCGGTGAAAAGTTCAGCAGATAGAGCAGAATTTGCTACCTAGCAACCTGACTGCAAAATCCATGCAGGTGGCCTGAATGGCCTAGTGATTTTGTATACAAGCTGAACCATATAAGCTGAAACAGCCTAATTTTAATCTAGACTTCAATATATTTTATAACAAACCCCTCCAAACTTCTCTGGACTGCTGGTACACTGTACCTTATTTTTTGGTCCATGGGATGAAGTCCCCATCTTTTGGGCTGGGTGGAGATTACTGGTGGGAGATCTATGCCTATATCATCTTCTTCTTCAATTGATCTTGCATAGCTAGCCTAGAATAATGAATCTAAATTTGTCTTTCTTCTAACTTATCTATTTGTAGTTTAATAATGATGGTTAATCTATTAAAGGTCCAGGGGCCAAAAGAAATAAGCAGAATTAATCCCACCAGAGGCCTTAGAATGCTAGGCAGAAGTGTAGACAGCCAGGGTGAGGTTAAAACCAGTTTTTATACCAACTCTTCTCCCTTCCTCTTTCTCTTCCCCCCCCCCCGTGTGTGTGTGTGTGTGTGTGTGTGTGTGTGTGTGAGAGAGAGAGAGAGAGAGAGAGAGAGAGAGAGAGAGAGAGAGAGAGAGAGAAAGTGTGTGTGTTTATTCTAATCCATCTCTGATATTTTTCATAGTTTCTTTGACTATTTCTGATTTATCTACATAAAAACAACACTCTTCCCTGAGGGCAGCTCAAAGACCTCCCTGTTGTAGGAACAGGAGGTCAAGCCTTCACCTGTTTTGTATAACAACTTCAGCCAAAGAACAGAGGGAATGAGACAAGTCAATCCCCTATTGGAGATGTTGGATGTCTTCATCAATGGCCATCTGTTGTTCTCTGTATTTGTAATGTGAAAGTATGAGGGAGGAAATACCTGTTCCAGTTCCTATGGCCCCTAGGCCAAGGAGGACAGATATGATGATAGCTCAAGTGGGCTCTCTGCTCTGTTTAAGCAGGGTAGGAGTGGTGTCTGAAGACTGATCCCAGAGATGGAAAAATTCGTCAGAGCAGTAGTTGGTTAATTGGAGGATCATTTTAATGAGAATGCAAAAATCAGGATTGTCTTCGTAGAAGGCAGAGGTAGAAAGGCAATGTGTCAGGCCATCTAGGCAAATCCACCATGTATCATTAGGGGGATAACAAAAGTGTTGGTCTTATCAGAGGTAAAGGTCACATTGCCGAGATGAGAGTAATGAAGAGGTGGATTGGAGGAGTCAGTACAGACTCCTAAGCCTGCTATCTGTGATAGAGACACTTTTGCCATTTTGAGGGCTGTCACCAACGTGTCCATGAAGAATTGGCATAGACAGAATCACCAAAACCAGCAACAGCTTCATAAAATGGTGGCTGGGAGTGATAACACAGCCAACAATCTTTGACCACATCTAGGGAAGTGGTGTTGAGTGTTCAGTATGTTTGATCTACTAGGGTCAGGATAAGGTTTTTAATGGGTATGGAAGGGGGAGGAGGGAAGGGAGTAATAAAAGGACCAGTAGAAAGTGTGGGTGATCTGATCAACCTGACAAACCAGATGAGGGACTGGAAGAAAAGTGACACACATGCCACAAGCTTTGACAGTCTCTCTGGCTTGGTCTCTGGTAATTTTAAACATGTGGCTGAGGTTGGAAGCATTGCGATAATATAAAGAGCTCACTCGCTGTGCCCTGACCAGAGGAATGACAGGGCAGAGAGGATAAGCTCAGTGGCTTCATCAGCCTTAGCATTTCCCTCAGCCAAAGGGCCTGGAGGTCATTGTGAGCCCTCAAGTGTCCCACAAAGAAGGGAGGTTTTCTCTTGGCAATGAAGGCTGTATTTCAATAAGCAGGTGGAAAGCTGTAAAGTTGGACTTTATTAGGGAACTGTTTCCAGTAAAGGCAGCAAATGAGCAACATAGACCCTGTCAGTCTACAGATTAAAGGGGGTGGCCGGAGGGCCTTAAAAACCTGAAGGACTGCATAAAGATTCTATTAATTGTGTGAAGTATATGGGAATTGAATGGAATGAGCTTTCTCATTAATCACATACACAGCTCTATCATTTGAGGATTTATTAGTGCAAACAGATATTCCATCTAGAAGCTGCTTTTGAGATGTTCCTTTAGGAAAAACCAAATGGTGTAATCTGGCAAACTGTACAAGGGGATCATTTGTGTAATGATTGTCAATAGTACTAGTGAATGAGGCACAAGTCATCAATGGACTGGAGTAGCCAATTGACCTGATCAGATGTATAAAAGACAATGAACACAACTGGGTCTTTCCCAAAATATTGGGGGGACATTTTTTTTTCCTTTTATTATCAAGGCAGCAGAATATAATGTAGCCAATACCTCACTGGGTTTAGAGTGGAGGGGAATCCATATCAAGGGACCAACAGAGGCAGCACAATCCTCACTCTTTTGCCAAATAAAAACTCCCACTGGAGCATGGATAGTGGCACAAATAATGAAAAATAAGGAGAGCTTAGGTTGCATGTGAAATATGGCTTGAGAAGTATTCACCAGGCTAATCTGGTCAAAGGGCTGCCTTGGCTGGTGGTACAAGTACATGAGAGAACAGTGGATGGAAGTCTCCTGCTAGGAGTTCCTTGAGGGGCAACAAAGCATCAGGGGGAATCTTAAGAACAAAGAAGCTGGAGATTACCTGTTGAAAATCATGTAAATTTCACAGGGAAGGGAGGTAGAAATAATTCATGCGGCGAAGTGAAAGGAAATCTGCACCTTTAATGCGTTCTCTAAGCTGAGCTACTGAAGGGCAGGCCATGTCATCGCTTTGTCACTCTCTAGAACAGCACGGAAGGCCTTCCTTACTGGGTGTGCTGCAGCATTCCCTTGGTAGAGACCCTTGATGGCCCCACATTAGGCACCAGTTGCCCCAACCCTCGGGACAGTCAAGGGGAACCGAGGATCACCTAGAAGAGAATGGGGGAAACGAGACACAAAGAATGGACAGGAAGACAAGTGGACTGATCAAGCTCACAAATTTTTATTTTTCACATGCTAGTTTTATACAGGTAGAAGAAGGAAATAAGGCATAGGAAAGTAAGACATGGGACTAAGGGAACTTTCCAGCTAAAGGACTTTTCACAATACCCTTTGTGGAGAATTACGTGGGGAGGGGGACTCCCCAGGTGCAGGAAAGACTGATCTCCCAAGCAGGATCTCTTCTCCGGATGAATGTTCTACTGGGTTAGCTATTTGACCAAAGTAAGATCACCTAATTTTTGGGAAAAGGCCTCAACTGTGGGAAACAGAAACCTAGCTCCAAATCTATGTAAAATGGCGTTACTCAGGCTAAGGGAATTTTTTAATTCTGTCAGCTCCCAGCACAGCTTGGTGAATCAGGGAGTTTTATTGTAATTACTTAAAGAAATATGGTTGAGGAGCTAGAGGGGTAGACATGGCTCAAAGACAGATGGATTTCCAAGGCTCACCACAGCAGGGGTAACAGCCCACGGAGCTAAGAAACTGGAGCATACTCTATGCACTGCCTGGAGCTCAGCTGTTTATGGACCCTGGCAAACAGTTGGTTTTGTCTTCCAGCCTTTGCAGCTCAGCTTCTTCACCTGAGGGGAATTCTCCTCTACTGCTAAGTTTGCTGAGGACATACCTAGTGTGTATGATCATTTTCAGGGACTTCCGAAGCTAATTTGAGCTGTTTGAAGAGCTTCCCTGCTGGAAGGGATACTTCAGTCTCAGAGAAAACTGTTATGTAACAGCAGGTAGCATAACCCCCAGTGAAATAATAAATATTCATAGGCGGGATAGAAGAAAATTTTAATGATTTTGAAGTAGGTGAGAATTGTTTTTGTTTGGGACAAATAAAAAAACACACACTCAAAAGTTGATAAATCAGAACCCATTTATAATAATAGACTTTTATATTTGAGAGATACCATCGAGGAAATAAATTTATTTTTGAAATGTAAGCTATTGATTCAATATGATTAGAAATATTTGAAATATATATATGTACTAAGAAATTTATATTTATAATGTAAAAAGATTGAAAATCAATATTGGGGAACAAGTACTTAATGAAAATAACTCATTGTGGACACAAAATTTAAATATTTCATTCTCTCTCTTTTTCTCTCTCTTTCTCTCTAATCTGTCTCTATTTATGGGCACCTCTGTGTAGCTGTGTGTGCATACATGTGTGTGTGTGTGTGTGTGTGTGTGTGTGTGTGTGTGTGTATGTGTGTATGTGTGTTTACCTTGGTTGGAATTGCTTACATACATAACAATGTATCACAAGGTACCATGGAGGGGACTAGAGAGATGGCTCAGAGTTAAGAGCACTGGTTGTTCTTCTGGAGTTCCTGAGTTCAATTCCCAGCAACTACATGATGGCTCACAACCATCTGTAATGGAATCTGATGCTCTTCTTTAATATCTGTAGATAGCAACAGTGTATTCACATATATAAAATAAATAAGTAAATAAATATATATTTTAAAAAGAAGAATGTATTGTGGAAATATTAAGTTAAAATAGTAGAATTTATCTTCAAACTAAAAATAATTCCTTTAAATTAAAGATTTAACACTGAGTCTTAGGAAGCATTTTGATATCATATATTTCAGTAGTTAATCTAATTAGTTTCCCACTTGTGATATAATATTTTCATGTATATGTATGTCTGTCTGTCTGTGTGTCTGTGTTTGGTATGCTTTTCTTGACACTAAAGCAGAGATGAATATCTACAACCCCCCTATTTTTAAATTAGGTTTATTTATTTGTCTTTTTTTTTCTAATTGACAGACTAAAATACTATCTTGAATGTATGGGTTCTAAGTAAATAGGCCTGTAATAAGAAGTCCTTTATTCTTAGTCTCCAGGCTTTGCCTTATTTCCCCTTAGGCATTTTTTAGATTAAACCTCCAGGATAAAAACTTCAAGAATAAATGAAATACTGAAAAACATTATTCCTTGGGCTGAGTTTTATCACTATGGCATGATCACTGTCATAGTCCTTGTCATTTCTGCCCTTTGAGTAATTCATAAATTTAGTAATCCACCTAAAGAGGCAAAAACTATCCTTTGTTGTGCTTATTTCAGTTTGCACTCTAATCGAGTCGTGTAGAGAAATTACATTCAGTAATTTATTTTTATCGATATTACCAAAAAATATCATTTTGATTTTTGATTAGAATTTTTACCTCAATGCTAATTTCCTGTTAAGTCTCTGAAAGTTCAAAATTAAATGGAGTATGTCTTTTACTTCAACTCCATCTGTTTAACATTTTGCTTTAGCTAATGTATGCTTTAGTTCGGGGCTTATAATGCCAAGTATTAAGACATAAATTGCAGTAGCTTAGAAGCGTTGACAAAGAGACATGCAACAACAAAGTACCAATGGAACAGGAGAGAGGATGGAGAGAGGAACTGAAGGCTATAAAGCATCATCTGGAGATTGACGTTGTAGTGCTGTGCTGCACAGTTTTTTGTCTAGATACTCACACAGAGCATGCATATGGACAGATGCACTTTTTCTCATAGTAAACTGAGAGTCAAATCTATGTGCACTTAATACCTGAGTTTCTAATGTATAGAAGAAAAACCTCTCTGAAAGGACACAACACTTTCCTGCTTAGAGAATAATCCAGCAGTGTGTAGGGACAGTGTCTATCAGGGAAATAACAGAGAAGCAAAACTCTTTCAAAATACACAGCAAACAAAAGTTGTACAAAAGAAACCATACGCTAAAATGATAAGTGTGCACAAAACATGCAACTGACAGAAGCTGCATGTCCAGAATATGCAATAATTTACATCAGTAATAAAGACAACCTAAGCTATGGCAATAATAGCACATTCAGTGCCCAACAGAGAGGAGCATGAGACATCCACACACACCAGAACACAGAAAAGGAAGACTTACATCAAGTTCCAGGAAGGATGGGGGAACACACATTCTCTTGTTCTTGGAGATAGTGACAATTTTTATTTGTATAATAATCTTTGAGAGATGTTTTGGTAGCACTTAATAATGCAAAAAAATCTAAACAGTCGAATCAAAAGACATAGTTAGATACTGCATACATATGTATATCTTATATAAAACCAGTTTACTTATACTTCATGTTTGTTATATATAGCTATACATATTCAATATAAAGTCATACATGTAAGTTTATGCTTATATATTTCTAATGTATATGTGTATACATACACACATATGTAGGCCTGTATGTATATATACATTTGGTATATTCACCTGTTTTTATACATATTTTGCATACCTAATATAAACCACGACATGCATATCTTCAGTAAAAGGTTATCATAAAGGAATACTTATGGAGCCATGATATGTAAGAGAGGCTGTGACCCCTTGGATTAGGCAATGGACATACCCAGATACCAAATCCTCAGCACAAAGAGAATTTATTAACCTAGAGCGGAAAATGAAGGCCTGCCTGGGCTGAAAGGCAGACAGTAAACAGCAGGAGCAGCAGCAGTAGTATCAAGTTTTGTTGATAGAAGTGGGTTATTAAGAAGAAAAGTGTGAAGCTGTACTATAGAAAATTGTGACTCTGGGTCCTCCAACATTTCAAAAGCCAGTGTATGTCTCTTCAGTGCTAGATAGATTCCCCTAGCCTTTACTGTAACTTTCATTCATGTTCTCTGAAATGGTATTAGGAACAATTTCTCACATCTGGATTGCTCTGTAAAACCAGACAGTGGTATTTTCAAGAGCCCATGGTCCTGTAAGTCTAACCAATGTGTTTATTTATGGTGATTAGCTTTTTCTTTTTTCATTTTTAATTAGTTTATCAATATAAGTCCTAATTATTTTTTTCTATTTGTCAGTTTCTGAGAAAATAATGATTTCTCTTTCCCTTTCTACAGGTTTATTTATATTCATACCTAAAATCATTTTTCTTCCCATATGAATTAAATTAATTAGTACAGTAATAAAGCCCTGTTATCTGGAAGTATTTTCTTTACCACTGGACACTTTGTGTCCAGTACATCCTGAAAGGACTGAACTGAAGTAATAGTAGTTTTCTTTTGTCTTAGACTGAATATTAAGTCAAGTTATATATGAGCCAAGTCAGAACATTCCAGGTTTTTTTCTATTGATTCTAAGAGGTATTTTCAATTCGCACAGCCAAATGTAAATCTCAAAGATAATAAAAAACACAATATTGACACACGGGTCAGAAATTATCAATGAAATTCTGTTTTTATGTGCAGTTTTCACTGGCCTTCTACCCAATTTCAGTGCATCACTTCTTCCTTGCTCTTGGCTGAGTATAGCCAGGAAAAGGGATCATCTATTTGATATACAAGATACTCTTTCATGAATGACAGTTGTTCTCTCATTTATGATCATTTAAGTTTCCAGAATCATATAGTCTGTCTTGAAAAATAACTTAATATGGGGGTATTTTTGATGCATGAAAATAGCATGACAATACATTATAATCTCAAGAGACAGTCTTCTGTGCCTCCACATATCTTTTTGCACTAGACATATATGTAGATGAGGGCTAGTGACTCTCATGGATTTTATCACTGATACTGTTACTCTAAGACCTGGACTCACTAGATAGTACTTTGTATTTTAATCCCACTCAAAACTATAATTTTTCATGTCATAAATTACAAAGACTAGAGAAAAATGTGCAAATATAAACTGTACATGGATTCGCACTGGAATATAAAGCCATCTGCAGGTGCTGTGTTTCTCACTGAAGAAACCACAAAATACAACTTATTCCTTGAGAAGGCCTTTCATGGCAGAACTTAGGTCAATCCATTCTTGATCTTGTTACTAATAGATCATGGGGCTTTTTTTATGGTTTTATTTTCAGCATTTTAAGGGTATACTTCTTACAAACATTAGCATACCAGATAACTCTTTTGGGGGGTAGCCAAATAATGGCTATCAATAAATGATCAGGTTTGACCGAATGTCAAATAGATCAACTGCTTTGATTTATGTTTTGATAAAAAACAAAATATGAAATATAACATTGGATTCAGACAAAATGATAATAGGTAATTTTTTTCTTTCACCATGAATGGAGATGAATGGAGAAAGAAAAGACCCAAGTGGCAGATCAGCCACCCCAGGTTAGGTAACAGACATGGTGTTGTTCAACTTTAGTATTCAGTGGCTATTTATTAGCATGCTCTACTTTTCCTAGTGGATGTGCTGGTCCCATGGTGTAAGTGGGAACATTTAGAGATCAGATCATCTATATATTATTTCTGTTACTTAAGTGTGTGTGTGTGTGTGTGTGTGTGTGTGTGTGTGTGGTGTAAGTGGGAACATTTAGAGATCAGATCATCTATATATTATTTCTGTTACTTAAGTGTGTGTGTGTGTGTGTGTGTGTGTGTGTGTGTGTGTGTGTTTGTTAGAGAGACAAAGACAGAGTGACAGAGACAGAGAGAGAGAAAGAGACTTACTATGTTGCTCTGGCTGTCCTAAAGCTCACTGTGTAGACCAGGACAATCCTGTTCCTCCTGGGCCAATCCTGAATTCAGAGAGCTCCTCTTAGCGCTTCGCCCCCATGTTGGAATAAAGGGTTGTGCCAGCATAATTTTTAAAATGTAGATGTGACACCACCTACATTGCTTTTAAATAATAAGCTTAAGTTTCTTTTGCTCTTTGCTAGCTCAGTTTCCTTGACAGTAGAGCTTGGGTCTTTGGGTTTCATCAGTTGTGTGGGTTTTGACTAACAGCAGAGTTATTTGTGCCATTGTCTCTCTGCAACTAGCATTAATAGTATTCAGTGTTTCTCAGAACTCTACTGGCAGGCCATGCTTCTAGATGTCCTGTAGTTTCTGTTCTACAAGGCTTTGTTTCATCGTTTCAGCCTCTGCAGGATTTGGTACTCAGAGTCTCTACTGCTAGTTTTGAGTTTTTTCATAATAATTAGTTTTGATTTACCTACCTACTAAAACACCCTCTACTCACAGTATGACAATTTCTAATTTTAACCAATTAATATAAAAATTTCATGATATCATTTTTTCTTCATATGATGTGTATTTACAACCATTTCTTTATGTATTTATTAGTTGATAGATATCCAGGATGATTTCATTTTCTGGCTACTTTGAATTGAGGAACTATAAACTCAGTTTTTATTTGGGGCATTTTATATGTTTATTTCAATGTCATTTTTATTTCATTCTGTTTAAATTGTTTATCTCATTTTAGTTCAATTTTTGGACCACCTGTGTCTATGAATTGATTCATTTCTTCTAGATTTTTCAATGTAGTGAAATACAAACACTGAATTTTGTCTTAATGATTTTCTGGGTTTATTTACTATGTGTTGTAATGTCTATTGTTGTCATTTTATCTTCTATTTTATTAACAAGGTTTTTTTTTTTTTTTTCTCTTTGTTTTCATTAGTTTGCCAAAAAGTTTGCTGGATTAAAAAAAAACTTTTTTAAGAGAAGCACATCGTACTTTCTTCGGTTCATTGCATTTCTTTTCAATTAAATTTTATTTGTTTCTACTCTGATATTTATTTGTTCAATGATGCAGGTTATGGAATGTTCTTGTTCATTGAATGGAATGTTCTATAGAATGGAATGTTGGGTCCATTTGACGTATGATGTCATTTATCTCAGATGATTCTGTTCACTTTGTGTCAAGATGTCAGGGTGACCTGCTTTTTGGTGAAATTGTAGTGTTGAAGTCATCCACTGTTACTGTGTTGTGTTTTTTTCTGCTTTAAATCGAGAAGTATTTATTTTATGAAATAAGATGCACCTGTGTTCATTACATATACTTTTAAGGAATAACATCTCAAATGTAAATACAGAGTATCTAATAAAAAAAAGAGAAAATAATGTCAGTTTTTGATGGATTTTTTCTATAATCAGAAGAAAGTATCCATCTGTTGTATGATCTATGTTTTATAATTCACTTGATTTCAAAACTATTTTGCAATATGTAAGAAGAGTGAGACAAGTTTTATGTCCTTGTTACAACTATCTTCCCCCACCCCTACTTCTTTAGCCCTATGATTCCATCTATTTCTGGAGCAGATTTCTTGAAGATATAAAATAGGCAGGCTTTGCCTTTTAATCTAAGCTGATGGGTTGAGACCAAATAAAAAGCATCCATACACCCATCTATGTTTATCCTATTTTTCTTTCCTAGGGAGAATCATCTATTTCTTCCCCAGTCACTTACTGTAAGCAAAAGTCTGTGGTTCAATAGATTTTAGATTGATTACATTGACCGAAATGTAATGTCTACAAACAAACAATTACTATATTTGTCTTTCTGCATTTGGGTTTCCTCATTAAAGATGATTTTTTTTAGCTCCACTCATTTACCTGTGAATTTTATTTTTTAACAGTCAAGTGATACTTCATTTGTCAGTGTTCTATTACTGTGAAGAGTCAATATTACTGCCCAACTCCTATGAAGGAAATCATTTGATTTAATTGGGGCTTGCTAGAGTATCATAGTACATTATCTTTATGTCAAGGAGCATGACAGCACTGCAGGCAGACATGGTAGCTACAAGTTCTACATCCATATCTTCAGGAAGCAGAATACTGGTACTGTCTAGTGACAAAAACATTCAAAACTATGGGTCTATGGAGGCCATTCATATTTAAACTACCATATCCATTGTATAAACATACACATTGTCTTCATCCATTCATCTTTTAAAGTATATGTTGTTTTTAATTTCTAACTATTATGGCTAGAATAGCAATGGACTTAGTTGAGCAAATAATTCTGTATTAGGATGAAGTATCCTCTGGGTCGATGCTCAACAGTGCTAAGCTACATCTTGAGGTCAGTCTATTTTCATCTTTAAAAAGCTACAACCCTGAATTGCATAGTGGCTCCCATCAACAATGGAGGGGTATTCCTACTGCACATCTTTTCTGTGTGTGTTGTCCCTTCTTTTGTTTCTCTTACACCATTATAATGGGTATAAGATAAAATATAAAAGTACTATTGATTTGCATTTCTCTGATGAGTAAGAATGTCACAGATTTTTTAAAGTTCATTTCAGCTATTTGAGTTTTTTTCTTTTGATGTATCTTCAGCAGTTCTTTTATTATTCAGATTGTTTTAGTTATATTGTTTGTATATATATGTATATATACATGTGTGTGTTTCAATATAAAGCTAAAAATTGTTCTTCTAAAATTTGTGAATAATGGTGATGAAATTTTTATGTGGATTACATTGAACTTGTAGATTACTTTTGATAAGATGCTTATTTTTCTTTCATTAATCATATTATTCCATGGGCAAGAATGATATTTTATATTCTAATATTTTTTTTAATTTCTTTAATTCAATGTCTTAAAGATTTTATCATACAGTCTTATCACTTGCTTGGTTAAAGTTATCCCAAGATACTTTATATTATTTCAGGAACTTGTAAAAGGTGTTGTTTTCATGATTTTGTTTTTAGTTTATTTAACACTTAAATATAGGCAGACTAATGATTTTTATGAGTTTTGTACTCAGCTACTGTAGTAGCCCCTTATACCTTAAGAGGCCCTCAGATCTTAGCAAAACTTTTGCAATGGTAGTTAAACCTCGTAAAGTAGGATAAAGGCAGCAATAGCTGCCAAAACACAAATAATCTTCGTATTTTTTGTAAAGTCCCTAAACATACTCATTTTGCTTTTTGGCTAACTGTTTACTAACTGAGGTGGGTTCGCTGAGAATTTTTCATCCTTAAAAGCTTACTGTGAAAAGGATTCAGATCTATATTTGTTCCAAATACCCAGTGTAGTTGACAGCCAACTAATAAAAACTTTCAATGCGCTTAAACTTTTGTGAGGGTTCTCTGGTTGATATCTTTTATCATTTCTGGGAGTCCAAGCAAGATACTTGGAGTCTAGACCTTGGTGCTCCTAGGAGTGGGAAAGAGTTGTCAAGGAACTCTTTGGGGTTGCACATGAGATGTTCCAGGGCCTCTGGAGTTCCTCTGATCAATTCCTGCTCTATGCCTTAGTGAGATCTGATACTTTTTCCCAATAAGGTTAAAAAAAAACCCCAAAGTTACCTGTTTTGCCATTTCTGTAGATATGTGTTGTTAAATCGCCCTTTGTTTAGGACTCAAAGAAGAGGTTCTCCTCTGCCTCTAATATCGTTTCTGGGAGCTGCGTTAGTTGTCACTGGACTCTCCTTGTCTGTTCAGATATGTGAATGAATAATGGCCTGTAAGTATACAGCTAAAAGATTGATACATGGTGAACAGTGCCTTGGGGATCTTTTTAGGAGGTTCCAGGAAAAAGGCAGAGGGTTTCTTGCCTCAAAACAATTTTCTCCCTATGTTGTTCTTGGATGTCATTTCATGACTCCCATAATAAATTTTTATATTAAATTTATACATGTTTTTGTGTGTCAGAATATGGCTATAGAACTCAATATTCTTAGTGTACAGTGAATATGGCCTTCTGTCTTACTTTTGTATATATATCCCACATATAATCTATAGACCATGACAGAAAACTGTATTCAAATTGGTCTGTCTCCAGAAATTACTACAAAAAGGCTGATCTGTCAATATTTAGTATATGCTTACTGGCATTTATTTATGTGGTTTTCTCATCATGTTTTTATGAACTTGAACAACTTTCCTTATATCATTTCTCTCTTTGTTACAGTCCTGTAAAATCTACACTGAAACTGTAGTCAGTCACATTCTTTCATGTCCACAGATCCAAGATCTTGTAAACACTGATCTGTGTAAGTCGGTGAACGTAGACAATGACCACCCATGGGTGTCTTCACTGTGTATGTCTCTGTGTGTTTCTCTCAGTCTTGTCTGTTGAATAAACAGTTTAAGAATGGGACATGCAATGAGCCACAGGGGTGACTGTGTCTGCTGTTGCCTACTTCCTGCGGGTTCCTGAGTGACACAAAGCCAGCATGTGTATCATATATCCCTTACAATGGTGACTGTAGAGGCTATTGCTGTGGTAGAGGTGATTCATACTGAGGCAGTGGTTCCCAGGCAGCTACAGTAGATTTGTAACATGGCAACTGGAGACCTTGGCCACCCCAACCAGTTTCTCTAATTAGACTAGTGTCTTTCTCTTGTGTAACTCCTCTCAACACCACCAGCTTAAAGCCTATGCCCTCTTATTGCAGACCTGAAATTTTTTGGCTCAACTAGGTGGCCCAGATAAAATAAAAGCCTCTGCCCATTCTCTTTGCCCCATATGCTCAAAAAGGGATGAGTTCTTGGTGTTATCCCAGGTATCTCACTGGAATCCATACTAGAGGAACTGTCTACAGAAAACATTGTAACATGAACTTTATAGGGATTAAACCCATTGTTCACGAGTATCAGTATTTGTTGTTTCATGGACACCTTCTCTGGATGAGTGAAAATCTATTCCACCAGAATGGAGGAGACAGCTTCAATAAGTGCTCTCGAGCACACACACACACACACACACACACACACACACACAAATCTTTCAAGAGTTACTTGGGTTGCTCCTCACACCTCTCCTTGGGGTCTGAAAATTGTTCAGCTCTTGTGGTCAAAGTTTCCTTAAATCTGACATTGTGCCTATAAAGCTCAGGGTGGGGGGGAAAACAAAACAACAACAAAAACAAACATTATGTATGTCTTTCAGGCCAGAAAAAAAATTGAGTGAGTTTTCTACACATTGTTCTCCTAAATCCCAGGTACATTGCATAGCAAAATATTCACTGTGAAAATCTATTCTCTTCTTAAGTCCTGACTTCAAGTCCCTACAAGAGATTCATAAAACTATTCATCAGATTGTTGAATAGGCTGTGCCCTTGCCACAAGTTACAGCCTGGTGAGCTTATATGGGTTCAGTAGATACTGACCCACTGCCTGGAGCTAATGTGAAAAGGCCAAGACACTGTGGTTCCTACCACCCACACAGCAATGTCGATACATGGTATCACTCTGTACACCTACTACACTCAGCTAAAAGAGACTACAGAAAATAAAATGGGCTAACACCCGGTTCTCCAAACTCCAAAAGATAATCCTGATATAGCCCCTGCAATTATTGTTGTCCTATTTTGTTCTTTAGCCCCACAATGTCACAAATAACATTGTAACATTGGCTTATAACAACTTTAAAATGATAGAAGCTGTGGAGCTCATAGCCAATCTATCCACCAAGACTCATCTTCAAGAAAAATGTCAGTAAAGTCTATAGACTATAAGGGAATGACTTGCTTACTTCTGGGGAGAAGTATACCCCTCGGTTTATGGGTTCACCTGCACATAAAAGGGGTATCCAATATATCCAGTACTACCTCTCCTCATCCTGAGCTTGTAGACACCAAGCCAATATCATTGTGCTCAGCGAAGTTTCAAAACCAAGTCCCCTTGATTCCATTATATTTCTAAAAGAAAAATCATCTATGGCTATGAACAATGCCATCTCGTACTATATAGTTTACCCAGAGTGCATCTCCTAAATCACTTGCACTGGAGGATAACCCACTTTTCTATGTCCTCATGCATTTTATAACACAGATGTTTATTCATAATTGCAAGGTCCACCTAAATCTAAATTCTGAGCCCCCCAATGCAAAGCAAGATATCCCCATTTTCATTCCTTTATTTGTGGAGGCAGGTATAAATGGCTTTACTGAAGTATGAACTTAAGCCCTCATTATAGGCAATACAAATTTTTAAAAATGCAGTGTTTAAATAGACAGAGACCCGAGACATTGAGAAAATTCTGCTTCCCATCTGAAAGTCCAGTTAACTTCTTTAGCCAAGGTTGTTCTTCAGAAACCAAGAGGATATAGTATCTCTTCTTTATGGAAGAATGTGGATTCTGTCCGTGGCAATGGGAGAAGCTTGTTGCTTTTATTCAAATTAGTTAGGAATAATTAGAGACAGTTAAGTCATGGTCAGGAACAACCTTTAGAGAAGAACAAGGAGAATAATTTTGTTGTTCCAGTCCCTTTAGTTAACATACAGCTAAGACTGTACCATTAATCCTTTGGCTCCTAGTTCCCACTACAGGACCCTGCTTACTCAACTGGTCCTTTTTGTTTATAATACACATTATCACCAGTACTTTTGTGTTTAATTTTTGTCTGTATATCTTTTCTATTGGTAAGAGTAAGGTATTGAAATCTCCTGCTGACAGCATGTGAGGATCAATATGTGATTTAAGCTGTAATAGTTTCCTTTATGAACTTGGGTGCTCTTGTATTTGGAAAGCAGAAGGTAAGAAATGAATTGTCAAATAAAACAAAACAGAATCTCAGTGTCTTCTTGGAAGATTTTTTCTTTGATGGGTATGTAGTGTCTTTCTCTGTCTTTTCTGATTAGTTTTGTTTAGTGTCTATTTTATCAGGTATTAAAATGGACATGCCAGTTTGCTTTTTAGGTCTATTTGCTTGGAATGTCTGTTTTCATCCTTTCTATATGGTCATGATATCCCCTTGATGTTAAGCTGCTATTTTTGGATTTGGTAGAAAACTAAATTCTATTTTCACATTCATTATATTGGTCTGTGTCTTTTTCTTGTAAAATTGATATCACTGATGTTGAGGTGAGTTTTATGTCTAATTTTATGATAAATGTTGGAGAAGGTACCATGAGTTGCTGAGAAGACTGTATATTCTTTTGGTTAGGGTGAAATGTTATGTAGATATCTGTTAATTTCATTTGGTTAGTTTCACTGTGTCTTTAGTTTCTGTTTCCATGATCTCTCCATTGGTGAGAGTGAGGTATTCAAGACTCCCACTATTATTTTCTGATATTCAATAAGTGCTTTAAGCTTCAATAACGTTTTTATAACAAATGTGGGTGCATTCATATTAAGGGCATAGATTTTCAGAATTGAGAGTTCACCATTTTGTTCTTTTCTTTTGTTGAGTATGAAGTGTCGTTTCCCATATCTCTTGATAACTTTTGGTTGAAAATCTATTTTATTAAATATTAGAATATCTACTCCATCTTGATTCTTGGGGGGGCATTTTGCTTGAATTTTTTACACTCTTTTAATCTGAGGCAGTATTTGTCTTTTTCACTCATGTGTTTTCTGTCTGCAACAAAATTCTGAGTCCTGCTTATGTATCCAATCTCTTAGCCAATGTCTTTTTATTGGGGAATTAAGTTCAATGATGTTGAGAGATATGAAAGATCAGTGATTGTTGGTTCCTATGATTTTTGTTGTTAGTGGTGGCATTGTGTTTGTGTGTTCTAATTTTGGGGTTTGTTGTGAGATGATTAATTTCTTGGTTTTTCTCCTGCATGTAGTTTCCACCTTTGTGTTTGAGTTTTCCTTCAAGTATTCTTGTAGGGCTTGATTAGTAGAAGGTTATTGTACAAATTTAGTTTTGTCATGGAATATCTTGGTTTTTCCATCTATGGTTCACGTTATTTGGGGTATAGTAGTCTGGGCTGGTATTTGTGTTTTTTTAGGATCTACATGACATCTATCCAAGATCTTCTGATTTCTAATATCTCTATTGAGAAGTCTGGTGTAATTCTGATAGGTCTACCTTTATATGTCACATGGCCTTTTTCCCTTACAGCTATTAATATTTTTCTTTGTTTTGTTCATTTAATGTTTTGATTATTATGTGACAAGAGATATGGTACCTTCTTTTTTATTTATTTGTTTGTTTGTTTATTTTCCTATGGTATCTTTTTTTCTCTTTTTAATTAGATACTCTGTATTTACATCTGAGATGTTATCCCTTTACCCCACCCTGCTCCCATAACCCTTCCCCCTCCATTTTCCTTCACAAAGGTGCATTCCCTTCTGATCTCCCTCTCCACCACATTGCCTATGCATTTCCCTATATTGGAAAAACATGCCCTGTCTGGAACTAAAATTTCTTCTCACATAGATGTCAGACACTGCTATCTTCAGCTACATATACAACTGGATTAATAGGTCTCTCAAATTGTGCACAAAGGTTGGTGTTTTACTCCATGGATGTTTTGCAGAGTTTGGTTGGTTGATAACATTGTTATCTTCCTATGAGGTTGCAACCCCTTTCAGCTCCTTTTGTCCTTTCTTTCACAACCTCATTGAGATCTGCTAGTTCAGAGCAATGCTTAGCTGCAAGCATGCTCAGCTGTATGTATATGACTCTAGCATTGTCCCAGAGGGGGCATCTCTTTCTGGATCCTGCCATTAAGTACTTTTTGGGATGAGCTATAGTGACTGGATTTGGTGACTGTATATGTGGTGGATCCCCAGGTGAGGTAGCTTTTGAGTAATCTTTCCGTCAGTCCTTGTTCCTCTATTTGACCTTGCATTTCGTCCCATCAGAGTTTAGTTCTCTTTTTAAAAAGGACTGAGACATCCCCATTTTGGCATTCCATCTTTTTGAGTTTCATGATGTCTGTGAATTGTTTCATGGGTATTGGGTATTCAGAGCTTTCTGGGGCTAGTATATGTTTATCAGTGAGTGCATACCATGTGTGTTCTTTTGTGACTGTGTTACCTCACTCAGAATGATAGTCTCTAGTTTCATCCATTTGACTATGAATTTAATGAAGTCATTGTTTATAATAACTGAGTAGTACTCCATTGTGTAAATGTACCACACTTTCTGTATCCAGTCATCTGTCGATGAACATCTGGGTTCTTTCCAGCTTCTGTCTATTATAAATAAGGCTGCTATAAACATGGTGGAGCATGTGTCATTTTTATGTGTTGGAGCATCTTTGTGGTATATACCCAGGAGTGGAATAGCTGGGTTTTCAGGTAGTATTATGTCTAATTTTCTGAGGAACTGCCAGGCTAGTTTGCAGAGTGGTTGTACCAGCTTACAACCCCACCATCATTGGAGGAGTGTTCCTCTTTCTCTACATCCTTGCCAGCGTCTGCTGTCACCTGAGTTTCTTTTCTTAACTATTCTAAATGGTGTAAAGTGGAATCTCAGGTTTTTTTTTTATATTTGCATTTTCATGATGATTAGGGATGTTGAGAATTTCTTTAGGTGCTTCTCAGTTGAGATTTTTTTGTTTAGCTCTGTAACCCATTTTTAATAGGATTATTTGATTCTCTATAGTCTAGCTTCCTGAGTTCTTTGTATATATTGGACACTAGCCATCTATCAGATATAGAATTGATAAAAATCTTTTCCCAATCTGTAGGCTGATATTTTGCCTTCTTAACAGTGTCCTTAGCCTTACAGAAGCTTTGCAGTTTCATGAGGTCCCACTTTTTAATTCTTGATCTTAGAACATAAGCCACTGGTGTTCTTCTGTTCAAGAATCTTTCACCTGTGCCTATGTGTTCTAAGTTCTTCCCCACTTTCTCTTAAAATAGTTTCAGTGTACCTGGTTTTATGTAGAGATCTTTGATCCCCTTGGACTTGAGCTTTGTACAAGGAGATAGATAAGGATAAATTTGCATTTTTCTGCATGCTGACTGCAGGTTGAGCCAATTCAATTTGTTGAAGAGGCTGTCCTCTTTCCATTTAAAGATTTTAGCTCCTTGTGTGACCATAGGTGTGTGGGTTTATTTCTGGGTACTCTATTCTGTCCCATTGACCTAACTTCCTATCTCTGTACCAATACCATGCCATTTTTAATCACAATTGTTTTGTAATATAGCTTGATATCAGGGATGGTGATTCCCCTAGAAACGTTTTTATTCTTGAAAATAGTAGTCGGTATTCTAGGTTTTTTGTTATTCCAGATGGATTTGCAAATTGCTTTTTTTGACTCTATGAAGATATGGGTTGGTATTTTGATGAGGATTGCATTGAATTTGTAGATAGTTTTGGAAAGATAGCCATTTTTACATTGTTGACCCTGCCAATCTATGAGCATGGGAGATCTTTTCATCTTCTGAGACCTACAATTTCTTTTTTCAGAGTCTTGAAGTTCTTGTCATACAGATCCTTAACTTGCTTAGTTAGGGTCACCACAATGTATTTTATAGTCTTTGTGACTATTGTGAAGAGTGTCAATTTCCTAATTTCTTTCTCAGCCCATTTATCCATTGTGTAGAGGAAGTTGGTTTATTTGTTTGAGGTAATTTTATAGCCAGCCACTTTGCTGAAGTTGTTTATTATTTGTAAAAGTTCTCTGGTGGAATTTTTGGGGTCACTTAAGTATACTATCATATCATCTGCAAATAGTGACATTTTGATTTCTTCCTTTCCACTGTGAATCCCATTGATTTCTTTTTGTTGTCTAATTGCTTTGGTCAGGAATTCCAATACTCTATTGAATAGGTAGGGGGACAGTGGGCAGCATTGTCTAGTCTCTGATTTTAATGGGATTGCTCCAAGTCCTATGGTATCTTCTCTGCCTGCAAACTTCTCTTTTATCTTTTGTATTTTGTTGGTGATGCTTGCATCTGTCATTGCTGATCTGTTTTCTCAGTTTTTTTTTTATCTCCAGGTCTGCCTCTCTTTGTGATTCCTTTATTGTTTCTATTTTTATTTTTGATCCTGGATGTTTTGTTCAGCTTCTTCATCTGTTTGTTTTCCTGTATTTCTTTAAGGAATATTTGTTTCCCTTTAAAGGGCTTCTGCCTGTTAACCCATGTTCTCTTCTATTTCTTTAAGGGAGGATATTTTGTTTTTTGTTTTGCTTTGTTTTGTTTGTTTTTGTAATTTTAATGTCCTCTACCATCTTCATGAGATGTAATTTTTCGTTCAAATTCAGCTTTTCAGGTATGTTAGGGTATCTAGGGCTTGCTATGGTGGGAGGACTGGGTCCTGATGTTGCCATGTTGCATTGGTTTCTGTTGCTTATATTTTGGTGCTTGCTTCTCGCCATTTGGTTATCTTTAGTGTTAACTTACCTTGCTGTCTCTGAATGGATCTTATTTCTCCTTTGGGACTGTGAGCCTACCTGTTAAGGATTTCCTCAAAGTCAAGCTGTCTCTGGATGTGGAAGGGGATCTGGAGTACAGGCTCTGCCCTAGGCTGAATTTTAGGCCATCCAGATATTATATTTGAAACTCTAAATTATTGAAATAAAATATTTCCCTGAAGTTAAAATCAGAAAATGTAGTTTTGTTAATTAATATAGCATAAAATATTAAAAATAAAAATAATGTATGTAAATTTCCTTTTCTACAAACAGCAATTTATTCATTCATTTTTTTTTGTCCTTATTAAGCGTACATTCTCTCCTCTATCTTAAGTATATCAGAGAAAATGTCCAAGAGAAAAAAAGAAAGAGCAAAACAATTCCTCTGGTTATATCAAAGGTGAAGAAAGCTATATTAGAGTCTGAATTTAAGCATCAATGGATTTTAGATGTTTGATATAATCTATTCCCTTATAATAGTTGCGAGGCATATATGATCATCCCCTCCAAGAGATGTACATATTTGAATACAATGCCATTCATTTTTTGGCAGAAGGCTTTACAGAATGCACCACCTAAAGCAAAAGTAATTTTGCAAGATATTTACTCCACAGATTCAGCAAGGAAAATGATTGGGAGACAGGATCAAACCACAAAATCCATGCTGAAAGGGATTATTTCACTGGAGAAAGTTATTGTGCAGTTCACAGGAGCTTTGAACTCCAGGAACCTTGGAGGTCATAGAGCCTTTGGCAGAGATCTGGAATATGGTGACTATAAGGCTGCTGACAAAAAGAGACTAACTATCCTTCAGAAAGGATTAGATTCACAGCAGTTAAAAGACTCGGATCAACTAGATTTGAGAGAACGACATCTGGAAGAAATTAAGCTTTCCCTGACAGATATAGTAGTTGAGAAATAATTCTGCATGCACAGATTCTTAAAACATTGGCAAGACTTTGTGATAGCTAATAACACACCACTTTCCTCTCAGATAAAACAGAATTCATTTAACATTAAGCCCAACAATGTTTTCTAACACTCCCCGTCTACGTGATTTTCACTGTATTAATCCTTATGAAAACTAGCATTTTGTTCCCAACCTTTTCTCCTGAAAGACCCTTTCTTCACCATCTGTGCAGAGAAAGATTTAATTTATTTATTCATTTTCACTCAAAACATTTCAAAGAGGGCTCAATGTTTCATACCCTCAACACATTACTAGATATTTTAGTTATGAGACCAGTATTACTTGAAGAGGTTCTCCTCACAAGAAGTAATTCATATTCCTAAAAGTCAAATTAGCTACACCTAATCATTTTATTTATAGTCAGAGGAAGAGACTAGTCTCATAGAGACTTAAAGTCCCAGGATTGGGTGTACATGCAGGAGAGCCCTCAGTTTCTAAGAGATGAAGGGATGGGGATGTGGGAAGGATTGTGGGAGAGGTAACTGGGCATAACCAGTGACCACGATGTAACAGAAATAGGTAAAAAATAAACAAATACATAAACAAATAACTAGTTAAATAAATAAAATGAGAGTCTGTATAGACAAATAAATAATAGTGATCACAACAAATAAATAATACAACTTGAAATGGCATGAATTAAGACAAATAAAAAATAACTATCAGAAATAGATTACTGAATAAGTACGGGTAAGCTGATGAGATTATAAATTAAGATATTTCACAAGTACTCTGACATTATATAAACTTACAAGTGTGCCCTGTATAACTGTAATTTAGAATTATACTCCTAAGCTCAATAAGAAGTCATACAAATATGTAACAAAAAAAATAAGAGACATTTATGCCAGAGCCGGCCCAGTTTCATTAGTACTGGCAGCCTGCCCACAGACTGCTAGGTGCACCGAAGAACCACAGGAGTGCTCTCCTGAGCGCGTCCACACTCCCTCTTCAATGCTTATCCTGGGAGAGATTGCCAAGAACTTTCAGAGTGCAGGTAGCACTGCTGCCTGGGAGCAGACTGCTCACGACCAAACCCAAAGCCAGCCCACTGCCACTGGAACTCACAGCCTACACAGAGAGCCAAACACCCCAGAGCAAACTCCCTCCAGAGAACATGGGCCCACAGACCCACAAGAGAGACAAGGTCCAGTCAGAGACAAAAACACAGCCGGATGTTCTTTGGCAAAAAGAAAGTGGTGATGGTGGCCTTAGGTCGAAGCCCATCTGACAAATATAAAGACAACCTACATCAGGTCAGCAAGAAGTTGAGAGGGGATGTTAGGCTCCTTTTTACCAACCGCACAAAGGAGGAGGTGAATGAGTGGTTCACAGTGTATACAGAAATGGATTTTGCTCAGGCTGGAAACAAAACAACTTTAACTATGAACCTGGATCCAGGGCCGCTGAAGCAGTTACCTCATTCCATGAAGCCACAGCTGAGGCAGCTGGGTCTGCCACTGCCCTCAAGAAAGGTGTGGTGACCCTGCTGTCTGACTGTGAAGTATGCAAGGAGGGTGATGTGCTGACCCCAGAGCAGGCCTGTGTCCTGAAACTGAATATGAGATGGCTGAATTCAAAGTGACCATCAAATACATGTGGGATGCCCAGTCGGGAAGATTCCAGCAGATGGAGGATGACCTGCCCGAGAGTGCGCCTGAGTCTGAGGGAGAGTCTGAGGAGGAGGACAGCTGATTCTAAGAACTAGGACTAAGGCCATCCAGCAAGTCCTTCATCTCTGCTAGACCCCAAGGACTGTTGTCACCCCTCTGGAGAGAGCAGCTATTTATTTTTCTATGGATAAAGACAAGGGATGGTGCTAAGGATTGACTTTGTTTCTATAAAGAATAAAACCTGTCTGCAGGGTATGCCCTGCAGACAGCAGAAGACTCTTCAGTTAAAAAAAAAAATCACCTAGCATCACTGATATAAAGATGGCAAGAGGAAAGTACAAGAACCTAAGAAACTAAATCCAAGACAAACTGGAAACATCAGAACCCAGTTCTCCCACTATAGCAAATAGTGTATATGCCAACTCACCAGCAAAAAAAAAAAAAAAAAAAAAAAAAAAAATTTGGACTTAAAATCATACATCATGATGAGGACGAAAGTCCTCAAGAAACATATATATATATATATATATATATATATATATATATATATATATATATATATATATATATATGAAGCACAGTTAAAGAAGTACAGGAAAGACAGAAGAACATGCACAAACATGTTGAAGCCCTTAAAGATGAAACACACATAAAAAACAAAAAAAAAAAAATTACTTAAAGAGCTACACTAAAGCACAAGCAAGCAGGTGAAGAAATTGAGAATAGAAATAGAGAGGAACAGCAGAGATCCAGGGACACAGGCCTGGTGAGATTGTGCTGTGAGTAGTCCAGGAGCGGAGAAGTGTGTACCCAGTTCTCAGAAAGTGTGCTTCTCCCCATTGGTTCAGGGAAGCAGGACCCTGCCTTAGGGTCTCTGTTTCCACCAGGCAGGCCCGTGCCTGCAGAACAGGTGCACAGGCCATCTGCCACCAGGAACAGATGAGATCCAGAGACACATGCCTGTTGAGACTGTGCTGAAAGTAGCTGGAGCACAGAGATCTGGGCCGAGGAACCAGAAAGCATATCCCACCATTGGTTCAGGGGAGCAGGTACTCTGCCATAAAGTCTTGGTTTCTACCCGGCAGGCCGGAAAGTGTGCCATATCCCCCACCCCCTGATTGGTTGAAGGGAGCAGGAACTCTGCCTTAGGAACTTGGTTTCGAAACAGAGGGCCCATGCTTGCAGAACAGGTGCTCAGGCCATCTGACACCAGGAACAGCGAAGATGCAGGGACATAGGCCATGTACACTGGAGAGATGGGATCCAATCACTGATCACAAGACCACTTAAATCACAGACAACAAGATGAAAGAGAAAGAACTTACCCCAGGGAAACCAAGACAACCTGGCAACAACAGAACCCAGCTCTCTCATCACAGCAAACAGCAGGATGCCAAAACTCCAGAAAAAGAAGACTCAGACCTGAAATCCTACCTCAAGATGATGATAGAGATCCTTAATCAAGAATGGGAGGAAAAGCATAAACAAATAGAAGATTTTAAAGAGGTAACAAGAAAAACATTGAAAGAACTCAAAGAACTAGAGGAAAACAGAACAAAAGAGATGAAGGAATTGATGAAAGAATTTAAAATGGAAGTGGAAACAATAAAGAAAACAATAAAAGAAATAACCCTAGAGGTAGAATACCTAAAAAAGACATCAGGAATCACAGATGCAAGCATCTCCAACAGACTACAAGAGATGGAAGAGAGAATCTCAGGGGTCGAAGACAACATTGAAAACATAGACAAAACATTCAAAGAAGATGAAAAAGCCAAAATGCTCCTACCCAAATTGTTCAGGAGATCCAGGACATAATGAGAAGACCAAACCTAAGGGTAATAGGAAGAGAAGAGGGCAAAGAATATCAACTAAAAGGCACAATGAATATCTTCAACAAAGTCGTAGAAGAAAACTTCGCTACCCTTAAGAATGAGATGGCCATGAGAATAAAAGAAGCCTTCAAAACTCCAAATAGATTGAACCAGGAGAGAAATTCCTCCCGACACATAATAGTCAAAACACCAAGAGCCCAAAGCAAAGAAAAAATACTAAAAACAGTAAAGGAAAAAGGTCATGTAACATATAAAGGCAGACCAATCAGAATTACACCCGACTTCTCAACAGAGACTATGAGAGCTAGAAGATTCTGAACAGACAAAATGAAGACCATAAGAGAACATAAGTGTCAGCCCAAGCTGCTATATCCAGCAAAACTCTCAATCACCATATATGAAGAGACCAAGATATTCCAAGACAAAACTAAATTTATACAATATCTGACCCAAAACCCAGCAGTACAATGAATTATAGACAGAAAACCCAATAAAAGGAAGGAAAATACATCCTAGTAAAAACAAGAAAATACCTAAGCAAGAAAACTAAAAGAAAGACACACAGGCACAATTCTACCCCTGAAAGCAAAAATAGCAGGAAACAGCAACCACTATTCCTTTATATCTGTTAACATAAATGGACTCAATTCTCCAATAAAAAGATATAGGCTATCAGAATGGATATATAAACAGAATTCAGCATTTTGCTGCCTACAGGAAACTTATCTCAAAGACAAAGACAGACACTATCTCAGAGTAAAAGATTGGGAAAAAAAACCTTTCAAGAAAATGGCCTCGAGAAGCAAACTGGAGAGGCAATTGTAATATTGAATAAAGTAGATTTTCAACTGAAAGTTATCAAAAAGATAAGGAAGGACCCTTTTTACTAATTACAGGGAAAATTTGTCAGGAGGAACTCTCAATTCTTAACATATATGCTCCAATTACAAGAACACCCATATTCATAAAAGAAACTCTACTGAGCTCAAAAAATAGATTGCACCCTACACAATAGTAGCCGGAGACCTCAACACTCTACTCTCATCAATGGACAGATCATAGAAAAAGAAATTGAACAAGGACACAGTGAAACTAACAGAGGTTATGAATCAATTGGAATTAATAGACATCTACAGAATATTATCATCCTAAAACAAAAGAAAACACCTTCTTCTCAGCACTTCTCCAAAATTGACCATATAATTGGCCACAAAATAAGCCTCAATAGATATAAGAAAACTGAAATACTCCCATGCATCCTATCAGATCACCATGGTCTATGGCTGGTCTTTAATAATAACAAAGACAACAAAAAGCCCATATACACATGGAAATAAACAATGCTCTACTAAACGATAGCATGGCCAAATAAGAAATAAAGAAAGAAATTAAGAATTTTCTAGAAAAATGAAAGCAAAAACAAAATACCCAAACCTATGGGATGCCATTAAAGCAGTACTGAGAGGAAAACTCACAGCTCTGAGTGCTTCCAAAAAGAAACTGGAGAGAGCATACACTAGCAACCTGACAGCACAGTTGAAAGGTCTAGAACAAAAGGAAGCAGATACATCCAAGAAGAGTAGATGGCAATAAATAATCAAACTCAGAGCAGAAATTGACCAAATAGAAACAAAAAGAACTATTCAAAGAATCAAAAAAACTAAGAGCTAGTTCTTTGAGAAAATTAACAAGATTGGTAAACCCTTAGCCAGACTAACTAGAGGGCAAAGAGAGAGTATCCAAATTAGTAAAATCAGTAAACAAAGTGAAGACATAACAACTGTTACTGAGGAAATTAAAGAAATCATCAGATTCTACTACAAAAGCCTGTAAGACAAGAACTTCAAATCTCTAAAGAAGAAATACAAGGAAAATCTCAGAAATTGGAAAGATCTCCCATGCTCATGGATTGGAAGGATCATCATTGTAAAATTGGTCATCTTACCAAAAGCAATCTACAGATTCAATGCAATTCCCATCAAAATTCCAACCCAATTCTTCATAGTGTTGGAAAGTACAATGTGCAACTTCATCTGAAATCACAAAAGACCTAGAATATAGAAATCCATCTGCAACAGCAAGAAAACTTCTGCGGGAATCACTATCCCTGACCTCAAGGTATATTACAAGGCAATTGTGTTAAGAACTGCATGGTACTAGATAAAAGATAGGCATGTAGATCAATGGAATAGAACAGAATATCCAGAAATGAGCCCTCACATATGTGTTCACTTGATTTTTGACAAAGAAGCTGTAAACATTCAATAGAAAAAAGTCACCCTATTCAAAAAATGGTGTTGGTCCAACTGGCACTCAGCATGCTGAAGAATGAAAATAGACCCTTTCTTATCTCGTTTTACAAAGCTCAAGTGCAAGTGAATCAAAGATCTCCACATTAAAGCAGGTACACTGAAATTATTAGAAAAGAAAGTAGGGAGAACCTTAGAACACATATGCACATGAGAAAATTTCCTGAACAGAATACCAAGGGCTTGTGCTCTAAGGTCAAATATTGACAAATGAGGCTTAATGACATTGCAAAGTTTCTGTAGGGCTAAGTACACTCTCAAGATAACAAAAGGGCAGCCAACAGATTGGAAAAAGATCTTTACCAATCACACATCAGATAGAGGCCTAATATCTATGGTATACAAAGAATTCAAGAAGGTAGATACCAGAAAATCAAACAACCCTATTATAAAATGAGGTACAGAGGTAAACAAAAAGTTCTCAATCGAGGAATATCAAATGGCTGGGAAGCATCTAAGGACGTGCTCGACATCCTTAGTCATCAGGGAAATGCAAATCAAAACAACCCTGAGATTCTTCCTCACACCAACAAGATTGGCTAAAATCAAAATATTCAGATGACATGCTGATGCTGGTGAGGATGCAGTGAAACAGAAACATTTCTCCACTGTTGTTGTGGTTGCAAACTGGTACAACCACTCTGGAAATCAGTCTGGTGATTCCTCCCAAAATTGGACATTGTACTACCTGAAGACCCAGTTATTCCACTTCTGGGCATATACCCCAGAGAAGCTCCAAAATACAACAATGACACAGGCACCACAATGTTTATAGCAGCCCTATTTATAATAGCCAGAAGCGGGAAAGAACCAAGTTGTCCTTCAGTAGATGAATGAATAGACATATTGTGGTATATTTACACAATGGAGTACTACTCAGCTATCAGAAACAATGACTTTACAAAATTCTTAAGAAAATGGATGCATCTAGAGAATATCATCCTGAGTGATGTAACCTAGTCACAAAAGAACAGACATAATATGCAGTCACTGATAGTTGGATACTAACCCCTGTAAGCTCTGAGCACCCCAGAAACAACTCACAGAGTATATAATATTTAAGAAAAAATGATAAAGCATTATGCTTAATCTTTACACACTAAGAAAACTTTGACTAATTCCAGGTTACATCTTGTTTTACAGGTACTTTATGCTCATTGTAACTAGTAAGATTTTAATGCATATCATACCTTTAAAAAAATCAAATACTGACAAAATGAATTCACATACTTTTATGCATAAATGCTTAAAACCTGGACATTTATCTTTATTTTTTAAAATAAATTTGTAAAAAAAATGTTAAATGCCCTTTAAGTATACCCTGAATGAAGTCTCTCAAGCAGAAAGCTGTTTATGTGAATGTTTGTTTGTACAAATAACTCTGTGTTGACAAAAATAGTGCCACAAACACTGTGGTGAATCAGGTATACAGATCTACTGTGATTCATGACCACATAATTATTGCATTACATAAAATTAAATTGACACCTTTACCTCTATGTCACTCTGTATGCGAAAAATTGGGAAACCAAATTCTTTAATTATGAATTTAATAAAAATATTGCATATTACTTAAAACTGTGCATTTTTACTGAGAAGAAATGTCTTCTCTATGGAATATGAATGCGTAATGTCAAGAAATGTTCAAAGTCCTTAGTGATCGGAGACATGCAAATCAGAATGACCTTTAATAAAAATGGCTAAGATCCAAGTCTCAGGTGACATCACATGTTGGCAAGGATGTGAAGGAAAAAAGGAAAATTTTATTGTTGTTGCGATTGCAAAATGGTACCACTAATCTGGAAATCAATTTGAATGTTCCTCAGAAAATTAGAAATAGATCTACCTAAAGTCAAGAAATATCACTCTTGAGAATATACACAAAATATGCCCCACCATACCACAGGAGCACATGTTCCCCTATGTTTGTAGTGGCCTTTTTTGTGATAGCCAGAAGCTGGAAACAACCAAGATATCCCTTGATAGAATAATGAATACAGAAAATACGGTGCATTTGCACAATGGAGTGCTACTCAGCCATTAAGAACTAGGACATCTTGAGTTTGCAGGCAAATGAATGGAACTAGAAAATATTACCCTGATCGAGATAACTGAGACCCAAAAAGACAAGAACAGTATGACTTCACTAATATGTGGATATTAGACAAAAGAAATAAAATACAGAGTATCCAAGATACAGTCCAGAGAACTCAAAACTTCAACAAGCTGAAGGGCCCTTGTGAGGAAGCCACAGTCACACTTATGAGGGAGAAGAAAGCAACCACATGGGAGTTGAAAGAGAGGGACTTTGAAGGGAAAAGGGACGGGGGATAGGTCGAAGGGAACATGGTCTGGTATTAGGTGGGGGAAAGAACTGAAGGCCTGAGGGCCAACAGAAAGAATGGAAACCTCAAGAAGTAGCCATCCTAGAGAGGTAGGAGGCAGGAGGTTGGAAGGATTCTCCAGAATGTACCAGAGGCCTGGGAGGTGATATTTATAGACATTTGTTTTTCTATACAGCTTTTAGTGTATGTAAGTTTATTTGTGTGTATGTCTTTAGAAAACAATAACCCTAAGGGTATAGTAGTGGCATGCATACCCTGACAGTAACCTAAAGTTATCTATTTATACCTTAGACTACCACAACTAGATTAAAATCATCTCTAGTACTGGAACCTGGACAAATAAATTGTGAAGTCATGGTCCTTTTAAAAAAGTATCTATAATGAACTATTTAACTCAAAACTACAAAGTATCTACAATGATTCTTTAAATTATTATTTTCTGATTACATCATATTCTATTTAAATAATGTACCATATATTAAATATAGTACATTCATTTGTATGTATTTATTTTATGATGTTTCTTCTTTTTGTGGTTCTGTTGACCAAGTAAGTAAAATATTTTACTTAAAATTTTATTTTCTATGGAAGTTGTGTGATGCTCATCATCTTCTTTGAAGTGGAAGTAGTTACTGCCAAGAGAAGACATGTATCATTGTCAAAAGGGGCTTAACTGAATAAAACATCTTTAAATGCCATATTATGTGGATTTCTGGAGTTTTGGAAGACCATCTAGTTAGTAAGTACATCTGAATTGTTGTATGTTGTTTGTTCAGATAGCACTCCACTAGCTGATTAGTCTAAAAAAAACTTGTCATAATTAACCAAACTACTAACTAATATGACTATGAGATTGATTGACTATTAAGTTGCAGTCTTTACTTACTCTTAACATCTTATATCAGATTTGAAAGGGACTAATGCTTCAAAGTCCACTTTTAAGAATTATACAGGTATAGCAACTCAAGTGAAAGTCGAAAATGTAATAAGTTATCGCAAAATATAACCTCAATTATAAATCAATGTACAAAGGTTTATACAAAAGTAATAGTTTCTGTTGTTAATAATGCTTTCTAGTTTAAAAGTAGATTCAGCAATATACCCACTTTTTCCTCTTTTCCAATCTTTTTCCTATATCTCCCCTGTTTTTTGTTCATCCCTTCTTTTTGTTTCACACAAACATCATATGGGTGAGAGAAAAATAATAGAGGAAAGAAAAAGAGAAAAAGATGTTCCTGAATTTAACCCTTCTATTTTGTTTTTTCCCTATATAAGACCATGACTCGTTGTAACCATTCCCCTTAAATGATGACAAACATCCATCATTCACTGAAAGGTCCAAACATATCCACTCCATCTCTTGGAAATGGAGCACAGTTGTCTTAAAATTGATTCCTTCTGAATTGATGCATTGCCTTTTTTTGGGAAGAGGGGCAAGAAATTTGAGAAAATGATTTCTTTTTAAGAAAGCCAGTTGTGACAGTTGTTGTACAGTCACTGTATGCTGTAAAAATGCAAGTTTACGTGAAGTCCTGGCTGGGACATTCTGTAACGGTGGACAAGTTGAGGTAATCTGGGTTCATCAGCTTTCTTTGTAGCTATCATGGAAGGAAGTTTAGATCAGGTAGGATGCTGTAGCAACATGCCTCAAGATTGCAGCATCCCTCACAGATGAGTCTTGTCGGGCTGCTTTTCTGGAAGTTTTTCTCTGTGAATGTATAAGCTCTTAGAGGTTAATACACATTTCTATATTAACATATGTATGGAATGTGCAATGTACACAAAAAAGTTAAGGTTGATTTTTCTGCTCTTAGATGAGCAGGTGAAAGACACCTGTCTTCCTTTATAAGTTAGTTTCGATTGTATAACGAAGCTGTACCTTATCTATGCCAATTGAAATGATGGTATGATAAGTTGTGAGGATTTTGTAGTCAATGATTTATTGGCTATAAATTCCTTAAGTTCTGCCTGGAGGTTTTTTTTTGTTTTTTTTTTTTTTTTTCTCAGAGCTGTTCTCTTATAGAGGAATCAGCAAACCGTATTATTGGACCTCTTTTGTCTTCTCTATTTCTTTCTACCTATCTGCAACCAAAATCTTCAGGGAGACCTCTCTAGGTATATCTGATTTTCTTACAAATTTGAAGAAATTCATAACTTTCTTTTACTGTATATGTGGAAAGATATACATAACCCCTCTCTCATCATATGCATAACATCTCTCTCCACACTTCCTGCCGAAGCCAGGGCATCCTTAATATAAACAGGCTGATTTTGTTCAGCCATGTATTCCATAATCCAGTGTCCTGTAGCAGTTTTTAATTTTTGCTTGTTAGCATTAAAAAAATTAAAGTCAATAAATCAATTGTGGCTGTCTCGAAGGACACAAGTAAAAGGAAATGTTCACAGGGGCAGAACTTTGACAGTTCACATGGTCATACATTGTTGTTTGAAAGAAGAAATGGACAGATGTATGATTTTTCACTGACTGACTCTAGCCAATCAATTGGCTGGATGATCAGGATTGGAAAATTTGTGAGAAAGACATCTGTGGAAGAAGTATGTGTATAGATCTCTAGATGCGTGAAGTACTTTAAGATACTTGAGTCCTTTGCTCATCAAAAGGTGACTTCAGCTGAAAAGGAATTCAATAATCATGTAGAGTTTGGCCATGTTGACAGAGATCAAGGTTCTCTATGGGCTGAACAATATGGGCTGTGACTTACCAACACTTACCTGGCTATAACTGCTGTTCAATGCCAGATGTGTCAACATCAGAGACCAGAACTGAACCACAGGTATGATACCATTCCTCAGGGTGACCAGCCAGTGACCTGGTGTCAGATTGACTGCATTGGAGAATTTCTTCTGAAGAAAGACAGAAGAAATTTTAGCTTACTAAAGTAGATACTTATGATTACGGATTTGCTTTTTCTACATACACACTTCACAGTCAGAGAAGTTCAACAGTTAAGCCACAATCATGAAATCCAATGGTCTTATGGTGCCCTCCATCATAAAGCAGCTAGTCTGTTAGAAAAATGGAATGATCTTTTAAAGACACATTCAGAGTACCATTTGGATGGCAGAAACCTGGAGTCCTAGGACAGGGTTCTCCAGGAAGCAGCAAATGCTTTTTAAATCATTGTTAAATACAGAGTATGCTTGCTCCAATATTCAGGGTCCATGAATCCAGTTCAAGAATCAAAGGGTGAGTAGGGGACAATTCTATTCATTGTCACTCTGAGTAACCAACTAGGAAAAATTTTATGCTTCCATATAACCTTAAGTTACTCAGACTTAGAAGTGTTGGTTCAGATGTGGTGGTGATGGGGTGTTCTTGTCATGAGGCACAACAGAAATTTTGCTGAACAGAATGTTCAGACTTTCTTCTGTCCACTTTGGTCTTCTGATGCTCTTAATACAACAGGATAGGAATGGAACAACAGTGTCAGGAGAGATAATTGATTTATATTAACATAGGGAAACTGGATTGATTATTCACAAGGGAGGTTAGAAAGATGTTTTTCTGGAATGCACAATATACACCAGAGTGCCTTGGTGGTACCATGTCCTATGATTAAAGTGAATGAAGAACTAAAATAGCCTAGTCGAGGATAGATGATAAAGAACCCAACACTTTCATCAATGAAGGTCACTGCTCCAGGGAAAGACTAAGACTTGCTCCAGTGTTTACTGAGAGCAGATAAAATACAATATCAGTAATATCATAAGGTAGTTATAAATATCAGCTAAAGATATATTACCAGTTGCAGAAATGAGGACTATAGTTGACTTGAGTGTTTTCATCATATTTTGTGAAGAATGTGTTTGTACAGATATTAGTGCTTTCTTTCCTTAACTTCTTTACTATGTGATCCTTGATTCCCTTTGGAATTACCTAAAACCCAAATGACTGTGAACACATCAAGGGATATTTTTCTTAATTAAATCATTTGAAGTGGAAAGATACTACTTCAAATCTGAATCTTTGGAGTAGCAAAATAAACTGTTAACTCAGATCATTTGAGGTAGAAAAATCAACCTATAATCTGGAACACATTTTTTTTTTTCATTTTTCTTTTTGCTCTCAACCTATATAAAAAAAAATGTTTGGAAGCTTATTCTATTATCCTGATTGCTATTATTCCTCATAATAAGTCTATTCTTTCTTTAAAATTAGAGTTCAGTTCTTCAGGATTTCATCACATACCCAAAAAGATGAAATATCTAGCCTTATGTACTGAACAACTAATAGTTCCAGGGACCAGCCATTCATAGGCAGTCATTGCCTGGACCACAGCCTGCAAACTGTTCTATTACATCTTTCTCTCTCTAGATTTATTATTTTCCTGTTCTCCTAAAATTCCTGGCTAATACATTGTTTTCTAATGCTTTCCACAATCTATGTTCTGTCTTCTCATATTTGTTTTAAACATAATATAAACAGTGTTCCAGGAATGCCAAACATTTCCAGTTTTGGAGTAGTAGCCACAAACAACACCATGCTGCAATAAAATTTTAGACTTTTTTAAAGCCAGTGAGTCTTGGATAAAAACATTGATATCTAAACAATTGTCTCTTCTTACCCAAACATCTACCAGAACCATCCATGGTATTTGCTGTAGAGACCAAGTAACAAAGCTCCAACACCCTTAAAACAGTCTTACAAGAAAAGGTAGGACTTAGATATTCTTATTACAGAAGTAGGAGACATAAGGCATCTCCTTCATGAAACCTCTTGTATCTGGGTTAATACTTCATCAGAAGTATAGGGAAATTCTCTGGGTACCAAATAAGGCAGAAAAATGCTTAAAGTTCCACATAAAATTGAGTTTAGGTCTCATTATAAAAGAAGGTTGTGGGTTTGGACTCAGATTCTACAGGCCATTTAATAATGTTTTCAGTTTTATGGATCCTGATTATTTAACCTTATCCTCTGACTTGTATCTTATAGATTATAGGCTATTAATTTCTGGATGATATCATCTTGAGCATGTCAACTATTACTGTCTATATTGACACTTTGTATGTGACAAGTTACACCTACTGACCTTCACATGAAGACACAGCCTAATCTCCAAACTCTTACAGGGACTGTCTCATCCTTCATCAGAATGTTGCTTTTTTCTTTATTTCTTAGTTCTTCAACCTAAAGACAGATTGGCAATGAGAATCTTTCCCTATAGTCGTCCTTGCTAAACTCTTAGTTCCAGAATTAAAAATATCTTCACTTCCTGTCAACAAAGTCAACCTTATTAATACATCCAGGGAAAATTGTAGAGATAAAAGAAAAAGAAAAACAAATAAAAAGCACCCAAAACAATATCTAAAAATAGTGCTAAACAAACAAACTTCGCAACAGTAACTTGGGGGCTTCTGGGAGAAATACAGTGTGAGAAATCACTGTTTTCTATGATATGGAATTATATATCACACCCATAGCTGGATCTCAATAGAGCAGTAGCTGGAATCACAGTTGCAAGTCTCATCCTCTGATTTCTTCTCAGCAGTAAAGAGCACCGATTGCTCGTCTAAAGGTCCTGAGTTCAATTCCCAGAAACCACATGGTGCCTCCTAACTGTCTGTAACAGGACTCGATGCCCTCTTCTGGTGTGTCTGAAGACAGCAGCAATGTATTCACATACTTAAAATAAATAAATCCTAAAGAGAGAGAGAGAGAGAGAGAGAGAGAGAGAGAGAGAGAGAGAGAGAGAGAGAGAGAGAGAGAGAGAAGAACATTCAGAGGTGTGGTGGTGTATTGACAATTTCAAAACAAATACCATGGCCTGGCTACTATTGTGTTGTTCTTAATTTATTTCTGTGAACATGGGGCAAAATATTCTACAATTCATCACAGACTCTCTGTCATGATGGTAATGAAACTTACACTACTCTGAATGGGCATTTAATGTCATAAACTGAATGTACAGTGGTATTAAGAAAGATTGTAGAGGGGATAAAGCTAACCCTTCTTTACCAGGCCTGTCAAATATTTAAATTATGCAGTTATGAGATAATAGCCAATGTATTAGACTATAATAACTTAACTACAAGACATGCTAATTGATCACTTATTTTAGGGGCAGTGTAAATTTAACTACAACATATGGTAATTGGTCACTTGGGGAGAGTAGAGACCTGCACCTTAATTTATTTCTGTGACAGTTAATTTAAATCAGAATAGAAGAAAACTGGCTTTATAAAGTGCCCCAAGTTAGGGACAATAAACTGTACTATGGTAATAGTATTTATATCCTTTGGGGGCCTAGCAACATTCTTTCTAACTTTGTTCATTCATTAAGTGGAGCATACAGGCCTTTGCCTTTTCAGTGGTGGTCATCTTCATGCTTCAGCCCCCTTAGTCCTATTAAACACACAAACATTGTAAAAACAAACCAAAAATGATGATACTGTGACTACTGAGCCATTTTAGAACACGGTTCTTCTCATCAGTACCTCCATGACAGACCAAGTTTACAATACCAGTAGCAATTAGCTTCTATAATTAAATCAACACAGAAGAAACTTCATCTCAGGTACCAACCAACCAACCAACCAACAACATAAACAAATAAATATGTTTGAAGGATTGAAATGATAATTATGACCCTTAAACACAAATTTCTTATTAATACAGGCAAGAAAAGCAAATTAGTGTGCTATTACAGTTTACATTAGCTTTCATATTCCTCCAAGCTAGTTTTATCCTCAAGATAATGTGGAAAGCTTCTGCTCTCATTTGGCCATGACCTACTGATTTAAAAACCTTAAAATCATCACATTTCCCAGATGTAAGGAATCAACGACAGAATCTGTGCTTTAACATCTCTCAGAATACTGACATCCTTCCACCTTACTTGTTGAGTAAATGTATTATGAATTCATAAATTTAGAAATTCATTTAAACAGACTATATGACTTTCTAAGTCTAGCCACATGAGGGAGCTCTGACCTAGACGATACACTCTGTAAGTGCTTGGTGAAGTTAATGAAAAAAAAAGACATTGACAAAGTTCGTATTTTCTGCTTTTACTGGGCTTTGTACTATTTTATGAAGCTTTATTTATTCTAATTTTGATTCTCTGACTCTTAAAAATGAGTTGGAAAATATTATTTTGAGGAAATAAAGTCACAGAATTTTTGTAAGATTTTTTCTTTCATCAGCATTGTAAAAGTTGCAGAAATTTGAGAGCACTCTCTATATATGGTTTTAAAAGCATAGGTTATAAAACAGTGCAAAAGAAACTGTGGATTTATAAAATATAACCAAATTATTAAGACAAAAATCAAACATACTTTTGTCAAATCTGTATTTCAGAACAATTTCAAAGTAAACTGGGGAGTTATAAAATACAAATGAGTTATTAAAACAAACATTAAACTATATTAAGGCTGTGGTTTGTCATTTGGTGAGATAAGAAATTTGGCCTGCCTTAATGTTAGGTCATTAGCTGTTTCTGGTGTTCCAAATTTTCCATTTGAGCATTGTAAAGTGAAAATACATTTTTGTTTGTCACATAATAGATATGGCCTTAAAGTCACAGCTTTATGAAAAATGACCTTTACGTATACATAAATAAATAAGTACTCTAATTTATCTATAAAACTATAATTTATTTTTGTCAAAATATTGCTTCTATTTACTGTAAACAAATTATTTTGTTACTCTAGACTAAATTATATTATATTTCTTACTTTCTTTTATTATTGCTACCCTGCATTATAACAAATTTGTCCCTAAGGTTGCTTGACCCCTATACAGTGCAATAACATTATTTTCTAATGAATAATTTTGTTTGCCTTACTTTTTTTGTTGTTACATATCTAGTTATTTATTACCAGGATTGAGTGTCACTGAGATGCCCTATTCCACCACAATGAACAGTAACTTTAGGAACGAAAGATAAAGCCAGGGATCTGTATCTGGTCATTGGTGAAGCCATGACATTGCGAACTATTCTGAAGGCAAAACATTTCTCTCTCGCTGAAGACTTTACTATAAACAATACAAATCAAGACAATCAAAACCAGAGGCATGTCATTTTCTTTTAAATTAAGACTTATTCAAGTAGGCTTTTCTATCATTAGTACAAGGGAAAAAGGCAGTTTTATAGATTTTTAGAAAGAGTATAAAGCCTTCTTAAAATGTGAATCAACCAGAGCCCTCTTTGGCTACTGCCCAGTGTTACCTTCTTAAGAGTGACAACAATCTTTGTGTTTTTGAATGTAATACTTTTTGCATTTAAATGTAGTATTAATATAAAATGAGTTTTATTTGAGACAGTCTATCCCTAGGCTGCCTTGAAATCTAGGATTTTCTGATGCATGGAAGGTAAGTATTCTGAAAAATGAGATACAATTTCATCACAAAATTTTATTTCTACTGTAAAATTAAATTTGGAGAAAAATACCTGAATTATATATCTCTTACCTGTTTGAAAATTTAAAAGATTAAATTTTGTCTGTTATTTCTAGTAGTACAATTCAAGTTCAGTGTGTCTTTTCCAAATTCAGTAGCTGAAAATAGTTAAAAGCTTAATGTGAAAGTTATAAAAATTAACAACTTGACTTTCAAGCAATTTTAGAAGTCACAAGATATATATTTTCTATAGGCCAAGCCTTTCAAAACTTACTATTTATTTCCTTATAAATATCAGTAATAGAATTAAAAGTCAATTTTTAGTTGGGATTAGAGGTAAAACTTATTTCTTTTTTCTTCTTCTTTTTAAATATTGGATATGGTCTTAACTTACATTTCAAATGCTATCTCCTTTCCTGGTTTCCTCTCTGGATCCCATCTCCCCTCCCCCTGCCTCTATGAGAGTGTTTTCCTACCTACCCACCCACCTCCCTGCCCTACACTGGGGTATTGAGTCTTCACTGGGCCAAAGGCCTCTCCTCTCATTGATGCCTGATAAGGCCATCCTCTGCTACATATGCAGCTGGAGCCATGGGTTCCTCCATGTGTATTCTTTTGTTGATGGGTTAGTCTCTGGGAGTTCTGGTGGCGGGATGTCTGGTTAGTTGATATTGCTGTTCTTCCTATGGGGTTGAAAATCCAATTAGCTCCTTCCATCCTTTCTCTAACTCCTTAATTGGGGACCCTATTCTCAGTCCAATGGTTGGTTGAGAGCATTCGACTCTGTATTTGTCAGGGTCTGGCAGAACCTCTGTTGAAACAGCTATATCAGACTCCTGTCAGAATGCACTTCTTGGCATCCACAGTATTGTCTGGGTTTGGTGACTATTTATGGGATGGATTCCCCATAAAAGGCATATAACAAGCAGATAAAAATATTAATTCATACATTATGTTAATAATGGGTAACCTAGTAATTATACTATGGAAATTTACAAATGTGGGTTGGAGAATATGCATTTAAAGTATAAAATTCAGAAATAATTTAAAAATTAAGAAAATGAGTGTAATAAATAAAACTCATTCTGGAGAAAATGAAAAATAGTTACTGACAACAGGGGATTGCTAAATTCCATGCTTGTTACCACTTCATGAAGCTTGGACACAGCAATGTGACTGTCTCTTAAGGTTCACAAAAAAATTCTTTAAAAGTGATATGACTAATTAGGTGACATTCTGCCATTAGGTTTATACTTCAAATGTTCTGTATAACTGCTCAGTGATCATTAATTGCTACCAACTGCTGGTGACTCATTTTTTAAAGTGAATACTCCAAACCAAACAAGAGTGAATTTTAATTGCATTAAGATGCAAAATACAAATGTGAGTGATTTACTGGAAAAAACATTAAAATTTATTTTTAATCTTTTTTTGTAAGGTTGCAAGAAAATGAATCAGAAATTGCAATGAAGAAAGCCACATTCTGCTATTCGATCTGATCCCATGAGCTAGATGCTAAAGGTTTTGATTGTGTATCAGGAGAAATGAAAGACAGTTATCTGCTCCAAAACTGGGTGCTTCATTCTTTTTCTTCTCATAAACTGTTTTGGCCTAACAGATGTCTGCCTATGAGCAGCAGAAGAGTTATGTGCACTGATGGGAATATTTTTTTGCTGAAGTCACTGTTGTTGCCTTGGGTAGGAAAGTGTAGAGCAAAACTTGTCACCAAGGGGCACCAGCTCAAAAGACTGAGCTTCTGGTGTCAAATCAGGTACTTAAGAGGAGGAAAAGCGACGGGGAGCAGCGGTGAGCCAGTGGTGGTCCATCGGTGATCCAGGGTAACCCGGACTGAAACAGCCCTGAGCCAGCAGTGGTCCAGTGGTGGTCCAGGGGCCCAAGATTGGTGAGGAATCATTCCAACTGGCCGGGGTGCAGAGAGATCTCTTCGGAGAGATCTCTGCCAAACGCTCAAAAAAGTGCAGTTCCCCAATTCCCCCTCCCCCCCAGCTCTGTTCAGGAAACCTGTGACCCAGCATCTGGCTGTTCCCAGCCGAACCATATAAAGTGCAGGGCACACAACCAAACCTTCGGCCACCGGGAGCAGCTATGAGCCAGTAGTAATCCAGAGGTGGTCAAGCAGTGATCCAGAGACTCAGGACTGAGTAGGAGGCTTTCTGACCAGCCTGGGCGCAGAGAGACCTCTACAGAGCAAAAGAAAAGAACAGTTCCACAGTCCCCCTCCCTGCCCCAGCTTGGTTCAGGGAACCAGTAACCCTGCATCGACCCAAGACTGACAACAAGATGGTAAGAGGAAAGGTTAAGAATGTACCTCAGGGAAATCAAGAAAGCCTGGCAACACCAGTACCCAGCTCTCCCAACACAGCAAACAGCAGAATATCAAACACTCAAGAAAAAAGACACAGACAAGAAATTGTACCTCAAGATGATGATAGAGATGCTTAAACAAGAACGGGAGGAAAAGCATAAAGAATTAGAAGCTTTTAAAGAGGAAACAAGAAAAACACTCAAAGAACTCAGAGAACTAGAGGAAAACAGAACTGAAGAGATGAAGGAATAGACACAATAAAGAAAACACTAAAAGAGACAAATCTAGAGATAGAAAACCTAAAAAAGAAATCAAGAGTCACAGATGCAAGCATTACCAATAGACTACAAGAGATGGAAGAGAGAATTTCGGGTGCAGAGGACAACATTGAAAACATAGAGAAAACAGCCAGAGAAGATGCCAAAACCAAAAAGCTCCGAAGCCAAAATGTCCAGGAGATCAACGACACAACGAGAAGACAAACCTAAGGATAATAGGAATAGAATAGAAGAGGTGGAAGAATATCAACTAAGAGGCACAGTAAATATCTTCAACAAAATCATAGAAAAAACTTCCCTACCCTTAAGAATGAGATGACAATGAGCATAAAACAAGCCTACCGAACTCCAAATTGATTGGACCAGAAAAGAAACTCCTCCTGACACATAATAGTCACATCTCCAAGTGCCCAAAGCAAAGAAAAAATATTAAAAATCAGTAAGGGAAAAAGGCCAGGTGACATATAAAGGCAAACCAATCAGAATAACACCCGATTGCTCAACAGAGACTATGAAAGCTAGGAGAGCCTGGACAGATATTATGCAGACCCTAAGAGAGCACTTGTGCCAGCCAAAGCTGCTATACCCAGCAAAACTCTCAATCACCATAGATGGAGGGACTAAGACATTCCAAGAAAAAACTAAATTTACACAATATCTAACAACAAACCCAGCACTACAACCAATTATAGGGGGAAAACCCAATACAACAAGGGGAACTACATCCTAATAAAAATGAGTAAACTCCCAAGCAAGAAAACCAAAAGAAGAAAGACATACAGGCACAATTCAACCTCCAAAAGCAAAAAGAGCAGGAATCAGCAACCACAATTCCTTGATATCTGTTAACATAAATGGACTCAATTCCCCAATAAAAAGACATAGGCTATCAGACTGGATATATAAACAAAACCTAGCAATTTGCTGCATACAGGAAATTCATCTCAGAGACAAAGACAGACACTATCTCAGAGGAAAAGGTTGGGAAAAAAACTTCCAAGAAAATGGCCCCAAGAGGCAAGCTGGAGTGGTCATTTTAATATTGAATAAAGTAGATTCTCAATCAAAAGGTATCAAAAAAGATAAGGAAGGACACTTTTTACTCAGTACAGGGGAAATTTGTCAGGAAGAACTCTCAATCCTTAACATATATGCTAAAAATACAAAAGCACCCATATTCATAAAAGAAACCCTACTAAAGCTCAAAAAATATATTGTGCCCCACACAATAATAGTAGGAGACCTCAATATGCCACTCTCACTAATGGACAGATCATGCAAACAGAAATTGAACTAGGACACTTTAAAACTGGCAGAGGCTATGAACCAACTGGAAGTAATAGATATCTACAGAACATATCAACCTAAAACAAAAAAATTCACCTTCTTCTCAGCACCTCACAGCACCTTCTCGATAACTGACCACATAATCGGTCACAAAATGAGCCTGAATAGACATAAGAAGATTGAAATAATCCCATGCATCCTTTCAGATCACCATGAACTAAGGCTGTTGTTTAATATCAACAAAAACAACAAAAAGCCCACATACACATGGAAACTAAACAATGCTCTATTATATGATAGTGGAGTCAAAGAAGAAATAAAAAAAAAGAAATTAAGAATTTTCTAGAATTTAATGAAAACGAAAACACAACATACCCATACCTATGGGATGCAATGAAAGCAGTACTGAGAGGAAATCTCATAGCTCTGAGTGCTTCCAAAAAGAAACTGGAGAGAGCATACAACAGCAACTTGACAGCAAAGCTGAAAGCTTTCAAACAAAAGGAAGCAGATACACCCAAGAAGAGTAGACAGCAAGAAATAATCAATCTTCGGGCAGAAATTTACCAAATAGAAACAAAAGAACCATTGAAAGAATCACCAAAACCAATAGCTGGTTCATTGAGAAAATCAACAAGTTTGATAAACCCTTAGCCAGACTAAGTAGAGGGCAAAGAGAGAGTATCCAAATTAACAAAATCAGAAAGGAAGGGAGAGAAATAACAACTGAAATTGAGGAAATTCAAGAAATCATCAGATCCTACTACAAAAGCCTATACTCAACAGAACTAGAACACCTGGAGGAAATGGATAAATTCCTAGACAGATACAAGATACTGAAGTTAAACCAGTACCAGGTAAATCATCTAAATAATCCCATAACACCTAAAGAAATAAAGGCAGTCATCAAAAGACTCATAAGCAAAAGAAGCCCAGGTCCATATAGGTTCAGTGCAGAATTGTATCAGACATTTAATAATGACATAATACCAATACTTTCCCAACTATTCCACAAAATAGAATCAGATGGAACTCTACCTAACTCATTTTTTGAGGCTACAATAACCCTCATTTCTAAACCACACACAGACCCTTCAAGGAAAGAGAACCTCAGACCAATCTCACTTATGAACATTGATGCAAAGATACTCAACAAAATCATTGCAAACCGAATCCAAGAACACATCAAAGCAATCTTTCACCATGATCAAGTAGGCTTCATCCCTGGGGTACAGGGATGGTTTAACATACAGAAATCCATCAATGTAACCCACCATATAAACAAACTCAAAGAAAAAAAAACACATGGTCATCTCAATAGATATTGAGAAAGCATTTCACACAATTCTGTATTCCTTCATGTTAAAAGTCTTGAAAAGAACAAGAATCCAAGGCTCATACCTAAACATAATAAAAGCAATACACAGCAAACCAACAGTCAATATCAAACTTGATGGTGGGAAACTTAAAGCAATCCCACTAAAGTCAGGGACTCGACAAGGCTGTCCACTCTCCCCTCGGTTATTCAACATAGTACTAGAAGTCCTGGCTGGAGCAATTAGACAGCAAAAGGAAATCAAAGAAAGACAAATTGGAAAGCAAGAAGTAAAAATATCACGATTTGCAGATGGCATGATAATGTACTGAAGGGACCCCACAAATTCTACCAGAGAACTCCTACTGCTGATAAACAAGCTCAGCAAAGTGGCTGGATATAAAATTAACTCAACAAATCAGTAGCCTTTCTATATTAAAGGACAAACATGTGGCGAAAAAAATTAGGAAAAAGGTACCCTTCACAATAGTCACAAAAACTATGAAATACCTTGGTGTGATTCTAACTAAGCAAGTGAAGGACCTGTATGACAAGAACTTCAGACCTCTAAAGAAGGAAATCGAAGAAGATCTCAGAAAATGGAAATATCTACCATGCTCATCGATTGGAAGAATCAACATTTTAAAGATGGCCATCCTAGCAAAAGCAATCTACAGATTCAGTACAATCCCTACCAAAATTCCAATTCAGTTCTTCATTGATTTGGAAAGAGCAATGTGCAATTTCATCTGGAATAACAAAAGACCTAGAATAGTGAAATCCATACTCAATAAGAAGAAAATATCTGAGGGAACCACTATCCCTGACCTCAAGGTATATTACATGGCAATTGTGATGAAAGTTGCATGAAACTGGTACAGAAATAGGCACATGCATCAATGGAATAGAATAGAAGATCCAGAAATGAGCTCTCACATTTATGGTCACCTAATTTTTGACAAAGGATCTGTAAACATTCAATGGAAAAAGGACAGCCTATTCAACAGATGGTTTTGGTCCAACTGGCACTCAGCATGCAGAAGACTGAAAATAGATCCTTTCTTCTCTTTGTACAAAGCTCAAATTCAAGTGGATCAATGATCTCCACATTAAACCAGGTACACTGAAACTATCAGATGAAAAATAGGGAAAATTTTAGAACTCATAGGCACAGAAGAAAATTTCCTGAACAGAAAACCATTGGCTAGTGCTCTAAGGTCAAAGATCAACAAATGGGCGTTAATGAGATTGCAAAGTTTCTGTAAGGTTAAAGACACTCTCAAGAAAACAAAATGGCAGCCAACAAAGTGGGAAAATATATTCACTAACCCCACATCAGATAGAGGCCTAATATCCAAGGTATACAAAGAACTCAAATACCAAGACACCAGAGAAACAAACAACCCTATTAAATAATGGGATACAGTCTTAAACAAAAAGTTCTCAATCAGGAATATTGAATGGCTGAGAAACATCTAAGTTAGTGCTCAACATCCTTAGTTATCAGGGAAATGCAAATTAAAACAACCCTGAGATTTCACCTCTTAGCAGTCAGATTGGCCAAGATCCAAATCTCAGATGACAACAGATGCTGGTGAGGATGTGGAGAAAGAGGAACACTTCTCCACTGCTGGTTGGGCTGTAAACTGATGCAACCCTTCTGGAATCAGTCTGGCTGTTCCTCAGAATAACAGACATAGTACTACCTGAAGACCCAGTTATTCCACTTCTGGGCATTTACCCTGAGAAGCTCCAACTTACAACAAAGATACTTTTACCACAATGTTCATTGCAACTCTATTTATAATAGTCAGAAGCTGGAAAGAACCCAGATATCCTTCAGTAGATGAGTGGATACAAAAATTTTGGTACATTTACACAATGGAGTACTACTCAGATATCAGAAACAATGACTTAACAAAATTCTTAAGAAAATGGATGCATCTAGAGAATATCATCCTGAGTGAGGTAACCCAGTCACAAAAGAACAGACATAATATGCAGTCACTGATAATGTGATACTAACCCCAGTAAGCTCTGAACACCCTAGAAACAACTCACTGACTGTGTCAAGTTCAAGAAATAAAGAATATATTTTAATTAAAAAAAACTGTATCACTTCGACATTTCCTTCCTACAACCCCTCCCAGTTTCTCTCCCATCCCCTCAAACTAATACCCTCTTTTCCTATATTATTGTTACATATGTACATATGTGTATGTATATGTACCCATAAATACTTAATTACAGCCTTACAAATTGTATCCATATACTTGTATGCAAAAATGTACATTTATCTTTGTTTCTTAAAACAAAGCTTTTCAATAAAAAAAAAGAGGAGGAAGAGCACAACCACAAGAGACACACCTGCAGTTCATAAGCATTTCCCACAGCCCATGTATATGGAATCCCTCTTGTGCAGAGAGAGTGGCCCTCACATCATCTAGAAAGAAAATCAGAGACACAACAAAAGTATGGTCCTGGCCCTACTAGAGGCAATGTGGATGTCAAGCAAGGTCGCTACTGTGTCATAAAAGGGAATTAAAAGGGGCATCCCTAGAAACTGAAGAGAGCAAGGAACGAAACTTGCTTATACAGACAATGACCCTAGAACAAGGGTCTTTTCAGATTTTTTTTTTATCTTGCTAAACATATTCCAGAACCCAGCCTGTATACAAAAATATAAATAAATAAATAAATAAATAAATAAATAAATAAATAAATAAATAAATAAATGAAATGTTGGAAGCCGTTTGTGCCTCACCAATAGATGGCGCCAGCTTCCTGCCTATGATTCAGCTAACAGAGCCATTGCCCAGCCTGAGAGACATAGTGCCCATGGTAGTGCACATGGTAGTATGCATGTACCACAGATGTCACAGCCCGCTCTCGGGGCATACTAATGAGGTACTGGAGAGTGTACCAATCAGGTAGCAACACGAGTCTCCTGGGCATATATAAGCAGTGCATTTTTCTTCCACATGGTCTCCTGCTCAGAGTGCTGTACAATAAAGGTTGCTCTCAGAAGAATCCTGTTGTCGCACGTCATTCCTGCCGGAGGGACATGGGGCTCTGACAATAAAACATATGCAAAAGAGAAGATACAGAAAAGTTGGCAAATGGATGACGACTCCTGCTTGACAAGAGACCTGTATTCTCCAGCATTATTGGAAGACAAATGGCTACCAATCTATAGGCTACTCCTTTTTGGCAACTAAATCTGGCAAGTTATTCAATGATATATTACACTTATGCCAATAACATGATGTTCAGATAAACAACAACAACTAAAGCCATCTCATGCTCATTTCCTAGATTTGAGGTGTTCCCCTCACTAAAGTCTGACAATGTCCTAACCTTGAGGCTAGAGCTATCCTAAATTTGGCAAAGGCTTACGTATTGATTGAAAATTACATTTTCCCCAGGGATCACAAAGCTCAGGAAATGTAAACTAAATATATCATTAAACCAGTGAAAATAAGGTGAATATTCTATCTTTTGATAGTGTCTGAGCCTGCCTACAAGTTCCAGCCTCGCAACCTTGTGTGAGTAAGAAGGATCTGGACCTGGAACATAAAGCCAACATGAAAAGGGTCGTAATTTGTAGTCTTTACAACCATCATAACAATGGTTTTCATTGATGTACCTGTGGACTCATCACACCTATGTAAAAATGGACATAAAATATAATAACCAAAGGCTTGCCACTAGTTTCGTCACCTCCTAAATATAAGACTGACACGGGTCCTATCATTATGGTTATCACATGTTGTCATTTTGTTGTCATATGAGAAATTATCCAAGTTTCCAATCCCTGATAAACCAGGATATTTGGAACAAAAATTAAAAGGACTCTAATCCAGGAGGTCACAGCCAATCTATCTACTGAAACACAACCCTCCTCATAGGTAGCTACTCCTAATGGTTGGTTTACTTACTGTGGATCTGATGGTGAAGAGAAGCAGCTCCAGGTATGAGACCCCAAACCGCATTATTCTAAATTTTCCAGAAAGTCTTTTAATAATCTCAAAGAAAATGATTTAATAGGCAGCAAAAGCCAGCCCCTTAGTGTTCAGAATGCTATAAATAATACATAAGTTTCTTATCCATTCTCAACATAGGTCAGGAATGCTGGATGTATGTGGACTGTATATCTCATATCATGTTGGGATTAGAACAAATCACATAATAAGTTATGTAATAATTTGGGTTTTATTGCTATGAAGAGACACCATGAACAAGGAAACTGAAAAGACTTTCAGTGGTTCAGTACATTAATATCATGATAGGAAGCATGGAAGTGTGCAGGTAGACATGGTTGTGGAGGAGCTAAGAGTTCTACATCTTGAATCGAAGGCAGCCATGACGTAACTTTTTTCTTCACTGGGAAGAGCCTGAGGATAGCTGGCCTTAAAGCCCATATACACAGTAATAAACTTTTCCAACAATGCGACAACTATTTAAACAAGGACACAAACCCTAATAGTGACACTTTCCATGGGCCAAACATATTCAAACCACCATAAGCTGTAAATCTGTTTTATGTAACTAAGTAGGCAGTTTAGCAAGTAGGGTACCAAGTGATAGAAAGGATCAAAAGATTAATGGTCCAGCTATGGCTATGAATATAGTAGCTAACCAGGCAGACCAGGAGAAATGGTTGTAAATAGAACCATTCTCAAAGAGAGGGTTGACTGCAAACAAAATACCTTCTAGATAGTTCAAGGACACATATTCCTATAATCATACAGAGCAGACTAATCCCAGGAATAGTAGTCTAGTGTATTTCCAGGCTCTACTGATAATTTTACTTGCTTGAACAAATAGCTTTTAAAAAGTTTATGTCTTATGGATTGTTTACACTGGGAGAAAACCTACTGTTTTATGTACTTATTCATGTTATAACACAGCTATTCTTCTATACTGGAAAAGAGGCTCTGGCCCAAATAAATCTAGATTTTGGGTTTCCACATACATTGTATTGTCTCCACATTCTCATTTTTCTGTTTTTTTTTTTTTCTGGGGGGATATGGGTGGAACAGGGATTGTGAGATTTACTTCAATTGGAACTTTAGCCCATTTTATGGGGCATGCAAACTTTAAGAAATTAAGTGTTCAAGTAGACAGACCTCCTGGACCATATAAAAAATTACAGTTTACATATGGAAACCTGGTTAGATTCCTCAGCCATACCTTTCCTCAGACTGAAGAGGATTGGACTCCCTCACATGAGATAAGGTAGTTTTTTTTTTTTTTTTTTTTTTTTTGTACACTATGGGGAGAATCTTGTCACTTTTATACCAAATACTTAGGGATAATTAGGGAAAGCCACAGAGAAAAATAACTTTCAGAAATAATAAATAAAAGACATCAACATTATAACAACTTGTACCAATCTTTTCTCCTGGTCCCCTGGTTAGCTACTGTATTTATGTCCATGGCTGGACCATTAATCTCTTTGATCCTTGCTATCATTTGGGACTCTTCTTGCTAAACTGCCTACTTAGTCACATAAAACAGATATTATATTCTGTTAATCAATTAATCCTAAATGTCTCTTTACATAATTTTCTGCCCCAGATGAGTCTATGATTTGACTAATATTCATAGAAATACTAGGGAGTATAATATTCTCCATGCCCTTAGCACAACTAACACCATGATAACACCAGTAATATTCAGACTTTGGGAACCAGAACACTGGAAGCAACGCCCACCAAAATGAGAACATGGACCTAATCCATCAAAGGCTATAGTTTAGGGAAAGTTTCTAAATGTACTACTCTTGCTTTTCTGTTTTTATAATTCCACTTCTTACTAACAATTCTTCCTAACTAATGTTTGTCAACAAGAAGTGAGTTTATACTTAAAAGTTCACACTTTGAAAAATTTGGTACCAAAGGCTCAGGCACTTGTGTCCCAAATACTCACTGTATTCACCAACCAGCTAATAAACACTTGATGTTGGTTTGAACTCAAGTCCAAGTGGTCTTTTCTGAAGGATATGTCACAATAATTGCATATATTTATTTATACAGGAGATATAGGAAGAAATGGAGTGGAGAAAAAGATGAGTGGAAATAGATATAGTCAAGTTGAAATTCTCCAAAATAAGAAAAAAATGACTGAAACACTTGCAATGATAGTAACAGTCATCTAACTATGTGAGCAGTACATGGTGCATGAATAGCTCTGTGAGTGTGCACATGTACGTGTGGGGGGATGTAGGGAGGTAGTCGAGAAGCAGGACTTGTGGGTCTTCAAGTAGCTTGTCTCACAATAGTACATAGAACTAACCCAACTTCACAGAGATTACTTTACCATTAGATGAGTTCTTGACATTGTCCTATAGAATCCCCAGAAAAAATGTTTCTTACTACTTTCTCTCAATTTTCTTTGATTTTTTCTTAATAAAAATTGCTTCTGCTTTTTGCATTCCCCTGAGAGCTTACACCATTAATTTTCATTGACATGATACAATGAACTCCAAGCAGTGCCTCGAGTTGATCTTTAATGAGTGTCGAGTGTTTGAAACCTTAGGAAACTGTGTCAAACATGACTTGTAGTAAGGTTTGATCTGGCTCAGAAGTTCCTATATCATTATCATAAACTTTTTACTGGTTAGACAACCATAAATAAGCTAATCTCTCAAACGAAAACTAAGAGGCATAAGTAGGCTTAACAAGTAGAGTCCAGAAGGACTAATCAGAAGCATGACTAACATCAGAGTATCAGCTTTATGAAAAAAAACAAAACAAAAACTTACTGTGGTGATAGTGGTCTTAGAGCTTGGTCTAGAATTCCAAATCACTTGAGAAAAAGTGTTGATAGACAAAGAGACTGCATTCATATTCTATATCTCTCTATTATTCCAACTTCCCTTCAAATTTATTTATTTAATGTCAAATGTCAATTTAGCAGTTAAGTACTATAGTGAATAAAATTATTAGTTTTTTTCAAAAATGTTATATATTGAATTATAAATGAATGTATAGCATTAGTTTTTCAGACTCCATAATACTGATATAGGAAAATATTTTTTTAGAACTTAGTTTTAAATGGTGTCTCTGGACATTACACCAACAGTTCCTACAGTTCTTATTATAGAACCAGTAATGCTATTTCAAAATTATCTTCAGATACACTAAAACTAATTGAACAGAAAGTAGGAAAGAGTTTAGCACACATAAGCACAGGAGACAATTTCCTGAACAGAACACCAATGGCTTATGCTCTACGATCAAGAATTGGCAAATGGGACCTCATGAAATTGCAAAGCTTCTGTAAGTCAAAGGCCACAAATAAAAGGACAAGTGACAACCAACAGACAAGGAAAAGATCTTTACCAATCCTACATCTGATAGATGGCTAGTATCCAATATATACAAAGAACTCAAGAAGTTAGATTTTATAGAGAATCAAGAATCCTATTAAAAATGGGGTACATAGCTACACAGAGTCTTCTCAACTGAGGAATATTGAATGGCTGAGAAACACCTAAAGAAATGCTCAACATCCCTAGTCATTAGGGAAATGCACACGAAAACAAGCCTAAGATTCTACCTCACACCTGTCAGAATGGCTAAGATCAAAAATGTCTCAGGTGACATCAAATTCTGGCAAGGATATAGAGAAAGAGAAGCACTCCTCCATTGTTGGTGGGATTGTAAGCTGGTACAACCACTCTGGAAATCAGTCTGGTGGTTTCTCAGAAAATTGGACAAAATATTTACTACCTGAGGACCCAGCTACACCATTCCTGGTCATATACCCAAAAGTAGCTTGAACATCTAACAAGGAAACCTGCTCAAAAATGTTCATAGCAGCCTTATTTATAATAGCCAGAAGCTGGAAAGAACCCAGATGTCCTTCAACAAGTGAATGGATACAGAAATTACAGTACATATACACACTGGATTACTACTCATCTATTTAAAACAAGTTCGTTAAATTTCCAGGCAAATAGATGGAACTTCAAAATCATCCAGAGTGATGTAACCCAGTGCATACAAAAGAGCACTTATGGTATGCACTGACTTATAACCAAATACTAGCCAACGCCCCCTTCCAAAAAAAAACCCTCAGGATACCCAAGAAACCATCCATAGAACTTATGTAACTGATAAAGAAAGAAGACTAGAATGTGGATGCTTCAGTTCTCTTAGAAGAAAGAACAAAACATGGGAGGAAATACAAGGTCAAATAGAGAAGCAGTGACTGAAGAAAAGATCAACATAGACTGCTTCACATGGAGAACCACCCCATATACAGCTACCAAACCCAAGCACTGTTGCTGATGCCAAGAAGGGTTTACTGGTAGAAACCAGATATGGATGTCTCATAAGAGGGTCTCCCAGAGTCATATAGATACAGATGAGGATGCTTGCAACTAAACATCAGACTGAACACAGGGATACCGATGAAAGAGCTACAGAAAGGTCTGAAAGAGCTGAAAGGTTTGCAACCTCACGGGAAGAACAACATCTTCAACCAGCCAAGGCACAGAGGTGGAGAGGGTGATTGGGAGAGAAAGTACCTTCATGGAATTAAGTTGAGGAGGAGGAGGAAGGGGAGTGAGGAGGTAAGGGTATAACATTTGAAATATAAAGAAAGAGAATGTCCAATATAATTGAAAAAAAATGTTTAAAAAAAGAATGTCAGTATCAGTAAGTTGTAATAGCCTATATGTGGTCAAACTCTGCTTAATCCTATGTATTTTTCCATGACATAGTCCTTAAGAACTTTAAATGTATGAATCATCAGGAAAGAATTCCCCAACATGTAGAAACCATTGAGACCTAGTAAAATGACAAACATTTTTAATTCAATAATATGACATAAATCAATATATACTCATCCTGGTTGGTTTTTATTTTCAACCTGAAAAAACAATGGTATCAAGAAAAATCATTTGAACAATTGTCTGAATTATATTTGCCTGTCGGCACTTCTATGGATTATAATCTTGGTTTGTTAATTGATATAAAAGGGACCATCTGAATGTGTGCAGTGTCATCCCTAGCAGGTAGTTCTGATTTGCATAAGAAAGCTAGCAGAGCATAAGGAGGAAACTGGGGACCTGAATTTTCCCTTGGCTTCTCCATTGGTTCTAATGATCCCACCCTGACTTTCTTCATTTGTGGACCACAAGCAAAGTAAATCATTTTGTTCCCTTAACCTCTTGTAGTCAATGTGTTATCGCAGAAACAGAAAATCAAACTAGAAAAACATTTTTCAAAGATAACTGAAATTTTTTTCAGAACACTTCAGAAACAATTCACGGACTATATGATGTTCAAGAAAAAAAAAAAAGGCCAAAGGGAAAAAAATGAAAAACCATTATGCTTAATCTTTACACGCCAAGAAAACTTTGACAATGTCCGGGTTACATCTTGTTTTACATGTACTTTAAGCTCATTGTAACTAGTAAGATTTTAATGCACACTATCAAAACTTTAAAAAAATCAAGAACTGACAAAAATGTATTTATATACTTTTATACAAAAATTCTTAAAATCTGTAAAAAAAAAAAAAAAACAGCGATCCATGTACAGATTTTCAAAAGCATTTTGGCATAAAACTATATGAATATATTTTTGTTAGTACTTGATTTTTCTTAAAGGTTTAATAGTAAGCATTGAAATCTTACTAGTTTTTAGTAGGCTGTATTTTCCCTCATTGTATTGGGTTTTCCACCTATAATTTGTTGTAGTGCTGAGTTTGTGGTCAGATATTGTGTAAATTTTGATTTGTCTTGAAATATCTTCATCTCTCCATCGATGGTGATTGATAGTTTTGCTAGTAAAAACAAGAAAACTCCTAAACAAAAAATAAAAGAAGAAAAAAAACACAGACACAACGCAACCCAAAAAAGCAATAATGAAAGGAAACAAAAACAACTATTCCTTGATATCTATTAACATAAATGGACTCAACTCCCCAATAAAGAGACATAGACTATCAGATTGGATACATAAACAAAATCCAGCCTTTTGCTGCATACAGGAAACTCATCTCAGAGACAGAGACAGACACTATCTCAGAGTAAAAGGGTGAGAAAAAAAACTTCCAAGCAAACAGCCCCAAGAAGCAAGCTGGAGTGGCTATTCTAATATCGAATAAAATAAATTTCCAACCAAAAGTTATCAAAAAAGATAAGAAAGGACACTTTTTACTCATTACTGGGGATATCTGTCAGGAGGAACTCTCAATCTTTAACATATATGCTCCAAATCAAAAAGCACCCACATTCATAAAAGAAACCCTACTAAAGCTCAAAAAATGCATATCACCCCAAACAATAATAGTGGGAGACTTTAATACCACACTCTCACCAATGGACAGAACATGGAAACAGAAACTGAACAAGGACACTGCAAAACTAGCAGAGACTTTGAACCAACTAGAATTAATAGATATATACAGAACATATTATCCTAAAGTAAAAGAATACACCTTCTTTGCACCACCCCATGGCACCTTCTCGAAAATTGACCACATAACTGGACACAGAACGAGCTTCCATTGATATAAGAAGATTGAAATACTCCCATGCATCCTCTCAGATCACCATGGTCTATGGCTGGTCTTTAACAACAACAAACAACAAAATGCCCACATACACATGGAAACTAAAAAACACTCTTTTAAACGATAGCAGGGTCAAAGAGGAAATAAAGAAAGAAATTAAGGATTTTCTAGAATTCAACGCAAACGAAAACACAACATACACAAACATATGGGATGCAATGAAAGCAGTATTGAGAGGAAAACTCATAGCCCTAAGTGCTTCCAATAAGAAACTGGAGAGAGCTTTCATCAGCAACCTGACAGCACAGCTAAAAGCCCTAGAACAAAAAGAAGCAGATATACCCAAAAAGAGTAGACGGCAAGAAATAATTAAATTAGGGCAGAAATAGACCAAATAGAAACAAAAAGAACCATTGAAAAAATCAACAAAACCAAGAGTTGGTTCTTTGAGAAAATCAACAAGATTGATAAACTCCTAGCCAGACTAACTAGAGGGCAAAGAGAGAGTATCCAAATTAACAAAATCAGAAAGGAAAGTGGCCACATAACAACTGAAACTGAGGAAATTCAAGAAATCATCAGATCCTACTACAAAAACTTATACTCAACAAAATTGGAAAAGTTGGAGGAAATGGACGAATTCCTAGACAGATACAAGATCCCAAAGTTAAACCAGGACCAAGTAAACCATCTAAATAACCCTATAACACGTAAAGAAATACAAGAAGTCATCAAAAGCCTCCCAACCAAAAAAAGCCCAGGTCCAGATGGGTTCAGTGCAGAATTTTATCAGACATTTATTGGGGAATATAACAACAATACTCGCCAAACTATTCCAAAAGATAGAATCGGATGAAATATTACCCAACTCATTTTTTGAGGCTACAATAACCCTTGTACCTAAACCACACAAAGACCCTACAAGGAAAGAGAACTTCAGACCAATCTCACTTATGAACATTGATGCAAAAATACTCAACAAAATCCTTGCAAACCGAATCCAAGAATACATCAAAACCATCATTCATCATGACCAAGTAGGCTTCATCCCTGGGATGCAGGGATGGTTTAACATAAGGAAATCCATCAAAGTAATCCACCATATGAACAAACTCAAACCAAAATCACATGGTCATCTCACTAGACGCTGAGAAAGCATTCGACAAAATCCAACACCCCTTCATGTTAAAAGTCCTGGAAAGTACAGTAATCCAAGGTCCGTACTTAAACATAATAAAAGCAAAATACAGCAAACCAACAGCCAACATCAAACTTAATGGCGAGAAACTTGAAGCAATCCCAAAAAATCAGGGACTCGACAAGGCTGCCCACTCTCCAGCTACTTATTCAACATAGTACTGGAAGTCCTGGCTGGAGCAATTAGACAGCCAAAGGAGATCAAGGGGATACAAATAGGAAAGGAAGAGATAAAAACATCACTCTTTGCTGATGACATTATAGTGTACTTGAGTGATTTCCAAAATTCCACCAGAGAACTCCTACAGCTGATAAACAAGTTCAGAAAAGTGGCTGGATATAAAATTAACTCAAACAAATCAAAAGCCTTCCTATACTCAAAAAACAAACATGTGGAGAAAGAAATTAGAGAAAAGGTACCCTTCACAATCATCACAAAAACTATGAAATACCTTGGTGTGACTCTAACTAAGCAAGTGAAGGAACTGTATGAAAAGAACTTCAAACCTCTAAAGAAAGAAATTGAGGAAGATCTCAGAAAATGGAAAGATCTCCGATGCTCATGGATTGGAAAAATCAACATCTTAAAAATGGCCATCCTACCAAAAGCCATCTACAGATTCAATGCAATCCCCATCAAAATTCCAACCCAGTTCTTCATGGAATTGGAAAGATCAATGTGCAATTTCATATGGAATAACAAAAGACTTAGAATAGAGAAATCCATCCTCAACAACAAAAAAATATCTGTGGAAATCACTATCCCTGACCGAAAGCTATATTACAAGGCTATTGTTCTGAAAACTGCATGGTACTGGTACAGAAATAGGCATGTTGTTCAATGGAATAGAATAGAAGATCCAGAAATGAGCCCTCATGTATATGGTCACCTGATTTTTGACAAAGGAGCAGTAAAGATTCAATCGAAAAAGGACAGCCAATTCAACAAATGGTGCTGGTCCAACTGGCACTCAGCATGCAAAAGAATGAAAATAGACCCTTTCTTATCTCCTTGTACAAAGCTCAAGGGTAAGTGGATCAAAGATCTCCACATTAAACCAGATACACTGAAACTATTACATGAGAAAGTAGGGAAAACCTTAGAACACATAGTCACAGGAGAAAATTTCCTGAACAAAACACCAATGGCTCAAGCTCTAAGGTCAAAGGTTAACAAATGGGACTTAATGAGATTGCAAAGTTTCTGTAAGGCTAAGGACATTGTCAAGGAAACAAAAGGGCAACCAACAGAATGGGAAAAGATCTTTACCAACACCACATCAGATAGAGGCCTAATATCCAAGGTGTACAAGGAACTCAAAAAGCTAGACACCAGATAATCAAATAACCCTATTAAAAATGGGGTACAGAGCTAAACAAAACATTCTCAGTTGAGGAATATCGAATGGCTGAAAAACATCTGAGGAAGTGCTAGACATCCTTAGCCATTAGGGAAATGCAAATCAAACAACCCTGAGATTCCACCTCACAAGTGTCAGATTGGCCAAGATCCAAAACTCAGATGACAGCAGATGCAGGTGAGGCTGGGGAGAAAGAGGAACACTTCTCCACTGTTGGTGGGGTTGCAAACTAAGTTAACCACTCTGGAAATCTGTCTGGCGATACCTCAGAAATTTGTATATAGTACTACCTGAAGACCCAGCTATTCCATTTCTGGGCATATACCCCAGAGACACTTTAATACACAACAAAGATATATGCACCACAATGTTCATAGAGGCTCTATTTATAATAGCCAGAAGCTGGAAGGAACCCAGACGTCCTTCAGAAGATGAATGGATACAAAAATTGTGGTACATATACACAATGAAATACTACTCAGCCACCAGAAACAATGACTTTACCAAATTCTTAAGAAAATTGCTGCATGTAGAGAATATCATCCTGAGTGAGATAACCCAGTCACAAAAGAACAGACATAATATGCAGTCACTGATAGTGGGATGCTAACCTTAGAGGCTTGCACTCCCCCAGAAACAACTCACAAATTGTATGAAGTTCAAGAAATAAAGAAAACAAAACAAAACAAAAAATATTTACAAAACAAGAGAACTTTAACTATTTCCATGTTACATTTTGTTTTACATGTACTTTATGCTCATTGTAACTATTAAGTTTCAAGGCATACTATCAAACCTTGAAAAAAATCAAGTACTGACTAAAAAATATATTCACATAGTTTTATGTAAAAATTATGTTAATATCTGAAAAAAGTACTGACAAAAATGTATAAATTTAATCAAAAAATGTTTAAAATCTGTACATTTATCTTTGTTTTGTAAAATAAATTTGTTTAAGAAAAAAAGAAATCTTACTAGTTACCATGAACATAAAGTATATGTAAAAGAAAATGTAACATGGAAATAGTCAAAGTTTTCTTAGTGTGTATAGACTAAACATAATAATTTTTAAATACCAAAAAATTGCCAAAAGGCTATCTTATTAGTTCTTGAGTTATTAGTGATTTAAGGTCTAGGTGTACCCCATTTTGAGTTGGTGTTATACACTTGATTTTTTTTTTTTTTTCTAAGAAGGACTGAGGCTTCAGCTTTTTGGCCTTTCTTTTTTTGAGCTTCATATGGCATGTGAGTTGTTTTTGAGGTATTCAGAGCTTTCAGGGGCTACTATTCAATTATCAGTGACTGCATATTATGACTATTATTTTGTGATAACTGAAATTTAATGGTCTCAAATTCTCAATCAGAAGGCACAAACTGACACATCAATTAAAACAATTGGTTCTCTACATCTCTCACTCTCTCATTCCCTCCCTCCCTCTTTCCCTCCTTCTCTCTCTGTTATCTTGAAGAAGTCACCTCTCCATCAAGAGAGATACCAACTTAAATGATAGGAAAAAACTTTTATTCCCAGCAAATGGAATTATAATTAAGTAGACCAAATGCTCACGTTTCTGACTTCAAATCAGTAATTGTTAGAGGAGGTAAGTACAGTCACTTCATAGGAGTTAATGTGCTAACTCATCAGGAGGAACTCACAATGCTAAAGGTACGTACAATGGTTAAAAGTGCCCTTCATTTTATCAATCAAATGCCATCAGATACTAAGTCACAATTCAAGTGGGTGACTTTAATATCCATTTTAGATTAAATAGAAATGTCTTCAGGTCAAAAAATAAATAACAACAACAACTAAGCAGATTTTTAAAATGGACCTAACACACCCAATAACATTACTTGCAAACATTTCAGAATATGAATGGAATATACTCAACGTGTCATATACACTTAAATAAAAATTTAAAACAAAATTAAAATTCTGAAGTACCTTATTATCTTCAGTTGGTAGAATACTTATTTAGAGGATCTTATTTCTGATAATTTCTAAATAAAGTATTTTTCTAATAATATTTTTAGTTAGCTAATAAAGGAATATGCAGATGGTATTCTTTAAAAGTACCTTTGAAACTAATCTAGGTAATACAAATATATGTAGCATTTTTGTGAACTAAAACATATTAAGTAAATATAAAAAATTATTTATTTTGAATATTGTTTTTAAAAATAAAATAATTATACCTCAAATTAAAATGATTTTGGAATGTAAACATAAACATGATATTATGTATCAATTTTTTGTCTGTAGCATTTTAATTTACCAATTATGAATATTTACAAATTACAGGTAAATATGGAATTCAATGGCATCTAGCATTTTGCAGCTCACCATGTTTGATATTGGAAGTGAAGTGCATCCTCTGATGTTCAGGATCTTTTATTTTAATGTGGCTTGGCTGTTGGTATCAGTGTGAGCTGGCCTGACGTTTGAAGATAAGTCTTCACTTTCTATTAAAGACAAAGGATCTCAAATAACACCAGGATCAGATAAATACACCATGTACCCAAAGAATTAATAAAAAGTAAAAAAATCAAATTTAAAGACAGGTTATACCCAAAGACTGCTTCATGCACAAACTGTCAAATATTTTTCCTTTTCTAGTGTATATGACTGATGTTACTCTACAAAATTACTATTTTGGCCAATGTACAGTATTCTATTTTCTAGAAATATTTATTAAGATATTTACTCATAGTGCATATATGCTTTATTTGTATTTTATTGAGAGAATTAGGTTTGCTTGTTGTTTCTGTTTTATATTCCAAACTGAATTCAAACCCAATCCTATACAATTCAAGCTCCAATCTTACCATAAATTCTTTATAGTATCTTTTTGGAATAGGTCATGTTTTGTTAATTTTATCAGCTTTCTGATGTTTAAATTACCAGCAAACCCATTGTGCTGAAGTACTTGTTTGACAGTTCCCTGGTGGCTTTTAGATAGAATTGAAATCTTGACTAGGTTTCTAATATATCTACATGCATGACTTTCCTAAATAATGGAATTTAAAGACAATTACTGGAGATCACATTAGTGAATCATATTAGCATCACCTGGTTACCAGAAGATAATTTCTATGTAGTCCACTCCCCCTGCTTCTACGAAGGTGCTCCTCTTCCCATTCAACCACTCCCACCTTAAGACCCTCCCATTCCTCTACACTGGGGAATCCAGTCTTCACAAGACCAAGGACTTCTCCTCCTACTGATGCCCAACTATACCATCCTCTGCTACATATATAGTTAGTACCTATACCCTTCCTTTTTGAAAATGTTCTTTTCATTAAGAAGTAAACATCAATTTGGAAGGTTTCTGGAGGGCTTCAAGCAGAAGCTATGCATATTCTGAAGCAATCTTCCACCACTGGAAAATAAAGATGAGATTTGGTAAATAAATATTCCAGCTACATTTCACTTCACAAGTCTTCAATTTCTTTAGTCTGAGAGGTGTTCTAATTACTGGTTCCGAAGTCACCATTTAAATGGAGATGTGCTGAGTACCTCTTCATCACTAATATTTTCTTTTCTTAAAATGTTTTCTTTCCTTCTTCATTTTTCCATTTGCACATTCATTATATGGTCCTGTCCTTAATTAGCTACAAGATTATAACAATTTTCAAGGAGTTGATTGACTTCCTTGTAAAAATAAATGCCTATTCTTTCTAATTAGGAAAACAATGAAAGATGCAAGAAATTATTCTACTGAGGTTTTTCTGGGTGAACAAATTAGAGTATTTGAGATATTTGCAGGATGATCAGTGAAGAATTACATGCAGAAATAAGGAGAGCTCAAAGGCAGCTGCATCACTGAAAAATGGACCCAACATAAGGGATGATTCAGAAATACCCTTTGAGCTCTCTGCTCAAATGACAGTTAGCTCTACTCAAAATCCCTTCTTTTTTTATTGGATATTTTATGTATTTACATTTCAAATGTTATCCCATTTCCTTTCCCTGTTTCTCTTCAAGAACACCCGGATCCCATCTCTACTTCTCCTGCTTCTATGATGGTGCTCCTCCTCCCACCCAATCACTTCCACTTTACCACCTTGGCATTTCCCTACACTGGGGAATCTAGTCTTCAAAGGACCAAGGGCCTCTCCTGAAGATGCCCAAAAATACTATCTTCTGTTACATATGCAGCTGGAGTTCCTCCATGTGTGCTCTTTTGTTGGTGGTTTAGTCCCTGAGAGCTCTGGAGGGTCTGGTTGTTTGATATTGTGGTTCTTCCTTTGGGGTTGCAAATCCCTTCAGCTCTTCCAGTCCTTTCTCTAATTTCTCCATTAGAGATCCTGTGCTCAGTCTAATGGTTGCCTGCAAGCTTCCACATCTGTATTTGTCAGGCTCTGTCAAAGCCTTTCAGGAGACAGCTATATCAGACTCCTGTCAGCAAGCACTTCTTGGCATTCACAATAGTGTTTGGAATTTGTATCTGTATATGGGATGGATCCCCAAGTGGGTCAGTCTCTGAATGGCCTTTCCTTCAGGCTCTGCTCCACAGCATTCTGGGCAAACATTTTGAAGATGAGTGGGTGGGCCCATCCCACAACTGGAGGCCTTCTGTAGCTTCTGCATATGGTCTCTACAGGTTCCCCCTCCCCTTTATTGGATATTTCAGTTAATCTCATCCTTGTTGGGTCTGGGAGGCTCTTACTTTCCTGCTGGTAGCTACCCTCAGTTACCAATCGCCCATTGCTACATACTTCTACCCAAATTTCTTACCCTCTGTATACATCATCCCAGTCTCATCCCATACCTAATGTTGCCCTCCTTTCCCCCTCCCTCTTCTTTCTTCCTTTGAAGTCTCTTTAACCCTTTACCCCCATGAATATTTTATCTTCCATCCCTGTGAAGAAAGACTGAAACCTCTACATTGTGGTCTTTCCTTTTTCTTGAGCTTAATATGGTCTGTGATTTGTTTCTTGGATATTCAGAGTTTTGGGCTAATATCCACTTATCAGTGAGTATATACCATGTGTGTTCTTTTGTGACTGGGTTACCTCAGTCAGGGTGATAGTTTCTAATTCCATCTATTTGCCTAAGAATTTCATGATGTCACTGTTTTAAAAAGCTGAGTACCACATTCTTTTTTTATATCTATTCTTCTGTTGAATAACAGCTTGGTTCTTTCCCACTTCTAGATATTATAAATAAGGCTGCTATGAACATGGTGGAGCATGTGTCCTTGTGATATGTTGGAGCATCTTTCAGGTATATGCTCAGGAGTGGCTATAGCTGGGTCCTCAGGTGGCATGTGTCCAATCTTCTGAGGAACTGTCAGACTGATTTCCAGAGTGGTTGTACCAGTTTATAATTTCACCAACTAAGGAATTCTCCTCTTTCACCACATTCTTGCCATCATCTGCTGTCACCTGAGTTTTTGATCTTAGCCATTTCCATTGGTCAGAATTGGAATCTCAGGGTTGGTCTGATTTGAATTTCCCTGATGACTAAGGATGTCCAACATTTCTTTAGGTGCCTCTTCACTTTTTGTTCAGAAACCTTTTGTTGCTTTTACAACCCAGAAAAGGTTCGTACGAGTTTTGCAGTTCTCTGAACTTTTCCTGAGTATTACAAATTTTCTGGGCTTCTTAAGTATTGCTGAAATTCCTTACACATATGAGTCTTCTCAGCTTTCTCCTCTAATAGAATACAATCCACCACAGAAGACTACAAAGACATGGGTCTTTAGGCCAATAAAAAGTCTTGATGGTCAATGACTACACTGGGTATTTAGAATCAAAGGGTAGCCCCAAACCTATTGCTGGGTGAGATCACACATGCCCAGATATGTGTGCAGGCACATACATGCTCTGCTTGTGCACTCACATGAACACACATTCACACACATGCACACACACACACACACACACATTCTGGGTTGTACACAGTCAGGTAATACTATGTCCAATTTTCTGAGAAACCATCTCACTAATTTCTAGACTGTTTGTAAGAGCTTGTAATCCCACCAACAATTTGCTCTTTTCCCACATCCTCACCAGCATCTGCTGTCACCTGAGTTTTTGATCTTAGCCATTCTGACTGATTAACGTCTTCATTAATCAGAACAATCAGTCACAAGCATTTCTGCAGAAGTAAAAATGCAAGGTTAGTGCATGTAGGAAATTTACAAGACAGTGAATTTTTATTAATTAAGCCTTTGGTTTTGTTTTGGCTGCTGGCATTGTCTATGTACTGAATTTTAAAGCCTGAATGGTACTTCAAACATAGAATCAGTTGTGTTCAGGTCTTGGGGACTATTAAATTCTCAGAGTCTGTGCTTGCTTCCACAGCACATATACTAAATTCTCAAAGCCTGTTACAGAAATATCAACCATACAAGAGGAAATGAATGAGCTGATGCTTTTGGCAGAAAATATAGAGTTGAATCTACCTTCATTCAGAAGACAATCTTCCTGGTAGTTCAATTCCCATCCTATTTCTGGAGTGAAGCATTTCAGTTACAACATACTAGTATTTCATAGTAATAGAATATATTAAAGACTCACAGAAAACCGATTAAAAACTTTAGAAGTAAGATGTTACTGTGTGATGTTCTATATGTAGTTGTGAACATTGTAGAATTCTAGATAGGGAAGAAACACTAGAGCAAAGTAGCGACTACACCCAAATCTAGTTTAGTGAACTATTGAGTTTCTTGTGGTGAAGGTGTCTCAGTGACTCAAGGTACTTGAATCACCAAAAACTCAGTCTAGCATGTGGAGTGAATTGCAAAAGAAGCATGGTCAGAGACCTTTACAGAGCTTGGAGAATGCTCAATCTGCTGGAGAGTCTTCTCTCTTTAGCAGTTGTAACTGCTTTCATGACCTTTGGGAAGGACCTTATAATTTTTATAACTTTTTGAGATTCCTTAACTTTTTAAGTTTCTTGCTCTTTCTGAGCCTTGGTTCATTAATATTTTAGTCATAAGAGAGTTCTTCCTCCTTCTAGTAGATAATATATCCATTCATAGGACATAGTTTTAAAATAGAATGTACTTATAATAATAATTGAAACAACTCTTATTACTCACCTAAAATATCTTAGGGAGTAGTAAAAGAAAGTTTTTCTCAGTGTACTAGCAACTTGAAATGGTACATGAAAGACAAAAAAATATTTACCATATGGTTTAAAGAAAAATCTCATTTCATATAGTTATAACTGTAATAGAAATAAAGTTCAAATTTTAGTCATGTTTCATACTACAGAGGCAATTTATAGTTTTTGTAAGAGTAAAGTGTAAAGGTCAGTATCTTGTAAGATCATGAGCCAATTTTTGTCTAGAACTTGATTTGTAAACTTATGGCTAGTGGAAGCTCATGTTACTATTATCATGGTATAGAGGTTTGAATGACAGTGGCTCTCATTGACATATATTCCTCAGTTCTTGGTCTCCAGTTAGTGGAATTGATTGGGACAGATTAGAAGACTTGGCATTGTTAATGGAGAATTGGCCATGAAGGAAATGTGTCTCAAGGAGTAGAGTTTTGGGGTATCAGAAGCCAGACCCACTATCTATCTCTGCCTGATGCCTTCAGAGGCTATGAATATTTCACCTTCTGTTTTATCACCAGGGCTGTCTGCTTCCCACTTTGATGGTCATGAATTAAACCTCTAGCATATACTGAAGCCTCCAGTCAAATGCTTTTGAGATACTTTTGTTATCATGTCTCTCTTTAGGTAGAAAACAAGTACGAAGAAACCAGGTTTTGATGCTTTCTTATACTATCTACTGCCTATGTTCAATACTTTTGAAAGAGACTCCAAGGCTTGCATTCTATAAATGTTATCTGTCCCTGTGAAATGGACTTGTTACTTCCTGACCTTCTTAATGTACTTTATACATGAGTTTAGTTTGACCCTTGGTAGAAATAACAAAACAAGTATGAGACTTGTAATCGAGGCATCTGAGGGAAATGATAAATATTCCCAAATACTCAGATGTAACGAGCCAGTAACTTCCATTATTAGATGAGGATGATATACCACTGATTCCCTGAAGACTGAGCAAAGACTTCATTTTAGGCAAAAGATTAAAAATGAAATGTGTGAGTTCCTCAAAGCAATAGCTAGAGTGAGATGTCAGTGCAATTCAGGCAAGGCTCAGAATGCTGCTAGGAATTACTAATTAGATGTATCACGACTTAAGAGACATAACCAGACACAGGGCCATTGACAGAGCTAAAGAATACTTAAAACTTTGGTTAAAAGAACAAAACAAATACAACAAACACCTGGTAGTGATGCCATATTGGTTCTGAAATTCTTCTGATTATATGGCTTTAATTCACAAAAATGATTCTAGAACATCTTTTTGTAGCACCACTCATGTCCATATTGCTGGTATCTAAGAGACATAAAGCTGGAGAATCCTATAATATATGATGTAAATTTAGGAGAGCTATTAAATAATATTAATAAGAGCATGGACAATACTATGTTTCTTAGCATACAGTGTAAGAATTTTTATTATGTATGATAGCAAGTAACAAAAAGAAGATTTAGAACATTTCTCTGCCAAATAGAAGAAAAAGCATAAAGAGTACTAAACATTATGTTCCATGGAAAGAAGAAATAGTTGTTTTAGTAAAGACCTGTAAGATGAATTAATAATGCACATCAACACTACTCCCAGAAATTCTGTACAGGCCAAAAGAAATGAAAGAAGGATAACCCGTGGTATATATACACCACGAATCTAACTAAGCAGTAGGTGTCCTATTCCTGTCTCTTACCAGATGTGGTGAAAGGAGAGACCAGGATATTCTCCACTGTGTGGTATGTTATTTGTCCATTCCTTTGGTGAACAGATGTTTTGTTTGAATCATAAATGGGATCACACACTGTTTATATTAATGTCAAATAGAGAATATTGTTCATTAATAGGTTTTGTTTAGACAATAAAACCCATAAATATGGTCTAAAAGGTGGAATGAAATGCTTTGCATTCCATAATTATCATATTGGAAATGCAATTATGGTTCAACAGAATGAGACAAAGGTGGCTAGTATACTATAATTATTGATAAAATGAAGGTACCTTTATAGGATGAAAGTTTAGGTAGATAGTGTATCTGCTGTTTAGCCGATACATACCATAATGAAAATCATATGCTCTAGAGAACTTTATTGAATTTTAAAAGTTGGTAATCAAAACAGGTTTTCTTGAGAATTTTTGGAAAGGCCCAGTGTTTTAGTCATGATTCAGGCTGTGATTCAAGATCATTTTCATGCCAATTACTATACTTCATGCCATGTAATATTTTTCTCTTAGAAAATGATATTGGTAGATATTCAGCTCATGACCATAAGGTATCTTGTAACTATGTCCTCAGAACTGACTGCTATGTACTGAGTTCTGTGATCCCAAGAATTTTTTATTTAGAAACATTTTGCAAAAAAGCATTATGTATTTCAAACAAAACATCCAGGATTATATCAAAAGAAAGCTCAGACGTAAGTTTTATCAATATGTGGATGCAAACACATGTCACTCAGTAATGGTATTGGTGTCCCTTGTCGTGACTACAACTATGGAACTATTATAGAAATATGGTGCTCATGCATCACTCTTTTCCCATCACCCATGGGAAAAGGAAGAAAGGGATGAAAACTTGGGTAAGATGACATGGAACACTGAAGTCAGCATAGAACTCCTCTGATATTCTGTCAACTCCAGTTCCTCTCCTCTCTTTAAAGATGCTCTTAGCTTATATTAATAGAATGGTTACTTTTGTTCCTGCTCTACATTTTATCATATTTAGGACAGTTGTTTGCCATCTCAAGGAATGAATTTAGTTATCATTGATGTCTCCACTTCACTTAAAAATAAGAAAAGTTCATGTTGGTTTTACAAACAGAGAAGCAGGTATGTGGATGCAAGTTAATGATGAATGGCTAAAGATGTGAGTGTTGATCTTTATCTGCTACTGACATAGCTAAGGGAAAGGATACTGATGTATCAGCAGTGATGAGTGGTTTGGGTTTCTACTCAAAGGGTAGAGGTGGCAAAAGAATGGGGCATCTAAACATAAGCCTATTCACAAACACAAGAGTAAATCTAGTGCAAAATTCTATGCCACAAGTGGGAAATTATATACAGAAATTGTACAATGGAATAATCTCCGAGAAACCATGAAAACAAAATGACAGTCAGTTAGGTTAATCATTCTCGATGACCAAAAGCCTCAGAACTCTCATGACAGACACTTCCATATAATGACTCTGGTGGCAGAGATGGGATCAACAACTGAATTTTTATGATGACTAAACTCAGTTGTCAACTTCATGAGATCTAGAATCAGCAAGGCTTCGTGGAACAGCTATGAAAGATTATCTTTATTAAGTTAATTGAGATGCAAAGACCTGACCATTGCGGGTGCTAACATTTCCTGTGATGGAATTTTCCTGTATAAGAAGAAAATGAGCTGAGCATAAAGCTTCCACTATTCTGCAAAGTGAATGCGAATGTGATTTGATCAGCTGCCTCACATTCCAGCCATCTTGATTTCTCCACTCTGATGGACCCATTTGTGAGTCAGAAGAAAACCTGTCTTCTACAAGTAGCCCCTTTCCCAGAGTGTTTATCCTACCAATAGGAAAAAAGGTAGCCAAGAGTGACCTCAAATTGTGGATTTCTTCATTGCAACTAATTTTTTTCACAGTATATTTTTAATTGAATATTCTCTGTATTTACATTTCAAATCCTATCCTCATCCCCCCCATTCCCCCTCCACTTGTTTCCATTAAGGTGCTCCCTCTCCCACCCACCCTCTCTACCTCAGTACATTGGCATTCCCCTATACTGGAAAATATACTTCCACTGGGATAAAAGCCTCATCTCCCATTAATGGCAGACAATGTCATCTTCTGCTACATATGTAACTGGAGCCATGGGTCTCTTTATGTGTACTCATTGGTTGGTGTTTTAATCCCTGGGAGCTCTGGAGGGTTTGGTTGGTTGATAATCTTGTACTTCCCATGGGCTTCAAAACTATTCAGCATCTTCAGTCCTTTCTCTAGTTCCTTCACTGGGGACCAGTGTTCATTCTAATGGTTAGCGGCAAGCATCCTCAACTGTATCTGCATTTGCATTTTTTATTTATAACAATAGACGTCAATATTTCAATATCAGTTTTTCTAGAAAACTTATTTGACAGTACCAAACATCAAGTAAGCATAGTTCCAGAATCAACAATTTCTAAAAACATATTTGTAAAATATTTATGTATAATTGAAAATTTCATGTGTGATTTGACATTCATATTAGGCCATGAAAATTATCACAAAGTAGTTTAATTTTCAATTCCACTCATAAATTTTCATTATATCTTATATTTTCACTCCCCCCACTTCTTCTCTGTTTTCTGTCTGTCATCTATTGTTTTGCATAGAGTTTCACATTGATGAAGACAAACATATTTTAAGGCACATGAAAGCTGGCAGCTTACCACAGCCAAGTTTAGCTATCAGAGGGTTTCTATCACTTGACTTCTATCTTTACATCAGTGCTATTGAGAAGTATATGTTAAAAGAGAGGAGGTGCTGAATGAGTTTGTTTCCAAGTTTACTGTGAATTGATCTGGATCAGGAGATTTCTACAGCAAAATATATATTCATGAAATGCATGACATGCAATTTCTGGTTTTGAAAAAAGAAAAAGATTTTTTTTTAAACCACTGCTTAGATAGAGATCAGAAATCATTTAGAAATTTGAATTGAGTTTAGCTTTGCTTTAAAAGGATTTTTTTTCCAGCTGGAACCAAATTTTATCTCTCTTAAGGAAGGGAAGTAGGACTCAAAGAATCATTAAATTATGAATAATAAATGAGGAAGTTTTCTCAAAAATAATTTCATTCCAGGATCTTAGTTTTTGAATATGATAAATCTGTTCTCCTCTACAAAGTCATTCAACAGCTATTTGCTGGTGTTGCTCTATTTACCTGGATAGTCTTGTTTCTTACCTTCCTTTCCCATTTCCTTCCTCCCTTCTTCCCTCTTATTTTTCCTTTTTTAAAAAATTTATTGTTTATTTTGGGTTTTTACATTTCAAATGTTATCCCCCTTCCAAGTTTCCTCTCTGAGAACCCCGAAGACTGACTACCCTCTCCTGCCTCCAGGAGAGTGCTCCACCACCCACGCACCCACTCCTGCCCCACTACACTAGAATTTATGATGGGGCATGAAGCTTTTAGAGGACCAAGGACCATCCCTCCCTTTGATGCCAGACAAGGCCATTCTCTGCTACATATGCAGCTGGAACCATCAATTTTCTTTCTTTTCTTTCACTTAACACAACTTCTGTACCAGAGTGTAGGGAGCAGTTCCTGAACGCGCCTGCTAAGATGCCACCGACATCCCACTTGCACTGTGGTAAACAAATGTACTAAGTGTGTGCAATACTGCTCTTGGCGTTAGGCGGCGCTATGGTAATTTGGTGATCCCTGCTTTGCCAATCCCTGAGGGACAAATCATCCTTCCCCCTTAGAGGGAGATAAATAGAGAGAGCACTCAGCGTTCTGGGGTTCTTGTACTCAGCAAAAGGTGTTCCTGGATAAAGGCTGTTGAGAAGAATCTAGAGTATCCTGTCTTCCTTGCTGGTCAAGTTGGGCGCTACACCAGAGCATTGCTTTTACAAGCCATTGGCACAGGAAAGGGTGGGTGGGTGAGTGAGCACCCTCATAAAGACAAAGGGGAGAGAGGAGAGGTGATGTGGAATGGGTAATTGGTGGAGAGGTAACCAGGAAGTGGGATATCATTTGAGTTGTAAATGAATGAGATGATTAGTAAAAAATAAATAAAAACGAAGCCTTCTTTGTTTCTTATATTTCTCTCATTTAGTTTTTAAAGTTTAGGAATTTTAGAGTATTTTATAATATTTCACTAGTAGACATTGGCTGTTTTGAAATCATTTGTTTTAGAAGTCGTAGAAACAAAAAACCCTGGAAATTTGGTTCTCATTGCTTTTTAGAAGCTGGTGAGAATTCTGTGTATTATAAGAAAAGGGAGGAAAATGGTCAAATTTATTAGTTTAGAACTTATTATTTTATGATTTTTATATCAGAAAAAATGTTTATCTAGATTTGTAGAACGAAAATGGACCTTTGAGCAGATCATTCTAAGATATTTTATTCATGGCATAATTTAGATGATAAGATCACGATTAAAACCTCTGCATTTTCTTTTCTGATTACCTACTGTAACATATTTTGTAATTTAGGAATGTGTAATACTGAGATAAATAATATTACTTGTAATTTTATGTCTCAGAATAAGATTTAAATTAGAATGATACATTATAGTTAGGAGTATACACACACACACTCACATATATATGTAAGGGATATTTCTATGTGGGTGTGCACATACTGGGATAACAAGTCATTTTATGACAAACATATTTATTTAAGGCTTCGAATGTTTTTATACTAAAATTCAAAGGATAAATTGATTCTTATTCATAACATTTGGTAAATTCATGAAGTGATATATGGCATAGAAGCAAGATTTCTAGTTTATGATACATTATTCTACCCAGTGAGGTTATTAAATATTCTAGTAATATTTAAGCAATATTTAATTTAATAAAATTGGAATGAAAATAACATTTAATTTAATAAAATTTAAATGATATTTATGTAAGTAATTTAAAAATAAAACTATTAGGCTGGTATCAGTATATCCTAGGACACATCTGAGCTATACGAAGATAACATATTATAACATTTAGGGTTACTGAACTTTGTGGCTATTAGAAAAGAGTTTAGTATTTATGGTTAGAGACAGTACTCTTCAAAATGTGACCTGTTGATCTACACTTGAATCTCAAGCATTAACATTACAAGCCTCACTTCAGTACTTCTTAGGTCAATTCTCTGGCAAACTCCAAGACTTCCAAGTCTGCCATTGCATGAATGTCGAGATAGTTTTTGAGGTACTGATGCTTCTAGGCTAGTGCTTCTCAACTTTTCTAAGGCTACAACTTTTTACTACAATCCCTCTCATACTGGGGTGAACCCCTAAGCATAAAATTGTTTCAATCTTCCTTCATAACTGCAGTTTTCTACTCTCATAAATTGTCATGATATGTTCTAGTCTCATGAGAAGGTCGTTTGACCACCAATGGAGCTGTGACACACAGGTTGAGAAACTCCTCTCTAGATGAAGGTCATATCAATTGACACTCACGACTCTGCCTTGTGCTTATGATGTGAATGAGGCATTAATTAGAATTATTTTTGAAGAAATTAGCTTTCATTCTTTTTTTCTGTTTGGTTAAAGTATTCTTTTACCAATTCAAAGGAAATAATGAATAATTTTTACCATGCCTAAATTTTGTTCCAGAGTTATTTTCTGAAGCTTCCAAACAACTTATGCTCAAAAAAAGAATGTAAAGAAAAAGAAACATGACACATGTGCCTAGAGGAACTGGCAATGTACAAAATTCTAAGATCAAGTGATCTCAGATATGATGATATTTTTTTAAACGACTTTATTTTATAAAACAAAGATAAATGTACAGATTTTAAACATATTGTGCTTAAAATTATACATTTTTGTCAGTACTGTTTTTTCAGATATTAAAATAATTTTTACATAAAACTATGTGAATATATTTTTTAGTCAGTACTTGATTTTTTCAAGGGCTTGACAGTATGCATTAAAACCTAATAGTTACAATGAGCGTAAAGTACATGCAACACAAAACGCAACATGGAGATTGTCAAAGTCTTCTTGTTTTGTAAATATAATTTTTTTTTTTGTTTTCTTTATTTCCTGGACTTCATACAGTCTGTGAGTTGTTTCTGCGGGAGTGCAAGCCTCTGGGGTTAGCATCCCAATAGCAGTGACTGCATATTATGTCTGTTCTTTTGTGACTGGGTTATCTCACTCAGGATGATATTCTCTAGATGCAGCCATTTTCTTAAGAATTTGGTTAAGTCATTGTTTCTGGTGGCTGAGTAGTATTCCATTGTGTAAATGTACCACAATTTTTGTATCCATTCATCTTCTGAAGGACATCTGGGTCCTTTCCAGCTTCTGGCTACTATAAATAGAGCTGCTATGAACATTGTGGTGCATATATCTTTGTTGTGTATTAAAGGGTCTCTGGGGTATATGCCCAGAAGTGGAATAGCTGGGTCTTCAGGTAGTACTATATCCAATTTTCTGAGGTATCACCAGACTGATTTCCAGAGTGGTTGTATTATTTTGCAACCCCACCAACAGTGGAGAAGTGTTCCTCTCTCTCCACAGCCTCGCCAGCATCTGCTGTCATCTGATTTTTGGATCTTGGCCAAGCTGACTGGTGTGAGGTGGAATCTCAGGGTTGTTTTATTTTGCATTTCCCTGATGGCTAAGGATGTCGAGCACTTCCTCAGATGTTTCTCGGCCATTTCGTGTTCCTCAACTGAAAACGTTTTGTTTAGCTCTGTACCCCATTTTTAATAGGGTTATTTGATTCTCTGGTGTCTAGCCTTTTGAGTTCCTTGTATACCTTGGATATTAGGCCTCTATCTGATGTGGTGTTGGTAAAGATCTTTTCCCATTCTCTTGGTTGCCATTTTGTTTTTTTGACGATGTCCTTAGCCTTACAGAAACTTTGCAATCTCATTAAGTCCCATTTGTTAATCTTTGACCTTAGAGCTTGAGCCATTGGTGTTTTGTTCAGGAAATTTTCTCCTGTGCTTAGGTTTTCTAAGGTTTTCCCTACTTTCTCATCTAATAGTTTCAGTGTATCTGGTTTAATGTGGAGATCTTTGATCCACTTACACTTGAGCTTTGTACAAGGAGATAAGAAAGGGTCTATTTTCATTCTTTTGCATGCTGAGTGCCAGTTGGACCAGCACCATTTGTTGAATAGGCTGTCCTTTTTCCATTGAATGTTTACTGCTCCTTTGTCAAAAATCAGGTGACCATATACATGAGGGCTCATTTCTGGATCTTCTGTTCTATTCCATTGATCCACATGCCTATTTCTGTACCAGTGCCATGAAGTTTTCAGCACAATTGCCTTGTAATATAGCTTGAGGTCAGGGATAGTGTTTCCCACAGATGTTTTTTTGTTGCTGAGGATGGATTTAGCTATTCTAGGTCTTTTGTTATTCCATATGAAATTGCACATTGATCTTTCCAATTCCATGAAAAACTGGGTTGAAATTTTGATGAGGATTGCAATAAATCTGTAGATTGCTTTTGGTAGGATGGCCATTTTTAAGATGTTGATCTTTCCAATCCATGAGCATGGGAGATCTTTCCATTTTCTGAGATCCTCCTCAATTTCTTTCTTTAGAGGTTTGAAGTTCTTGTCGTCCAGGTCCTTCACTTGCTTAGTTAGAGTTACACCAAGGTATTTTATAGTTTTTGTGACGATTGTGAAGGGTACCTTTTCCCTAATTTCTTTCTTCACATGTTTGTCCTTTATTTATAGGAAGGCTACTGATTTGTTCGAGTTAATTTTGTATCCAGCCACTTTGCTGAACTTGTTTATCAGCTGTAGGAGTTCTCTGGTGGAGTTTTTGGGGTCACTCAAGTACACTATCATGTCATCTGCAAAGAGTGATATTTTTATCTCTTCCTTTCCGATTTGTATCCCCTTGATCTCCTTTTGGTGTCTAATTGCTCCAGCCAGGACTTACAATACTATGTTGAATAGGTAGGATGTAAAAGAATTCTTTACAAAGAATGTAAAGTAAAAGAAACATGACACATGTGCCTAGAGGAACTGGCAAATGTACAAAATTCTAAGATCAAGTGATCTCAGATATGATGATATTTTAATCAATTTGAATTTGTAGTATTAATAAAGGAACACTCATACACACTTTGTGTTGTTGCTCCTCTCTCTTACTTCAATTCTTCTGGTCATGTGTTTTCATCTCTTGTGAGCATCAGGAGTTCCATATCTGTTTTTTTTTTTTTCTGTCACTTGATCTTTTGGAACCCTTTTCTTTTTCCTGAAGTACTTTTTTTTTCCTTCTCCTAGTCCTTTTCTTAGTTTCAAGGTCTAGAAAGACACTCATAGCCACACATATTAATATTCATAAAGACTATACCTTAGAATTATATATAATAACATGTACTATTATTTTCTCATTGACTCACCTTGCTTATAAAAGTATTTATTGGCATTCATTCTGTTACTTCTAAAGCTAATAATATACCTTTTATTTCTGAATAAAATTTCATTCTGTATACGTATTACATTTTCATTATTCTTCTGTTGATACCCATCTAGGTATCAATGCCTTCCTATTTTGAAGAGAGCACAGGTAAACATAGATACACATATGTCTTTGTAGTAGAGTGTGACAACTGTTGCAGGTGTGAGTATATACAACCGCCTCTCATAGACTTATTTTACTTTTTAATCACTTATTTTTGTTTATTTACATTTCAAATGTTACTTCTCTTTCTAGTTTCCCTTCCAACAATCCCTCCATCCCACTGTGGTCTACCTGTCTCCACGAGTGTACTCACTCACCAACCCACCTACTCCCACCCCATGGCCTCTGTTATTCCCCTATGCTCAGGCATCAAGCCTTCACAAGACCCCGGGCTTCCCCTCCCATTGACACTAGACAAGACCATCCTCTGTTACGAATGCAGGTGAAGCCAAGAGTCCCTCCATGTGTACTCTTTGGTTGGTGGTTTAGCTCCTGGGAGCTCTGGGGAGGAGAGGGCTGGTTGGCTGGTATTATTTTTTTCCATGGGGTTGCAAACCCCTTCAACTCCTTCAGTCCTTCCCCAACTCCTCCATTGGGGTCCTCGTGCTTAGCCCATTGGTTGGCTGCAAGCATTCACATCTGTATGGGTACACCTATCACAGAACTTCTCAAAAGACATCTACATCAGGCTCCTGTCAGCAAGCACTTGGCATGAGAAAGTGTCTGGGTTTGGTTGCTGCATATGTGAGTGATGGATCCCCTGTTGGAGAAGTCTTTGGATGGCCTTTTCTCCAGTCTTTATTCCACTCTTTGTTCCTGCATTTGCTTTAGACAAGAGCAATTCTGGATTAAAATTTTGTGAAGGGTAGGTGGCCCCATCCCTCAACTAGAGGCTGTACCAACCTCTAGATATTGTTTCTACAAGATCCCTCTCCCCTTAGCTGGATATTGCAGCTAATGTTATCCTTACTGGTTCTGGGGAGCCTCTTGCTTTTATGGCCTCTGGGAATTTATGGTGGCTACCTCAGGTTTCCCATCCTCCATCGATACACACCTCTGTTCAATTTCCTGATGATAAAGCTCAATACTGATTTCCTTAGCAGCTGCAATAGTTTACATTCCTAATAAGCAATAATTATGCTTTCTCTCTCTTCTTTATTTTTGACAGTGTTTGTTATCATTTTTTGGAGGTAGTGGTTTGATGTACAATCTGGCAAGCATTAGATAAAATCTGAAAATAACTTAAATTTGAATTTCATTGATAGCTAAGGACAGAGCTAGAACTAATCCACAAGGTTTGTCCCTGAGGGAGGGATGTTTCACACTGGACTGCAAAGGAAACTAAGATACTGTGCAGGTTTTAAGGAGAAGAATGTTAGATAGTCCTGCCCAGTTGTAAAGCACAAAAACGAAGCAAAATGGGATGGAAACATCTCTAAGGTGTTGATATAGTGGCACTTTTATCTTGGAAGTTACTCCAACATGTCTATATTTAAGGCCTGTCTAACAGAAAGATAATTATTATTTATTGTGGAGCCCAGAAAATTGCTTATGGTTGAAAATGTCCAACACCTGCGAGAAGAACCTAATAGTTCTATTTCCCTAAATGATTCCAATTTTCTAATTGCAATATAAATAGCTATATTTATATCAGAGGTATATTTAAATCTAACCCTTCACTAATGAAGCTTTGGCTTGCAGTAAGATGACAGAAATCAGTCTGTCAAAATGCAGAGCACTGACCATGGGCTGCCCAACCTCACTTGATTCATCTGCAGCTCAGCTCCTGTAAGTCAGGAAATAGTTCTAAAGAGATGCCAGAAAGATTGTCAGGGCCAAAGAATAAAAAGCTCAGCAGTAAGATGTGTCTTCCAGTTATGACAGAAGCTATACTCTTGAAATCACAACATGGTTAGCTAAATGAGATCCAAGCAATTCCAACAGCAATTTACAGCCTATCTATTTGACTTATAGAGAAGACAAGGCAAAAGGCCTCATAATCATTAGATGAAGGAACACTAATAAGAAAGTAACAATCATTTTGTGAGTTCTTTGTATACCTTGGATATTAGGCCTCTATCTGATGTGGTGTTGGTAAAGATCTTTTCCCACCCTGTTGGCTGCCGTTTTGTTTTCTTGACAGTGTCTTTAGCCTTACAAAAACTTTGTAATCTCATTAAGTCTCATTTGTCAATCTTTGACCTTAGACCTCAAGCCATTGGTGTTCTGTTCAGGAAATTTTCTTCTGTGCCTATGAGTTCTAAGGTTTTTCCTACTTTCTCATCTAATAGTTTCAGTGTACCCAGTTTAATGTGGAGATCTTTCATCAACTTACACTTGAGATTTGTACAAAGAGATAAGAAAGGGTCTATTTTCATTCTTCTGCATGCTGAGTGCCAGTTGGACCAACACAATTTGTTGAATAGGCTGTCCTTTTTCAATTGCATGTTTACAGCACCTTTGTCAAAAATCAGTTGACTATATACATGAGGGCTCATTTGTGAATCTTATATTCTATTCCATTGATCCATGTGCTTATTTATGTACCAGTACCAAGCAGTTTTCAGCACAATTTTCTTGTAATATAGCTTGAGGTCAGGGATAGTGATTCCCGCAGATGTTTTCTTGTTGTTGAGTATGGATTTCCCTATTCTAGGTCTTTTGTTATTCCAGATGAAGTGCACATTGATCTTTCAAAATCAATGAAGAACTGGGTTAAAATTTTGATAGGGATTGCATTGAATCTGTAGATTGCTTTTGGTAAGATGGGCATTTTTAAAATGTTGATCCTTCCAATCCATGAGCGTGGGAGAACTTTCCATTTTCTGAGATCTTCCTAGATTTCTTTTTCTTTTAGAGGTTTGAAGTTCTTTTCATACAGGTTCTCCACTTGCTTAGAGTCATACCAAGGTATTCAGAGTTTATGTGACTATTGTGATGGTTATCTTTTCCCTAATTTCTTTCTCCACATGTTTCTCCTTTCAATATAGGAAGGCTACTGATTTGTTTGAGTTAATTTTGTATCCAGCCACTTTGCTGAACTTGTTTATCAGCTGTAGGAGTTCTCTGGTGGAATTTTTTGGGACACTTAAGTACACTATCATGTCATCTGCAAATAGCTATGTTTTTATCTCTTCCTTTCCAATTTGTATCCCTCCTTTTGTTGTGTAATTGCTCTGGCCAGGACTTCCAGTACTATGTTGAATAAAATAGGTAGGGGAGAGTGGGCAGCCTTGTCGAGTCCCTGATTTTAGTGGGATTGCTTCAAGTTTCCCACTGTTAAGTTTAATGTTGGCTGTTGGTTTGATGTATATTGCTTTTATTATGTTTAAGTATGGGCCTTGGATTCCTGTTCTTTCCAGGACTTTTAACATGAATTGGTGTTGGATTTTGTCAAATGCTTTCTCAGTATTTAGTGAGATAACTATCTGGTTTTTTTCTTTGAGTTAGTTTATATGGTGGATTACATTGCTCAAAGAGCTAGACACCAGAGAATTAAACAACCCTATTAAAAATGGGGTACAGACTTAAATAAAAAGTTCTCAATGGAGGAATATCGAATGGCTGAGAAACATCTAAGGAAGTGCTCAACATCCTTAGCCATCAGGGAAATGCAAGTCAAAACAGCCCTGAGATTCCACCTCACAACAGTCAGATTGGCCAAGATCCAAAACTCAGATGACAACAGATGCTGGCGAGGATGTGGAGAAAGATGAACACTTCTTCACTACTGGTGGGGTTGTAAACTGATACAACCACTCTGGAAATCAGTCTGGTGGTTCCTCAGAAAAATGGACTTAGTACTACCTGAAGACCCAGTTATTCTACTTCTGGGCATTTACCCCAGTAACTCTCCAACACACAACAAAGATACTTTTACCACAATGTACATTTCAGCTCTATTTATAATAGCCAGAAGCTGGAAAGAACCCAGATGTCCTTCAGTAGATGAATGGATACAAAAATTGTTGTACATTTGCACAATGGAGTACTACTCAGCTATAAGAAACAATGACTTAACAAAATTCTTTAAAAAAATGGATGTATCTAGAGAATATCATCCTGAGTGAGATTACTCAGTCACAAATGAACAGATATAATATACAGTCACTGATAATGGGATACTAACTCCAGAAAGCTCTGAACACCACAGAAACAACTCACAGACTGTGTGCAGCTCAACAACAATAAAAAAGAATATATTTTAATTAAAATATAACTGTATCACATCCGTTTTTTGTCCCTACAGCCCTTCCTAGTCTCTCTGCTATTCCCTCAAATTAATAGCCTCTTTTCCTATATTATTGTTACATATATATATATATATGTGTGTGTGTGTGTGTGTGTGTGTGTGTGTGTGTGTGCGTATGACGGCTAAGAGGAAGGAGAAGTAGAAGAAAATGTTATAGTTATATTTAAATCAATTAAAATGTTGAACATTTTCAAAGAATTTTATTGGTCACTTTTACTTACATTTTTATTCTCTTTGTATATGGATGATATGTGCAACTGAGTTTAGGTTCATGTATGTATATGATTTTAGAGGACAGCATTCACATAGCTCTCACACACTATGAGATACAGGGATCAAATTAAGGTGATCAGACTTGCATGTCCAATGCTTTCACTGCTTATCCTTCTTTCTGGACCATGGAAGCCTGCTTGAGTGCCTCTCACTCTCTCTCTCTCTCTCTTGATCTCTCTCTCTCTCTCTCTCTCTCTCTCTCTCTCTCTCTCTCTCTCTCTCTCTGTGTGTGTGTGTGTGTGTGTGTGTTGCTGTGTATCTGTGTGTCTGTGTGTGTGCATAAAATATGTAGCTGTTTATTAACTATATATATATATATATATATATATATATATATATATATATACAATTCTTTTAGAGGTTTGATAGCATACATTGAAATCCTACTGGTTACCATAAGCATAAAGTACATGTAAGACAGAATGAAACATGAAAACAGTCAGTTTTCTTGTGCATAGATTAAGCATAACTATCTTTAAATACCAAAAAAAAAAAAAAAAAAAGATACAAGGCTATATTCTTAGCTCTTGGATTATTAATGATTTAAGGTCCAGATGTACCACACTCTGAGAGGGTGTAATGCACTTATTTTTTTTCCTAAGAAGGACTGAGACTCTTTGGCCTTTCTTTTCTTGAGCTTTATATGGCCTGTGAGTTGTTTCTGGGGTTTGTATCCAATTACCAGTGACTGCATATTATGTCTGTTTTTTTGTGACTGGGTTACCTACTCAGGATGATATTCTCTAGATGCATCTATTTTCTTAGGAATTTCATAAAGTCATTGTTTCTAATAGCTCAGTAGTACTCCGTTGTGTAAATATACCACAATTTTTATATCCATTCATCTACTAAAGGACATCTGGGCTCTTTCCAGCTTCTGGCTATTATAAATAGGGCTGCTATGAACACTGTGGTGCATATGTCCTTATTGTATGTTGCAGCATCTCTTGGGTATATGCCCAGAAGTGGAATAACTGTGTCTTCAGGTAGGACTATGTCCAATTTTCTGAGGAACCACCACACTGATTTCCAGAGTGGTTGTACCAGTTTACAACCCCACCAACAGTGGAAAACTGTTCCTCTTTCTCCACATACTCTTCAGCATCTGCTGTCATCTGCATTTTTAATCTTAGTGATTCTGACTGGTGTGAAGTGGAATCTCAGGGTTGTTTTGATTTGCATTTCTCTGATGACTAGGGATGTTGGAAACTTTCTTAGATGCTTCTGAGCCATTCAATATTCCTCAACTGAGATTCTTTTTTTGTTTAGCTCTGTTCTCCATTTTTTAATAGGACTGTTTGATTCTCTGTGGACACAGGCCTGGTCATACTGCTCTGTGAGTAACCAAAGTGCAGAGAGGGCTAGGCAGAGCATGCAGAAAAATCACCCCTCTGGTCCTCAGGGGGCTGGTCCTCCAGCTGTCTTATAATAGATAGCTTAAGCTAGCATTTGTAGTTCATACTAAAATGAAATTGTACTAGTTAACATAATGTGTCAAACTGCAATTTTTATCTATCAAATAATCATGCAACTGCCAAGTTAGAGAATACTTTTACCCTGCTAGAATAGTGATAAAATGGCAAGACTTCACCAGCTTGTGACTTCCATACCCATTCACTGCATTGGAAAGTTTGGAGGGTCCCAGCTTGAATATGAATATATTGCTTCTATATATGAGTTGGGTACCTTGTGGTGTCTGTGGTCTGTGGGCACCTTGCAATCTGGGCATAACAGCATGTTGATAGTTTCTTTTATTGTACAAATTCTCTTTAATCTTATGTAATTGCACCTGTCAATTTTGACCCAATTTACTGTACTTTTGATATTTCATTAAAGCTCCTTGTCTACATTTACATTCATTTAATTTTTTACTTTATTTGAGAATTTTACACGTGATTACTTAATTTGATTTCTACCTCACAAGTTATTTAACCAATTTGTGTGTAGCCTTTTCAAATTAATGCCTTTTTTGTAATTGTTATGATACAGATACACACATATACATATGTATATATAAATACAATTTTTTGAGTACATTTAGTGTTGTTCATATGCCTCCTTATTGATGATGGACCACTTGAAATTGGATAAACTGTCAGAGGAATAGACTCTAGAGAATATTAACTCTTTCACTCATTACTTACTGGTATCCATTAATTACTGGTAGCAACTATACTTGGTAGGTAGCCTTTGGAAAATTTTTTATTCTCAATGACATATTAACTTAAATTGTCTTTTTCAGTTCTTGAATATAATATTGTTCAGTTTTCATGGATGCAGCTATCTGTGACAAACAGAAAATATTATTTTGCCATATATATATATATATAGATAGATAGATAGATATCTATATATATATTTATATATCTATATTTTTTCAGGATATTTTATCTCACTGTGAACCCTGAGATTGTGTTGTTTATTGGAAAAACCTGATGCTAGTTATGATGTGTCTCAGGCTTAACACACACCTTTAGTCCCAAATAATGAAGGCAAATTTAGTCTGTATAAGAAAGCATCCATGTTTGAAAGTGATCCCTAATTGAATGGCAAACAAAGTGACAATTCAGAGAAAGATTTGACAGAACAGGATATGCCCAACTCTTGTGGGAAAAGAGAAGAATGGAATGTTCTCTTAAGAGAACAATGCAGAAAGAGAAGGGGGAGGGAATGAGGGAAAGGGAAGGAGAAATACACACAGTGGGGCAAAGGAGTGTGGAAGAGAGAGAGGCAGAGAGGGAGAGAGGGCAGGAGGAAGGGAGGGACAGGAAGAGGGGCAAGGACTGGGAGAAGAAGAGGGAGAGGGAGAAGGGAATTTTGTACAGACAGGTTAAAGTGAGAACAAGCTAGGCACAATTGAAGACAGAATGAGCCAGAGAATGAGATTATAGATTAAAAGAGATGCCCAGAGTTAGTTTGAGCACAAGCAAAATAAAAAGTCTGAGGCCTTGAAAGAAGCAAATTTGAATCAGTTAGCACAGAGAGATGTTTTGAGCAAGAACAACTAAATTCAGCAGCCAGTCAGAGAACAGAAAGAAAAAGAATGAATGAGTTCATTCAGAAGTAATTCTCAGAGAAAGAAAACATTCTAGATCTACATAAGATTGTATGGAGGCTAGAAGCTTCAAGGATTAGGCTTAGGTCAGCATATAGAGGCAGCAAGCCTCAGAGATAACAATTACTTTAGGAGAATAAAAGTTACTTTTACAAATATCCTGGTCTCTAGTTCATACATAATATTTGACCACTCTTTCACAATTGGTCCCTGGAACTTAGGTGTATATGGAATTCTGTTATGACCTGTCTTTGCTTCAAGATGAAGCTCCTCTGAGGTGTGAAAGCTACACATATCTGTGGCTATCTAACTTAGAATGCAATATGGAATATGATTGGTTCAAAAAACCGGAAATAAAAGTCTCTCCTGTAGAATTCATAATTGTTCCAGTGACAAGTAGTTTGTTAGTTTCACTGAAATAACCATGAATTTCCTATTGTTGAGTGGGACATAATTCAATTAGGTAGTTATTGGATGTGCTGTGTTGCTTAGTTTTTTATCACCTTGACTCAAGTTAGAATTATTAGATATGAAGAACTTTAATTGAGAAAATGCTCCAGCACATTGCCTGTAGGTAAGGCTATAAGTCATATTCTTGATTAATGATTAATTTGAGAGTTCCCAGTAGTACACTGATGTCTGTGAAACCCTTGTTTTTATAATACTGAGTGGCATAAAACAGTAGGCTGAGCAATACATGAGACAGCTAGTAAACAGTATTATTCTATAGTTTCTGCTTTAGTTCTGTCTTAGATTGAGCCTTAGTACCTTGAAGAAATACCATGATCATGACAATTTTTATAAAGGTAGACATTTTATTGGGTCTGGTTTATAGTTTCAGAGGTTTGGTCTAACATCTTCATGGTATGAAACATGGCAGAGTCCAGTTAAACATGCTGCTAGAGAGAGAGAGAGAGAGAGAGAGAGAGAGAGAGAGAGAGAGAGAGAGAGAGAGAGAGAGAGAGAGAGAGAGAGCAAAAGAGAGAGAGAGAGACAGAGACAGAGACAGAGACAGAGTCCTAAGTGTTCTACCTCTTAATACATAGAAAGCAAGGAGAGACTGTGTGACACATTGAAAGTAGTTTGACCATAGGAGACCTCAAAGCATGTCCCCAAAATGACACACTTCTAACATGGCCATACCTATGACAACAAGACTACAACTCCTAACAGTGCACCTCCCTATGGGTCAAAGTTTCAAGCACATGAGTCTGTGAGGGCCATAATTAATTAAAATTAGAACAAGTTCCTACCTTTAACTCCTGCCTTGAGTTTCTGTTCTGACTTCTCTGCATGATGGACTTAAAGCTATAAGTGGAACCAGCCTTTCCTTTCTAAATCGCTTGTGGCTATGGCATTTAGTACAGCAATGGAGACCTAATGTTGAATCTTGTGCTTTCAAATGTTTTCATATTCTGTTCTTCAATGGACCATTTTATCTGCTTTACTGTCATGTCCCAATATTCTTTTTATTCAGTTCTTCCACTTGTATTTCTCATGATTTTCTGAGTTCCATCTTTGTAAAAGTAACCTTTATTTGCTAGATTTATCTCAGAAGTTTACTGCTGGAAAAATCCACTCCTTGCTAGTTTTTTCTGATCTCTGGCTGGCTGTTTCAATTCAGTTATTCTAGCTCAAATTCCTGCCCAAACTAACTAATTCAATTTGGCTTCTCTCACTGAATTGCTTTGCTTGGTTTCATACTAACTCAAGCAATTGTTCTAATTTTCTGGTTCCTTCATATTTTCTGGCTTCAACTGCCTCTGCTGACCTGCACTGAAGTTCATGAACTCATGAAGAAACTCAACTCCATTGCATTGTACTCATGGCACAACTGTAAGGGTCTGTGATTCATGAAGAATGATATGGAGTCTCAAATAGTATGCAAAGAATTATTATCCTGCAGAAAATCTGTATGCAGGGGCCGACCATACATAAGGATGGAAGACAGAAGTGTTGACTTTGTAGGGTCAATTTAAAGCCTGTTAGGGTAAGAGACTTTTACCTTTCTTTCCCTTGAGTAGTTGGCTCTATCTCCAGGGCTGTAGGTGTCTTCGTGATTGCTTAAGGATCTGGAGGCTTTGGATGACTTTTGATTAACTATATGTGGCTCAATCTAGGTGGTTGGGCAATTTTTACAGCTTCAGATTGGCTGCCTGTGAGGTTGGCTCAAGCTTGGAGGTAGGACAGCTTTATTATTGGCTGTGAATGAGAGGCAATTTTCTGAGGCGATTGAATTATTTTGAACTTTTCCAGTTCTTGCAAATAGAAAATTAGGCCTAGTCTCCCAAACTACCAGTTTGTAGCCTGTCATGGAATCAGCCTGTCTCTGGGTAACTCAGTCCTCTCTTTTCCCATTTCCCCTTCTTACACACACACACACACACACACACACACACACACACACACACAGACCACATACACAAGTTATAACTGAATAAAATAATTGATTCATTAATTTTTTTCATAGGTTTGAGTCATTAGCCAAGGAATCAATTGAGACATAAGAAGCTTAATTTATGCCCAGACGTGGATGGACATATACCCCAGAGACACTTTAATACACAACAAAGACACATGCACCACAATGTTCATAGAAGCTCTATTTATAATAGCCAGAAGCTGGAAAGAACTCAGATGTCCTTCAGAAGATGAATGGATACAAAAATTGTGGTACATTTACACAATGGAATACTACTCAGACACCAGAAACAATGACTTAACCAAATTCTTAAGAAAATGGCTGCATCTAGAGAATATCATCCTGAGTGAGATAACCCAGTCACAAAAGAACAGACATAATATGCAGTCAGTGATATTGGGATGCTAACCCCAGAGGCTTGCACTCCCCCAGAAACAACTCACAGACTGTATGAAGTCCAATAAATAAAGAAAACAAAAAAAATATTTACAAAGCAAGAAGACTTTGACTATTTCCATGTTGTGTTTTGTTTTGCATGTACTTTATGCTCATTGTAACTATTAGGTTTTCAATGCATACTGTCAAGCCTTTGAAAAAATCAAGTACTGACTAAGAAATATATTCATATAGTTTTATGTAAAAAATATTTTAAAATCTGAAAAAACAGTACTAACAAAAATATATAATTTTAAGCAAAAAATGTTTAAAATCTGTACATTTATCTTTGTTTTGTAAAATAAAGTTGTTTTTAAGAAAAGAAGCTTAATTTATTGGTGGAAATAGGGACCTGTTTTTGATATAGCATCTCAACTTACACAGTGTGATAATAGACATTGTGTTTCTCTTCTGTAGAAAATTCCTGCTGGAATTAGGACCTTGCCATTTTGGGGTCCAGGGAGGCTGAGATGTTTGTCAAAGGCTAGGCAATGGGGCAATTATTTCAAGGACCTGGTCTGGTGATCCGTCAGAAAGACAGGGAGCCATCATATCACTTGAACTGGTTAATGACCAGCTTTAAGCAGGTCAGAGTTCAGCAGTTTGAAATTTTCAGGTGGTTGCTGGATGTCAAACAGATGAAAATCTGCTAAAACAAACACAGATGTTAACATTTGTCTAGTAATTGGGGAAGGTAAGAAAACCCCAAGATCAAGGGAAAATGTTCAAACTCAAAAACAGGCAGATACAGTCATCAGAAGTCCATCTGGTCTGTGGTAAGTAGAGCCAAATCTTATGACTTCTTGATTGCCTGCATTTTATGCGACTTTTAGTTACAAGCAAATATACATTAGTACAAATCATTGCATTGAAATCCATATTTTAAAAAGAGAAGTTAACTGGTATCTGTACAACAGGAGTAGATTCATATCTTTGAGACATAGTAAAAGCTATAGTTTTCGAGTTAAAGACATTGAGCCATTTTCCTTTTAGTCTAGAGTGTTAGATACACAGACTGAACAAAGATGTATTTTAGCATGATTAGAAACACCCTTAAGTCTACATATTGAAGACAACCAAAGAGAACTCAAAGCCTTGAACTAGTGACTGAATTGTACATAGCCAATGTTCCGTTTGCTTATCAGAATTCCATTGATCGATGTTGAAATTTTGCACTTTTGTCCTCTTAGTATAGTAATAGTGCAGAAGAGGGAAAGAGATATGAAGCATTTTTCCTTTTTTAATACTTTAAATTTCACTTTTAGATACCTCAGAAACTTGCATTTGCACACCTAAAGTAATTTTTAGACCCTCAAACTTACCTAAGCTTTTACATCCTCAGACTTTTATACATCTTTAAATACTTAGAACTTGTATAACTTTAAACCTTTTTCTTTTCATCTACTCATTTTCCAGAGACACGAGTAGTAATTACTGAGAGCTTTTATTGCAAAGCAAATTTAAATAAAGGAACAGTAAAAAGCTACATCTAAAACCTGCTTATATTTTAATTTGGAACCTGTTAGCAGAGCAAACCTGCCTTCCTTTTTAACAAGAGACCCAGCAGTTTTAGCTAATAAACTAACAAATAAACTACCACAGTATTGGATTATCTTGAAGTAAGGAACTGTTTGCCTGTTGTCCAGCTATTTAGCTACAAGTAATTGTCAATGTAATCAGAAAACTAAAAGAAGGATAAATTATAATAAACATTATATATTGTTTAAAATGACAAATTAACCTACCCAGATTGCCACCCCAGTGGGCTCCTGTGATGTAGATTGAGAACACAGGTTTTTAAGGTAGGATCAATCTTCAGCTGCTAGACATGGCAACATTCATTAGATCTGTGATTTTAAAGTTTGTATCTATTTATCATATGTAAGTTTAATAACCTGTGTTTGTTTTAGTTATCTGTTCTGTGCCATGCAAACAAAAAACAGGGGACTAAATAAATGCAAGTATTGAGTGAGTAGAAGTAGGAACACTGAAGTCCCAACTTTAGCTTACTGGCTGGGTGTGGGATGACCTTCCATTATTCTTGTGGCAAGTTATCTGGAAGCTTTAGTTTTGTTCTTGTAGGTTTAACATGGGAGTGGTGTATGCACATTCAGATCTTGTCCAACTTGGTCATGCTTTTGGCATGGTCAGGATTATGTTGTTACGCCCAGTGATACTACAGAGTCTTGAGGCTAAGTCTTACAGTGCGGACGTTGTCACCTGGTTCAAAGCAATAAAAGTTAAAAGGAGGAGTTCACTGTTAACCTGAAATATGGAAGGCTAGTGTTGCCTCTATAGACCTCACAGAGTCTTCAAAGATTTTAAGAATTTATTCTGGTCATATTGAATCAGAATGTCAGACTGAAGGTTAGAAAACATGGGTTGGGGTCTCCCATATAGGATCGCAAAGTGGGTAAGACAAGTGAAGTTGGCCCAGTCTATTGGAAGGGAAGCTTACTAGCAAGCTGCCTGTGAAAGATAGTTTTCCCTGAGATTGATTTGTTTTGGAATTTCCAATTCTGGGAAACAGAAACTTAAGCCTATTGCCCCAAACTGCCAGTTTGCAGCCTGGCATGAATCCAGCTTTGATATGGCTAACTATATTCCCTCCCAACCCCCTTAATTGAACTGAGTTCACTCTCCCTGTGCTACTATCAAATATTTTTTTCTCCTGAGTATTGGCCATAACCTACCTTTGACTCCTTCTGTCAAATCTTTCCTGATTCATCCTTTTGTCTGCTCCTCAATTAGAAGTCTTTGTTTGGGATCAAATGTGTATACTAAAAGATTCCAGCCAGTCTTTATCCCTGTGTTTCCTTTAGAAAGGAAAAACTAAGGCCATCCAAAGACTGTCCCACTAGGGGATGCATCCCACATAAAGACACCAAACTCAGACACTACAGCTGATGCCAAGAAGAACTTGGTAATACAGCTGTCTTCTGAGAGGCTATGCCAGATCCTAACCAACACATGTGCAGATGCTCAAAGCCAACCATCTGACTGATCACAGGGACCCCAATGGAGAAGTTAGGGGAGCTCAGAGAACTTTGAAGACTACAATCTTTTAAAATATCATGACAGAAAGTTTATTTATGCATAAAAATTTCATAGATTTTGAAATAATTTGTGTATCATAAGAAAAAATTAAATGTCAATGAAACCAAAAATATAATGAGACTAGTAATGCTGAGGGTTTAGGAAGAGCACACACACCAAGGAAATACTGATTTCAGTTAAATAAGAATATTGAAATCACACCATGACACTGGTCATAGCAAGGACATAGTTCAGAATTAGCTGATTTATGACAACAAATATATTTTTCTTTCAACTTATAAAGGAAAAAAAACCACAGAAAACACAATGAATTTATATACAGGCACAGGAAGAGCTGCCTTGTGGTCATTTCTGACTTACGCCATTTTATACATAACAGTTCATATTTACCTTTGATTTGATGGATCCTTCACAAAGTATTCTGGAATTTCTTAAGGTTAGCAAACCTTTTATACAGCATTAAGACCACATAGAAACAAACAAACAAAAACAAAGCAAAGCAAAGAAACAACAACAACAGAACAGACAAACAAACAAAACCACACCAGCTTATATGTTCAGTATGTCCTTGCTCTAGCCAAGTCACTTCTCTGTGTCAATGACTGGCAGGCATGTTACAGCATCAATCTGAAATAGCTGGCAAGCATGGGGTACAATGGCTAAAGCTCCTCTTGTTTGGGGGTTTGGTCCATATCAGCAGCAATAGAATAGTTACCTATTTTTTTCTCGGTCTCACACCATGTGGTTCATCTAATATGAGAGAGAGACTTTAGATTTTCCTTTAACAAACATATACTGGTTTGAGAAGAAGAAAGCCGTACTCCATCCCCCAAACCAGGTTTAATTTGTAATTGAAATGGGCCCACATAAAATACATTCTCTCTTAATGTCTGTAGAGGGCAGCAGAGACAAACAGGAGGTGGTGAATACCATTTGGTCAATACATTCTTTTTCTTTGTACATTTTCTCTTGATAATCCATTGGAGAAAAGACCATCCAGAGACTACCTCACCTGGAGATCCATCCCATTTGCAGCCACTAAACCCATACACTATTACTGATGCCAAGTAGTTCTTTCTGGCAGGAATCTGATTTGGATGCCTCCTCAGAGGCTTTGCTACAACTATACTGTTACAGAGGTGTATGCTTGCAGCTAACTATAGGACCAAATACAGGGACCACAATGAAGGATCTAGAGAAAGGACTAAAGGAGCTGAAGGGTCTGCAACCTCATCTGCAGAACAAAATGATCAACTAACCAAACTCACCACAGCTCTCAGGGACTAAAACACCAACCAGGGAGTTCACATAGAGAGACCCATGGCCCCAGGTGCATATGCAGCAGAGGATAGCATTGTCTGGCATCAATGAGAGGAGAGGCCTTTGATCCAGTGAAACTTGTTTTCCTAGTGTATGTGTACACCAAGGTGCAGAGGTGGGAGAGGATGGCTGGGAGAGGGAGCACCTTCATGGAGGCAATGGGAGTGAGAGAGGGGATGGGATTGGGGAAAAGGGGATAACATCTGAAAGATAAATAAAGAGAATGTCTAATAAAAGAATCAAGACCCAAAAAACCCACCCTTATCCTTCAGATGTTTCACTTGTCCATTGCTCTCAGGATTCTAGTGAATACTTTTATTCTTTTGCTTTTGCATTTTAATGATCATATACACCATGAATTAAAGAAGAAAGAGATGTTTCTTTTGCATTCCTAGTTGTTTGTCTGATAGGCAATAGTGCTGTGCTATTTTCTTGGTTCCTTTCTCAGTATTTGTCATTCCATTCCTCAATTTATAGGCTCTCATTTTTTCATTAGTTTTGGTTCCATCACTGGTTTATTAATCATCAGAAACTATACATTAGACAAACATTGTGAGCATTCCATTGATTCCCACCTTTAAGTACTACCACTTTTTGGGGAGGGGTTAACAGTTTACGAATGGGGATTATGGGTACAGAGCTATTTTCTCAGTGCTTGAAAGCCAAGATCCTTCTGTATACCACATCTTGGTCATTGTCTTAGTCAGGGTTTCTATTCCTGCACAAACATTGTGACCAAGAAGCAAGTTCAGGAAGAAAGGGTTATTCATCTTACACTTCCATATTGCTGCTCATCACCAGAGGAAGTCAGGACTGGAACTCAAACTGGTCAGGAAGCAGGAGCTGATGCAGAGGCCATGGAGGGATGTTACTTACTAGCTTGCTTCCCCTGTCATGCTCAGCTTGCTTTCTTATAGAACCCAGGTCTACCAGCCCAGGGATGACACCACTCACAATGGGCTGGACCTTCCCCCCTTGATCACTAGTTGAGAAAATGCCTTACAGCTGGATTTCATGGAGGCATTTCTCCAACTGAGGCTCCTTTCTCTGTGATTAACTCCAGCTTGTGTCAAGTTGACACAAAACCAGCCAGTACAATCATGATGGAATTCCGATAGGTACCAATTCCACTGTAATACCTTCCTTTCCATAACTAAGACTGTGAAGCACTCTGTCTTCACATTTTTCCAATCCATTATTGTACAAAGACCCTTATGACCATAAGATGGTCTACTACGGTGGAGTATAAGGTTCTCTATGTCTAATAGAATGTCCATATTTGTTTCTTAAACAGAGATTATTTATTCTTTCTATATGGAAAATGTTTTCAATACATGCTAATAAACAAATGTTCATAAATTTCTTCCTGCTTTTTGAAAAGTCCCCAGTTGCCAATACACCAGTAAATATCAGATCTGTAAGTGGGATATTATCTGGTTCACTATTGGTCAGGTTTGCATGCATGAAGATGAGTTTACTGGTGCTCTAAAACCTGCTCTTTTTTCCTATCCCATTGAAAATTGATTGCCTTTATAGTAACTCCATAGAGGGTTTTATAATAATCTATAAATATGGTATATGATTTCCCGCGTGTGCAAGCATACCAATTAGGAGATGTATCTGACTTTGTCTCTGTGTGGTGGTATTAAAGGCACATGCTACCACAAACTATGTAATCTAATCTCTGAGGGTTTCTATTATCTTTTTATGTTTGTTAAACATATTTGTTAAAGTGTGATTAGATCTCTCTATAACTGCTGATCCTGTAGGTTTGTTTGGTATACCAATAATATGCTTAATGTTGAAATATGAAAAAAGCCTGTTTCATTTTAGTAAAGACATATGCTTTAAAATTGTTACTCTTAGTTTGTACAGGTAACCCATTAATACCAATAACTTCTAATAAGTATGTATTTATAGTATCACATGTTTTTAGAATTTAAATCAGTTGAAATTCTGAATGTTTATCTGTAATATGGTCCACATACTTTAATTTTCCAAACTCTTCAAAATACAACGTATCTATTTTCTTAAATCTTATTTGTTTGGGTACGTTTTGTATTATTTTCTTCAGGTAATGACGTTTGGTAATACAAAGATAAGGCAATGTATTTCCCTATAATTTCCATGATCCATTGCTAAGTGACGTTTTACCAAAAAGCTTTCTCTAAACATTTTCTAATGACATGATGTTTCTTATGAAATTATGAGGCTTCTAGTGAGAGGCAAAACCTACTCCATATTGAGACTGGCCTTCGTCCTAAAAGAAAAGAAAAAGCCTATGAACTTGACCTGCAGCTGAACACTAGCTGTACCCAAGTACCAGGAAGGAAGCCATGGCTTGTCCTTGGCCCATACCCAAGACTTACTGCCTAGATACATGCTAGCAACAACCAATCAAAATTAGTCTGATTGTTTCAAATGTACTTTCTGACTGTGACTGGTCATGATTTTGCTTCAAAGCACCCACTTGTTGGCTTACAGTAGTCATTCAATTAGATGCTTGTCAGGCTAAAAACTCTCTCACTTAGTTGTCACTCCCTATAAAACTATGTCCTGCTGAGAGCCCAGGACTTCACCATTCCTGTGTGCTGCATCAGAGATAGCAGTATGGCTCAAGCTCAAACTTGAATAAAATCCCTACTGCAATTACATCCTATTTGGCTCCTTGGTGGTCTTTTGGGGTTTGTGAAAACTTAACAGGCACAATGTTAAAACATTTTCTTTTCATAGCTCATTAAGTTCATCATTACCTTGTGCTAGAAGACCTGGTAGACCCTTATAGAATCTGATAAGTGTTATATACAACGACTTATATTTCTAATTACTTGTTGTAGTTGAATAAATAGCAAAGTTAATTTTGAATTAAGATAAGTTCAGATGTTTCAAAAGACTTAGGCAATGGACCTGTAGGCAACAGCCATTTCTGTTTCTCAATCAGTGGTGGTTTTGATGAAAGAAATAGACTTCAGATTAAAACAGTTTGTTAGTTGTTCATCATGGAAAAATGGATATGTACTTACTTCCCAGCTTGGACAAGAGATTTAGTACCTTTTGCTGGGCAAAATATCCAAGAAGGGGAGCTTAGTAGCTAAACCATCTGGACCTCTAAGTAATTACTTAACATGGAGAACTCTATTTTGGGCCACATGACTAATATTGGTATGCCTAAATGTCCCGGAGTTTGGGAATGTCTGGTCCCAGCCTCATTGTGTGGTTCCAGACTAGAAATCTAGTCGGGAGTGGGGAGAAGGGAGGTGCCTATTGTATCAGGTATGTGCCGGAGTTTTCAGGGTCTCAGATCCACTCTACCTGTCTCTCATTCCACATCCACTTGGGTATCTTGTAATTTCTTTTGTATAACATGTGAATCCTGTAATTTTTATCTGAGCAAATTTCTTTTAACCTTCAGCTAATAATTTCCTTGGACTTCTAAAACCAAATTACCTTGTAAGGTTTGAAATAAATTACATATCTTATGTGTAGTTAATCCAGTCATAGATCTTAGCCAATTAATATATCCAGACACCTTTTGAAAATTATTAAGAGATGATAACTGATCTCTTCTGATTTGAACTTTCTGTGGCCAAACTTTCTGTAGTCCCACCTTACATCCTAGACAATTAATAGAATTTCTTTTGGTTTAAACAATTTGTAATCTCCAAGAAATCAAAATTCTCTGTACTTTATCAAACATTTTCCCCCTTTGGATCTCCATCTGAAACAGCAAGTAAAATATTATCCAAATTATGGTACATTATAGATTGAGAAATCTATAAATTGTATTAAATGGCTGTTGGACAAAATATTGGCAGAAAGTAGGATTGTTTAACATTCTTCATCATAAAACTTTCTAAAGATATCTTTTTATTTGAAAACTATTATTATAAGTAGAAACTAAAATGAAATATTTTATATAAATAGTATGCTCATGTAAAGGGATTGTGTAAAAGCAATCACTATCAAGGAGCCTGACTTACATAATTAAGGTGGCAATAGGATTCCAGGCTTTAAAGAGCCTGCCTGAATCATTTTATTTCTTGCTCTTAAGTCTGTCAACATACACCATTTTCTTGATCTTTTTTTTTTAATAACAAATACTGATGATTTTCATGGGTTGAAAGATTCTTCAAAGTGTTTAGCATTTATCTGCTCCTGTACCATCTTTTCTAGCACTTGTAATTTTTTTTCTTTTGTCATAGGCCAAAATTCTACCCACACAGCCATTTGAAAGATATGGCAGTTGGCAATATTGAAAGACCAACACCTGTTGTGCCCTGATTATGGACCAGCTGGTAAGTCGAATAATACCTTTTAATAGTTTTCTCATAAGCATTATTTATGTCATGGTTTGTTTCTGAGACTTGGTGGATGTTAATATGTGTTAATAATTGCTGCAACAAATCAATGTCCCCATAAATTTATGGTTATATTAGCCACATATGGTTTTAATGTTTCTATTTATACTTCTGGTCCTATAAACTTGACTCCTTTTGCACTCTGATTTACATAAAAGAAGTTCCAATCACTTGAAGCTGAATACTTACCTCCTGAAGAAGCCAATCAGGATGCCAATAATCTAATGAAATTATTGTTACATTTGCCCCTGTGAATAGTAAACTTGTTATTTCAATGCCATTTATTTCATTTCATTATTATAAAACACATTTTATTAGTGTTTGTTAGATCATTTATAGCAGCTTACCAAAATACTGTTTTTGGTTGTTTTTTGTTTGTTTTGGGTTTTGGGTTTTTTTTTTTTTTTTTTTTTTTTTTTTGTTTGGTTTGGTTTTTCTTGAAAGTTTTGCTTTATCTACTGTGGCTGTTCTGTACTTGATAACATCTATATCACTACTGTTTTTAACAAGAGGTATTACATCTTTTAATTTGTCTCTGGATGAGTTTCTCTGATGCTGACAGAGAAAGATTTAATCAAATTTGATATCTGGGCCTGTGTGAGCCCCTTAGGGTATTTCTAGATGAATAAGGGTTGCGTTCTCTGTCTCTTGTTGCTCTGTATTCATTAGTTGAATGCCAGCTTTTGCCATACTTTTTGCATACTATAGAAGAATAGGTCCTTTTTTGGTATTATCTCTGGAAAATACATTGATTATACAGATACCTTGCATATAATCCCCTTTCAAATGACTTTGCTTACAAAAATAACAATACCTGCCATTTTTATTTTTCTTAAAACTTATACACATTATTTTTGTATCAGCATAGCAGTATTAATGTGAAATCCAACATCAGTCATATTTGTAATCAATTCATCTATTGGTGCTGATCTATCCTTTAAGGTCTAATTACCCCCTTTGAATTCTGAAATAGCATTTTCAAAAGCCAAAGATTAAGTTAATATTTGTTTGACTTCTGAATCTGATACTATCCTGTTAGCATCTGAAGTAAATATTTGAAAAAGAATCAGTGAATGTTTCTTTTGGGCCCTGTAGAATTTTAAAGGACTCAGACCACTTTCCTGATTCTCCAACCTCATCTCAGACATTTAGTGCTGCTACATAACGTAACACCAATGTATGATCGTCTAATTCAAAGTGCATTCATAACTCAGAATATTGACCGTTGGCCAGGAAATGATCATGGGAAATATTAATACATCTATTCCTGTTCATTGTTCTATGGCTCCAGCTTTCTCTGTCCACCATCTTTGTCATTGCAACTAAAGACTAGCTTCCAACATTGTTCTTTCCATTTCTCTCCAGTCTGGGGATATAATTCTGCTTTGAATTGCGTATGAATTTAATATCTGCTTTAGATATAGTGTGAATGCATGCTAATAGACATAATTGCTTCCTTTAATCACCTCAAATTTAATAATATGCTTATAGAATTTTATGTAACTTTTTCATAACATGTTGACGGTGCTTATTGCCTCTTGGTAGGTCTTATACAGGATAAATTAAGGTCATTTATTTTATAGTCTTGGCCTGCTCCTCCTCAGTTTCATCAAATGATAGAGCAGTGTGTTCTTCTCTAAATACTTCTGTCTGATTCTGAAATCTTTCTAATGCTTGTATTTGATCAGTCTACTTTTCATACTTGGCACAAAAACTTTAACTATGGCTATTAAAGATAAATTATGAATTATCAGAGAAATAGTAATTACAATTATTATTATTTCACTCTCAGTAAAATCATTTGTATTTTTATTTTCTGCTTCTAATTGCAAGCCATCTAAATTAGCACAATATAAGGTTCTAGCATCTTGTGTACTATGGTACATTCTTAAATCTCTCCTTGAGGACTCTTGAGACTCTTTATCAAATATGGTGGCTTCTCAGTTTGTCCACAGCTGGCATGATTTCTCTGGGTAGCCAAGTCATGCAGTGGAACACTAAGTGTTGTTTTAAATTTTAATTATTCTATTTTACCAAAATAGACTCTTGACTCAGGAGCCAGGTTCTGTGGTGAAAGCCTGCTAACTCAGAAAGGCAAAGAAGGCACCCAGCTGGTCTCCTCCACTAATGACTTCTAAAAAGAAAGCTCTTCTCCATGCTATCTCAAAAACCTCTCAAACTGAATGTGTCCCCACCTGCTTTTTTTCCCCTGTGAGTCTTCCTATCAATCTTCCTGACTGGCTATTACTCTCTATGGTTTCTTTTTTTCTTATTATTGCTCACGAAAAACTCATCAGTTGCTCCACCTCTTTACATATGATTGATTTTATTTCATACTGTTTCAAGAAGAAAAAAAAAAAGCTCTTGCATTAACTTGTATGATGGAGCTGAGCAGCCACACAACAACACTTTTTTTTCCCAGTAAATAATACAATCTAAGGCTTCACAGAATGATCAAGAATCTTGAAAATTCTCCTTTTTCATTTATTCATCCTTTATGCATCTTCTTTGTTCATTACTCTTGGAGCATATTCCTTCAAATGTTCTCAGGTATACAATTATTTCTTGCTTTTCCATATATAATATTTCTTACAAAAATCTTTGGAGTACTAGATTGGTTGTTATGAACTGTCATATTTTTGCTTTTCTTGAAGTGTTATTTATCAATTCAATGTATCACTTTTTGTTGTTTATTTATTGTTTTCTGGGAATGGCATTCTTGGTTGATAGCAATACGTTTTCTGAAATACATTGTTTCATGTTTTCCTCAAATTTTTGACTGCTGCAGAAAGATCGGAAGATCTATTTAGAATCCTACATTTTGTGAATGTTACTATTTTTCCTTTTAATCTTGTTTCTTTGTTTATATCTTTGACGTTATGGCTGATATATGTAATGGAGATTTTCATTTGTGGTCATTTATTTTTGCATTTCTTTGCCCATTTTTTTCTAGAGTTAAAAAATGTTGTGCTATGTAATTGACTATGTTGTTTATGCCCTTCAACATTTATCTCAGCTCTTTCTTATGTTACATAATTTCTCAATTTTTGATTCTTGAATATATTCAAAATATAAATGGATGTTTTGATTATGCTAATCATTTTTTCCTTCCACATCTCTAAATATACTGTTTTCTTAACTTTGTTATTCTTCCTAGTGTTTTTAATTGATTTATTCATTCATTTCATATACTTGTGTATAGTTATTTATGTTCCCTATGTTTCTGCTAACTTTTTTCAGGACAAAAAAAAAACATAAAAAGAAAGAAAAGCAGCAGCTGGCAACCCCAAAGATCCCAGTGGACACATTTCTACCCCTACCTACACCATAAGCTAATTCCACCTACTTTCTGACCTGTCCTTACACCAGGGCAGACCATCAGATTTTATGCTCTTAAGACCCAATAGTCTGAAGAAATCCCAGGAGGGCTAGTAAACAAGAGTGACAGGCTACCCAGGAGACCTAAAAATCCTGGAACACCTGAGGCAGGCTTCAGACGGAGACGAGAGAGCAGTTAACACCAGAGATAGCCAGATTGTGAAAGGCAAATACAAGTCCATATACAACAGAAGTCACTATACTCTGTCACAATCAGAACCCAGTTCTCAGCAAGTACTGGAAAACTCAATACACCTAAAAACCAGGATGCTGACCTAAAATCCTATCTTCATGTTAAAATCCTTAGAAAGAACAGGAGTCCAAAGCCCATACCTAAACATAATAAAAGCTATATACAGCAAACCAACAGCCAACATCAAACTTAACAGGGGGAAACTTGAAGCAATTTCACTAAAATCAGGCACTCAACAAGGCTGCCCACTCTTCCCCTGGAAGTCCTGGCCAGAGCAATTAGACAGAAAAAGGAAATTAAAGGGATTCAAATTGGAAAGGAAGAAGTAAAAACATCACTATTCATAGATGACATGATAGTGTACTTAAGTGACCCCACAAATTCCACCAGAGAAATCCTACAGCTGAAAAACAAGTTCAGCAAAGTGGCTGAATATAAAATTTACTCACACAAATCAGTAGCCTTCCTATATTCAAAGGACAAACATACAGAGAAAGAAATTAGGGAAAAGATATGGTTCACAAAAGTCACAAATTCTACGAAATACCTGGTGTGACTAACTAAGCAAGTGAAGGACATGTATGATAAGAATGTCAAACCTCTAAAAAAGGAAATCGAGGAAGATCTCAGAAAATGGAAAGATCTCCCATGCTCATGGATCGGAAGGATCAACATTTTAAAAATGGCCATCTTACCAAAAGCAATCTACAGATTCAATGCAATCCCCATCAAAATTCCACCCAGGTTTTTCATTGACTTGGAAAGAGCAATATGCAATTACATCTGGAATAACAAAAGACCTAAAATATCAAAATCCATCCTCAACAACAACAACAAAAAAAATCTGTGGGAATCACTATCCCTGATTTCAAGCTATATTACAAGGCAATTGTGCTGAAAACTGCATGGTACTGGTACAGAAATAGGCATGTGGATCAATGGAATAGAACAGAAGATCCAGAAATGAGTTCTCACATATATGGTTACCTGATTTTTGACAAAGGAGCTGGAAACATACAATGGAAAAAGGAGAGCATCTTCAAAAAAATGGTGTTGGTCCAACTGGCATTCAGTATGCAGAAGAATGAAAATAGGCCATTTCTTATCCCCTTGTACAAAGCTCAAGTGTAAGTAGATCAAAGATCTCCACATTAAACCAGGTACACTGAAACTATTAGATGAAAAAGTAGGGAAACCTTAGAACACATAGGCACAGGAGAAAATTTCCTAGACAGAACACCAATGGATCGAGCTCTAAGGTCAAAGATTGAGAAATGGTACTTAAGTTTCTGTTAGGCTAAAGACACTGTCAAGAAAACATAACAACAGCCAACAGAATGAGAAAAGATATTTACCAACTCCACATCACATAGAGGCCTAATATCCAAGGTATACAAAGAACTCAAGAAGCTAGACATCAGAGAATCAAACAACCCTATTAAAAATGGGGTACAGACTTAAAGAAAAAGTTCTCAATCGAGCAATATCGAATGGCTGAGAAACATCTAAGGAAGTGCTGGACATCTTTAGCCATCAGGGAAAAACAAAGTTCATAGCAGCTCTATTTATAATAGCCAGCAGCTGAAAAGAACCCAAATGTCCTTCATCAGATGAATGGATACAAAAGTTGTGGTATATTTACACAATGAAGTACCACTCAGCTATCAGAAAATAAAAAAAAAATTATGAAATTCTTAAGAAAATGGATGCATCTGGAGAATATCATTTTGAGTGAAATAACCCAGTCACAAAAGAACAGACATAATATGCAGTCACTGATAATCGGATACTAACCCAAGAAAGCTCTGAACCCCCCAGAAACAAGTCACAGACTGGGTAAAGTTCAAGAAAAAAAAAGTAAGTCAGCGTTTCATTCTGTGTATGCATTAGCTCAACTACACTGCTTTGTGAGATTGTGTTGCTTTGGTGGTGATCTGAGAATGGTGCCTTTATTTCATGGTTTTGAACAAGATCTTACTTTCAAGACAACAACTATGCTTTTCATATTATCTCAGCTTTTAACAGTGTTTTTATTAAAGGCCCTGTACTCTGATTAGCTTTTAATTTTCATCAAGCTCCCCTAATTTCTCACCTGTTTTTGTTCAAAGGGGTTTCTGATAAAAACAGCTAAAAACACAGACACAGAAACAAATTATGCATTGGAACTATTTGTCTGAATTTCACAGATGTGAATTAATTAAATAAGGGAAAAATATATAAAATCTTTTCTACTGGTTAAAAAAACAATTGGGGGTAAAATTTAATGTCTATTAGTGGAATACTCAAGAAATAGCATTTCACTCTTTTTGTAAATATTTAAATGTTCACATTTAACAATGTCATTGAACTATAGATAACTATCATGTTTTTACTCAGAGAATAAATTAACAGGTACTATTAAAATGGCACCAAGTGTACACAGATGTTGAGACCTAAATACAAATGCATAGCTTATAATATAAGAAATAAATATAGAGATCTGCCACCTGGACCAGAAGTTCACAAAGGTTAATGCCTGGTGAGAAGGAGATCTGAGAAGCCAGGGAGCAGAGAGCTCTCTGCTGAGTACACACAGAAAGCGTGCCCCTGCCCTGCCTGATCCAGGGACCATGAACCCAGCATTGGGACCTCTGTTCCCACCTGACGGCTTTGGGACACAGAACAGGGCTCAGCCCATCTGCCACCTGGACCAACAGTCCCCAAAGGTTAAGGCCTGGTGAGAAGGAGATCTGAGCATCCAGGGAGCAGAGAGATCTCTGCCGAGTGTGCAAGGAAAGCACACCCCTGCCCTGCCTGATCCAGGGACTAGGAAACCAGCATTGGGATCTCTGTTCCCACCCAGCTGCTTTGGGGCGCAGAACAGGACTCGGACCATCTGCAACTTGGACCAGTGGAGATCCAGGGACACAGACCAGGTAGAAGGGAAAGGTAAGAACATATCACTGACAACAAGATGGCAAATGGAAAGCAAAAGAGCATATCCCAAGGAAACCAAGACAACCTGGCAACACCAGTACCCAGCTCTCCAATTACAGCAAACATTGGAATGTCAAACACTCAAAAAAAAAGAAGACACAGACCTCAAATCATACCTCAAGACGATGATAGAGATCCTTAAACAAGAATGGGAGGAAAAAAATAATCAGAAGCTTTTAAAGAGGAAACAAGAAAAACACTCAAAGAACTCAAAGAACTAGAGGAAAAAGAACCAGAGAGATGAAGGAATAGAAGAAGGAATTTAAAATGGAAATTGACACAATAAAGAAAACACTAAAAGAGATAACCCTAGAGGAAGAACTCCTAAAAAGAAAATAAGGAGTCAAAGAAGCAAGGATTTCCAATAGACTACAAGAGATGGAAGAGAGAATCTCGGGGGCCGAAGACAACATTATAAACATAGACAAAACAGCCAGAGAAGATGCAAAAAACAAAAAGCTCCTACCCAAAATGTCCAGAGGATACAGGAAACAATGAAAAGACCAAACCTAAGGATAATACGAATAGAAGAGGGCAAAGAATATCAACTAAGAAGCACAGTAAATATCTTCAACAAAATTGTAGAAGAAAACTTCCCAACCCTTAAGAATGAGAAGACCACGAGCATAAAATAAGCCTTCAGAACTCCAAATAGGTTGGACCAGAAAAAAAAAATCCTCCCGACAAATAATAGTCAAATCACCAAGTGCCCAAAGCAAAGAAAGAATACTAAAAGCAGTAAGTGAAAAAGGACAGGTAACATATAAAGGCAGGCCAATCAGAATCACACCCGATTTCTCAACAGAGACTATGAAAGCTAGAAGAGCCTGGACAGAAATCATGCAGACCATTAGAGAGCACATGTGCCAGCCCAAGCTGCTATACCCAGCAAAACTATCAATCACCATAGATAGAGAGATGAAGATATTTTAAGACAAATCTAAAATTACACAATATCTGACCACAAACCTACAACGAATTATAGTTGGAAAACCCAATACAATGAGGGTAACTACATCCTAGTAAAAACAAGAAAACTCCTAAGCAAGAAAACCAAAAGAAGGAAGAAACACAGACAGAACTCAACCTAAAAAAGCAATAATAGCAGGAAACAGAAACAACTATTCCTTGATATGTATTAACATAAATGGACTCAACTCCCATATAAAGAGACATAGGCTATCAGACTGGAAACATAAACAAAATCTAGCATTTTGCTGCATAAAGGAAACTCATCTCAGAGACAAAGACAGACACTATCTCAGAGTAAAAGGGTGGGGAAAAAACTTCCAAGCAAACAGCCCCAAGAAGCAAGCTGAATTCGCTATTCTAATATGAAATAAAGTAAATATCCAATTAAAAGTTATCAAAAATGATAAGGAAGGACACTTTTTACTTATTGATGGGGAAATCTGTCAGGAGTAACTCTCAATCTTTAACATATATGCTCCAAATAAAAAAGTACCCATATTCATAAAAGAAACCCTACTAATGCTCAAAAAATACATCTCACCCTACACAATAATAGTGGGAGACTTTAAGACCCCACTGTCTCCAATGGACAGATCATGGAAACAGAAACTGAACAAGGACACTGTAAAACTAGCAGAGACTATGATCCAACTGGAATTAATAGATATCTCCAGAACATATCATCCTAAGGGAAAAAAATACACCTTCTTCTCAGCACCCCATGGCACCTTCTCGAAAATTGGCAACATAATTGAACACAGAATGAGCCTCAATCGATATAAGAAGATTGAAATACTCCCATGCATCCTCTCAGATCAACATGGTCTGAGGCTAATCTTTAACAACAACAAACAGAGCAAAAAACCCACATACAAATGGAAACTAAACAACACTCTGTTAAATGATAGCAGGGTCAAAAATGAAATAAAGAAAGAAATTATGGATTTTGTAGAATTCAATGAAAACGAAAACACAACTTACCCAAACCTATGAGTTGCAATGAAAGCAGTACTGAGAGGAAAACTCATACCTCTGAGCGCTCCCAAAAAGAAACTGGAGAAAGCATACATCAGCAACTTGACAGCACAGCTAAAGGCTCTAGAACAAAAGGAAGCAGGTACACCCAAGAGGCAAAGACAGCAAGAAATAATCAAAATTAGGGCAGAAATAGACCAAATAGAAACAAAAAGAACCATCGAAAGAATCAACAAAACCAAGAGCTGGTCCTTTGAGAAAATCAACAAGATTGATAAACTCCTAGCCACACTAAATAGAGGGAAAAGACAGAGTATCAAAATTCACAATACAAAAAGAAAGTGGAGACATTAAAACTGAAACTGAAGAAATTCAAGAAATCATCTGATCCTACTACAAATCCTATACTCCTCAAAGTTGGAAACTCTGGAGGAAATGGATGAATTTTTAGACAGATACAAGATCCTAAAGTCAAACCAGAACCAGGTAAACCATCTAAATAATCCATAAAACCCAAGGAATCAGAAGTCATCAAAAGCATCCCAACCAAAGAAAGCCCAGGTCCAACCTGGTTCAGTGCATACTTTTATCAGACATTTATTGTGGACATAGCACCAATACTCTCCAAACTATTCCACAAGATAGAATCAGATGGAATACTACCTAACTCATTTTTTAAGGCTACAATAACCCTCCTTGCTAAACTAAACAAAGACACTACAAGGAAAGAGAACTTCAGACCAATCTCACTTAAGAACATTGATGCAAAGATACTCAACAAAATCCTTGCAAATGGAATCCAAGAACACATCAAAGCGATTATTCACCATGACCAAGTAGGCTTCATCCCTGGGATGCAGGGATGGTTTAATATAAGGAAATCCATCAATGTAATCCACCATATAAACAAACTCAAAGATCAAAATCACATGGTCATCTCACTAGATGCTGAGAAAGAATTTGACAAAATTCAACAGCTCTTCATGTTAAAAGTCCTGGAGAGAACAGGAATCCAAGTTCCTTACCTAAACATAATAAAAGCAATATACAGCAAACCAACAGCCAACATCAAACTTAACGGTGGGGAACTTGAAGCCATCCCACTAAAATCAGGGAAGAGACAAGGCTGCCCACTCTCCACCTACCTATTCAATATAGTACTGGAAGTCCTGGCTGGAGCAATTAAACTGCAAAAGGAGATCAAGTGGATACAAATCAGAAAGGATGAAGTAAAAACATCACTCTTTGCTGATGACATGATAGTGTACTTAAGTGACCCCACAAATTACGTCAGAAAACTCCTACAGCTGATAAACAAGTTCAGCAAAGTGGCTGGATACAAAATTAACTCAGACAAATCAGTTGCCTTTCTATATTCAAAGGACAAACGTGGAGAAAGAAATTAGAGACAAGATACGGTTCAGAAAATTCAAAAGAACTATGAAATATCTTTGTGTGATTCTAAGAAAGTGAAGGACCTGTATGACAAGAACTTCCAACCTCTAAAGAAGAAAATCGAGGAAGATCTCAGACAATGGAAAGACCTTCAATGCTCATGGATTAGAAGGATCAACATTTTCAAAATGGCCATCCTACCAAAAGCAATCTACATTCCCCATCAAAATTCCAACCCAGTTCTTCATTGAGTTGGAAAGATCAATGTGCAATTTCCTCTGTAATAACAAAAGACCTAGAATAGCAAAATCCATCCTCAACAACAAAAAAAATCTGTGGGAATCACTAGCCCTGACCTCAAACTCTATTGTAACACAATTGTGCTGAAAATGCATGGTACTGGTCCCGAAATAGGCACGTGGATCAATGGAATTGAATAGAAGATCCAGAAATGAGCCCTCACATATATGGTCACCTGATTTTTGACAAAGGAGCTGTAAACATTCAATGGAAAAAGGACAGCCTATTCAACAAATGGTGCTGGTCCAACTGGCACTCAGCATGCAAAAGAATGAAAATAGACCCTTTCTTATCTCCTTGTACAAAGCTCAAGTGTAAGTAGATCAAAGATCTCCACATTAAACCAGATACACTGAAACTATTAGATGAGATAGTAGGAAATACCTTAGAACACATAGGCACAGGAGAAAATTTTCTGAACAAAACCCCAATGGCACAAGCTCTAAGGTCAAAGATATACAAATGGGACTTAATGAGATTGCAAAGTTTCTGTAATGCTAAGGACATTGTCAAGAAAACAAAATGGCAGCCAACAGAATGGCAAAAGATCTTTACCAATTCCACATCAGATAGAGGCCTAATATCCAAGGTATACAAATAACTCAAAAAGTAAGACACCAGAAAATCTAACAACCTTATTATAAATGGGGTACAGAGCTAAACAAAACGTTCTCAATTGAGGAATATGGAATGGCTTTGAAACATCTAAGGAAGTGCTCGACATCCTTAGCCATCAGGGAAATGCAAATCAAAACAACCCTGAGATTCCACTTCACACCAGTCAGATTGGCGAAGATCCAAAACTCAGATGACAGCAGATGCTGGCGAGGTTGTGGAGAAATAAGTACACTTCTTTACTGTTTGTGGGGTTGTAAACTGATAAAACCACTCTGGAAATCAGTCTGGCGATTTATCTGAAAATTGGACATAGTGCTACCTGAAGATCCAGGTATTCCACTTCTGGGCATATACCCCAGAGTCACTCCAATTAACAACAAAGGCACATACAACCACAATTTTCATAGCAGTTGTATTTATAATAGCCAGAAGCTGGAAAGAACCCAGTTGTACTTCAGTAGATGAATGGATACAAAAATTGTGGTACATTTACACAATGAGTACTACTCAGCGATCAGAAACAATGACTTAACCAAATTGCTAAGAAAATGGTTGCATCTATAGAATATCATCCTGAGTGAGATAACCGAGTCACAAACAAACAGACATAATATGCAGTCACTGATGGGGGATCCTAACCTCAAAGCCTCAGACTGCCCCAGAAACAACTCACAGACTGTGTGAAGTCCAAGAAAAAAAGAAAAGAAAACAAAAAAAAGCAAAAAAAAGTCAAGCTCAATCCTTACACACCAAGAAAACGTTGACTTATTCCGGGTTATATCCTGTTTTACAAGTACTTTTTGCTCATTGTAATTAGTAAGACCTTAATGCAGAGTATCAAACCTTAAGAAAAAAAAGAAAAACAAAGCCAAGCACTGCCACAATTGTATTTTCATACATTTATGCAAAAATGTTTAATTTTTTTCTTTTATCTTTGTTTTTAAAAATAAAGTTTAAATAAAAAACAAGAAATATTTTCATGAAAAAAAAAGAAATAAAAATAGAAATAGTTCTATATGAAAAAAAACAAAACAAAAAAGGACAAGCCATTCCATTGGTTATTCAATAAAAAGTAGTAATCTCCAATACATAACTGCAAGTAATATTAAAGAATAAAAAGGTTATTTTTTATGTTTAGAAATGTATATATATATATATATATATATATATATATATATATATATATATATATATTTGTGTATGACAAGGAGGTCATGCATTAGATATAATTTGACTTTCAAAATTATTCCAAGATATTATACTTTCATAATTTCTCACCTCTTTCTCCCTCCTATTCCTGAAGTATCCCACCCACTGCCATTGCTATATATCAAATTTCTAGAGTCTATTTCTGATCACTTTTGAATATGACATTCTTTGGCAATATGTTCCTTAAAGATGCAAATAATTAGATCTCTGATCTACTGTGTCTGAGTTTCATTCTTGCCAAGAAATGACCATATGATGACCAAAATTTTTATCAGCTATAAGCCGTAAAGATGACGGAACAGATGAATAGTACAGCAACAAACACCTCAGGGAGTGTCAGAAATTTCCAGTAGTCGGCAGAAACTGAAAGGAAGTAAGGTGGTTTTAGCCTGTGGTGAAGAGGAGCAAGACTGTTTTTTATACTTTTGTATGAGGCTCCTGTCTTGCACCACTGACAAAAGAATCCTTTGCTCTCTAGTGCACACCATTTGTAGTATTTTCCTCTATCAGACCTAGTAAGCTTACTTATGACTTTTCTAAATTGTCTGATTCATCTTGAAATAATAACTGTATTTAAAATTAATCTGAATTAGTTGGGTGTTTAAAATTAATAAATTATAGAAATTACACAGGTACTTAACATTAATACTGAATATCTCATTTTATAATCAAGTTAAATGAGGTGTAGTAAAATATTGTCTAAAGTATTAAATTATGAATTCCTCCAAGAAGTTAAAACTAATGAAACAATAGTGCAGAATAATTAAAAGTTTACACGAGTGATCCAATAATACACATTTGCATTTAGATCTACAGAAAATTAGGATTGTTACCCTAATAGCTGGAAAGAGTGAAAGTCAGTTCTGTTTGCTCATTCTTATAATAACGTAGAAGGAGTGAGAGTGTAATGAGGATTGTTGCTCTGAAACCCAGAGCTTTGTCCATACTGTACTTTGGCAAAGCCACAGAACCCATCTTCAGCTAAGGTAGGGACAGGCAGCTCTGAACTACACTTCAAAAGAACACATATCTCTGTTGCTTGGCTTTATCCTGTGTTTGTTCTCTCAAATATGTTCCATTATCCTTTCTTTTTATTTTTGTCCCTTCTGTCATGCATTCAAATTTTATTTCATTTTATTTTTTACAACATTATTTTAAAAAACAGAGACACATATACAGACTATTACAAGCATTTTAGTGTAGATATATATGAATATATATTTACAGTATTTAGTTTTTTTAAAGGTTTGATAATATGCATTGAAATCTTACTATTTACAAAGATTATAAAGTATATGTAAAACAAAATGTAACATGGAAATAGTCAAAATTTTTGTTGTGTAAAGATTAAACATAATGATTTTTAAGTAACAAAAATTGCCACAAGGGTGTCTTCTTAACTTTTGAGGTATTAATGGTTTAAGGTCTACATGTACTCCACTCTGAAAGAGTGCTATATACATATTATTTTTTTTTTCTAAGAAGGACTGAGGCTTCCACTTTTTGGCTTTAATTTTTCTCTGAGCTTCACATAGTCTGTGAGTTTTTTTCTTGGGTATTAAGAGCTTTTTGAGGCAAGTATTCAATTATGAGTTACTGCATATAGTGTCTGTTCTTTTATGACTAGGTTACTTCACTCAGGATGATATTCTCTAGATACATCCATTTTCCTAAGAATTTAATAAAGTTATTGTTTCTAATAGCTGAGTAGTGCTCCCTTGTGTAAATATACCACAATTTTTGTATCCATTCTTCTACTGAAGGATATCTGGGTTCGTTCCAGCTTCTGTCTATTATAAATAAGACTGCTATGAACATGGTGGAACATGTATCTTTATTGTGTATTGAAGCATCTCTGAGGTATATTCCCATAAGCAGAATAACTGTTTCTTCAGGTAGTACTATGTCCAATTTTCTGCAGAACTGCGAGACTGATTTGCAGAGTGGTTGTACCTGCTTACAACTTCACCAGCAGTGGAGAATTGTTCCTCTTTCTCCACATTCTTGCGAGCATGTGCTATCATCTGAGATTTTGATCTTAGCCATTCTGACTGGTGTGAGGTGGAATCTCTGAGTTGTTTTGATTTGCATTTCCCTGATGACTAGATATGTCAAGCATTTCCTTAGGTGCTTCTCAGCCATTCAATATTCCTCAGTTGAGAAGTCTTTTTATAGGTCTGTATCCCAATTTTAATAGGTTTGTTTGAGGGTCTGAAGTATATCTTCTTCAGTTCTTTGTATATATTGGATATTAGACCTCTGTCACATGTAGGTTTGGTAAAGAACTTTTCCCAATCTGTTGGTTCTAATTTTATTTTCTTCACAGTGTCCTTAGCCTTACAGAAACTATGCAATCTCATTAAGTCCCATTTATTTATTCTTGATCTTAGAGTACAAGCCATCGGCATTCTGTTGAGGAAAATTTCCCCTGTGCCTATGAGTTTTAAGATTTCCCACACTTTTTCTTCTAATAGTTTCAGTTTACCTGGTTTAATGTGAAGATCTTTGATCCACTTGTACTTGAGCTTTATATAAGGAGATAAGAAAGGGTCTATTTTCATTCTTCTGTATGATGTTTGCCAGTTGAGCCAATACCATCTGTTGAACAGGCTGTCTTTTTTCCATTGAATGATTTCAGCCTCTTTGTCCAAAATCAAGTGACCATATATGTGAGAGTACATTTCTGTTTCTTCTGTTCTGTTCCCTTTATCTACCTGCCTATCTCTGTACCAGTACTATGTGGTTTTTAACACAATTTCTTTGTAATATAGCTTGAGGTCAGGCATGGTGAGTCCCACAGAAGTTTTCTTGTTGTTGAGAATAGATTTTCCTATTCTAGGTTTTTTGTTATTCCAGATGAATTTGCAAATTGCTCTTTCCAACTCTATGAATAATTGAGTTGGAATTTTGATGGTGGGTTGCATTGAATCTGTAGATTGCTTTTGGAAAGATGGCCATTTTTACAATGTTGATCCTTCTGATCCACGAGCACTGGAGATTTTTCCATCTTCTGATATCTTCTTCAATTTTCTTCTTCAGAGATTTGAAGTTCTTATCATACAGGTCCTTCACTTTCTTAGTTAGGGTCACACCAAGGTATTTCCTGTTGTTTGTGGCTATTGTGAAGGGTATCTTTTTCCTAATTTCTTTCTCAGCATGTTTGTCCTTTGAATAGAGGAATGCTCAAATTATGGACTAACTGGAATTAACAGACATCTACAGAACATTTTATTCTAAAACAAAAGTATACACCTTCTTTTCAGCTCCTCAGGGTACCTTTTCCAAAATTGACCATAACAAGCATCAACAAATATATGAAGATTGAAATACACCCATGCATCCTATCAGTGTACCATACACTAAGTCTGTACTTTAATGACAACAGAAAGGCCACATACACATGGAAACTGAACAATGTCCTACTCAATGATAGCATGGTCAAAGAAGATAAAGAAAAGAAGTTAAAGATTTTCTAGAATTTAATGAAAATGAAAGGACAACATACTCAAACCTATGGGATGTAATGAAAGCAGTATTAAGAGGAAAACTCATAGCTCTGAATGCCTCCAAAAAAAAAAAAAAAAAAAAAAAAAAGAAAGAAAGAAAGAAAGAAAGAAAGAAAGAAAGAAAGAAAATAAAGAAAAAAAACTGGAGAGAGCATGCATTAACAACTTGACAGCACTGTTGAAAGATCTAGAACAAAAAGAATCAGATACACCCAAGAGGAGTAGATGGCAGGAAATAATCAAACTCAGAGTAGAAGTCAACCAAGAAGAAACAAAAAGATCCATGAAAAGAATCAACAAATCCAGGAGCTGGTTCTTTGAGAAAATTAACAAGATCAAAAAACCCTTAGCCAGAGTAATTAGTGGGCAAAGAGAAAGTATCCAAATTAACAAAAGCAGAAATGAAAGGGGATTCATAAAAACAGAAACAGAGAAAATTGAAGAAATCATCAGATCCTCCTACAAAAGCCTATACTCAGCAAAACTGGAAAATCTGAAGGAAATGGATAAATTTCTAGACAGATAATAGATACAAAAGTTAAATCAGGACTAGATAAACCATGTAAACAATCCCATAACACCTAACGATATGGAAGCAGCCATCAAAAGCCTCCCAGCCAAAAGAAGCCCAGGAATAGAAGGGTTCAGTGCAGAATTCTATCAGACACCTATTGATAACTTAATACCAATACTCTCAAAATTATTCCACAAAATAGAGCCAGATGGAAAACTACCTAACTCAGTTTTCCAGGCCACAATAACCCTCATTCCTAAACCACAGAAAGACCCAACAAGGAAAGAGAACTTCAGACCAATCTCACTTATAAACACTGATGCAAAAATATGCAACAAAATCCTTGTAAACTGAATCCAACAACACATCAAAACCATCATTCACCATGATCAAGTATGCTTCATCCCTGGGATTCAGGGATGATTTAATATATGGAAAGCAATCAACGTAATCCACCATATATACAAACTCAAAGAAAAAAACCACATGGTCATTTCACTAGATGAGAAGATTCAATACCCCTTCATGTTAAAAGTCTTGGAAAGAGCAAGAACCCAAGGTCCATTCCTAAACATATTAAAAGCAATATACAGCAAACCAACAGCCAACTTCAAACTAAACACTGAGATACTTGAAGAAATCCCAGTAAAATCAGGGACTAGACAAGGCTGCCCAATATCTTTTTGAGTTATTCAGCTATTAAGGATTTTCGAGGAGCCTGTTCTTGCCTGTTGTATTAGGATCTTCCCCTAATAAATAAATCTTTTCAGGGAGCAATCACTGGTTGAGTAGGTGGGACTTCTGGGTCACAAAAATAAAGAGAAGGGAGGAGAAAGGAGTGGCAGCAGTTTTGGATAGTGAGAGCAAGGAGGCAGACAGAATGTAGTAAGCCAGAGCCTGTTGTATGGACTGGCCACGACTCAGATCCACCACCTGAGGATTTCTAAGATAGAATCATCTGTAAAATTAAGATTCTGTATTCTGCACCCAACTAACATGGTGTTACCTGTTGATTCTAAACTAAGATTGTGTGGTGTTTACCTTCATACAGTGACCCAACTAAGTTTCAGAGAAAGGTACTGCAGAGCGTGACATCCTGCCATAAGAATTTGGAACCCTGTGAATTTAGTGAGACAGAAAGAAAGAACCCTACTTAAAAGGAAAGAATAAGGTCTTTTCCTGCCTGCCAGGCTGAAGATAGGCAGAGGCCTTTTGCTGGTGTAAGCCAGTGATAACATGTGTTTTGTTTTTATTTATATTTTTTATTTATATTTTACACCACAACCTGTTAAAAATGGGCAAAGATTCCACTGTGTAAATTTACCACATTTTCTGTATTTGTTCCTCTGTTGATGGACATCTTGGTTCTTTCCAGCTTCTGGCTATTATAAATAAGGCTGCTATGAACATAGTGGAAGGTGTATTTGTTATATGGTGGAACATCTTTTAGGTATATGACCAGAACTATGTCCAGTTTTCTGAAGAACTGCCAGACTGATTTCCAGAGTGGTTGTATCAGCGTTCAATCCCACAAACAATGGAGGAGTGTTCCTCTTTCTCCACATCCTTGCCAGTATCTGCTTCCAGAGCCTTACTGACAGAGATGCAGATACTTGTAGCCAACCATAGGACTGAGCACAGGTATGGATCACAGAAGTAGTGATATAGTCATCACTTAAGATTACATTAAGCTAAGAAAAACCCAGTAAATATTTGTTGATTTTCTTATAGATTAAAATTAACATATTTTTATTCCAAAGTGTGTACTACTTTTTATTATCATTTTAATAGCCTGTTTTCCTGCATAAATATGTTGCATTTGAAATATAAACATATGTTTTTTTTCTATCTCTCTAACTCTCTCTCACACACACTCTTTCCCTTGCATTTAATCACTACACTAAGCATTAGAAATTAAGTTTGAAATAAATTATTATGGTATAATTTATTGTAGTAATTTTATACAGAACTACACATAATGACAGCAGAAAATGATCTAATTGCTCAGACTTGTAACAGCAGGAATAATTCCCACGTTCTCTGTACTTACTTAGACAGGATGCAGTCAGCCAATGCACTTTCTAGGGCCACTGCTAGGCTCATTACTGTATTTGTCCTTTCCCTGTCTCACTTATTTCTCTTAAAATATTCTCCATTCTATGACTGTGAATGGTTTTCTTTTTTTGTTCACATTTACTCTTGAGACTAATTTTGAAACTAAGTTTTGTTTTACAGGTCTTACCCTTATACCATAATGCACTTTTGAAATAATATATTTTCATCATTAATTTATATATGAGTTTCTTTCTTCAATAAAACAAAAATTATTAGTAAAATGTGTAATATACATAATTTACTATTAAAATATGTTTTGTCTTTAGTGTTAAATGATCATCTCATTTCATCCTTCTCTTTTCTCCCTCCAATTTTTTGCTTGGTTGGTTTCAAATTCATAACCTATTTTACTTTAATTGTTGTTACATATGCATGTGTGCATATGGGTATAGTATATGTATGTGTTCTTAAATACACGATTACAACATGGTCATTTGTAATGTTGTTTGCATGTATGTTTTCAAGGTTTTCATTTAGTCATGGATAAAAATTAACATATTTATCTTCACGTACAATTATTTCTCAGCTCCAGATATAATACTTCTTTCTGAAAACTAGCATGCACACATTAAGTCACAATGCAAGCATGCAAAGAAAGAAGATACATAACTCTCCTACTTAACTATGATGCCTATCAACCATGGTATTGAAATGTCCCACAGGATAAATTTGAGGGTACATTTGTGGTATAAATACACACTGCACACACTGTGGTAGCAACTAAATGTTCTCTAATTGGACTTAAGACATTTTGAACAAAAGAGAAACAATACCTAGTACTGGAAACCTAGACAGGTGCCCTGGGCTAGTGAAGTCATAGATTTTGGAGAGGAACATACAATCACCAATTTACTAAACCAATATAAACCCTAGTTTTATTTTACTTATGCCCACAGATAAGTGTAGTCCTCACACTTCATCAGGGTAAGTTCTTTTTTCAATACTTACAGGAAAAATATTGATCAAAACACAGAGTTGTGGAGTACACTTATTATTGCTATCAACATCCTTGAAAAATTTTTCTACATAATAAAGTCATTCAATCTATACATCTCATTTCTCCAACACACCCATACCTACACAGTGTATCCTCTACTACCACTAGCATTATTTAACTTCTAGAAAACCAATAGAATGTTTATGGTATGGTATTGTTTACATTTTCTAGAGGAAGATTTTTATATCTTTCTTTAAAGTTATTAAAAAACAAATAACTCTTTGGAAATTATTATGAATTCTAAATGATTGTAAATTCTATAAGTCATTTATGTAGAATTAGCTTTATCCACTTACCAAATATACTCTGTGTTATTATGCTTGCAGCTAAAGCATTGGACTGAGCAGGGGGACCCCAATGTAGCAGCTAGAGAAAGGACTGAAGGAGCTGAATTTGTTTGCATTCCCATTGGAAAATGAACTATATCAGTCATCCAGACCCTCCTTCTTCCACTGCCAGAGTACCCAGGGACTAAACTGCTTACCAAAGAGTACACATGGAGAGACCCATGGCTCCAGCCTCATATGTAGCAGAGGATAGCATTGTCTCACATCAATAATAAGAGAAGCCCTTAGTTCTGTAAAGGTTGGTTTCCCAAGTGTGGGGGAATGCCAGGGTGTTGAGGAGGGAGCAAGTGTGTGGGAGTGGGAACATCTTCATAGTAACAGAGGGAAGATGGAGTCGGAATGGAAAAGATGAGAAAGGGAATAACATTTGAAATAAAAATAAATAAAATCTAATAACATATTAAAAAATAAAAATTAAGATAGTAATTTTAAAATTATTGTATGAAATTATAATCCATAGAGATACTGTTAGTTTTCTGAAAAAATGCAGTATGTGTTCCACAAAATAGACTTTAAATAGATCTCATGTAACACATTTTATTACATAAATTTTAGGAATAAATTTACATATTCATAGTATGAACTTATTTCCTATATTAGTAGCATACAATAGAACCCCCCTAGTACACTGAGCAAACATCCTCAATGTTTTTTATTTTCCACAGAGACCAATTAGCTTTATTAAATGAAGACATCCACAAAATATATGCAGAAATACTGAAAGATGGGTTATCAGGGAGAAGTACAATTTATTCCCCTTGGATTTAATTATAGGATGTAACTTAAATTCAAGGCAATGTGTGAAAGTCTGGCAAGATCCTTTAGATTTGATTAGAACATATCATGCAACATTTTCTCCTTCACATTTCACCTAGAAATGTGTAATTTAGGGAAAAGTATACTCTTTCTTACATGGCACTTCACTGACCACTTTCCTCAAAAATTTTATGTATAAGTAATATAACAGAAAACAAAACTGTAGAAAAGTATGTCAACAGTAACTTTATTCAACTTTACCTAATTTTCTGATGTTTTAAGTTTTATTTTAATCTTGGTACCCATTAATAAATGCTTACCATTTTCTTAACCCAATTATTCATAAACACTAGTAGCTGGCTTGATTATTTTTTAAGCATTAGGACATTAATTGTGTAGGAATCCAAAGTCCTCAAGCGAAAAAAAGCAATATATTCCTTTGTGTCATAGTTTATTTTTACTTCCAAATAAAACCAAGTTGCCTTGAATACAGATATTGAATATGATCAGACAGAAATATGATTTTTTTGCCTGCCAGTACAAAATTATATTTGGTACTTCTTTATATGAGCTCTGTATTATAGTTTTAATTTGGAACTGTAATTACATTGTATTATTTTATTAAATGTCATTTTGTTTTATTATAGTCATTCAATAAATTATTTTTATGCTCATAAATTGTGAGCTGTCAACTTGTGGCAAGTGCCTCTGGCCATCCACCATGTCCTTCAAGTATGATGTGTTGAGTCAAGATGAATTACAGAAACTTTACCCAATGTTTAAGGATCAGAGAATACTGAACACACTTAAGACATAACTCCAAACCAAATATTTCATGAATTAATGCATCCTGTATTGAGTAAAAAATTGAAGCGTCAATTCATTTCAGTGGAAGGAAAGGTCTTCCTAAGTGGTGCTTCTAACTTGGTGGTGGTAGATCACTTACAAAGATATGGCTATGCATTTCTTTTTTATTTCCAGAAAGTGGTTTGGCAAAAGTTAAAAATAGTTACTATGCAGGATCCACTACAATTCATTTGGATTAACCATTCATCTAGTCTGTATAAATCACTGGCTTTCTTATGAGTTTCATAAAGCAATTGGTAGAATATCATCTAGCCAAAGAGAGCTTTGATATGGAAGCTTAGACCAGCACCATATTTTTTAGCAAAGTTTCCCTGGATGAGAAGTTTCAGCTTAACAATGGTCAAATCACAGATGTTTTTCCTTTCCATCTCAAACTAGAATCTTTAGAGATAAAGTTAAATGACTAAAAGAGAAGTACAACAGCTCCAGGTAGAAATGTGTCAACAGTGGAAGTATGGTAGAAAACCTGAAATAACAAAATGTAAGACAGAAGAGAAAGGAAAAAGAATAAAAATGAACTGGCTGGGTAATGGGATAAATTTGAAAAAACTTATCAAGCAAAAAAAAAAATTAAACTCTCACTTCTCAGGAACAGAACACTCTGGAAAAAATTGAAAAGCACCATGAGATTGAAATTAAAAATAATATGCTCAAAGAGTGCTTCTACTAAATGATATAGGGTTTTTTAGAGGTAGAGAAGTAGACCTGAAGGAATTCTTAGAAGTTTTTGAATTGACTCAGGAGGTCCAAGAAGAAGAAAATAAAAGTGAGGCTGAGAGACTTTGAAGATGGTGACAGAATATAAAGGATAAGAGATTTAGGATTAGAAACTCAAAACTGAACTTCTAAAGTCAACTGAACCTAAAAGATGAGAACATCACTAGAACAAAAACACTCCTGGACGAGGGAATGAAGAATAAAGAAAAAAACTTATCCTTTGCAAGAGGAGCTCACAGTTATTAATTCAAAAAAGGAAGAATGCAGTAAATCTGTAAAGCATATGAAAGACGTTGAGCTGGAGTCAGAGCCTGTCAAAGTCCAGTCTTTGGAAATGTCAAAACAAAACAACTCTCTGAATGAAAAGGTGAAAGAGAAGAGTGACGAGTCACCACTGAGAAAAGAAAATGTGGAAGTTCAGACATAATATAAATTACTTAAGTAGCATCTGGAAGAGAATAGGAAAGAAATCATACATCTCCTAAACTACCATATAACTCAGCCACCACTCGATCTGTTAGTTTTTATAAAGAATTACAAAAGACACTATGGCACTGGAGCACAAAGAATTTAAAACTCATAGACAAGCTCTGCAGAGAGTGAATTGGTATGTGAAGACTTGATACCCCAGCATAGCTAATGCTGGGGCAGTAAGGTGAGAGCATGTGGATGGGTGAGGGATCACCCTCGTAGAAGTGCGGTTAGGGGGAGAGGTGAAATATGGATTTTTGGAGGGGGAACTGGGAAGGATGATAACATTTGAAATGTAAATAAATAAAGTAACAATAAAAGACAAAAAAAAAGAAGAAAGAAAATTCTACATAGGTAAAGGCCCAGATATTAGAATATGATGTTTCTGTTAAAAGGATAACTATTTGAGTTACGGATTTCAAATCACAACTAAAACAAACTCAAACAGCCCTAGAGAAAGAAGTGTTCTGAAATCCAAAACAGTCTTTAACCTTTCATTTCCTGAGTGTCCTAGTGATTGGCAAGATGGCACCCCCACATGTCCCTTGAACAGAACAAGGTTATGGCAGGTGCAGTTCTGTCAAAATCACCCCCCCCCCATGTAGATACAGCAATAGAGGCCTCAAATTTGTAGCCAGTCTTACCAAAGCCAAAGTAAGAGAGATGGTGAAAAAGGCTGAACACTTGGAAAAGGTATTCAGACATTACTATCAGAGTTTCTCAGAATCCTTCTATGAGACCTCAGCTGGCAAAGAGTCAATCCTCTGTATATTCAGTAGGACTTCTCAGAAACATAGTTTCTGGTTACATAGATAGTTATGTTTTGGCAGAGGACAGAGTTGTCTCTCAACAGATTCATATGGACATTCTGAAGGAAGAAAAGAATGGTGTGTCAAATCATTCATAGGCAGCATGGTTTCATACTCATTCAGAACCAAGGTTTTCTACAATCTTTAAAGTATTACAAAGTATATTCATACATTAAAAATGCATTTCTTGCAGATGGCTTTTATGTATGTCATTAATAAAAAGTTTTACTGAACATTGTGCTTTGACAAACTCATGTGTTCTTTGGCTTGGTTATACATGTGAATAAATAAAACATTATAGTCCTAGTCTTTATTTTTTTATAAGCCTATGTGAAGCTACTAAATGTATTATGAAGCTTTATAAGAATGCTGGAAAATTCACAAGGGATTTCATAATTAAAATAAGAACAATCAACTAATTTTGTATTGTTGAAAAAGAAGGTGTCATAGCACATTGTAGGCGCATGGGATAATGGAGATAGTGTCTGAACTATTAAGTACATTCACTATATTCATATGGCTGTTGAACATAATCAACTGAAAAAGGAGACATAATTATTGTGATAGGAAAGAAGCTGAATTTAACTGGAATTGGAAGATTTTACATATGGTGGCATGTTATACTTTCAGAATTCAATAACATTTTTTAAATTTTATAGAAAGTTCATTTGAGTGATATATTTTATAGCATAATTATATAACAGTACATTCTGAGACAGGATGACTCTTTACTATAATGATAATGTATCACTTAGATGGACTGTAATGCAGTATTTCAAGTTCATTTTTAGCCTGTGCTTTATAAAAAGACCACAGACTAGGAGTTAAGATATTGTAGCCACAAGAGGAGACAGTGAAGCATACATTTAGTTTTGTGGTTGGTTATAAAAAATCATTAATAAATATAAGAGCATAAACTTTATGCCTATTTTCCATAGGAGCTATGAATTGTCTAGTGCAGAACAAAGATCAGCGGGTATGATGAGTTTTCAGACACATTCGTTTTTAAGAAGAGGATGTATTTTTCTCCAATCAGATGATGAGCAAACTAGCCAGATTAGTTACGATTGTTCCCAAAAGAAAAACATTAGGGAGTGGTGAGTTTTTAGACAATTTTAAAGACTAGTAGAATTTCCGTTGCGTTTCTAGGTTTTATTTTAATGATTTTGAGATTACACTTGTGTCTGCTCATATTAATTAGTATATTTTATATTCATTTTATAATTTATTCATATTCATATTCATATAATAAATTCATATTTATTCTATACTTTTTATGCACATGGTAAAGAAGAGTGCATTATTAGACAGAATACTGTGCTAGGTCTAAACTGTATATCCTCAACAATGATCTTTTCTTCATTTGAGAATGTATAGCTCTTGGCTAATGAGGACTCCATGGAAAGCTATGGGATATTAAAAGTGGATGAATTATAACAATTGTAGTAGAAAAATCATACTCAGTTGAAAACTGTTAGAATAAAGTTTGAATAAACTATAATTTAATTAGTCATTTATTTTATATTTATTGATGCATTTGTTGAGCATATTATCCATAACATAGCCCAATGCTGTTAGAAAAAAAAAAAAGAGACCTAATTAGAGATTTATTGGAACAGGTACTTTGGCTAAATTTATGACCCTATTTGTCCTTCAGAGACAAATGTTCATATAAATTGTGTAAAGTAGCGCTTACCTCCTCCAGAATGATTATTTAATTTGCTTTTAGTATTTGTAGCTTTAGTTCTTATAGTTTGTGTTTCCTTTTAGTTTGTCACTACATCCTGTTAAGTTTTTATTGATATTTATTTATTTGTATATTTATTTTTGTAGTTGTGTGAAGATCTGCTTGTTAGTGAACACCAGTGGCTCTGGATACACTCAAAATCTAGAAGAGGACATTGGGTCCCCTGGATGTGGAATGACAGAGAGTAGTTTATGGCTCTCTGAGAGTGTTGGTAAATGAACTCCTGTGTGTCAGTCTTCTGAAAAAACAGCAAGTGCTCTTATCCACTGAGCTGTCTTTGTAGCTATAATTTTAGCTTTTAAATAGGAGGATATATTTTCAAGAGCTACAGACACATGGGATATTTTCAAAAGATGAAGCAGAGAAGGAGGAGGAAGACGAGTGGGAGAAAGTTGGTTCTGAAGAAGTTATTTTTTTTTTGTCTATAAAGCCTTTAACCTCCTTCTACACAACCCATTCCTTCCCAACAAAAACGCTTGAAATGTAAGATTTGGTTTTAACCTGTAGAGTGTATAGTTAACACACTACTGACTGTGTCTTTAGATAGACTTGTCCTTGTGGTATTTTCAACATCCTCTAACTTTGCCTGGTACAGTTCAAAGGTTGTAAATTGGGATAGAAATTTAAAGCAGGTTCTTGTTGGTGCACAGCACAAAGTAATTATATATAGGGACAGTCATTTGGTTTTTCTTGTGTTTTGCTCTTTTTATCTTCAGTTTTTCTGATGCAGATGATGAAGACTTATTTTTCTGTTAACTGAATAGCACTTTGTAATTGCCAAAAATAAAATGCAGCTACTTTATTAATATTCTGAATGCTTCTATGTAAATACAAATATTTTAATTAAAAAATATAATATGATGGCTGTTGCATTCTTTGGTTACTGGGGTTATCTTGTGCCAAAGAAATTAAACTCAGCTGTTTGCTACATTGTTAACTTGTTAGGAGAGTAAATTTGTCTGTTTTCAGAAAAGATAAAGAGTTCACTTCATTAAATTTCAAGGATATATTTTGTCTTGATGTTTACCGCCTTGTAACCAGTTGTTTATTTATGCCTTTCAACCACACAGCTATGGAAGGGAATTTTCGTTTTTTTATTTTTGTTTTTATTTTTGAATTCTTTATTTTCCTACCACATCTTGTTAGAAGAGGTCTATTGACATTATGCCTATCCCTTGGCATCAGACATACTGTGGAGGGGATAGTATAGCAAATGCTTACAAAATACAGAATGTGTGTCTACCTCTGGAATTGAACTGTACTTAATGCTTATGGAAATAATGCCAAATGGACTTAGATCCATACCTTAGTACCTCAGTTTGACTTTCCAACTTTTCTCACTACTTATCTAAGCCACTGAATTTCACTGTTGGTTGGAACTGCACAGAATTATCCAAGTTTGAATTGCAGATTTGGTGATTTTTTCCCTTTTTTTATACAGTTGTTTTGAAATTTCAGTAATCTCTGTGATGATCTGGAAGACACAGGTGGAGTACAATGTGAGTTTTCCCTTTTTTATTACAGTAGAAGGAAACACTGGCAGCTCATTATACTGTCATGACTGCCTTTATTTTTCTAATTACAACACAATCACATATAAAATAATCAAATATACCCTAGGACACAGAGGAGACCCTCCTAAAAGAGAATGGCAAATTTTAATATAGGTCTCATCGACCAAAAAAATATTTTAATTCATGATACAGGCATAGCCTTATTCATGGCTATGAATAAGATATTTAAAAATTTCCTGGTTTTTATGTCTAGAATTAATATTGGCAAACATGTACATTGTGAAATATAAGAATATTTATGCAAAAATGTGTAGATTATTTCCCTAAGGCTTTGGAACATTGCAATGTTCTATGTCATGAGTTAATGTGGAATATATTGTTCTTGCTACTATATAGTAAAAGGGTGAAAAACAATTTTCCAAGCAAATGGTCCCAAGAAACAAGCTGTAGCAACCATTCTCATATTAAATAAAATACATTTTCAACCAAAAGTTATCAAGAAAGATAAGGGAGCACACTTTATACTCATCAAATGGCTTATCCTCTATGCTCAAGAATCGATAAATGGGACCTCATAAAATCGCAAAGCTTCTGGAAGGCAAAGAAAACTGTCATTAGGACAAATAACAACCAACAGAATAAAAAAAAAGCTTTGCCAATCCTACATTTAATAGAGGGATAATATTCAATATATACAAAGAAAGCAAGAAGTTAGAGTCCAGAGAATCCAAAAAAAAAAAAAAAAAAAAAAAAAAAAAAAAAAAAAAACAACCATTTTAAAAAGGAGGAAGAGGGCTAAACAAAGAATTCTCAACTGTGAAATATCAAATGGCTAAGATGCACCTAAAGAAATGTTCAGCATCTTTAGTTATCATGGAAATGAAAATCAAAATGACTCTGAGATTCTACCACACATGCGTCAGAATGGCTAAGATCAAAAACTCAGGTAAAGGTAGATGCTGACAAGGATGTGGAGAGAGTGGAACACTCGTTCGTTGTAGGTGGGGTTGTAAACTGGAACAACCACTCTGGAAATCAGTCTGGTGGTTCCTCAGAAAATTGGACATAGTCCTACCTGAAGATCCAGGTAATCCACTTCTTGGCATATACCCCAGAGATAGTCCAATCTGTCGTAATCTGTATAAATTTACAAATTTTATTTTGATAATTAATTACTAATTTGTTGATAGTAACTTTGTATTTATAGAAAAAATAACTTTTATTAAGGTTCTGCTTACATATTTGATATATACTAAACGTTCATGTCTATAATAAATAAGATTGTTTAAGTTAAATATTAAATATTCTATATTTTCTTGTAATTATTAGATATTCAAATAAAAAAATTTGTTCATGTGATATGTTACCCTAATTATCATTTTCAGTCTGTACCAATATTGTTTCTTTAATCAATATATTTCAATCTTCTAATACTTATTAATATTGAAATTGTTCAGATATGTTTGTTTGGAAACCCATTAAAGTTTAGTTTTTTAATTTTTAAAATTATTTCTTATGATTTTTAATTTTCAATTTTTTAAATATATTAGTTGGCTAAATTCAGTCCTGAGTTGATTATTTCCTGCCATCTACTCATTTTGGGTGTATTTGCTTCTTTTTGTTCTAGTGCTCTCAGAGTACGCTCTCTCCAGTTTCTTCTTGGAGGTACTCAGAACTATGAGTTTTACTCTTAGCACTGCTTTCATTGTGTCCCATAAATTTGAGTATGTTGTGCCTTCATTTTTATTAAATTTTAATAAGTCTATCATTTTTTTCTTTATTTCTTTCTTGACCAAGTTATCATTGAGTAGAGTATGGTTCAGCGTCCATGTGTATATTGGCTCTTTGTTGTTTTTGTTGTTATTGAAGAGCAGCCTTAGTCTTTAGCAATGTGATAGGTTACATGGGATTATTTTAATCTTTTTTTATCTGTTGAGGACTGTTTTGTGACCGACTATATGGTTAGTTTTGGAGAAGGTACCGTGAAATTTTGAGAAGAAGGTATATTCTTTTGTTTTAGGATGAAATAAATGTTCTATAGACATTTGTTAAATCCATTTGGTTACTAAATTCTGTGCCTCTGTTCAGTTTCTGCTTCCATGGTCTGTCTATTGATGAGAGTGGGGTGTTGAAGTCTCCCACTATTATTGTGTGATGTGTGATGTGTGATTTGAGCTTAATAAAGTTTCTTTTGTGAGTGTTAATGCCCTTGTATTTGGAGCATAGATGTTCAGAATTGGGAGTTTATCTTGGTAGATATTTCTGTTGATAAATATGAAGTGTTTTTCCTTACATTTTTTGATAACTTTTGATTGAATGTTAATTTTATTTGATATTAAGATGGCTATTCCTGCTTGTTTCTTAGGACCATCTTCTTGGAAGCTGTTTTCAAGACGTTTACTCTGAGGTAGTTAGTGTCTGTCTTTGTATAGTAGCCTAGGTTGACATTTGTGTTCTTTTAGGGTGTATATGACATCTGCCTAGGATCTTTCAGCTTTCATCATCTCTGTTGAGAAGTCTGGTGTGATTCTTATAGGTCTGCTTTTATATGTTATTTGAACTTTTCCCTAACTGCTTTTAATATTCTTTCTTTGTTTTGTGTATTTGCTGTTTTGATTATTATGTGACAAAAGAAATTTCTTTTCCGGTCCAGTCTATTGGAAGTTTATAGGCTTCTTGTATATTTATGGGGATCTCTTTTTAGGTTATGAAATTTTTTCTGTAACTGTTGAAGATATTTGTCTTTTAGTTTGTAATCTTCACTCTCTTCTATACCTATTATTCTTACGTTTGGTCTTCTCATTGTTTCCTGTATTTCCTGGATGGTTTGGGTTAGGAGTTTTGTGCAATTTTTTATTTTGTTTGACTGCTGTCTCAATATTTTCTATGGTTCTTTCTGCCCCTGAGAGTCTTTCTTCTATCTCTTCTATTCTGTTGGTGATGCTTGTATCTATGACTCCTGATCTTTTTCCTAGGTTTTCTATCTCCAGGAATGTCTCCCTTTGTGATTTCTTCATTGTTTCTATTTCTATTTTTAGAACCTGAATGGTGTTGTTCAATTCCTTTACCAGTTTGCTTATGTTTTCCTATCATTCTTTATGGGATTTTTTTTTTTTTGTTTCCTCTTTAATGGCTTCTACTTTTCTTTTTACCTGTGCTCTCTTTTATTTCTTTAAAGGATTTATTTATTTCTTTCTTAATATCCTCTGTCACCATCATGAGATGTGATTTTAAATATGATTCTTGCTTTTCCAGTGTTTTGGGATATCTAGGATTTGCTGTAGTGGGATAACTAGGTTTTGATGATGCGAAGACGTCTTGGTTTCTGTTTCTTATGTTCCTCAACTTTCCTTTTGCTGTCTGTTTATTTCTGTTGTTTGTTGATCTTGCTGTCTCTGACTGGCACCTATCCCTCCTGTGAACCTGAGAGACTGTGAACTTAGGAGCTACAGTGCTCCTCTGACACCAACTCTCTCTGGGCAGGATTTGAGTTCAGAGAGCTATGCCACAGGGTCAACTCAGGTGTGCAGATGGAGACTGAAAGGATCCTGTCCCCGGTTGCTCTGTGGTTCCTGAGTCATGTGGCTTCCTGGCTGGCCCCTCTTTGGTCAGTTATTGAAGCAAATGATTTTATCTCATCTGTGAACAAAGGATTATAGCATTCCTGGGGAACAAGCTTTTTCAAGGCAGGATCTGGGTCTGGAGAGCTGTGTTACTGGGTTAACTCAGGGCTGCCAAAGGAGAGCACTATTTCATTATTCTTTAACAAAAATATAAATTTCACTAACATGAACCAAACTATCTTCTATTTCCATATGACCTTTTAATTTATTATAATGAGGACTAATATTTTATTTTTGTCAGGTGTCATACTCTTTTTATAAATTGATCTAAGATAAAAAATTTACCTCTGCAAAAAGTAAACATTTAAAGGCTGTAGTTAAGGATGAGACAAAATGTGAATTTAAGATTTGTTATATTTAATTACAGAGAAATAAGTAAAAATACATTCTTTTTAAATTCAATTCAATTTAATTTTTATTCATTTTATATCCAGCTCACTGTCGCCCTCCCAGTCACCTCTTCTCAAAATTCTTTCTTTTTTCCCTTATTCCCTTTCATTCCTCCTCTGAGCAGGTAAGGACACCCTGGGTATCCCCCATACTGTGGCACTGCATTTCTATACAAGGTTTGGCACTTCCTCTGACACTTAGGTTAGACAAGGCAGCCCAGCTGGTAGAACATAGGTTCATGTACAAGTAATAGTTTTGGAAATAGTCTTCTCTCTAACTGTTAAGGATTCACATGAAGATTAAGCTGTACTACACTTGAGTGTGAAGTCCTAGCTCCAGCCTATGTATGCTCTTTGGTTTGTGGTTCAGATTCTAAGAGCCCTAATGATTCAGAGTAACTGATTCTGTTCATCTTCCTTTAGAGTTTTTATCCCTTTGATCCCCACCACTCAGGATAAAAATAGAAATAGAAATGATAAAGGTATCACAAAGGGAGACAACCCTGGAGATAGAAAACATAGGAAAGAGATCATGTGTCATAGGTGCAGCATCACCAACAGAACACAAGAGCTAGAAGAGAGAATCTCAGATGCAGAAGATACCATAGAAAATATTGACACAACAGTCAAAGGAAATGCAAACTGCAGAAAGCTCCTAACTCAAACATCCAGAAAATCCAGGACATAAAGAGAAGACCAAATCTAAGAATAATGGGGATAGAAGCGAGAAAAGATTCTCAACTTTAAAGGCCAGTAAATATCTTCAACAACATTATAAAAAAAAGTCCTTAAAAAAGAGATGCCCATAAAAATACAAGAGACCTATGGGACTCCAAATAGATGGGACCAGAAAAGTAATTTCTCTCATCACAAAATAGTCAAAACACCAATTCACAAAACAAAGAAAGAATAATTAACAGGAGTAAGAGAAAATATCAAGTAATATATAAAGAAAGACTATCAGAATCACACCATACTTCTCAACAGAGACTATGAAAGCTAGAAGATTCTGAACAGATGTCATACATAACCTAGGAGAACAAAAATGACAGCCCAGGCTACTATATCCATCAAAACTCTCAATTAACATAGATGAAGAAACCAAGATATTCAGTGACAAAACCAAAATTACACTATGTCTTTCCAAAAATTCAGCCCTACAAAGGATAATAAATGTAAAACTTCAACACAAGAAGAGAAATTACACCATAGGAAAAGCAAGACAGTAATTTTTTCACAAACCCATACAAACATAATTCCACCTCTAACAACAAACATAACAGGAAGTAACAGTCACTATTTCTTAATGTCTCTTAACATCAATGGACTCAATTCCCTGACAAAAAGACATAGACTAAGAGACTGGACATGTAAACAGGACCCAGCATTTTTTCTATTTATTTATTTATTATTTATGTATTTATTTATTTATTTATTCATTCATTCATTCATTTATATTTATGAACTGTGATTTTATTTCAGAATTCCATCAGACTTACAAAGAAGACATAATACCAATACTCTTCATATTATTCCACGAAATAGAAAAACAAGAAACACTACCAAACTCAGTTTGTGAAGCCACAATTATGCTTTGACCCACACCACTCAAAGACCCCACAAAAAAAGAGAATTTCAGATCATGTTCCAGTATGAATATCAATGCAAAAATACTGTATAAACTGAATCCAGTAACACATTAAAATGATCATTTACCATGATCAAGTAGGCTTCATCCCAGGGACGCAGAGATGTTTCAAGACAGAAATTCATCAAAACAATTCACTATATAAACAAACTCTAGCACCACTTAATCATCTCAGTAGATGCTGATAAAGCTTTTGACACAATTCAACATACCTTCTTGGTAAAAGTTTTGGAAAAGTCAGGAAATCAAGGCCCATAACTAAACATTGTAAAAGCAATATGCAACAAACCAGTAGCCAACATCAAACTAAACTGAGAGCAACTTAAAGCAATCCCAGTAAAATCAGTAACCAGACAAGGCTGCCCTCTTTCTCCCTACCTATTCAATATAATACTCAAAGTCCTAGACAGAGTAATTAGACAGCAAAAGGAGGTCAAAAAGATACAAAATGAAATGGAAGAAGTCAAATATCACTATTTGTAGCTGATTTGATAGTATACATATGTGTCAATCAAAACACCACCAGAGAACTCCTAAACCTGATAACCAACTTTAACAAAATGACTGGATATAAAATTACCTCCAAGAAATAATTAGCCTCCCTCTACTCAAAAAATAAACAGGCTGAGAAACAGATTAGGAAAATGACATCGTTCACAATAGTCAGAAATAATATAAAATTCCTTGGTTTGACTCTATCAAAACAAGTAAAAGAACTGTATGGCAAAAGTTCAAGTCCCTGAAGAGGAAAATTGGAGATCTCAGAAGATGGAAAGATCTCCCATGTTCATGAACCGGCAGAATTAATATATTAAGTGGCCATCTTGCTTAAAGTAATATACAGATTCAGTGCAATCCCCATCAAAATTCCAACAAAGATTTGTAGAGTTAGAAAGAGACATTTGCCAATTTAGTTAGAGTAACAAAATACCTATCATAGGGAAAACAATTCATAATAAAAGAACTTCTGTTGGAATTCATCATCCCAGACCTTAAGCTGTATTACAGAGCAATACTGATAAAACCTTCATGGTGTTGGAACAAGACAGGCAAATAAATCAATGGAAAAGAATTGAAGAACCAGAAATCAACTTACACCTAAGGTCACCTAATTCTTTTAAAAGAGCTAAAACCATACAGTGGAGAAAATCAGCATTTTCAACAAATGGTGCTGCTTCAACTTGGAGTCAGCATGTAAAAGAATGTACATCAATCCATAATTTTATCTTTATAAAAAGATTAAGTCAAAGTGGATCAAAGATCTCCACAAAAAATGAGATACACTGAAACCAAGAGAAGAGAAAGTAGGGCACAGGGAAAAATATTTTGAACAAAAACACCAATGTCTTATGCTTTAAGATCAAAAATCAACAAAGGTCAAAAATGAGACCTCATAAAATTGCAAACCTTCTATAAGGCAAAGGATACCACTAAAAGGAAAAAATGGTAACTAACTGATTGGGAAATCATCTTTACACCTGATAGAGGGCTAATATTCAATATATACAAAAACTCAAGAAGTTAGATTACAGATAGCCTAATAATCCTATTAAAAATGGGGTACAGAGATAAAGAAAGAATTCTCAAATGAATGGCTGAGAAGCATGTACAGGACTGTTTAATATTCCTAGTAATTACGGAAATGTAAATAAAAATAACACTAAGATTCCACCTCATACCACTCAGAATGGCTAAGATCAAAAACTCAGGTGAGAGCAGATGCTGGCAAGGATGTGGAGAAAGAGGAATACTTCTCTATTGCTGGTGGGACTTCAAGCTGGTACAACCACTCAGGAAATCAATGTGGCAGTTTCTTAGAAAACTGGACATAGTACTACCTGAGAACCCAGCTATATCACTCTGCGAAATATACTCAAAAGTTGCATTGATATATAACAATGTCACTATGTCCATAGCAGCCTTATTGATAGTAGCCAGAAGCTGGAAAGAATCCATATGTCCTTTAATGGAGGAATGGATACAGAAAATTTGGTCTATATACACAATAGAAGTTCTACTCAGGTATTAAAAACAATGACTTCATTACATTCTTAGGCAAATGGACAAAATTATAAAATATCATCCTAAGTGAGCTTACTCAGTTCCAAAAAAACGTATAGTATGCACTCACTGATATACATATATTAGCCCAAAATCTTAGAATATCCAAGAAACAATTTACAGACCATATGAAGCTAAAAAAGAGGGAAGACAAAAATATGGATGTTTTAGTCCTTCTTAGAAGGGGGACCAAAATACTCATGGGATGTCCCGCCCAACCTCGTCCCCCAAGGAAAAGATGCAACATGGCCAGGTTCTTCTCTCTGCAGTTTATTCAGGATTCCTTTCTTGATGCTTTGATGGATGGGGAAGCCCTCTGCTGGGGAGGCTCTCTCTTTTAATCCTCCCTGCCCATCTGCTTGCTGAGGTGTGGTAACATAATTGGTCAGAAACATGGCATGATACAGGCGCATGCGCTCTGGGGTGTTTACTAGTTAGAGAGGGCAGAAGCTGGCGCCATCTTAGGGCACATCTCTTCACACACCAGGCAAGTGCATCCAATTAAGGAGTTGTTTATCACAGGGAGTGCTCGCCATTGGGAAGGCAGAAGGCGGAGTTTGGCTCCATCTTTGGGGCCTGCACAGCGCAGCTCCCTACAATGGGAGATAGAGGGTAGGAGGTTTTGGGGAGGAAGAGCAGAGGGAAGGGGAAAATGGGGTGCAGTATCAGGTATGGGAGGAGAGAGGATGACATATAGTGGGTCAGGAATTTGAACAGAGGGGAGTAGCAATAGGGGATGGGGAACTAGAGTAGCCACCAGCAAATCCCAGATGACAGGAAATCAAGAGGCTACCAGGACCTGATAGGGATGAAACTAGCCAAAATGTCTAACAGATGGCAGGGAGAACCTTTGAGACTATATCCAGATATTAAGCAAGGCTCTCAGTTGGGGGATAGGACCAACCACTAATATCCAAATTCTTAACCCTGAAGGGCTTCTGTCTAAAGGAAATACAGGGACACAGTGAGGACCAGAAACAGAAGGATAGGCCATCCAGAGACTGCCCTGCCTGGGGATCCATCCCATATACAAAAATCAAACCCAGACATTCTTGCTGATGTTAAGAAGTACTTGTTGACAGGAGCTTATTATAAATGTCTCCTGACAGGCTCTTCTAGAGCCTAACCAATACAGAGTCTGAGGCTCACAGCTAACTAGTGGAATAAGCACAGGGACACCAAGGCAGGAGTTAGAGAAAGATGAGAAGGAGCTGAAAGGGTTTTCAAACCCATAGGAAGAACAATAATACCAACCAACCAGACCTGTTCACCTCCATGTGACTAAACCATCAGAGGTACTCTTTACTCCAGTTTCATATGTACCAGGGGATGGCACTGTCTGGCATCAATAGCGGAGGTGTGGGGGAGCCCTTGGTACTGTGAAGGCTGGATTTCACCAGTGTAGATGAATGAAAGGGCAGTGAGGTAGGAGTGGTTGTGTGAGATGGGGAGCATCCTCACAGAAACTTTGGTACGAGGAATGGGAGAGGGGCTTTCCAAAGGGAAAACCAGGAAAGGTATATTTCTATTTTCAGAAAAAAAAATAAAGAAAAAGAAAAAAAGAAGTTTCTATTTTTAACAATTATGTGTTTTATAATAGTGTGCTTACTGTAAAACTTTTTCTCCTGATTAGCCATCAAGTTTCTTGCTAATGTAGGAACTGTGTCAAGAAAGCTGAAACAGATTCAAAAGCAGTTAATATCTAACCCATCACATTTGTACATAACAAAGTGATCATGGTAGCAATTCTAGTTACAATATAAAGATTAAAGATTATATACCCATGAAATTCTGATTTAATTATTGATGTCTAATATCTTTCAATATCCGAATCATGATATCTAAGTTTTCTAATGCCCATGGCTCTCAGCAAATTAGTAACCTGAGTTAGTTCCTTGTTATTCCTTGACTCACTCCTGAATATTCCTACTAAATTTTGAATCCATGATCCAGTAAGATCTTTCTAACTTTTTGATAATCAACTAACTGTTGTTTGAAACAGGTAGGTTGGACAAATTGTAAGAACTAAGTTCTTCTTGGAAGAAAACATCTGAACATCAGCTGATGTACCAACCTGGGCCATGTGTTAACTTGACCACATTACCATTATTAACAAACAAGGTCCTCAGAGACAAAAAAGAATAAATCATAGTCCAAGCTTCCTTTTTCTGGTTCAGGGGAAATGTCTTTCACAGATAAAGTGAAAGTAAAAATGTCTAATAGAAAAGCAACAAATGAAAACATAAGGCAAAATTAACCAAGCATTCTTTCATGAAAGACCAGGAGATTCTGCATGAAGATTCCTACATGTCCTTGTCATTTGGGGACCCAAATTCTTAGGCCCTGCTATAAGGAGAAGAATCTGTATTACACTCGTGCAGTTACCAGCAGAGGCTTAGTCACTTCCAGATTTTCAAGTTGAATGGCTCAGAAAACTATAGTAGAACAAAACAAAACTGACAATAAATAAATAATAAATAAAAAAGCCAACTAATCAACGAAACAACCAACCAAACAAACCAAAAATGGTTCCTATTCAAGCTTTACTATCTGTACAGACCCTTGCATAACCCAATCATTATCAGTTGTTACAGGAGAGAGATATTAAAATAGCTGATAACAGCTGATGCAGAGACAGACAAACACAAGGTGAAGCTCAGGGAACTTTGCAGAAGAGGAGGAGGAAGTATTGTAGGAGCCAGAGAAGTCAAGAATACCAGTAGAACATGGCCTACAGAATCAGATAAGCAGAATTTATGAGTGCTCACAGAGACTGCCTTAACAACCATGGAAACTGCATGAGTCTTCACCAGGGCTTGGACTCAAATCAGTGAGAGTAGAGGTGTTTCTGACCATTTTTCTTACCCATGGGACTTATTTAATCCTGCTGGGTTTTGCCATCCAGCCTGGATAGGAAGGTATATGCCTAAACATAGTACATTTTGTTATGCTGAGTTTGGTTATTTCTCTGGAAGTCCTGTCTTTTTTTTTTTTTTTTTCAGAAGGGAACAGATGAACAATCAATTTGAGCAGATAGACTGAGCTGAGCACAGGGAGAAGTGGAAGAAGTGGAGGTTGTGGTTGGAGGTGTATCATTGAAGAGAAGAATAAAGAAAATAATATGAAAGAAGAGAGAGATTGTTGTGAGACAGTGTCTCCTGGTAATGTTAGAAGCTACCACCATAAATTGCACATAAATTGTACTGACCATATATGATGTGAATAGGTAAAATGTTCAGAGAAAATCCCATAAGTCCTCAATCACACAAAGTACTCCATTAAAAAAATAGCCATTTGAATACAGAATCTGCAAAATAAATGATTTCTACATCCACAAACAATTTCCTTTTCATTTTTTGAAGAGTGAGATGTCATTGAGAAAAATATGGCTAACCTAAAATGGTAATAAAATAAAAAACCTCAAGTTTGTCTCTCAATTGTCTAGTAACACTGTCATTTGAGTTCATATGCAAAGCACTGAGAAGTATAACAATGTAGAAAGTCATCTTAAACTCAGTCATAGTAGGAGGGATTGCTTTCCTGCTCTAGGTGTACATGCCATCTAAAGTGAAGATGGTCTTCAGTAACAGTTTAACAACCAATGATCTTTTCCTAATCTTAATGGAGGGAAGGGAAGATAATCTAGTCACAAACTCCAACAGTTTTCTGAAATTGATGACAAAAAGTGGGGATTAGGCAATTAAACTCAACTGAAAATATAAAGGAGACTTCCGTTCAAGTATGTATGTCATTGCATAATGATTTTCTTTCCAATCAATCTGCTGAATGTGTGGAGTTTTAAATTAACTATAATTGATAATAATTCTGTAAGAAAACATTAATCAACCTTAAATTTAAAGATATAACATATAGAATTGGATTTAGTCAATATAAATATCGTATAAATAACTTAAATATACCCTCTTTACATTCTTGAATATGGAAAAGATGTAAATTAGAGAGATTTTTTGCTATAACTTAATTATTCTTTCTAATATTTTTGTGCATATTTATAGTCGTTTAAATCTACAAATCATTATGGCAACTATGAAAAAGCAGATTTCAATTAGGGTGCTTGCTTTTGGTATTTATGAATGAATTTTGAAAATTAAAACTCTAATCCCAGTAAACTTTGCTCTTGCACAAAACACAATAAATAAATTCAATAATACTGTCAACTACACCTTTTCTACTTCTCAAGACTGATTAATGTGACTGGTGGAATAAGGAAAGACCTCTATTTCAAGGTGATCACTTAAACCAGATTGTTTGACTGATTGACTGGTTTTCTCTAAACTTCTCTCTCAAATGACTAAATAGATGAAGTGGCTATGCTATATATATATATATATATATATATATATATATATATATATATATATATATATATATATATATATATATATATATATATATATATATATTAGAATATACCAAATATATACCAAAGTTTATAACTAGAAGAAATTGTGTCTTTAGATTCCTGTGTTATATAAGAGAAATTTTCAATATAATGGTTGAATTAATAAGATGGCTATAAAGTTTGTACTGGATATTCTCTGTATTTATATCTCAAATGTTCTCCCTTTTACCCTCACTCCCATCCTCCTCCCCCTCCACTTCCTTCCATGAAAGTGCTTCCTCTTCCAATACCCTCCTCCTACCTTAGCTCTCTAGTGTTCCCATACACTGGAAAAACACGCCTTCACTGCACTAAAGGCCTCTTCTCCCATTGATATCAAACAATGCTATCTTCTGGTACATATGCAGCTGGAGCCATGTGTGCTTATTGGTTGGTGTTTTAGTCTCTAGGAGCTCTTGAGGGTTTGAATGGTTGATAATGTTGTTCTTCCCATGGGGGTTGCAAATTCTTTCTGCTCCTTCAGTCCTTTCTCCAGCTCCCTCATTTGGATTCCTGTGCTCAGTGTGATCTTTAGCTGCAAGCATCCTCAACTGTATCTATATGACTCTGGCAGAGCCTCTGAGGAGGCATCCATATCAGGCTCCTGCCAGTAAGCTCTGCAAAACATAATCAAGAAGGAGTTGGCTGTAGGGAAATATCAAGTCTGTGTGATAATGAGTTGAGCAAAGAAGTTTACTTGGAAACCAGTTTAAATACAATCTCCAAAATGCATGCCATGGCAGAGCTCCAGTTAGTAGAAATTCTGTGTAGTAGGACAAGGTCAGGCAAGAGAAGCTCATGAGCAGCTCCCAGAATATGGACATAGAGTTTATTTCAATACCATATAAGCCACCACTGTTTTCTCATCAGATCTCCTTGTAGGCACAGCTGCAAGAACACTTGACTACTGGGACAAAGTTCACACTAGAGCAGATGTGCCTGGAATTGAGAGGAGCTTTGCCCCAAAGCTAAGTCCCAGCTACCACACCAAATCCCCACAGCAGTGCCTGTATCCCTTCTGTCTGCACACTCTTCACTGCTGGAATTTCCCTATACTGTTCTGTGCCCAATTACTAATACCAGGATAAAAACAAGATCTTTTCCTTCTCTATCAAGAACTATCAAAAGAGGGAGCACATTCATGGAGGCTAGGGCAGGGAGATGGGAGTGGAGGGAAAAGGGATAACATTCGAAATGTAAATATAGAGAATATCCAATATAAAAAAACAAAAAGAAAGCTACACATGAAGATTCACAGTTAAATGTAAACTCTTCAAAGAAAAGGAAAGGTTTCCAGTTAAAATAGAGTTAAAATGTTAATGCATTCCAAAGATTTTTTAATGAGAAGTAACATTAAAGGGGAATAGCAGAATAGGGAAAAAACTAATCAGTGAAACACTGTTGGCTAAAGGAGTCCACTTAAGAAATAAAGCAAAGGGCAAATGAGAGCTAATGAGCAGGGAGAGGGGTAGTTCATTGTTGATCTTCTGATGCCCAGTATACAAAACAAAAAAATATTTTGAAGAAAAAGTCATATATGACTTCTCTGAGAAATGCAAAAGAAGTCAAATAAAAAGTAAAGAAAATTTGGCTTCTCACATCTACATGGCCTGCAAGGTATGAGGGAACGTTTTACATGCTTAAATCCAAACCTTTTTACTCCTTTAAGTCAGACTATGATGCTTGGTTTATGAGAAAAGTTATAAAGTGTACCTTTTCCCATGATGTGAACAAACTTCATTAACCCTGTAAAAAATTTACACAGTGAATAAAATCTTCACAACAAAATCCTCCCAACCAAACCTACAGCAGGTTGATTAGTAATGTAGATAGGAATTGGTTTGCCAGAGACAATCAAATGTACAAATTCTACAGGCCTTTTAGAACTTTCTGGGTCACCTTTCCTCCTACCACTCATTGACTTAATCTCCATTAACAGGTGTTCCATTCAAATGCACTGAAGCATCCTAGGACCTCATAAGCATGACATTGGGAAGTTTCACAGTGGTGTGCATAAGAAGGTCTCTAGGAGTCACACTACTTCTCAACAGTTTGTTGACACTTCTCTACCATTTATGTGCTCTTGAGCTTGATCTTATACTGAACAAGTAACAAATAAAGTGATATATTTTCTTTACATTAGTCCTGTATTCTACAAAATAAATCTTTAGGAGGGAGTTATGGGGACTTTAGCTGATCAGGCACACAAACTTTAGTTTGCACTGCTCTTCAATGGTGGTAGTGATTCAGGGTCACCATTTTAACCAGTGGGGCCTTTTGTTGTCGTGTACTGGCTTAGTTTCAGGACTGAACTTTTTTTTTTTTTTTTATTTTCTGCTTGATCAATATGTTTATTGTCTTTGTGAAAAAAAATCTTTATAGAAAACTGCTTTATCTTTCAGCAGCCCATTTCTGAACTCTGAGGAGGATTGCCTTTTTTTGAGCCACCCAGTCTTTCTTCTGGGCAAGAGACATTTTGAGATGATTGCATCTCTTTCTCTTTACTTCTCTTTTGGGCTTCTTATCATAGCCTAGATTCTTTAGGACAGCAACATTAGCTTCCTTATACATCTCCTCTATCATGTCTGGAGTTACGTTGTCCTTGATGTACTGAGAGAACTGTTACTTATGAGCCATCTTCATCTTCCTCCATTAGGTAGCAAATGCAGTCGACCACCTCTTACCCATGATGTGCTTCTGATGTACTTCTGCATAGAACTATTTGCTTTCAGAGCCATAACCAGGGAATCATTCTGTACGATGAGGGATAGACAGGCCTCCATCCACAGCTCTCTTCAGGGCCCCCAAAACTTTATTGCTAGTTGTAGTTCAGGCAAGACCTGCATCCGAATAGCAAGTGAGGGTACCAAGCTGAGAGTCAATGCTTTTCACATTGTATTCGTCTCCAGTTACCCCCACTTGGCCTTTAGAGATCTTGTCCACGCCAAACCCATTCAGAAGTCTGCGAGCCTGCAGAAGGCCAGTGCAATAATTTGTCAGGAAAACTTTCACACCGTATTTTGGAAGTTCATGTGCATATGCTGCGCAGATGATCATATCCCCGTCTATGCGGACATATGCAATCTGGCAGTTGAGATCTGTTAGTTACATGAACTATCATCCTGTATTTGGGTGTGTTTATTATTTTTGTCTGGGATCACCAACCTTTTCCATGCATAATAGTCAGTTTTACCCTCTTGCCGCCTTCTAAATCTCATTTGGTATCTTTTAAAGTAGGCCTTATTCTTGACAACTTTCACGAACCCCATCCTGCAGAACAGAGATCTGCAACCATGACTCTACACAGACCTGAAGAGTCGACCACATTAGGCGGAAAAAGCTAGGAGTGACTTTAGTTATCAGACATCAACCAGTGCCTGCTGAGAAACTGAAATTTACTTTCTGGTCCCTATATCACCCAGTACCTACACTGGAGCAGACTAGGAGAATGGGAGTAATGCTTTTCGCTGTTAGAAAAAAATACATAATGGACAGGAGAATTTAATGAAATACTGACAGATTTTCTTTCCTTTTCTTTTTTGGTTAATCTGTGACTCACATAGGTCAGTGTAATTACACTTCATGTAAAAACCATCTGATGAAACTCTCAAGCAGAACAATACAGTACCTTGAGCTTGAGTTTTGGGAAAATAAGTGATTAAGAAAAATACATTCTGACCTGGGTTGGTTCATCCCTCAATAGGCAACCTTGTGATCCTCTGCTCCCAGGAGGTCACTATACTGATACAGAACTTAGTGTGGCCAGCCCATAGGTATAGAGCCCTAAAGCCTAGAACTCCTGAACACAAGCGATCCTACTGTTTCAGCCTCCCAATTAGCTGGGACTACTACCAAACAAATAGTACACAGGGGGTATTCATGGCTACAGCTGGATATGTAGCACAGAACTTCTTTATATGCCAACACTGGGAGAGGAGACCCTTTGTCCTGTGTTAGCTTGATGACCCAGAAGAGGGGAAAGCTAGGGTGTTGAGGCAGGAGTGAGTGGTCGGGTTGGGGTGCACTCTTATAGATGCAGGGGTAAGGGAGGAGGTGATAGTAGAGAGCTAGTGGAGAGGAAATTTAAAAGGTTATAAAATTTGAAATGTAAATAAATAAAATAACCAATTAAAATGAATATAAGAAGTAATATAATTAAAATTTAAAAAAGAAAAATATGTTCATGAATACTCTATGGGAGAGAGTAGGCTTGTACAGATGGACTGGGAGCTGATACAATTAGGTGAGGAAATGGGGAATTACCATGATGCAAGTAGCTGCTGAAATTAATGTACATATCAAGTTAAAAATCTACATTAACATAATCCTCAGGAGCAAAGAAGCTAACAAGCCTTCTAGCTAAGTTAAAATTCAAGAGGCCCTGTTGCTATTGGATGAGTATGTACATTTTTTATTACAATTTCAAATACAGAAGCAAACCAAGTTAGTTTTTTATGGCTCAATACATACAATACAGTATTCCAAATTGTAAATATGCTTTAAGTAGACTGAAACAAGATTAGAGGCTTCTTGGTGCTTCCCCCCAGCAGCAGCAGTCCCAGTACATAGTGCCCTGGAACATGCAGTGTTCCTGCCTCAGTCTAGGTACTGATGTTATGCATGCACTTCTGTTAGATGCTTTCGTCATCATTTCTAGTCTCATTGATAACTAACATGCAAACTTCTCTTTATAAATTGTTTGCTCAAATAGTACAATGTTTCCTTTCAAGTCGTTCTTTTATGCTATTTCTAGACACATGGTTTGATTTTGTGGCTGTGTCATGCTCAGTTAAATGTCTCTTATTATGACACGAGTGAAACTTTTACAAAGATTTTGTAATTTTAATTGGAATTCTCTCTTCATAGGACCAGTCCATATTTGACTTAAAAAAAAAAAAAATAAGCTCGGACTCTTCACAACTGGCATTCTAACCAAAATCTCTCCCACTGGTATTTTGTAAAAGGCTCTCTATTTCCAATCCATAACATATAAGACTGTCTCAGGGGAATTTTCCAAGCTGTACTTGTCTTTAGCACACATTTTCACTGGCCTGTTACTGGTTTCTTTTTTGCTTCTTTGGACTGATTTATTTATTTTTCTATAATCTTTCTATCTCAAGTAAATCTTTACATCTGTACCAGTACATGCAGGTGAGCTTCTGGCTTTTCTTTGTCTTTGGGGCCCAACCCACACTATAGAAAAACAAACTAGGTACACAGCAAACTTACCAGAGATAATCAAGACATTAGTGTAGGTAAGTATCTAAAAATGCAGATATATAAATATTTTTGACAAACAACTATCTTTAAAGGTAAACAGTATATGGGGAGCATGTATAGCACATTATGTGCTTATGGTTTTATACAGAGACCATTAAACATTTTAAAGATTACCAATTTAAAAGCAGTATTTGTTTTTGATTATATAAAAATATCAGCCTTAAGGCAGTTTAATTTTATGAATATGATGTTTCCCAATCCAGTTTGCATTTCATAAATAGCAGAACTGCAACCACAAGATGTTAGGTTCTTGCTTCCAAGCTTGACAACCCAGGTTCCGTCCCAAGAACAAAGAGATAACATATTCTTCCAATATGTTCTTTGAAATTGGAAAGACCAGAGTAACTAAGGCAGGTTAAAGCAAATCTGGGTGCTTAAAGTTAACTGACAGATACTGTCTAAATTTAACAGCTACATTTTTCACTAGTAAAAACATTAGAGATGTGTTTCACGTGATGGTGAATAAAAATGGAATTTCACTAAATTATAGAGTAACTACATGCTAACAGTTAAAATCACATTTTCAAGGAACTAGCCAACACCCCTTCTACATGGAGGAAAATGAAAACCAAAACATACATGCACCTAATGTGGTCACAAAATTCTGAAAACTTAACATACGCTCTCAATGCACACCTCATCTTGAAGAATGGCTGCCATTTACTTTCTTTTTACAGATTCCTTTAATACTCTACTATTCTCATTGACTGACTTTTTTCCTTTGCCCTCATAGAATTTTTATGTATTTTTTTCTCTGGAACACAATAGTATGTCTCAAAAAATGTTAGCTTTATAAGCTACTTTTTAAATACTGCAGTTGTGAAATATGATAAATATATCACTGTGGGAAAATACCCAAAACATAAACATCACAAGCATACTGAGTATTTGAAGCTATGCATAGTTTGTGTGTGTGTGTGTGTGTGTGTGTGTGTGTGTGTATGTGTGTGCACTACACTTATATTAACAAAGAAAAGCATATGTGAAATGAAAGTAGAGCTTCAGTTATAACTAACCACATAACTATAAAATATGTTGAAGGTACTCAGTGGATTTTATTGGAACATTAGTGTATGGATACAATAAAATTTTTTAACTTTTGAAAATCTATGCTTTAGTAATGTACAATTAAATCTGGGTATGGTGGTACACACATCTGATCCCAGCACTCAGGAGGTAAAGTTTAGCTTGTTGTGTACAGTGAGTTCCAGGATGGCAAGAGATACATAGTGAGACCCTAACTTAAAATGAATAAGTAAGTAAGTAATATATATATACATATATATATATATATATATATATATATATATATATATAATGTACATTTAAGAATATCAGTTAGGATAAACATTAATTATGCAACCATATTCATGTATACATCCTTCACAGTGACAGAAAAGGAATGTTAATGGTATGCTTCCATAATGGAGTAAAGCAAGTAATAGTTATTTCTTAGCTTTATAACTTGAAAAGCCATCATGGAAAACATCCAGCTCAGTTTCCTGCTTCTTCTATTTACCAAATTAATTTTAGGGCCTTTCCAACCCATGTTTATGTTTTATTTTGCTTGTAGCTGCCAAATTACTATGCTATAGTAGGTGGTGTCCTCTCATTACTGAAATAAACTTCTGATTTTATAACCCTATTATACATTATTTCTGGATTGTCTTTCTGGATGTATATGTAAACTTTAAAATCAACTTATGTTCTCTTTTATCCCACCTTTGCTCTTGTTCCTTTTCCAGAGTACAAATGTGAACATCACTTTTATTTCCTCAGAGGGAGGGAAGACATAACAGCCATACCCAAGCTATGAAAATACAAGGCTTGGACTGAACCCAGGAAGTTTTTATGTAACCATCCGTAGGCCGAGGCATTGAAGTGGCTAGCCTCCATACAGTCTAATTATCTGCAATCCCAAATCTGGAGGGATTCAGCTTCCAGCTTCTGTGTGCTAAAATAGGCCATATATATTTCACCTTCTGAGATTTACTGCCAATTCACTTCTTTCTTTCTAGTTCTTCCCGAACCCTGGGTGGCTGGTTCAGCTCAGCTGTTCTAGCTTAAATGCTTCTCCAAGGTACCTGATTCCTATTGGCTTCTCTTGGCATCTGACTGAATTGCTCTACTTGGCAAAAATTCCTCTGAACTCCATGAACTGAACTGGTCTGAACCAATCTGCTCTCCTCTGATCTCAGCTCAACCATACTCAAAGGAACTACTCTGAAATGAACTGAATACCACTGAATTCAACTCTCTTTTTCTCACTACTCTAAAGAGTTTCTGATTTCTAACTGTTCTCATGAGAGTTGGGCACATACTACCTCCTACCCATTTTGTTAAATCTTTTTCTGATTCACAACTTTTGACTTCCCTCAATTATAACTTATTGTCTGTGATTAAAGGTGTGTACTAAGTATGTGTCCCCATTCCAGCCAGAGAAATTAATGGTATATTTTCTAGTCAGAGCAGCCATTTTGCTGGACTAAAATTCATCTACGCACAGACCAAACTTCATTTCCTTAACAGTTTGGCCCTTCTTTCATTTCTTGTCCTGAAAAAGTTCTGTTTCTGTAATGTACCTTTTTATACTTTCATTTCTGTAGTGTGGGTTTAAAATTATAAACTCGCCAAATAAAGATAGGATGCTAAATCTGTTTTTTTCTCTAGAATGAGCAGTGTAAATTTTTATTTTTATAAACATGATATTATCATATTTTTATCAGCTTATATTGGATATTGTTTGTATTGGTATTTCAAATGTTATCCTCTTTCCACCTTCTTATGCCCCCCCCCGCATTTTCAAGAAGATGCTCCCCAACGGGTAAGAGTCAGCAATGGGGCTAAATCAGAGGCGGTGCTCCAGAATGAGACCTGCTTATCCAAGTCTGGCCTGGCATTAGTAAAAGGAGGGGGATTCTTACCCAGGGAAAAAGTCTTAGAATGAAAGTCAGTAGAAACATCTGTCCTTAGGGGTAGGTAGGAACTCTTCCCTGGGACCTCACAAATGCTTACTCTAACCACTGTGGGGAGGGAGCTTACCAGGTCTTAGGCTAGTGAGCGTCAAGATCTGAACCTGAGTTTTTCAATCTAAGTCATAGTCATGGCATGAAAGGAAAAAGAGATATCTGGTCATGAGGAAATCTAATCTCCTCACACAGGGCACCAATGTTGTTAAAAGATGACATCTCTGGGTTCAATGTTGGGAAAAGGATGAAGAGAGTGGAGGGGGGTGGCCCATGGAGGTGAGGCGAGGTCTCAGAGCAAGGGAAATGACTCTGGGGGGGCATGTTGGGAATCCCTTCCCCCTGAGGGACCAGCCACATGACCACATGATGGTATAGTGCAGAATAAAGTTTATTCAGGTCATGGGAGAGAGAGAGAGAGAGAGAGAGAGAGAGAGAGAGAGAGAGAGAGAGAGAGAGAGACAGAGACAGAGACACAGAGACAGAGAGAAAGACAGAGAGAGAGACAGAGAGACAGAGAGAGAGAGAGACAGAGAGAAAGAAACAGAGAGAGAGAGAAAGAAGAGGGGAATAGATGAGTAGAGGCCAGCCATGAGCATGTGAAGAGAGGGGGGAAGGGAATGGGAAGAGGAGGGTTGGGGGAATAGCAAGGCTGCAAGAAAGCAAGTGAGGGAAGAGAGAGAGGAGGGGTCAAGCTACCCCTTTTATAGTATCAGGTCACTGGGGCAGAGCATACCTGGCTATTGCCAGGTAACTGAGGGGTGGGGTTTACAGAATCCCAACACTCCCATTTTCTTCTACCCACTTCCTCTTTGGCTCCTTGGCATTCTCCTATACTGGAAAAATGAGCCTTCACTAGACCAAAGACCTATTCATTAGTTAAAGCCAAACAGTAACAGTATCATCCTCTGCTACATATGCAACAGTAGCCATGGGTCTCTCCATGAGTACTCACTGGTTATTGTTTTAGTCCCTGGGAGCTCTGAGGGATATGGTTGGCTCATGTAGTTCTTGCCATGGGGATACAAACCCTTTCATCTTCATCAGTCCTTTTTCTAGCTCCTTCATTGTGGTCCAAATAATCAATCTGATGGTCAGCTACAAGCATCCTAATCTATAATTATGTCTCTGGAAGAGCCTCTGAGAAAGCATCAATATCAGACTCCTGCCAGGAAGCAATTATTGGCATCCACAAGAGTGATTTGGTTTAGCAGCTGCCTATGGGATGGATCCCCCAGTGAGGCAGCAATTTCTGGATAATCTTTTCTTCAGTCCCTGGTCCTCTATTTGTTCCTATATTTCCTCCACCCATAAAAATTTTGTTATCCCTTCTGAGAAGTACTGAAGCATCCACATTTTCCTCTCAGGTAGTATCTGTCTTTGTCATTTAAATGCAATTCCTGTATGCATCAAAATGGGTCCTCTTTAGGTATCCAGTCTGTTAGTCTATGTCTTTTATTGGGGTTTCATTGATGTTAAGAGATATTAAAAATAGTGTTTGCTGTTTTCTATTATTTTTGTTGTTAACGGCAGAATTATGTTTGTGTGACTATCTTCTTTTGGACTTATTTCAAGAAGATTACTTTCTTGGTTTTCCTAGAATGTAGTTTCCCTTCTTGTGTTGCAGTTTTATATCTATCTTTGTAGGGCTGGATTTGTGGAAAAATATTGTGTAAATTTGGTTTTGTCATGGAATAACTTGAGTTCTTCATCTATGTTAGTTGTCTTTTCTGAATATAGTAGTCTCGGTTGTCATTTGTGTTCTCTTAGGCTCTGTATGATGCTGTCTAGGATCTTCTATGTTTCATCATCTCTTTTGAGAAGTCTGGTATAGTTCTGATAGGTCTGCCTTTATATGTTATTTGATTGTTTTCCCTTATTTCTTTTAATAATCCTTATTTGTTTTGTGCATTATCTGTTTGGACTATTATGTGTCAGGTGGAATTTCTTTTCTGGTTCAATCTATTTGGCTTCTTGTGTTTTCATGATTAACTTTTTCTTTATGTTAGGGAAGTTCTTCTATTATTTTGTTGAAGATATTTACTGGCCCTTTAAGTTGGGAATCTTAACTATCGTCTACACCTATTATCTTTAGGTTTGGTCTTCTCATTGTGTTCTGGATTTCCTGGATGTTTTGATTTAGGAGCTCTTTGCATTTTGCATTTTCTTTGACTAGTGTGTCAATGTTTTCCATGTTATCTCTGCACCTGAGATTCTCTATTCTATTTCTAGTTTTCTGTTGGTGATGCTTGAATCTACAACTCCTATTTCTTTCCTAGGTATTCTATCTCCAGGTTTGTGCCTTTTGTGATTTTTTTATTGTTTCTATTTTCATTTTTAGATTCTGGTTAGTTTTATTCAATTCTTTTACCTGTTTGGTTCTGTTTTCCTGTAGGTCTTTAAGAGACTTTGTGTTTTCTCTTTAATAGCTTCTACTTGTTTACCTGTGTTCTCCCGTATTTTATTAAGGAAGTTATTCATGTCCTTCTAAATGACTTCTATAATCACCATAATGTATCATTTTAAATCGAAATTGTTTTTTTTTTAATAAATTTTTCTGCAAACAATTTTTTATATATATTTTTTTCGTCAGAACTTGATTTTTTTCAAGGGCTTGACAGTATGCATTGAAAACCTAATAGTTACAATAAGCGTAAAGTACATGCAAAACAAAACAGAACATGGAAATAGTCAAAGTCTTCTTGTTTTGTAAATATATGTATATATTTTTTTTGTTTTCTTTATTTCTTGGACTTCATACAGTCTGTGAGTTGTTTCTGGGAGAGTGCAAGCCTCTGGGGTTAGAATCCCACTATCAGTGACTGCATATTATGTCTGTTCTTTGGTGACTGGGTTATCTCACTCAAGATGATATTCTCTAGTTGGAGCCATTTTCTAAAGAATTTGGTTAAGTCATTGTTTCTGGTGGCTGAGTAGTATTCCATTGTGTATATGTACCACAATTTTTGTATCCATTCATCTTCTGAAGGACATCTGGGTTCCTTCCAGCTTCTGGCTATTATAAATAGAGCTGCTATGAACATTGTGGTTTATATATCATTTTTGTGTATTGAAGTGTCTCTGGGGTATATGCCCAGAAGTGGAATAGCTGGGTCTTCAGGTAGTACTATATCCAATTTTCTGAGGTATCGCCAGACAGACTTCCAGAGTGGTTGTATTAGCTTGCAACCCCACCAACAGTGGAGAAGTGTTCCTCTTTCTCCGCAGCCTCGCCAGCATCTGCTGTCATCTGAGTTTTGGATCTTGGCCAATCTGACTGGTGTGAGGTGGTATCTCAGGGTTGTTTTGATTTGCATTTCCCTGATGGCTAAGGATGTCGAGCACTTCCTCAGGTGTTTCTCAGCCATTGGGTGTTCCTCAAGTGAAAACGTTTTGTTTAGCTCTGTACCCCATTTTTTAATAGGGTTATTTGATTCTCTGGTGTCTAGCTTTTTGAGTTCCTTGTACACCTTGGATATTAGGCCTCTATCTGATGTGGTGTTGGTAAAGATCTTTTCATATTCTGTTGGTTGCCGTTTTGTTTTCTTGACGATGTCTTTAGCCTTACAGAAACTTTGCAATCTCATTAAGTCCCATTTGTTAATCTTTGATCTTAGAGCTTGAGCTATTGGTGTTTTTTTCAGGAAATTTTCTCCTGTACCTATGTGTTCTAAGGTTTTCCCTACTTTCTCATCTAATAGTTTCAGTGTATCTGGTTTAATGTGGAGATCTTTGATCCACTTACACTTGAGCTTTGTACAAGGAGATAAGAACGGGTCTATTTTCATTCTTTTGCATGCTGAGTGCCAGTTGGACCAGCACCATTTGTTGAATAGGCTGTTTCTTTTCCATTGAATGTTTACTGCTCCTTTGTCAAAAATAAGGTGACCATATACATGAGGACTCATTTCTGGATCTTCTATTCTATTCCATTGATCCACATGCCTATTTCTGTACCAGTACCATGCAGTTTTCAGCACAATTGCCTTGTAATATAGCTTGAGGTCAGGGATAGGGATTCCCGCAGATGTTTTTTTGTTGTTGAGGATGGATTTAGATATTCTAGGTCTTTTGTTATTCCATATGAAATTGCACATTGATCTTTCAATTCCATGAAGAACTGGGTTGGAATTTTAATGGGGATTGCATTAAATCTGTAGATTGCTTTTGGTAGGATGGCCATTTTTAAGATGTTGATTTTTCCAATCCATGAGCATGGGAGATCTTTCCATTTTCTGAGATCCTCCTCAATTTCTTTCTTTAGAGGTTTGAAGTTCTTGTCATACAGGTCCTTCACTTGCTTAGTTAGAGTCACACCAAGGTATTTCAGAGTTTTTGTAACGATTGTGAAGGGTACGTTTTCCCTAATTTCTTTCTCCACATGTTTGTCCTTTGAGTACAAGAAGGCTACTGATTTGTTTGAGTTAATTTTGTATCCAGCCATTTTGCTGAACTTGATTATCACCTGTAGGAGTTCTCTGGTAAAATTTTTGGGGTCAAGTCATCGGCAGAGTGATGTTTTTATCTCTTCCTTTCTGATTTGTAACCCCTTAATCTCATTTTGCTGTCTAATTGCTCCAGCCAGGACTTCCAGTACTATGTTGAATAGGTAGGTGGAGAGTGGGCAGCCTTGTCGAGTCCCTGATTTTAGTGGGATGGCTTCAAGTTTCTCATCATTAAGTTTGATGTTGGCTGTTGGTTTGCTGTATATAGCTTTTATTATGTTTAAGTATGGGCCATGGATTCCTGTTCTTTCCACGACTTTTAACATGAAGGGGTGTTGGATTTTGTCGAATGCTTTCTCAGCATCTAGTGAGATGACCATGTGATTTGGTCTTTGAGTTTGTTTATATGGTGGATTACATTGATGTATTTCCTTATGTTAAACCATCCCTGCATCCCAGGGATGAAGCCTACTTGGTCATGATGAATGATTGTTTTGATGTGTTCTTGGATTCGGTTTGCAAGGATTTTGTTGAGTATTTTTGCATCAATGTTCATAAGTGAGATTGGTCTGAAGTTCTTTCTCTTTCCTTGTAGAGTCTTTGTGTGGTTTAGGTACGAGGGTTATTGTAGCCTCAAAAAATGAGTTGGGTAATATTCCATCTGATTCTATTTTTTGGAATAGTTTGGCGAGTATTGGTGTTATATCCTCAATAAAAGTCTGAAAAAATTCTGCACTGAACCCGTCTGGACCTGGGCTTTTTTTGGTTAGGAGGCTTTTGACGACTTCTTCTATTTCTTTAGGTGTTCTAGGGATATTTAGATGGTTTACTTGGTCTTGGTTTAACTTTGGGACCTTGTATCTGTCTAGGAATTCATCCATTTCCTCCAGATTTTCCAATTTTGTGGAGTATAAGTTTTTGTAGTAGGATCTGATAATTTCTTGAATTTCCTCAGTTTCAGTTGTTATGTCCCCACTTTCCTTTCTGATTTTGATTTGTCTCTCTCTTTGCCCTCTAGTTAGTCTGGCTAGGGGTTTATCAATCTTGTTGATTTTCTCAAAGAACCAACTCTTGGTTTTGTTGATTTTTTCAATGGTTCTTTTTGTTTCTATTTGGTCTATTTCTGCCCTAATTTTGATTATTTCTTGCTGTCTTCCTTTTTTGGGTATATCTGCTTCCTTTTGTTCTAGGGCTTTTAGCTGGCTGTGAGGTTGCTGATGTGAGTTCTCTCCAGTTTCTTTTTGGAAGCACTTAGGGCTATGAGTTTTCCTCTCAATACTGCTTTCATTGCATCCCATAGGTTTGGGTATGTTGTGTTTTCGTTTTCGTTGAATTCTAGAAAATCCTTAATTTCTTTCTTTATTTCTTCTTTGACCCTGCTACCCTTTAACAGAGCATTGTTTAGTTTCCATGTGTATTTGGGCTTTTTGTTGTCTTTTTTGTTGTTAAAGACCAGCCGTAGCCCATGGTGATCTGAGAGAATGCATGGAAGTATTTCAATCTTCTTATATCGATGAAGGCTCATTCTGTGTCCAAATATGTGGTCAATTTTCGAGAAGGTGCCATGGGGTGGTGAGAAGAAGGTGTATTTTTTTACTTTGGGATAGTATTTTCTGTATATATCTATTAATTCTAGTTGGTTCAAAGTCTCTGTTAGTTTTGCAGTGTCCTTGTTCAGTTTCTGTTTCCCTGATCTGTCCATTGGTGAGAGTGGGGTATTAAAGTCTCCCACTATTATTGTGTGTGGTGAAATGTATTTTTTAGCTTTAGTAGGGTTTCTTTTATGAATGTGGGTGATTTTTTTATTTGGAGCATATATGTTAATGACTGAGAGTTCCTCCTGACAGATTTCCTCGGTAATGAGTAAAAAGTGTCCTTCCTTATCTTTTTTGATAACTTTTGGTTGGAAATTTACTTTATTCGATATTAGAATAGCCACTCCAGCTTGCTTCTTGGAGCTGTTTGCTTGGAAGTTTTTTTCCCACCCTTTTACTCTGAGATAGTGTCTGTCTTTGTCTCTAAGATGAGTTTCCTGTATGCAGCAAAAGGCTGGATTTTGTTTATGTATCCAGTCTGATAGTCTATGTCTCTTTAATGGGGAGTTGAGACCATTTATGTTAATAGATATCAAGGAATAGTTGTTTCCATTTCCTGCCATTATTGCTTTTTTGGGTTGAGTTGTGTCTGTGTTTTTTTCTTCTTTTAGTTTTCTTGTTTAGGAGTTTTCTTGTTTTTACTAGGCTGTATTTTCCCTCATTGTATTGGGTTTTCCACCTATAATTTATTGTAGTGCTGGGTTTCTGGTCAGATATTGTGTGAATTTTGATTTGTCTTGAAATATCTTCGTCTCTCCATCGATGGTGATTGATAGTTTTGCTGGGTATAGCAGCTTGGGCTGGCACTTCTGCTCTTTTAAGGAGTGCATGATGTCTGTCCAGGCTCTTCTAGCTTTCATATTCTCTGTTGAGAAATCGGGTGTGAGTCTGATTGGTCTGCCTTTATATGTTACTTGACCTTTTTTCCTTACTGCTTTTAGTATTCTTTCTTTACTTTGGGTGCTTGATGTTTTTACTATTATGTGTCGGGAGGTATTTCTTTTCTGGTCCAACCTATTTGGGGTTCTGAAGGTTCTTTTATGCTCGTGGTCATCTCATTCTTAAGTTAGGGAAGTTTTCTTCTATGATTTTGTTGCAGATATTTACTGTGCCCTTTAGTTGATACTCTTCTCCCTCTTCTATTCCTATTATTCTTAGGTTCGCTCTTCTCATTGTGTCTTGGATTTCCTGGACATTTTGGTTTAGGAGCTTTTTGTTTTTTGCATCTTCTCTGGCTGTTTTGTCTATGTTTGCAATGTTGTCTTCTGCCCCCGAGATTCTCTCTTGATATCTTGTAATCTATTGGAAATGCTTGCTTCTGTGACTCCTGATTTCTTTTTTGGTGTTCTGACTCTAGAGTTATCTCTTTTAGCGTTTTCTTTATTGTGTCAATCTCTGTTTTAATTTCCCTTTTCCATTCCTTTATTTCTTTGGTTCTGTTTTCCTCTCGTTCTTTGAGTTCTTTGAGTGTTTTTCTTGTTTCTTCTTTAAAAGCTTCTGAATCTTTTTGCTTTTCCTCCCTTTCTTGTTTAAGTAACTCTATCAGCGTCTTGAGGCATGATTTCAGGTCTGTGTCTTCTTTTTCTGGAGTGTTTGGAGTTCCGATGTTTGCTGTTATGGAAGAGCTGGGCTCTGGTGTTGCCAGATTGTCTTGGTTCCCTTGGGATATACTCTTTCTCTTTCCTTTTGCCATTTTGTTGTCAGTGATATGTTCTTACCTTTCCCTTGTATCTGGTCTGTGACCCTGGTTCTCCACTGTTTGAGCTGTCAGATGGGTCGAGCCCTGTTTTGTGCCTCAGCGTCATCTGGTGTGAGCAGAAGTTCCAACGTTCTGTTTCTGTTTGCTGGATCAGGCAAGGCAGTGCAGGGCAAGGCAGGGGGTGCACTTTTTTTGTGTACTCCACAGAGATCTTTCTGCTCCTCTGCGGTCTAGGTCTCCCACTCACCAGTTGCTCAGCCTCTATGAGCCGCCGTTCCGTGTGGCAGGTAGGCCAGGCTCTGCTCTGCTTCTGGAAATCACCTCTGGGTGGAAACAGAAGTTCTAATTTTCTGTTCCCAATAGCAGTTGCTCAGCCTCTATGAGCCGCCGTTCTGCCTGGCAGGTAGGCCAGGCTCTGCTCTGCGTCCGGAAGTCGCCTCCGGGTGGAAACAGAAGTTCTAATTTTCTGTTCCCAATCGCTGGATCGGGCAGGGTGGGGCAAAGCAAGGTATGGTGTGCACTTTCCATGTGCACTCAGCAGAGATCTCTCTGCTCCCCTGCAGTCTTGGTCTGCCACTCACCAGTTGCTCAGCCTCTATGAGCCGCCTTTCCACCTGGCAGGTCCGAAATTGTTTTTTTCTGGTGTGTTGGTATATCCATTACTTGCTGTGGTAGGAGAACTGGGTTCTGATGTTGCCAGGTTGTCTTGGTTTCTGTTGCTTAGGTTCTTCCACTTGCCTCTTGCCATCTTGTCATCTGTGATGTTAGTTGGTCTTGGTGTTTCTGACTGGAGTTTGTCCCTCCTCTGGGTCTGTGAGCCCATAGGCTTAGGAGTGAGAGGGCTCCTGGGTGATCAGCTCTCTGGCTCTCTGATGTCAAGTTGTGGGTTCTGCTGGCAGTGTGGGACAACTTTAGCTCTGAGCACAGATGGAGAGCAGAGGGCCATATTATCACATTATAACATATAATTGATTTATATAAGAAGAACATAGATTTATTAACTACTATCTTTTTTCCATGATAATTTCTTTCAGTGCTATACTCACTTTGTTTGCTTAACTTCCAAATTAAAGTATTATATGTATTTTAACTGATAAAAAAGAAAACTATTCATTCTGAAGCCAGTAGAGGGCATAAAAGGAACATTTAGTACAGAGGGCACAGAGAACTATTCAGTAAATACATTCATGGCATTGGCAACTCTGTGCAGACAGAGACAAAGTATTACTGCAGAAAGGAAAAGAGAACACTATCTGAACTTATTGCCAATACTCATATATTTTCCAAAATGTTGAATTACCATTTTAATCCAAGATTTCTTCTAAACAAAGACTTTGGTAAACATACTAACACACACACACACACACACACACACACACACACACACACACTGCTCATGTAATAGCATACAGTGAGTTAATAATTCTTTTAATACTTTAACTTTGATTTCATTATAAGTACACATATAATGGAATATTTTGTATAGAATAGTGTTCTAAATTTGGAAGATATCCAATGAATGATGAGTAGCTACGTGCATGCTCAGTTCAGTCCAGGAGTGGAATGAGAGAGTGTGGGCAATGTTATTTCCCCTGTGTTCTGGTATTTGTCACTTTTTATTATCCCAATTTTGTCATTTATTTTTGTGCTGTTATTCAGGAAACCAGAAATATACAATATGTGTCTGAGGATATTCTGCATAGGTAGTATTTGGTGGAGACTTTGGTAAGCTTGAAATCGTGGTCAATAACGTTAAATCATCATAAAAAAGGAAAAATAAATATGTCTGAACATGCCAAATGCATGGCTAGGGCCTAAAGCATGCATGGTTTTATTTGTTCAATCTTTTCTTTGAAAAGACTGTCAAAATATCTAGCAGCTTTAACAGCTTATGAAGCATTCATAAGGCAATGAAATCTAGGGATTTATTAGCACATGTTAAAATCAGTACAGAGTTTGTTTCAGCTTGTAATTTCGAGTAAGTGGAAGTCAATCATGGGTTTTGACAGAAGATCTCAGTTGTATATGCCTTTCTCTGTATCAGAACTTCTTATGGAAATTATTTTAACACTGTTGAGTTTCACCCCCAATTAAGGGCACTAAGTAGTAAGGAGTGCCTCAGTTCTCACTGACTGTTGCAGCTCATATTGTTCATGGTCAGTTCAGAGAATGTCTATCAAATATGACAGGCCTTTATTTGCATCTATTTGTCTTTCTCATGGACCTGCCATGTGCATAATATCCATTTGATATCCAAATATCTTAAAATTTGAAGTTTACTGCTTTAACATTTTATAAATTAATACCTACATGTTTAAGTGTACATAAAATCTACCATCATTCTAAATACTGCTAGGATAAAATACATGATTATGAATGTGGGATTTCTTAAACATGATCATGATTATACTTGTATAATCTGAATAGTAATTTATATTGTTAAACCTCTTGTTTGATATTCTTATTTTTTATTTTTTACATTATTGTTGCATATCTATAAAAATTTTGGTAACTATAACATTCAATAAATCAAAATTTATTTCTAACATTTTAACAATACAGTCCTTAAATTTTGAGGAAATTATAATTGATTCTTAAAAGTTATGATTATTATTTTGTGTACGATCTCATTTATATGTGTGAATGCATACATGACATTCACAACCCTGTGGAGACAGAGGCAAAATATTACTGCAGAAAAAAAAGATAAAACTATGTGAACTTATATCCAGTACTCACAGATTTTCCAAAATGTTGAACTATCATTTCAATCCAATTTTCTAGTAAACAGGGACTTTGGTAAACATACTAACACATACACACACATATACACACACATGTGCTTTTTGCTATTTCTATGTGTCCAGAAGCAGTCCTGGAGGCTTAGTTATGCCAAGGTTAGGATAAAAATTACAATATGTGTAATACAGTTAAAACACTGACTACACAGTAGATACCCAAAAAATATTAGCTTACTATTACTAATGTTCATAACAATAATTTTATCATATATAGGGATGTAAATTATTTTTAAAAGATTGATGAATATTTCATTTATAAAATTTCATCAGGAGAAAATCATATGTTCAAAATTATACATTTTAATTTTTCCTGTTTATATAGTAGTAGTAGTAGTAGTAGTTTGTATGTGGGCTTTTCTTTGTGTGGATGCCAGATGTAGGTGTAAATGAAGCCCTAGTGATGGAGTTACACTTAATTTTAAGCCACTTGCTATAGGTACTGTGACTGACCATGACCTGTGCCCTGTATCTAGAAGGGCAACACTCTTAGCTATGGAACCATTTGCCCAGTCTCATGGTTCAAGGTTTAGTGGTCATAATGTAACTATCTCTTTTGTTTAAGCATGAGAGAGAATGACCAGAAGTCACTACATTCTGACCAAGCTGCGTCACAGACCTTATCTCAAGGAAAATAAAAATCACTGTGTTATAGAAAATGTGTGGGAGCTTTGTAGTTATTTTAAAATGAAAATCACTCTGAGTGAGAAAAGGTGAACAAGAAGATAGTTATTTCTTCTAGTTTTAGGAATATGTTGAAAATAGAGATAGCAAAAAAAATGAGAAAGAGAGATTTAAAGTAGCGAAAAGTAATAAAAATGAGCACTGGAAGGAAAGTAAATAACAAATTTCATGTATAATTTTGTGACTCTGTATAGATTTAGTTAAGCTAATTTTACACTAAGTTCTGTCAGTGAATTGGAGCAGCCGTTGCTTGCAGATTTGATCATTCCTTATACCCTATATTAATGTATTTAATGAATGGACTACATCTCAAAAGTGATGTTTTCTCATTGAGATATACACTGTGGATAATGAAACACACGTGTATTATCATGGTATCATATACTTTTAAGCTGATTTTTCATGTATATTTAAGAATTGTCATTATGCTTGGTACCTTTGCTTTCAATTTACTGAATGCTTCTCAAATTCTTCTCATGTTCCATCTTGAATCTACACTTGATAAAACTCATGGAATAAATAATGATCCTTGATCTTTGAGTGCACTTCTAAAATCAGAAACATCCTTTTTTATCATATTGAGAAGCATATTTTTCTTATTTTGCAAATCACAGTAATTCTTCTCTGTATTTTATTATGCTCTATGCTTATCTGTCTGCAATTTTTTTTCAGAAACCTAGACTAGTGAAGATTATTCCAAAATCAGGGAAACAGAACCATATTATGCTTTTCACAAACTTTCTCTGTATCGTGTCATCATCCTTTTTTCTATTTTGTATTCTGCCTTGGGTGTCAAATAAAGTGTGAATAACAATATTTCAGGAGCAACATTGTAGCGTTTTATGAGAAGAGTGCTAAGCTGTGAGAATAGAATGGCTTTCATTTGCAGCTTCAGTCTTTCATGGCGCAATTATCTATCATCAATCACTTGGCTAATAGGATGGTATCTCTCAGTCATTAACTTCCTTCACAGGATATTATTTCATAGGGACTTCACAGCAATTGGAAGTTAGACAGCTGAGAAGTTAAAAAGGATGGACAATGTTATTTTTTTAAAAAATATTTATGTACTTATACTGTAAAGTGTTTTTCCTTCCTGTATGCCTGTATAGGATGTGTTTGCAGTGCATGAGAACACCACAAAAAGACATAGGAGGCTCTCAGAATGAAGTTACAGACCTTTGTGTGCCAACATTTAGGTGCACTTCATTGGACCAGAGTCCTCTGCAAAAACAGTGAGTCCTCTAAACTGCTAAGTCATCTCTCTAGCTCTAAATTTATATGATATTTTACTGGATAAGGGCAGAAAAAACATCAGGATAATAATAAATCTATATTATTAACATTCCAGGTCATTCTGATAAGACTCTTCTTTAGTAATTGTTTTTCTGACATTGTAGATAAATAGAGGTGCAATAGCAAGGATGTTCCTCTGTGGAAGAAAGATATCAAACTAAAAAACAGAATAGGATAGATATGCCTACGGAACTTTGTGAACAACAAGTTGAATTAGTTTTGCCTACTCAACTGATTTTATATTCTTAATATCTTTGCCAACTCTTTTGATCCTTGTACACCTCACATCCTTCTTGTATTTATTCAGCATGGCACTCTAATGCAAAAATTTTGTTCAATGATGTTCTTGTATTTTCATCTTTCTTAATAGCCCAAACCTCAAAACTGATGACTTTAAAAAATTCCTCATCAGAATTTAAATAGCCAAGCTTCTTACTCATGATATTTTTTACATCAACAACATGCAGTGCATATTTGGGAAAACAATTCACTGATGTCAGTTTTTGATTTCAGCATAGCTATTTTCGAACTTGAGATGCAAAGTAGTTTAGTTTCTTATAGCAGTACAAAATGTAAAGGTGATGCTTCAAGTTGACCACCAGCTAGATTTCTAAATATTCAATGACATGAATGCCATCTTCAGCTTTAGGGCCTTACTGTCAAGGTATGGGGTGTAAACAGACTTATTAATGTTTGTGTGTGTCAATGTGACTCATTTAACCAATGATTCAACAAATAAAATACTTAGATAAATGGGTGAAGCTAGACAGAGAAAGCCTAAGGTAAACCTGCCCACAGTGAGAAAAACTTACATGTTTTTTCTTAAGTCATTTGTTTAAGCTTTACAAATGTGTGTTTTAGTCACAACAACCAGAGAACCTGAGTAGGTAGCATAAGACTGAACAGGATGGGGCAGAGCTTTTCAAGGAAGGGAAATAGAATATAATGTTAAGGAGAAATAAAAGGGAGAGTAAAAAAATGAGTAAAGTGGGGAGGAGACTGGAAGACAAGATAAAAGATGAACTATGAGGAAAGACAACAAGATTAAAGGCCTTTGGAAAAGTCATAAAGAACCTTCTTTTGTAGAAGTTTCCTAAGATATATTCATGTGAGAAAGAAATTTAAACAGAGTCACCACATAATGGTAGAGGCAATGGTATGAGATTTAAAGCTATACTATACAGGAAGCATGGTGGAGAACTAGGCAGTTCTCCACCCTTTGACTGCTGCTTCAGTGTCTGTGAGGTCATAGGAGCTTTTCTCAGTTGATTTAGGGGGTGTTACGCTCATGGTGCTCCCTTTCTCCTTAGGCTCCAACACTCCCTCAGCCTTTTCTTCAGTATGGAAACCTGAGGTCAGCGGGAAGGGATGAAGGGATTTGATGAAGATCATTTAGAGCTGCATGTTCCAAGGTTTCTCTCTCTCTCTCTCTCTCTCTCTGTCTGTCTCTCTCTCTCTCTCTCTCTCTCTCTCTCTCTCTCTCTCTCTCTCTCTCTCTCTCTCTCTCCATTGTGTGTGTTTTCTTGTGTCTGTGCTTGTGCATATATACATGTATAACTCTGGCCTTCTGTATCCTCATTGTATGCAGAAAAATCCTCCCTAACAATGACTGAATAAGTCAATATATGAATTGAGTAAATTATCATTAGGGGTTATTTTATTATTACCTCTCTCCCTCTATCTTTGTCCTTCTCTCTCTGTCACTCTCCTTTCTTATTCCTCAGTATTACTCAGTTTTACCCTGGATCTCTGGGTTATCCAGTTTCTGGCTCTTGGTGGCACATGCAATGCCTGGTATGGGTTCCATCCCAAAGAGTAGGCCTTAAGTTAGATGCAACATTGATTTATGACTCTCAGAAGCTTTGTGCCACCATGACATTTAGGTTATTATATTCTGTCTGCCACTGTACCATGTGTTCTATAGTCTGTGTACATTCCCTTTGACCCATGCCAAAAGCCAGGTTGAGAAAATTGATGTTTCTGTGGGCTTCTCATTATCCAATCACTTTATGTGCACATTTCAACCTAACCTCCATGATGTAACTATGAAAAATTTGCATTTGTATTCACTACATGTAGTTTAAAAATGTGAATGGCTTGGTGCTTAGATCTTCTGCCTCTCCCCCCTTTTCACTCTATCTCATTCCCTGTTCAGCTATTCACCTCCTTCAATATCCTTTCATTCCTTGTCCTCCTACTTCTAGTAGTTTCCCCCTTTCCTGTTTTTTTTTTTTACCACTTCTCTCTTTTCTTTTGATTTTCCCTCCTTTCTTATTCCTACTTACTTCTTTTCTTCCTCTATTCCTCTCTGATAGAATTTCTGTTCCAATTTAGCTCACATGATTATATTCTTATCTCATTACAAAAATCTTAATTATATATCGGATATAGAAACTTCTGGAAAAGCTCAAATAATCAGTTCCTTTGCTCTGTAATCTGTATAGAAAAGCAAACATTATCAACCAACCAAACCCTCCACAACTCCCATGGACTAAAAAAAATCCAACCAATGAACACACATAGAGAGACCCATGGCTCCAGTTGCATATGTAGCAGAGGATGGCATTATCTGGCATCAGAGTGAGAAGAGACCTTTGGTTCAGTGAGGGAGTGTTTTCTCAATGTAGGGAAATACCAAGGTTCTGAGGTGGAGAAGGTGATTGAGAGAGGAAGTACCTTCATGGAGACAGGTGGAAAGTGAGGGAGATGTGAGCAGGTTGGAAAAAAGCGATAACATTTGAAATGTAAATACTGAGAGTGTCTAATAAAAAACAAGGAAAGAAAAGTAAACAGAGGATAATGTATCTCCTAGAATACTGAATATGTCATGATTTCTGATAGTGCTTTTTCTGTTTAAAACAGGAAATATTGCTGTGGCTTTGGAAAGTTTGCAGAATGGATTTTAATAATCCTTTGTGTTCTCTTGATATGGAGTTTCTGTCATTGTCTGATACCATTATTTATTTTGGCTCTATTTATATTACATGCGGTTTTGGTAACATTATTTGGTTTGGTTCAATGTATGCTTCATGCTCTTATCTGAAAACATTGTACAACATGAGTCAAATTGTACAAAGACTACCTGCCAATGCCTGATGTATTTGTTCAGTGTGGTTCAATCTATGATACATGACTTTGGGTTTTAGGATGATGCTATAGATATAAAACTATAGAATCTTTATTTACTTCAATCATTTCATTTATTTTCTTGTCAAGTGAAAGACTGTTTATTTCTAAGATCTTTCTACCCTTTATGATCTATATCTAAAAAACTGTCAATCAGATAGTTTTACTATAAATTTCCAATTTGCATATATTAAAATTTTACCATTGGACTGTATTCCAAGTATGAAAACAAATGTACAGTTCCCAAATTACCCCATTGTTGGTCTCCATTATTACCAGCAACACCCCTCAATGTAAACAAAAATGTCCTCACACCTGGCCAATGACCCCTAGGAGATCCGATTTTTTAAATTAAAATACTGCCTTGAGTGTGGTTATTAGTGATGTAAAGAAAGTTACACAATATTTTTACAAATTTATTCACTGAAGAGAGTCAATAAAAAAAATCAGAATTTAAGGTATACTTAAATTAAAGGGGTTGAAATTTAACTAGTACTGGAAACCTGTGCAGATACCTAGGGCTAGTGAAGTCATAGACTATTAGAAGAACCTACTACTGACATTTTCCTAAACCAAAAAAATTAATAATTAAATTATATACCCAATTATTATACTCACAAATAAGTATAGCTTTCAGCCCCCATCAAGAATTCTTCTTTCAGCAGAGAAAATTTCATTACAAAGCTCTAGTCAAGATGCAGAAATCAGCTGATTATAAGGTTCCTTTCTTTATGAAATTCATCTGCAATACAACTTCTACTTCTAAGACTCAGCAAACTTCACAGAAAAGTAGAAAGATTATAAGAGTTCAGAGTCGAGGAAGTCTTCTGTAGAATTGTGTGTTTTAGAATGGTATGGTAAGATATTTCCAGAGTACCTAAATAATATGACTTTCTACATAAGACCAGCAAAATTACAATATAAATAGCTATGTTAATATGGAAGAAGAACCTCTAATATGGCCCCAATGCTATACAAAAAGTTACAAGCAATTAATGGCTAACAAGAGTTAAATAGTCTTTCAAGATATGAGTCCCATAGCTGGTTATTCAATACCAATCATTAGCTATAAATCATATGCATTTAAGCAACACTGAACAGACTCAGTTGGATATATGTGTATGTTAAAATAATAATCGGAGAAAAGGAAGCTGTCAGTTAGAAAGGGAGTAAATGGGAGACATATGAAGAGCTGGGAAGAGGGAAGAAAAGAAAGAGAAATGATATAATAATACTCTAGTTAAAATAAAATTTAAAGTGCAACAATAGTAAATGGAAGAACTAGCAAAACGTCATTATAAGCACATTCTGAGAAATATGATTTTCAGTGATTGGCCAAAGTGAAATACTGTAAAATGATCTTACATTAATATTTATAATATAGTCACTCAATATGGGCTGTTGACACGATTAAGAGCTATATAAGATTCTGCCTGAATAAAAATAAATATTGTTTATAATAAACATCTATATAAGCTGAATTAGTTATTAAAATAATAAAAAAAACAAATATAGAAAACCAGGACATAATCATGTATTGTCAGAATCTGCCACTATGTATTGAATGTAATTATATTGCTATCATATACAACTGCTAGCACACTATGCTTGTGACAACCAGCATGGGTGACACATTGTCTTATGATATTACAGTGTCTAAAGCATCACTAAGCAAATTATTTTTAGCTCCATTATCATCTTAGAGTTCCAATATACACATTATATGTGAGTAAAATATAATTGGGACGGTGATTACGTTCTAATATTAAAATCAAAAAATTTTATAAAATCAAAATCAATTTATAAATTGAATCAGAATTCAGATTAGTGGAAGATCCAGGGACACAGGCCTGGTGATACTGTGCTGCAGGTAGCCGGGGTGCAGAGAGGTCAGGGCCAAGGGCTCAGAAAGCACGCCCCCCCCACCCGATTGGTTCAGGAGAGCAGGAACTCTGCCATAGGGACTCAGTTTCCAACCAGAGGGCCTGTGCATGTGGAACAGGCACTAAGTCCATCTGCCAATAGGAACAGCGGAGATCCAGGGACACAGGCCAGGTACACAGGAGAGACAGGAACCAATCACTGAAAACAAGACCATGTATAATCACAGACAACAAGATGGCAACACCAGAACACAGACAAAAAGGAAAGCAAATGAACTTACCCAAGGGAAACCAAGACAATCTGGCAACATCAAAACCTACCTCCCCCATCACAGCAAACAGCAGAATAGAAGGAGAAGAATATCAACTAAGATGCACAGTAAGTATCTTCAGCAAGATCATAGAAGAAAACTTCCCTACTATTAAGAATGAGATGACCATGGGTGTAAAAGCAGCCTGCAGAACTTCAAATAGAGTGGACTAGAAAAGAAATTCCTCCCAACACATAATAGTCAAAACACCAAGTGCCCAAAGCAAAGAAAGAATACTAAAAGCAGTAAGGTAAAAAGGTCATGTAACATATAAAGGCAGACCAATCAAAATCACACCGACTTCTCAACAGAGACTATGAAAGCTAGAAGATCCTACACTGACATCATGCAGAGCCTAAGAGAGCACAGGTGCCAGCCCAAGCTGCTATACTCAGCAAAACTTTCAATAACGATAGATAGAGAGACCAAGATATTCCAAGGCAAACCTAAATTTACACAATATCTGACCACAAACTCAGCACTACCACAAATTAGAGGTGGAAAACCCAATACAAGGAGGGAAACTACATCCTAGTAAAAACAAGAAAATACATAAACAAGAAAATCAAAAGAATAAGGCACACAGGCACAATTTTACCTCTAAAAGCAAAAATAGCATGAAACAGCAGCTACTATTCCTTAATATATGTTAACATAAATGGACTCAATTCCCCAATAAAAAGATATAGGCTATCAGAATGGACACATAAGCAGAATCCAGCATTTTGCTGTATACAGGAAACTCATCTCAGAGACAAAGACAGACACTATCTCAGAGTAAACATTTGGGGAAAAATCCAAGCAAACAACCCCAAGAACAAAGCTGGAGTTGCCATTAAATATCAAATAACATAGATTTTCAACCAAAAGTTATCAAAAAAGATGAAGAAGGACACTTTTTACTCATTGCAGGGAAAATTTGTCAGGAGGAACTCTCTGTCCTTAACATACATGTTTCAAATACAAGAGCACCCATATTCATAAAAAAACCCTACTAAAGCTCAAAAAATTAAATTGCACCCCACACAATAATAGTGGGAGACCTCAAAACACCATTCTCATCAATGGACAGATCATGGAAACAGAAACTGAAGGACACAGTGAAACTCGCGGAGGTTATGAACCAATTAGAATTATTAGACATGTACAGAACATTTCATCCTAAAACAAAAGAGTATACCTTCTTCTCAGCACCTCACGGCACCTTCTCCAAAACTGACCATATAATCAGTCACAAAACAAGCCTCAATAGATATAAGAAGATTGAAATACTCCCATGCATTCTATCAGATCACCATGGTCTAAAGCTGGCCTTTAATAACAAAAAGACACAAAAAAGCCATATACACATAAAAACTAAACAATGTTCTAGTAAATGATATACATGGTCTAAGAAGAAATAAAGAAAGAAATTAAGGATTTTGTACAATTTAAAGAAAACAAAAACACAACATACCCAAACCTATGGGATGCAATGAAGGCAGTACTGAGAGGAAAACTCATAGCTTTGAGTTCTTCCAAAAAGAAACTGGAGAGATCATACATTAGCAAGTTGACACCACAGGTGAAAGATCTAGAACAAAGGAAGCAGATACGCCCAAGAGGAGGAGACGGTAAAAAATAATCAAATTCAGAGCAGAAATTAACCAAATCGAAACAAAAAGAACCATTCAAAGAATCAACAAAACCAAGAAATGGTACTTTGAAAAAATTAACAAGATTGATAAACCCCTAGCCAGACTAACTAGAGGGCAAAGAGAGAGAATACAAATTAACAGAATCAGAAAGGAAAGTGGAGACATAACAACTGAAACTGAGGAAATTCAAGAAATCATCAGATCATACAACAAAAGCCTATAATCACCAAAGCTCGAAAATCTGGAGGAAATAGATAAATTCCTAGACAGATACAAGATACTAAAGTTAAACCAAGAAAAGATAAACCATCTAAAAAATCCCATAACACCTAAAGAAATAGAAACAGTCACCAAAAGCCTCCCAACAAAAACAATCCAAGGTTCAGATGGGTTCAGTGCAGAATTTTATCAGACACTTATTGATGACATAATACTAATACACTCCAAATTATTCCCCAAAATAGAATTCGATGGAATACTACCTAACTCATTTTTCAAGGCCACAATAACCATCATTTCTAAACCACTCAAAGACCCTACAAGGAAAGAGAACTTCAGACCAATCTCACTTATGAATATTGGTGCAAAAATACTAAAAAAAAAATCCTTGCAAATTGGATTCAAGAACACATCAAAATGATCATTCACCTTGATCAAGTAGGCTTCATCCCTGCGATGTAGGATGGTTTGATATATGGAAATACATCAATGTAATCCACCATATAAACAAACTCAAAGGAAAAAAACAATATGGTCATCTCATGAGATTCTCAGAAAGGATTTGACAAAGTTCACACACCTTCATTTTAAAAGTCTAGGATAAAAGAGCCTAGTTTGCACAGTAGTTTGCACGTCAAGTCTCATAAAAGTCTTGTAAACAACAGGAAATCAAGGTCTATACCGAAACACAATAAAAGCAATATACTGTAAAATAATAGCCAACATCAAACTTAATGGTGGTAAACTTGAAGCAATCCCACTAAAATCAGGGACTCGACAAGGCTGCCCACTCTCTGCCTACCTGTTAAACATATTACTCAAATTCCTGGCTGGAGCAATTAGACAGCAAAAGGAAATCAACGTTGTACAAATTGGAATGGAAGAAGTAAAAACATCAGTTTGCTGATGACATGACAGTTTACTTAAGTGACCCCAAAAATTCCACCAGAGAACTTCTACAGCTGATAAGTTAGCAAAGTGGCTGGATATAAAATTAATTCAAACAAATCAATAGCATTCCTCTACTCAAAGTACAAACATGCAGAGAAAAAAATTAGGAAAAAGATACCCTTCACAACACTCACAAACAATATGAAATACCTTGGTGTGACTCTAACAAGGCAAGTGAAGTACCTGTATGACAAGAACTTCGAATCTCTAAAGTAGGAAATCGAGGAAGATCTCAGAAAATGGAAAGATCTCCCATGCTCATGGATTAGAAAGATCAACATCTTAAAAATGGCCATCCTACCAAAAGCAATCTACAGATTCAATGCAATTCCTCTCAAAATTCTAACCCAATTCTTCATATAGTTGGAAAGAGCAAGGAACAATTTTATCTGGAATAACAAACGACTTAGAATTGAAAATCCATCCTAAACTACACGAAAACATCTGCGGAAATCACCATCCCTGACCTCAAGCTATATTACAAGGCAATTGTGCTAAAAAATGCATAGTACTGTTACAGAGATAGGCATTTGGATTGATGGAATAGAATAGAAGATCCAGAAATAAGCCCTCACATATATGGTCACTTTTTTTTTTTTTTTTTTTTTTTTTTTTGACAAAGGAGCTGTAAACATTGAATGGGAAAAGGACAGCCTCTTCAACAAATGGTGTTGGTCCAAACTGGCACTCAACATGCAGAAGAATGAAAATTGACCATTTCTTATCTCCTTGTACAAAGCTCAAGTGCAAGTGGATCAAAGATCTCCACTTTAAACCAGGTACACTGAAACTATTAGAAGAGAAATTAGGGAAATCCTTGGAACACATAGGCACATGGGAAAATTTCCTGAGCATAACAACAATGGCTCATGCTCTAAGGTCAAATACTGACAAATGGGTGTTAATGAGATTGCAAAGTTTTTGTAAGGCTAAGGAGCCAAGAAAACAAAAAGGCAGCCAACAAAATGGGAAAAGTTCTTTACCAACCCCACATTTGATAGAGGCCTAATATCCAAGATATACAAAGAACTCAAAAGTTAGACACCAGAGAATCAAATAACCCTATTAAAAATGGGGTACAGAGCTAAACGAAAAGTTCTAAATTGAGGAATATAGAATGGCTGAGAAGCATCTAAGGAAGTGTCCAATATCATTAGCCATCAGGGAAATGGAAATCAAAACAACACTGAGATTTCAACCAGAATGGCAAAGGTCAAAAATTCAGATGACAGCAGATGCTGGTGAGGATGTGGAGAAACAGGGACACTTCTCCACTGTTGGTGGGGTTGTAAACTGGTACAACCACTCTGGAAATTAGTCTGGCAATTTCTCAGAAAATTGGAAATAGTACTATCTGAAGACCCAGTTATTCCACTTCTGGGCATTTATCCCAGAGAAGCTCCAACATACAACCAAGGCACATGCACCACAATGTTCATAGCAGCCCTATTTATAATAGCCAGAAGGTGGAAAGAACCCAGATGTCTTTCAGTAGATGAATGGATACAAAAAAATTGTTGTAAATATACACAATGGATTACTACTCTGATATCAGAAACAATGACTTTATGAAATTCCTAGGAAAATGGATGCATCTAGATAATATCATCCTGAGTAAGGTAACCCAGTTGCAAAGAACAAACATAATGTGCAGTTACGCATAATGGGATACTATCCCCAGAAATCTCTGAACACACCAAAAACAACTCACAGACTATATGAAGTTCAAGAAAAACAAAGGCCAAAAAAAAAAAAAAAAAAAAAAAAAAGAAAATGCAAAACCATATGCTTAACCTTTACACACCAAGAAAACTTTGAATATATATAGATTATACCTGTTTTATATGTACTTTATGCTCATTGTAATTAGTAAGATTTTTAATGCATACTATGAAACCTTAAAAAATTAAGTACTGACGAAAATATATTCATATTTTTTATGCAAAAATTTTAAAACCTTTACATTTACCTTTGTTTTTTTTAAATAAAGTTGTTCAATTCATTAAAAAAAGCATAGCAAAATTTTAAAAAAAAGAACAATAAGTGGCACCAGTTTATTTGCAAAATAATTAGGTTTCACATAATCAAACGCTATGCTGAACTACAGAGTGATTGTTAAAATTTTACACAACATTTAATAGATAGTCTTAAATAAAAAAACAAGTATTCTAATAAAACAAAAGAGTTCACAGTTCACGGTATTATCTTTGAATCTGCTTAAATGCATGTTGAAAATATTGGCTGATGACTGCATTGCATGAATGAAGCTCATGAAGAAGGCTTTGGAGGTGACAGTTTCGGATTATGATAGATTCTCTTCCAATAACTTCCTTGGAGAGGTATTGATTGACCTAACTAGCACATCTCATCTGGACAACACTCCTCGGTGGTATCCACTTAAAGAACAGACTGAGAGCATTGACCATGGCAAGTCTCAGTCCAGTCAAAATAGCAAGCAGTCCCCAAAGCCCTCTGTGATCAAAAGCAGGAGCCACGGTATCTTCCCATCCAAGGACATGCAGGTTCCCACCATTGAGAAATCCCACAGTAGTCCTGGGAGCTGAAAATTATCATCTGAAGGCCGTCTCCGATCTCATGGACCATCTCACAGTCAAAGCAAAACCATTGTCATCCAGACCCATCCAGAAGATGCAGCGGCAGCCTTAGCCGCATCTGAAGCCGCTGTGCAACAGCTTCGCATTCAACCAAGTAAAAGATGCAAATAAATTCTTCAGCATGAAAAAAAAAAATTATTCAGATTAGTGGTTCCCTATAATAGAAGAGGAAGTAGATGATACCTCTTGATTGAGGTGGTAGTTTTGAAGGCACATACATATATTTAAACTTATCATTTTATGAATTTTAAACATGTATATTTTGTCGTATGTGTATTATACTTCATTGAAGCTATTAGGAAAATGAGAAAATAATCTTATCTGTGCTTGATTTGGATGTTTGTTTGGGAAAATGTAAAAGAATAAAGGATTTGATAGTGGGAATACATGCTCATAGGTTTGAGTTCAGGTGGTTTATGCCCCTTTGTTTCTTCATGACTGTTAATTTGGGAAGGTACCTGACTATTCTAAGGAGGCCTCACCAGGCAGCAAAACACATGCTATTTTAATGTCTGCTTTGCTTTTGGCTAAGCTGTATGACCGAGTGCCACAAAGACAATTGCTTCTTAATTATACTTAACATCAGACTTGCTTAATCATGGAGGGTACAGGAGGAAAATAAGGCAGGCATCACAGGTTTTAAACCTGCTGTCTTATAAGACAGAATGCAAAGTGAAATGTGGTGCATAGAAATCAAGTGTCAGATATGAATTTTAACAACATATTTAAGCTCTAAATTATTTGTCATTCCATCCATTTATATTAGGGTATGGTCCCTGGGAGATTGAGATGAGCCTATAAGATTTGTATGGTGAAGGCTTTAAGCTTGCTCATTTTAAATCCTAGACTACTTATTTATCGCTGACTGGCCTTGATTTCCCAAACTTTCTGAATTTACCTCCAGGGTACTAGAGTTACAAGAGTAAATCATCATATCTTTCTTCAACATCTTTCAACATATTATTAGAATTTATCTAATTTTATATAAATACCTTAGTAGTATTCAGAATACTGAATTTAAGAAATTATGGAAATATTGTCTTAGTTATTTTTTACAATATAGAGTATAATTAGAAATTTTATATCATTCCCATATGAATTAGAAAACTGACAGGACTGCTCATTCAGGAACGGAATTTGATGAGCTATACTTTATAATTAATGGCAAGTTTTGAAGTAGAAATTCTGTTTGCTTATCTGATACAAAATAGAAGATTTTGTGCAATATCAAGAATTCATTTTCATTTTGGTAAATGAAGTGCAAGAAAATAAAATTGTATTGCACACACAGTCTAAGAGAGGTCTCAGAATCTGTCTCTCTTTAATTCTAGCACTGTACTAAGTGTGTATGGCCATGTCCTTTACTTTTGTATTTTCAATGTGGGATGTAAGAATTCATTTATCAAAAACAAAAACCTCTTACTAATGACTCTTACTGGGCCATCAATCCCACCTTAGGTTGAACTCTTAATTTTAATTAGTTATTTTATTTATTTACATTCCAAATATCTCACTTCATCCCTGAAACCCCCCTATTCTATCCTCCCTCCCCCTGCCTCAATGAGGGTGCTTCCCTACCCACCTACCCATTCCTATCTCATGACCTTAGCATTTATTTATGCTGGGACATGTATCCTCCATAGGGCCAATGGCCTCTCCTCTCACTGATGCCAGATAAGGTAATCCCTTGTTACATATGCAGCTGGAACCATGGGTCCTTGCATTTGTATTCTTCCTTGGTGGTTTAGTCCCTGGACGCTCTGGGGAGTCTGGTTAATTGATATTGTTGTTATTCCTATGGGTGTCAATCACCTTCAACTCCTTCAGCCCTAGCCTTAACTCTCTTGTACTGTGCTCAGTCCCATGGTTGGGTGTGTATATTTGCATCTGTATTTCTCAGGCTTTACCAGATTCTCTCTGGGAACAGCTATACAAGGCTCCTGTCAGCAATTACTTCCTGGCATCAGCAATAGTATCTCGGTTTGATGTATCTACAGATGAGATAAATTTCTAGGTGGGGAAGTCTCTGGATGGCCTCTCCTTCAGTCTCTGCTCTACTCTTTGTCCCTGAATTTTCTTTAGACAAGAAACTGATATGGGTTAAAAGTTTTGAGATGGGTGAGTGTCCCTATCTCTCAACCTGGGCCTGTGACTCTCCACTGGATATGGTCTCCACACCAGGTTCTATGTCCCCTTTGTTGGGGAGATCAGTTAAAGTTATATCCCCTGGGTCTCGGGAACCATTTTCTTCTCAGGCATCTGGAACTTTCTGGTGTCTACTTCTAGTTACCCATGTCCCACACCTACATATTTCTGTTCAATTTACTGATCCTCTTTACTTCTCTCTGTCTCCTCCAACAAATGATCCTGCCCCACCTTTTCACCTCTTGCCAGTTGCCTCCCTCTTTCTGTCTCCCATAATTATTTTGTTCCTGCTTCTAAGCAGGACTGAAGCATCCACATTTTGGTTTTTCTTCTCGTTGAGCTTCATATGTTCTATGAGTTGTATCACAGATATTCCAAGCTTTTGGACTAATATCTATTTATCAGTAAGTACATACCAGTGTGATGTATGTTTTTGTGACTGGTTTACCTCATTCAGGAAGATATTTTCTAGTTCCATCCATTTGCCTAAGAATTTCATGAAGTCATCATTTTTAATAGCCGAGTAATACTCCATTGTGCAAATATTCCACAATTTCTGTATCCATTCTTTAATTGAAGGAAATCTGGGTTCCTTCCAGCTTCTGGCTATTATAAAAAAGGCTGCTATGAACAAAGTGGAGCATGTTTTTTTATTATATGTTGGAGCATCTTTTGGGTATACCCAGGAATGGTGTAGCTGAGTCCTCAAGTAGAGCTATTTTCCGTTTTCTGAAGAACTGCCAGAGTGTCTTTAGAGTGCTTGCACCAGATTGCAATTCCATCAGCAATGGAGGAGTGTTTTTCAAAATGATACTAGTCATGTATTCTCATGAAAATTCTCCTTTGGAGAGATTGTGAAAACACAATTTTGTAAAAGTTTATGAAATACAATTTTAATGTATAAAAGGATGCACTATAAACATAAATGTTGTTGACATCTTAATTTGCCACTGATTCTTTAATATTTGTTGTATGATAATATGTAAATATTTCTACTGAAAGCAAATTTAGCAAAATATGATATAGATTAACTATTTGTGTTCAATTACTTGATTTCAAAATTCTTGCATGCAAATGTAAGAGAATGTATTTATAAAATACAATCTCAACTGTCTAAAAGTTTGTTATCCATGAATGTGTAATAACTGATGTTTGTTTTAAAAGCATCACAGAGTTTAATGTTTCTTGTTATTTAAAGTGTTTCATAATTATTTCATGCTATTTGATTTAAATTAGAGTTCAGGCTATTTATTGAGCATAAAAATAAATAGAACATGTCAATGCAATAAATCATTTTTTAACAAAGTCAAAAGATAACCCATTTTTATGTTGGAAGAAACAGTAAGCTATGATTTAATTCAATCGAGAATTTGATTTCTGTAAACAGTGACAGCTACCAGTATCCCCATTAAGCTATCCCAGGATCCAGAAAAGGAAGGATGCATTTTATGATGCTCTTAAAATCCTGTGGCTGGCATAATCATATTATTGTTTTTTTTTCTAGATTGTTTTTTTCTTCCTAAATGTTATGGAAGTATTTGCAAAGAACTAAGCAAGAATTTAAGTGCAAAGGTAGAGACTTAAAAGATAATAATAAGCATTGATATTTTAGCATAAAGGGAAAGGGAAACTAATCATCCTACATAGATAAAATGTGAAAATAAATATTTCCAAAACCTGATGCTTTTTCTTTTTTTCCTGGTAGAAACAAGAGGAGGAAATGAACACGGAACATTACAGGACAGATGGTGATTGTGAGGAGAAAGTGGCAGAGCTAACCTAGCTAGATTGAAAAATGCCCTGAACAGGCATTGCTTTTTATCATTTATTCTTTATTAGTTCTTTGAAAACTTTCTACATTGTACTTTGGTCATATTCATGACATTCTACCTCTTCTCTCAATAACACCACTTCTCTCTTTCTTCTTATTTAGCCTAATGAGAACCTCTGGAGGGATTGCTCATTTGGCATTTCCCAGAGGATAGTCTACATATTAGAGCTTATATGCTTTAAAAAATCTTTGTATTGGATATTTTATGCATTTATATTTCAGATGTTATACCCTTTCTTTACTTGCCCTCCTCCCTGTCACCCTCCTCTTGCTTCCATGAAGGTGCTCCCTCTTCCAGTCACCCTCTCCACCTCAGCACCTTGGCATTCCCCTACACTGGGAAAATGTGCCTTCACTGGACCAAAAGCCTCTTCTCCCATTGATGCCAGACAATACCATCATCTGCTACATATGTGGCTGGAGTCGTGGGTCTATCTATGTGTATTCATAGGTTGGTGTTTTAGTCCCTGGGAGCTGGAGGGGGGGTTGTTGATTGATATTGTTGTTCTTCCCATGGGGTTGCAAACCCTTTCAGCCGCTTCAGTCCTTTCTCTAGCTCCTCCATTGGGGTTCCCACACTCAGTCCAAAGATTAGCTGCAACCAACCTTGTCTATGTCAGTAAGGCTCTGACAGAGTCTCTGCAGAGACATTAATTTCAGGCTTTTGTCAGCAAGCAATTCATGGCATCAGCAATAGTGACTGGGTTTGGTGGCTGCATATGGGATGGAACCCTAAGTCAGGGAGTCTCTCGATGGCCTTTTCCTCAGTCCCTGCTCCACTCTTTGTCCGTGTATTTCCTCCAGTGAGTATTTTGTTCTCCTTTCTAAGAAGGACTGAAGCATCCACATTTTTGTTTTCCTTCTTTAAAATAAGAAAAACAAAACAAAACAACAAAAATAAAAACCTGATCCTTCCTTAGCCAGAAGCTATGCATTTTGAAAAGCACCATAGACCTACATGAGAATTTATGTTGATAATGGAACATTGTATGATGTATTGTACCTTTCCTATATCCTCAAAGCATCTCCTACTTGTTGTCAACCACTCCTCCTTCAGCTATTACAATCTTTGTGCTCTCTGTTTGACCGTGATTCTTAGGCCTTGGAAGGTGAGAGTATGCTTTAGATATTCTATTTATGGGTGAGCTTTTTGTCGTCTTTTATTGTCTACACTATTACCAGTTACAAATCTTTTCAAATGGAAGTTTCTCTAATGAGGGTCTACCAATCTATCAATGGTTATGACAATAGGCCATTAGACTTTAGTTTAATATGCTAATTCATCAGAATAATAAGGTTAGGTTCTCTCCTTGGGCCTATGAGCTACAGTGCCAGGAATTGGATTTATCAATTAAAGTACTGTGGGCATTAAATCCAATCAGAGAGTGGTAGTTACTCCCAAACTATTTACATCATGATTTCTCATATAGGAATCTCATGCCAGGCCAGTCTCTGTGTGGCTCACAAAATCCATGTCGAGGTACAATTGCTGACTTTTTTCCCTCTCTTCTTCTTATAGACTTTATTGAATCTTTCAGCAGTATGAACGGCAACAAGTATGGATGAGGATTCTAAGCTAATACCAACTTTATATATTCTATATATTTATTTAATCCACATATATATGAAGGCTTCTACTGTAATAAATTTCCTTAAGTTTTAAATTTTTCTTCAGTATTATTTACTCCTTTTGTTGTCTTTTACTCTGTCCTACTCTCCCTCTTCTTATTAAGCCTTCCAATATTATTATCCCTCTTTAGCTATTTAAATGACCAGATAGTGTCTTCTGCTTGAATGCTCCATCATAGACCTTCACTCATTTCCAGACTCCTATTCTTAGTTGAAATGGAACCTACACTCGTGCGGATTCAAGACTAATATTCACTAACCAGAGAAAACATACACTTGTATTCCTCACTCCAAGATGCTCCATTTCAAATGTTTATTTCCAGATCCAACCATTTATCTGTGAATTTCATTTTAAGAGATGAATAATATCTTATTTTCTAGATGTACCACATTTTAATTATTCATTCATCACTTGAAGGACATTTAGGTTCTTTTCCATTTCTTTGTTAATGTGACTAAACAGAAACAAACATGGATACAGAAGTATGTCTGCAGTAGTTTATTAGTCCTTTAGGTATATGAACTCTTTTACCTGGGTTTGGAAAAACCTTTCATTTCTCCAGTGGTTTATTTTATAAAATAAAATAGCCCATAATAGAAGGCTTAGTTTAATAATTTAAGAGTCAGAATCATGAAACATATACATATAAATATGGCATGTGGTTTGCAGGGTTAAAATTTAGTGAGGATTAGTAGACTATTATATGACATTTATGTAATGGCATATATTGTACTTAACAATTTAATTTCTTGCTTCACATTTCCAAATTTTTTTCATGTGTGAAACTTCATAGGAACATCATTATTTTCATTACTACTACAATTAATATCATATTTTATAAGACAGATATTATATTATTATGATATTTACTATTAGTTGATATTAAAAACAATTATTATATAATGTATATTTCTATACATTTTTTTCTTGTTTAACATGCTCTACATGATGTACATCTGGCATATGTTCATATTTAAGTGAATATTCAGAGACCTTCATCTGATTTCTGCCTTTGTGTAGTCACCACAAGCTTTTTATTGCTTCTCGAACTCTAGTCTTAAAACAGTCTCCACATTTATTATTTTTCTTCTTAGTGTGTTATCTTACAACTTTCATTTCTTTGCTCAATAAAAAGTTATTGACATTATTTCTTGAAAAGAAACAGTTGTGGTAGTGAAATGCAACAGTAAGTATTCAAAATTATATATTTCAGAGCCTTTCACTCTGGCATTTTTTATAGCAGCATTTTGATAGCTGGTTTATATAAACTTATACCTTCTCAGTGTTCTGAAGTATTTTGAACTACCTATATATAATGCATATATATTAGTAAAATTACCCTTGGCTAAGCACAGTGTCTGGCACACATTATGTGACAAAGAATTATAAATAGAATGAATTAGTAAATGAAACAACAATGTCTCCTTGAACTGAGGAAAAACATACTGGTATATTCTGAAAAAATTCTGTGTATTTTATCTCACCAATAACTATAATTAAAACCTAAAATTTAGGATTTCATTGTGGATCCATGAGTGAATGCTACTTCAGAGATATACTAAAATTTTCTACTAAAACTTATGATGAGATTACTTCAGTTTGCTAATACTTTATAAATTTAAGCAATGCATATACACACTCTACTTTTTTATATGTCAATTAAAATTTTATAAGGGGTAATATTGACACATCCAATTAGCAAACTGATTTTTTGACATTAAAAAGTCTACCTGTTCACATTAGCAAAATGTAATTAGAAGAATATTTTAAAACAAAGGTTAAATTCTAGTTTCAGTACCAGATAACATATCTATGACAAAATGCCAAGGAAAAATAATCAGCTGAGGAAGACAGTAGAGAAGTTTACAGACACAACCAGGGACCTCTGGATGCAATGCGAATGGAAATGAAAAGAGGGTTAGCAGGGGATCCTGAGCCCAGTCCAGGTGCCATGCTGCTGGTTCAGTGGTTATGAAACCACAGCATACTCTAGACTGACTTGGTCCCTCTGAACACAGAAAAGCCACATTTGAAGTAAAAGGATTCTACATGAAGGGGGAGAATTGAATAAGTCTCCCTTGTTTTATATAAGATCAAAACTAAACAAACAAAACACAGTTTTCTGATATCACCATAGCTAAATTAGGAGCTGAGTTGTCTGCCACTTCACTGTGGCCAGAGATTGCCACATTGGATGCTATTTCAAATGTCAGTTATCTATGAAGATGGCAAGTGTGGGTGGGAGAGAAAGAGGGAACATTTGACCATCTGCTCTATGATTTAATAGATCTAAAATTCAAGTAGATAGTATTTTCTATTTTAGTATTTGACAGTCCACAAATGTGTCCAGTCTTCCGTGCTGCCAAGAGTGAACATTAGCTGCTCAACCAAGAAGAGGGATTAAATCTGTTATTGGTTAACTATAGTTTAATAGATAGGAAAATGCTTCCTTCTTTTTGTCTCCACCAAAACCAAATGTTTAGTTTAGCAAACATCTTGATGTTTAATTTTAAAACATGGCAGATAAGAGAAATGGATGAAATGGAAGCATGTGTTATCTGTGAATAGCAAAACTTGGGGGACTTGAGAATGATGTGCTTTTCGTACTTAGCAATTTTAACATTATGACAGGCAATTGCCAATGGCCCACAATGGCCTCACAACAGGCTTTTTGTGAGGTTACTTCATGGTCAGAATCTTATTTTCTAAGTTCCAAAGCTCAGTTTCCAAGTCCTTAGGTGTCCTTTCATAAAGTAGGTTTTTAATATATCTAAAGGTAGAAATTAAAGCAAAGACTACATTTTATGTTGTGTTTTATAAGTATAAGAACTTGAAAACATAATAGGAGCCAGCCAAAAAGAATAATAGTTTAATAATTTAGTGTATTAAAAATCAAATATAATAGTTGTAACATTTTGGCATTTCAGGTTGCAATAATACTTCCCCTTTTAAAATTTTGAATTATTTAAGCCCTTTATTTGGTACACAGGCTCTCAAAATGAGAATTGTGAATTTCTTTTGTCATCAATTGGAGACATATTCTTTGCAGTGATGATCAGTGAGTGTTTGTATGTAGAGCTCATAAAAGGGTATGTCAGCTTGTGTCTAACAGTTTGTGTTTTTTCTCCTCCAAAAGAGAATGCCTGAAGTACCTCCTTTACAATGGGTTGCTGGAGTTCATCAAGCCTTTCATATTTTTTTTAACCTGGAGTTTTCTCTTCAGAGAGTTTATTACTAGAATTTGAGTGACTTATTCTTGCTCACATTAAATAAGTGGAAGTGATAATGATGAACTTAACTTTCCAGTAACTGGGTTCTTTGCCACCACTTTTTCTGGAACTGTATATTGCATTTCCTTTGGTAGCCTACACAGCTGTAAATTCATAAATCAACAAAAAAGTTATACATATTGTATTCTTTATTATGAGTTTGTTATGAGTTTAATACCCTAACACTCATCACACACAAACCAGTACTATGATTAAAATACTGGGATTATGACATTGATGACTTAAAATTCAACATTAGTAAATTTTGGTGAAACTTGAAAATTAGCTAGGTTCAATTGTTTCTAAAAATTTATGTATATTTAATCAAAGGATTATATTTATTGTCATCCATCAGGTATTAATCTATGGCTTTGTTTTGGTAGAAATAATACTGTGTTTGTGAAAATGTTTATTCATAGGTTCTTTGTACGGATTAACTTAACTGCCAGGGTCCACTTCTAATATGGAGCACCAGATACATTTTTACTTCTGTCAACTCTGAGAAATATATCTTCCATATTTCATTTTAAATGATTCCTTCAGAAAAGTTCTCAGATCCTAAACTACCTTCTTCCCAGCCTCGGTTCTCATCCCTCTTCGTTTATGAGAATGTAATTAAAATCGTGACATAGTTTTCTTCAATTGAAAGCACCAAGACACTATGTTAGATAAAATCCAGATTTAGAAATTAAAACACAATAATATACAGCTTCTACTTAACCAGAAAGAGGCCTTTCATACACTGATATTAAAATATTTATGTAACAGTTACAAGGATAAGCAACAAAACAGTAATAGTATCTAATACTCTAGTCTGCCTCTCAATTCTTGTTAAATGACCTAAATGCTATCAGACACAGAATAGAAAGCCTCTCCACATTCATTTTTTTAAAAAAATTGACTTAATGTTGTTTAGTTGTGTTTTCATTTCTTTTATGAAAAACATTTCAAAGGCTATTGCTCCATTATGTCTCTCAATGTTATTAAATCTGTGCTTCATAAGCTATAAATTAAAATAATTATGGTCAGTGTCTTTTAAATGCTTATTAAAAGCTAAATGTTTAATTAATTTTTAGGAGCATCCACTGCTTCCTGAAAAGAAATCAGAGAAACATACCAACAAAGAGTTCTAATGTAAAATGTATATTTAATTTAAACCTGGAAAACATTTATTATATATGAAACTGAACTAAATATAAAATAGCTATGATTATATTTAGTTTCATTATTGTGTAGATTCTTCCATGGATTTTGTGAGTTGAGAAAGATTTCCCTTTTTAGTAGTAACTGTATAATGCTGGAAATACACTACAATCCTACAGATGCTCATACAGGGCTCTAGTTGCTATATTTCCCTAAATGCTTTTTAACTATACACTTGTTCTTATTTCTGACAGTGTTATCTATATAAACTGTATTTTGATATCTTTTAAATCTTTAAAATAAACGTTGCTATATCTTGACCTTCTTTGCTTAAAATGTTAGGACTGAATAAATAGCAGTTATATTTTAAGTACTTACGGGTATTTATAACTATAACTTAAAGCAGATATGAAATGTTTATATTGACTAAGAAATGTAAAGAACATGATAGGTCTGTGATTTCTCTCTTCTGCTGGTAGAGTGAGTGGGCCTTTTTCAAAGACAAAAATGGCATACTGAACTCCCCAGCATCTCTTCTGGGAATCCGAGCTAGTCTAAAAATGAGCCCTGCTGATTGGATTCTATGTAAATTTCCAACATTTGCTATTCTATTTTAGTAGCTGAATATATCCGAGGACTACATTGCATCACTAGTGGAGGTAAGGAATTTATTTGGCAAAAGGAGACTCTGAAGATTTTTTTCTTCTTTATATAACAAATGTATAATGGGAACTGCAGTGTGTAGCTAGCAAGATAAAACCACTTAGTAATATGAGCTTCTGAATTGTATTTGATAATGGTGTTTTAATTTCAATTCCAAATAAATCCCACATTACAATCTCACTCTTTAATCCAAAGTAGGGCTGTTATAAAGACTCTGGCATAGATGAAACCTTATGGGTTGCCAGGATACCATCATAGGTGTCTGACCAGGGCAGCTGACAATACTTAGTTAAGCTCCTGGCTGGCTACAGTGGAAATCCTGTTCATCCAGAAGATCTATTAAACTCAGCCATGAAAACATAATGTGTCTTGATGGCCAGTACTGTGCTGTGATTATTAACTGTTTTGTCCCAAGAGTCAAACACTGTTTATTGCTGCCAGTCCTGAAAATTTAACTGATTTAAATAATGACTTTATCCTCTTAGTATCATCAAATAATGCACTCAATAAAGTTATAAAGTAGTTACTTTGCTTTTTTTAAATTACACTGAAATATGACACAACTGAATTAGGTGTCGAAATGGTTAGTACAGTACCCTAGAATAAAGATATTACACTAAATTAACATTTCCTAATTATCCTGAATTCTTTGTACATCCATGAGTAATGAAAAAAGAGGTCTTATCTACTCTTTTGAAATATATATGTAGGAATATATTAATTACATCAATAATGGTATTTATTATAACTATATATTGAAATAATTATATAATAATGTGTGTTTTATTTTGGGGGGTTACTGTAATAAACGCTACAACCAAAGTTATATAAAGGAAAAAGGAGTATATTGGGGCTTATAGGTCTAGAGAGATTCAATAATATGAAGGAAAGGTCACAAGCAACAATCATACTGAAGGGAGCAAGAAGGTGAGAGATTACATTGTCAAGCACCAGCATGAAGCTAATAGTGCTAGTTGAGGCAATAGAGAAGTACATCTTCCATCAAGGTTTCATCACTCCCCCTGAAATTATTACCATCTGGGGACCAATTGGCCAAATGTTTGAGCCCATGTGGTATATTTCTGATTCAAACAACCACAGACAATATATCTCTATATATTAACATAAGATATTATTGTAATATAACATAAGATATCAATGTAATATATTGAATAGTATACATTTCTGACTATGTTGTATAGTAATCTGTGTATGTTTGATTTTAATTTCTAACATAATTTTGGAAGTGGTTATTAGTTGTCTAGTTTGAGCATACATGTAAACATGAGTATGAAACTAAATAAGGTTTCTAATTTCAATATACAGCCCAATAGTTGCAGTGTAAAATAAGTCTATTGTTTTTATTGTTGCTATATCAATTTAACACAAATGTGTTATCTTAAAAATACCCGCATACTCTCCTAGCTTTTTATAGCTGAGCAGTATTCAATTGTGCAAATAAAACACATTTCCTGTTGAGAATTTATGAATTTCGCAGGCAAATGGATGCACCTAGAAAATATCCTGAGTGACATCACCCAGACCCCAAAAAACATAAATGGTATGTACTTGCTGATAAGTGGATATTAGACCCAAAAGTTCAGAATACCCATAATTCAGAGACCATATGAAGACCATATACTTGGCCTGTTCACCACTGCCTCACTGCTGTTTCTGGTTACAACTTTTTTTTTTTTTTTTTTTTTTTAAACGACTTTATTTTGCAAAACAAAGATAAATGTAAAGATTTTAAACATTTTTTGCTTAAAATTATACATTTTTGTCAGTACTGTTTTTTCAGACATTAAAATAAGTTTTACATAAAACCATGTGAATATGTTTTTTAGTCAGTACTTGATTTTTTTCAAGGGCTTGACAGTATGCATTGAAAACGTACTAGTTGCAACTTCTAACACTGTACTGGTTACAACTTCTAACACTGTAGTTTTACATTGTAGATAACAATAAAATTATTTTATAATTTTTCATAGAATAGGAGAAAGATAATTAATGTCTGATCTCTAAAACTGTAAAATATTAAGTCTGTATTTCAATACTGAGAAGGAAGCAGAACATTATTGATTATCCTTTTCCCATACACTATATTTCTTTATCTTCTGTTTCAAAATGATGATATGTATTTATGTTCTTTGTCTTGCATTTTCTGTAGGGTGTAGTGTGCCTATATATAAATATTTACCCAATATTGACATTTGCCTTGATGACTATCTGGTTCTCTGAGTTGAGTTATTTATAAAAAACAAAGCATTGTGATACCTAAAGTCTGATATATGTTCAAAATCCAGAGACTTTTACTCAGTTGTATCACAGATTTAAATGGAGGGTGACTCTAGCTAAGGGTCCTAGCAGTGGAGGGTAGGGACTGTAGCCAAATTGCAATTCAAGTAGAGGGATGAGGACACCTACTTCCCCACAAAACCTTCAACTTAAAATTTGTCCTGCCTACAAGAGGTGCCAGCACAAATATGTCCTAGAGACTGAGGGAATGGCCATCCAATAACTGACCCAATTTGAGATTCATAACCTGGGCAAGATCTAATCCCTTAGACTATTTGTGATATTCCATTATGTTTACAGAAAGGTTCCTAGCATAACATTCCTTCCTCTAAGAGGCTCCACCTATCAGCTAATTTAAACAACTGCAGAGATCCAAAGCTAAACATTAAAAGGAGCTCAGAAAGTCATATGGAAAAGTTGGGAGAAGGATTGAGGAACCTGAATGAGATAATGACTCCATAGGAAAACCAATAGACTCAACAAACCTGGACCCTAGACTGAACCACCAACCAAAGAACATAACACGGTTGAACTGAACACATGTAGCAAACATTGTGCAGCTTGGTCTGAATGCAAGTTTACCTACAACTGGAATGGGAGTTTATACTGACTCTGATGCCTGAATGGGTATTATCAAGAATGCAATTAAGGTACAGGCTGAGCAACTGGTGAGTGGGAGACCTAGGCTGCGGGGGAGCAGAGGGATCTCTGCGGAGTGCACACGGAAAGGGTACCCCCTGCCATGACCCGCCCTGTCCTCCCCGATCCAGTGACCGGGAACAGATCTTAGGAACTTCTGTTCCCACCCAGAGAGGACTTCAGGACACAGAGCAGAGCCTGGCCCAACCACCAGCCAGAAAGGCAGCTCGTACAGGCTGAGCTACTGTGACCTGGAACAGATCGTAGGAACTTCTGTTCCCACCCGGAGAGGACTTCAGGACGCAGAGCAGAGCCTGGCCCAACCACCAGCCAGAAAGACGGCTTGTACAGGCTGAGCAACTGGTGAGTGGGAGACCTAGGCTGCGGGGGAGCAGAGAAATCTCTGCGGAGTGCACACAGAAAGGGCACCCCCTGCCCTGACCTGCCCTGTCCTCCCCGATCCAGTGACCGGGAACAGATCTTAGGAACTTCTGTTCCCACCCGGAGACGACTTCAGGACACAGAGCAGAGCCTGGCCCAACCACCAGCCGGAAAGGCGGCTCGTACAGGCTAAGCTACTGTGACCAGGAACAGATCGTAGGAACGTCTGTTCCCACCCGGGTGCAACTTCAGGACGCAGAGCAGAGCCTGTCCCAGCTGCCACCCGGAACCTGGGCTGCTGGGGAGTAGAGAGATCTCTGAGGAGTGCACACGGAAAGTGTACCAGGGACACAGACCAGATACAAGGGAAAGGCAAGAACATTTCACTGACAACAAAATGGCAAGAGGAAAGAGAAAGAGTATATCCCAAGGAAACCAAGACAATCTAGCAACACCAGAACCCAGCTCTCCGATAGTAGCAAACATAGGAATTCCAAACACTCCAGAGAAAGAAGACACAGACCTGAAAACATGCCTCAAGACGCTGATAGAGTTACTTAAACAAGAAAGGGAGGAAAAGCAAAAAGATTCAGAAGCTTTTAAAGAAGAAACAAGAAAAACACTCAAAGAACTCAAAGAACGAGACGAAAACAGAACCAAAGAAATAAAGGAATGGAAGAGGGAAATTAAAACAGAAATTGACACAATAAAGAAAGCGCTAAAAGAGATAACCCTAGAGTCAGAACACCAAAAAAAGAAATCAGGAGTCACAGAAGCAAGCATTTCCAACAGATTACACGAGATCGAGGAGAGAATCTCGGGGGCAGAAGACAACATTGCAAACATAGACAAAACAGCCAGAGAAGATGCAAAAAACAAAAAGCTCCTAACCCAAAATGTCCAGGAAATACAAGACACAATGAGAAGACCGAACCTAAGGATAATAGGAATAGAACAGGGAGAAGAGTATCAACTAAGAGGCACAGTAAGTATCTTCAACAAACTCATAGAAGAAAACTTCCCTACCCTCAAGAGTGAGATGACCACGAGCATAAAAGAAGCCTTCAGAACTCCAAATAGGTTGGACCAGAAAAGAAATACCTCCCGACACATAATAGTAAAAACATCAAGTGCCCAAAGTAAAGAAAGAATACTAAAAGCAGTAAGGGAAAAAGGTCAGGTAACATATAAAGGCAGACCAATCAGACTCACACCCGATTTCTCAACAGAGACTATGAAAGCTAGAAGAGCCTGGACAGACATCATGCACTCTTTAAGAGAGCACAAGTGCCAGCCGAAGCTGCTATACCCAGCAAACCTATCAATCACCATCGATGGAGAGACAAAGATATTTCAAGACAAATCAAAATTCACACAATATCTGACCACAAACCCAGCACTACAACGAATTATAGGTGGAAAACCCAATACAAGGAGAGAAAATACAGCCTAGTAAAAACAAGAAAACTCCTAAACAAGAAAACTAAAGAAAAAAACACAGACACAACTCAACCCAAAAAAGCAAAAATGGCAGGAAACAGAAACAATTATTCCTTGATATCTATTAACATAAATGGTCTCAACTCCCCAATAAAGAGACATAGACTATCAGACTGGATACATAAACAAAATCCAGCATTTTGCTGCATACAGGAAACTCATCTCAGAGACAGAGACAGACACTATCTCAGAGTAAAAGGGTGGGAAAAAAACTTCCAAGCAAACAGCTCCAAGAAGCAAGCTGGAGTGGCTATTCTAATATCGAATAAAGTAAATTTCCAACCAAAAGTTATCAAAAAAGATAAAGAAGGACACTTTTTACTCATTACCGGGGAAATCTGTCAGGAGGAACTCTCAATCCTTAACATATATGCTCCAAATAAAAAATCACCCACATTCATAAAAGAAACTCTACTAAAGCTCAAAAAATACATTTCACCCCACACAATAATAGTGGGAGACTTTAACACCCCACTCTCACCAATGGACAGATCAGGGAAACAGAAACTGAACAAGGACACTGCAAAACTAGCAGAGACTTTGAACCAACTAGAATTAATAGATATATACAGAACATACTATCCTAAAGTAAAAGAATACACCTTCTTCTCACCACCCCATGGCACCGTCTCGAAAATTGACCACATAATTGGACACAGAACGAGCCTTCATCGATATAAGAAGATTGAAATACTCCCATGCATCCTCTCAGATCACCATGGTCTACGGCTGGTCTTTAACAACAACAAAGACAACAAAATGCCCACATACACATGGAAACTAAACAACACTCTGTTAAAGGATAGCAGGGTCAAAGAAGAAATAAAGAAAGAAATTAAGGATTTTCTAGAATTCAACGAAAACGAAAACACAACATACCCAAACCTATGGGATGCAATGAAAGCAGTATTGAGAGGAAAACTCATTGCCCTAAGTGCTTCCAAGAAGTAAGTGGAGAGAGCTCACATCAGCAACCTGACAGCACAGCTAAAAGCACTAGAACAAAAGGAAGCAAATATACCCAAAAAGAGTAGATGGCAAGAAATAATCAAAATTAGTGCAGAAATAGACCAAATAGAAACAAAAAAAAACCATTGAAAAAATCAACAAAACAAAAAGTTGGTTCTTTGAGAAAATCAACAAGATTGATAAACCCCTAGCCAGACTAACTAAAGAGCAAAGAGAGAGTATCCAAATTAACAAAATCAGAAAGGAAAGTGGTGACATAACAACTGAAACTAAGGAAATTCAAGAAAGCATCAGATCCTACTACAAAACTTATACTCCACAAAATTGGAAAATCTGGAGGAAATGGACGAATTCCTAGAGAGATACAAGGTCCCAAAGTTGAACCAGGACCAAGTAAACCATCTAAATAACCCTATAACACCTAAAGAAATAGAAGAAGTCATCAAAAGCCTCCCAACCAAAAAAAGCCCAGGTCCAGACGGGTTCAGTGCAGAATTTTATCAGACATTTATTGGGGATATAACAACAATATTTGCCAAGCTATTCCAGAAGATAGAATCAGATGGAATATTACCCAACTCATTTTTTGAGGCTACAATAACCCTCGTACCTAAGCCACACAAAGACCCTACAAGGAAAGAGAACTTCAGACCAATCTCACTTATGAACATTGATGCAAAAATACTCAACAAAATCCTTGCAAACCGAATCCAAGAACATATCAAAACCATCATTCATCATGACCAAGTAGGCTTCATCCCTGAGATGCAGGGATGGTTTAACATAAGGAAATCCATCAATGTAATCCACCATATAAACAAACTTAAAGACCAAAATCACATGGTCATCTCACTAGATGCTGAGAAAGTATTCGACAAAATACAACACCCCTTCATGTTAAAAGTCCTGAGAAGAACAGGAATCCAAGGCCCATATTTAAACATAATAAAAGCAATATACAGCAAACCAACAGCCAACATCAAACTTAATGGTGAGAAACTTGAAGCAATCCCACTAAAATCAGGGACTCCACAAGGCTGCCCACTCTCTCTCTACCTATTCAACATAGTACTGGAAGTCCTGGCTGGAGCAATTAGACAGCAAAAGGAGATCAAGGGGATACAAATCGGAAAGGAAGAGATAAAAACATCACTCTTTGCCGATGACATGATAGTGTACTTGAGTGACCCCAAAAATTCCACCAGAGAACTCCTACAGCTGATAAACAAGTTCAGCAAAGTGGCCGGATACAAAATTAACTTAAACAAATCAGTAGCCTTCCTATACTTAAAGGACAAACATGTGGAGAAAGAAATTAGGGAAAAGGTACCCTTCACAATAGTTACAAAAACTATGAAATACCTTGGTGTGACTCTAACTAAGGAAGTAAAGGACCTGTATGACAAGAACTTCAAACCTCTAAAGAAAGAAATTGAGGAGGATCTCAGAAAATGGAAAGATCTCCCATGCTCATGGATTGGAAAGATCAACATCTTAAAAATGGCCATCCTACCAAAAGCAATCTACAGATTCAATGCAATCCCCATCAAAATTCCAACCCAGTTCTTTATGGAATTGGAAAGATCAATGTGCAATTTCATATGGAATAACAAAAGACCTAGAATAGCGAAATCCATCCTCAACAACAAAAAAAACATCTGGGGGAATCACTATCCCTGACCTCAAGCTATATTACAAGGCAATTGTGCTGAAAACTGCATGGTACTGGTACAGAAATAGGCAGGTGGATCAATGGAATAGAATAGAAGATCCAGAAATGAGCCCTCATGTATATGGTCACCTGATTTTTGACAAAGGGGCAGTAAACATTCAATGGAAAAAGGACAGCCTATTCAACAAATGGTGCTGGTCCAACTGGCACTCAACATGCAAAAGAGTGAAAATAGACCCGTTCTTATCTTCTTGTACAAAGCTCAAGTGTAAGTGGATTAAAGATCTCCACATTAAACCAGATACACTGGAACTATTAGATGAGAAAGTAGGGAAAACCTTAGAACACATAGGCACAGGAGAAAATTTCCTGAACAAAACACCAATGGCTCAAGCTCTAAGGTCAAAGATTAACAAATGGGACTTAATGAGATTGCAAAGTTTTTGTAAGGCTAAGGACATCGTCAAGAAAACAAAACGGCAACCAACAGAATGGGAAAAGATCTTTACCAACACCACATCAGATAGAGGCCTAATATCCAAGGTGTACAAGGAACTCAAAAAGCTAGACACCAGAGAATCAAATAACCCTATTAAAAAATGTGGTACAGAGCTGAACAAATCATTTTCATTTGAGGAACACCGAATGGCTAAGAAACATCTGAGGAAGTGCTCCACATCCTTAGCCATCAGGGAAATGCAAATCAAAACAACCCTAAGATTCCACCTCACACCAGTCAAATTGGCCAAGATCCAAAACTCAGATGACAGCAGATGCTGGCGAGGCTGCAGAGAAATAGGAACACTTCTTCACTGTTGGTGGGGTTGCAAGCAAATACAACCACTCTGGAAATCTGTCTGGCGATACCTCAGAAAATTGGATATAGTACTACCTGAAGACCCAGCTATTCCACTTCTGGGCATATACCCCAGAGACACTTTAATTCACAACAAAGATATATGCACCACAATGTTCATAGCGGCTCTATTTATAATAGCCAGAAGCTGGAAGGAACCCAGATGTCCTTCAGAAGACGAATGGATACAAAAATTGTGGTACATATATACAATGGAATACTACTCAGCCACCAGAAACAATGACTTAACCAAATTCTTAAGAAAATGGCTGCATCTAGAGAAGATCATCCTGAGTGAGATAACCCAGTCACAAAAGAACAGACATAATATGCAGTCACTGATAGTGGGATGCTAACCCCAGAGGCTTGCACTCCCCCAGAAACAACTCACAGACTGTATGAAGTCCAAGAAATAAAGAAAACAAAAACTATACATATATTCACAAAACAAGAAGACTTTGACTATTTCCATGTTGCGTTTTGTTTTGCATGTACTTTACGCTTATTGCAACTAGTACGTTTTCAATGCATACTGTCAAGCCCTTGAAAAAAATCAAGTACTGACTAAAAAACATATTCACATGGTTTTATGTAAAATTTATTTTAATGTCTGAAAAAACTGTACTGACAAAAACGTATAATTTTAAGCAAAAAATGTTTAAATTCTTTAAAAAAAATATTAAGCTGTTAGTCTTTTGTGTAGATGGAAATATCTTAAGAAACACTTCTTGTTACGATTAATAATTTGAGTCTTATTTGTAACAGATAAGAGACCAATGTATTTTCCATGTATTTTCATGTTAAAAAAAAATAAATCTTGTTTTGAAGACAAAAAAAAAAAATAAGAATGCAATTAAATATACATGCTGTTAAGGACATGGGACATTGAAGACTCTATTTGCTATTGTAAGAAGTATGGACTGTGAAAACCACAATGGAATTGAGACTAGAGTTTACTCAGTAACCTTAATAGATATAATGACCCAACTATATCACTCCATGTAACATACTCTATACACTACAACAGAAATTTCTACATCTGTGTTTACATAGAGCTACTATTTACAATAGTAAAAAAATGAATGCCATATAAGTGACTATTTTTGCATAAGTGGATAGGTGAAACTGGTATGTAATATATTACAAATGAAATTTATTCATGAGGAAGAAAAAAGAAATTTGCAATAAAATGAATGGATCTAGAAAATATTATTCAAAATAAGGTTACTGAGGCCCAGAAAGAGAGTTACTTCACTTCAATGCCTGCTGTTTAAAAAATTACAATAATATACTCTATTTTTATAATGTATAATTTTAAGTGTATTATCATTATTCTTTAATCCTTTTTACAGTTCTGTCATTATACCATTCCTGTTCTGCCCTCTGACAGTTCCTCATACCATTCATCTTCCTCCCATCTCCAAAAGAATGTCTTCACCCCTCTACTCCAAACCAATCAGATGTCCCCACTCCCTGGGGCCTTAAGTCTCTCAAGGGATAGGTGCATTTTTCCTCATTAAGGCCAGACCAGGCAGTCCTCTGCTGTATAGGTATGGTGGGCCACATATCAGCTGGTATATACTACCTGGTTGGTGGCTCAGGGTCACAGAGATCTCAGGGGTCCAGGTTAGTTGAGACTGTTGTTTTTCCTATTGGTTGCCCTCCTCCTCAGCTTCTTCCTCAGACTCAGTTTCTCTAAGTCAGCTTGCCTCTCAGTGAGAAGCCATGCTGAGCTCCTGTTTCTAAACATCAGTAGTATTAGTCAGGCTTTGGTGTCTCCCCTTGAACTGTATCCTAATTTGAATCTGTCACTGAACTTCTTTTTTCTTAATTTCTTCTCCAATTTTGTCCCTGCAGTTCTTTTAGACAGGAACTATTCTGGGTCAGAATTTTTGACTGTGGGATGGCAACCCCATCCCTATCTTGATGTCCTGTCTTTAATGGACATCTTTAATGGACATCTCCCAACTGTTGGGCATTTCACCTAAGGTCCCTTCCTTTGAGTCTTGAACATCTCTCATTTCCCAGGTTCCTGATACAATCTAGAGCCCACCCAAACCTATACCTCCTACCTTGCGAGGCTGCCTGTTTCCATTTTTCTGTTGGTCCTTGAGGCTTTCACCCCTGTCCACTCCATATAACTTTTCCCTTTTCCCCTCCCTTTTCATGCTCCCACCAAGAACACTCCCTCCCTCTGCCTCCATGCCATGATTTCTTTCTTTTCTCTTCCAAGTGGGATTGAGGCATCCTCCCTCCTGCTATGATGTGAATATGTAAATTAAAGAACTACTTTTTGGAGTCATTCTTTCCTTTCAGATTTCAATGTGGATCAAACTCATGTTGTCAAGTGTGACAGCAAGTGATTGTACTAACTACTGCAACAGTAGTTAATACTGATTGAATTTCTTGATGACACAGACATCGGCTTCATTTGATTCATGTGTTATAATTAATCCCTGTGCTAATGAATTATGTTAGAACTGAAGGTTTACACGTATGCCATTAGCCCTTACACTCACGTCATAGGTAGTAATTAGTAGGTCTTACCAATTAAATTTTATTAACACAAGGCATTGGTTAATGATTTTTACCTATAAAGGTGAAAGCAACTTTGGTGTGAGTTTATCTGGAACCACTTTTAGTACATGTTCAAAAAATATTGACCTCTTATGCCAAAATTAGTTTATAAAGTTATTTAATGATACTGAGTACCTAACTGGATTAAATACTAAAACAGATATTATTTAGGATATGAATTTCAGAATAAGAAGGGTACCATATTTACATTTATTAACAAGTCATTGAAAAGGAAAAGCTTCATATGGAGTAGGATGCTCTCAGGCACAAAACAGAAGATCAGAAGGCTTGGTTATAGGAAGAGCTTTAAAGAAACTCTGAAGTACTATGGGTAATTAGTAAATGATTCACATAGTATCTGAATATATTATGTGACTTCTTGAAATAAATTTGCATAATTTAACTGACATTGATTTTTATGAATTATCTTGATGTCTACAGTAGGAGAAGTAGAAGTGACTCTTCATATGCCAAATATTTTTCTTTGGAAGGTGGTAAAGGAGCAGTGCCTCACTACATATTAAAGAGACAGATAATAGAGTATGGGTACAAATCAAAGAGATTATTGTTGAATGACAACAATTTTAATTTGTATTACAAAATAAATTAGTTTGTATAAGATTATTTTTGCTTTTATTATATGATCTAGAAAGATAAATATGAAAACTTTATAAATATAAATTTATATATATATAAGCACATATATGTATACATATATAATATATATTAAAATTAATTGCATTAAGACTCATAGAGGATTGAGGGAACCAGGAGAATAAGGTCCTCTAAATCTGCTTACCAAAGCTCATATGAAATCACAGAGTCTGAAGCAACAAGGGCAGAGCCTGCAAAAGTCTTTACCAGGTCCCTTGTTTGTGTGTGTGTGTGTGTGTGTGTGTGTGTGTGCGTGTGTGTGTGTGTGTGTGTGTGTGTGTGTGTGTGTGTCTGTGTGTGTGTATTATATTAAAGATTTTAGTTTAGTATTTTTATTGGACTACTGAGTGCATGAATGGGTGAGTCTCTGAGAACTGTGTCATTCTTGGTCTCATTTCCTTTTTCTGACTAGCACTGTCCAATATTATTTAGATAGCCTCTTTTTTATTTTATCATACGTCATTATTTTATGTTTGCTTGCTATCTCGTAGAAATCTTTTCTTTACTAATGAGAGACAGCAACACAGGAGACCCTAATGGAAGAGAATGTTTGAGAAACTGGGAAGAGTAGAGGAAGCATAAGCTGTAGTCAAGATATATTGTATGGGGGAAATCTTATTTTAAAAGGAAGAAAAATAAAATATTTCCACGTGTTTAAAAAGGAAGACGTATACAAGGAAGACACTGGAAAAAAGACGATAGACTTCTATTTCTTGAGACACTCATATTTCTTGCATCATTTTAAATTCTTTTTGTCAAATTTCAAGTATTCATAAAAAAATAGAAGGTAAAGTCAGTCCATTTGCATGTTTCATTGCATCAGGTCATTGAGCATGTTTCACGTTTGTGGAGAAGCCAAGCTATGAACAGACTTTCAAAAGCTAAGTGTTTTTTTTAACAATTTATTTTAAAAAATAAATATAAATGTACAGATTTTAAGCATTTTTTACAAAAAAGTATATGAATACATTTTTGTCAATGCTTGGTTTTTTTTTAAAGGTTTGAAATGTACATTAAGGTCTAACTAGTTACAATGAGCATAAAGTACATGTAACCTGGAATTAGTCAAAGTTTTCTTGGTGTGTAAAGATTGAGCATAATGGATTTTACTTTTCTTTTTTCATTTCACGAGCTTCATATAGTCTGTGAGTTGTTTCTGGGGTGTTCAGAGCTGTCTGGGGTCAGTATTCAATTATCAGTTACTACATATTGTGTCTGTTCTTTTGTGACTGGGTTATCACACTCAGGATGATATTCTCTAGATGTATCCATTTTCTTAAGAATTTTGTAAAGTCAGTGTTTCTGGTAGCTGAGTAGTACTCCATTGTGTAAATGTACCACAATTTTTGTATCCATTCATCTACTGAAGGACATCTGGGTTCTTTCCAGCTTCTGGCTATTATAAATAGAGCTGCTAAAAATTAGGTACAGAGCTAAACAAAAGGTTCTTATTGGAGGAATATCAAATGACTGAGAAGCATCTAAGGATGTGCTCAACATCACTAGCCATCAGGGAAATGCAAATCAAAACAACACTGAGATACCATCTCAAACCAGTCAGATTGGCCAAGATCAAAAATTTAGATGACAGCAGATGCTGGTGAGGATGTGGAGAAAGAAGAACACTTCTCCACTGTTGGTGGGGTTAAAAACTGGTACAACCACTCTAAAAATCAGTCTGGCGTTTCCTCAGAAAATTGAACATAATACTAATGGAAGACCCAGTTATTCCACTTCTGGGCATATATTCCCGAGAAGACCCAACATACAACAAAGCTAAGTGTTTTTTTACCTGGGAAATGTTTTATAGAAAATTAAACCAGAGGAAGGGTGACATCTGCTTTACCTTGGGTCCCAGTACTTTTGTTCTCAATTCACTATTTATGCATGAAAACACAGCAAGAGTTTAATGTATAGTTAAAATTAGGTATAAAAATATATTCAGGGTTGGAGATTTTTCTTAGTGGTTAAGAGCACCAAAGGCTCTTCCAAAGGTCCTGAGTTCAATTCTGAGCAACCACTTTGTGGCTCACAACCACTTGTAACAAGATCTGATTTGTATGAAGACAGCTACAGTGTACTTATATATAAAAAATAAATCTTAAAAAATAAAATAAATTCATTTGCTAATATCTGTGTGAACTAATATTTCATTTTTATTTATTGGTTATGGCTCTTAAACATTAACAGATTATCTTAGATATTGTAGAGTAGATACAGATTTTTAGTTTGCTAATTATTTATTGCTTTATAAGTGTTCCTAATAAGCTAAAACATTTGATTTTTTTATTTGATAATCAGTATTTACATTTGAGATGTTATCCCTTTCCTCCACCCTGACCCCTTCCCCCCTCCCCCTCCACTTGTCTTCATAAAGGTTCACTTGCTCCTAATCACTTTCTCCACCACATTGCTTTGGTATTCCTGTACATCAGGAAAGCATGTCCTCCTTGGACCAAAAGCCACGTCTCACATTGATGCCAGACACTGGCATCTTCAGCTACATATGCTACTGGATCAATAGGTCTCTCAGTGTGTGCACAGAGGTGTTCTATTCCATGGGAGTTTTGGAGGGTTTGGTTGGTTGATAATGTTGTTTTTCCCATGAGATTGCAATCCATTTCAGCTTCTTAAGTCTTTTCTTTAGCACCTACATAGGGGTTCCTGTGTTCAGTCTGATGGATAGCTGCATGCATGCTCAGTTTTATTTATATGACTCTGACATAATCTCTGAGGAGGTATCTTTATCTGGATCCTGGCGTCAGCAATAGTGCTTGGATATGGTGGCAGCATATGTGGTGAGGCAGCCTCTGAATGATCTTAACGTCAATGCTTTCTCCTTTATTTGACCTTGAATTTACTCCACTGAATGTTTGGTTTTCCCTTTAAGATGAACTGACTGAGGCATTCCCATTTTGGCCTTCCTTCTTTTTGAGCTTCATAATGTCTGGAAATTGTTTCTTGAGTATTCAGAGCTTTCTGGGTGACTATCCACTTATCAGTAATAGTATACCATGTGTGTTCTTTTGTGACTAAGTTACATCAATCAGTATGATAGCTTCAAGTTTCATCCATTTGCCTATGAATTTTATGAAATCATTGGTTCAAATAGCTGAGTAGTACTTCATTGTGTAAATGTACCAAACTTTCTGTATCCATTTCTCTGGTTAAGATCATTTGGGTACTTTACAGCTTCTTGCTATTAAAAATAACACTACTATAAACCTGGTGGAGTATGTGACCTTATTACATATTGAAGCATCTTTGGGGTATATGCCCAGGAATGAAATAGCTGGATTTTCAGGTGGTACTATATCCAATTTTCTGAGGAACCACCAAAATGATATCCAGAGTAGTTGTACTACCTTAAAAACCCAACAGTGGAGGATTGTTCCTCTTTCTCAACAACATATCCAGCATCTGCTGTCACCTGATGTTTTGATCTTAGCCATTTTAAAGTGTGTGAGGTAGAATTTCAGGCTTACTATGATTTGCATTTCCCTGATGACTAGAAATGTTGAGCATTTCTTTAGGTGTTTCTCAGCGAATTGATATTTCTCAGTTGAGAATTCTTTGTTTGGCTCTCTACCCCATTTTTAGTAGGATTATTTGATTCTCTTCTTTAGTTCTTTGTATATATTTGATACAAGTCCTCTATCAGATATAGGATTGGAAAAGATTTTTTCCCAATATGTTGCTTACAGTTTTGTTATTTTGATTGCCCTTTGCCTTTCAGAAACTTTGCAATTTGATGAGGTTCCATTAGTCGAATATTGATCTTAGAACATAATCCATTGATGTCCTGTTCAGAAAACTTTCCACTGTGCCTATGAGTTCTAAGCTATTCCCACATTCTGTTCTACATTTTCAGTGTTTCTGATTATTGTAGAGTTCTTTGATTCATATGGACATCAGCTTTGTACAAAGAGATAAGAAAGGATTGATTTGCATTCTTCTGCATGTTAGAACCAGCACTACTTGTTGAAGAGGCTGTCCTTTATCCATTGAATGTTTTTAGCTTCTTTGTCAAAGATCAAGTAACCATAGGTGTGTGGGTTCATTTCTAGATCATCAATTCAGTTCCATTGATCTACTTGCCTACTCTATACCAATACCATATAGTTTTTCATAACAATTTCTTTGTAATATAGCTTGAGATCAGTGATGGTAAATACCTATTCTAGGTTTTTGTTATTCAAGATGAATTTGCAAATTACTCTTTACAATTCTATAAAGAATTGATTTGGAATTATCATGGGGATTGCATTGAATCTGTAGATTGCTTTTGACAAGATGGCCATTTTTATAATATTGATCTTTTTAAACCATGAATATAGGAGAACTTTTTATTTTCAGAGATATTCTTCAATTTCCTTCTTCAGAGACTTGACATTCTTATCATACCGATGATTCACTTGCTTGGTTAGGGTCACCCCCAAGGTATTTTATAGTCTTTGTGAATGTTGTGAAGGGTGTCAATTCTCACATATTTTTCTCAGCCAGTTTATCCTTTGAGTAGAGGAACGTGGTTGAATTGTTTGAGGTAATTTTATTTTATTTTATTTTATTTTAAAAAACAAAGATAAATGTACAAATTTTCAGGCTTTTTTGCATAAAAGTATACGAACACATTTTTAAGGTTGTAATTAAGTATTTGTGAGTACATATATACACACATATGTATATATGTAACAATAATATAGGAAAAGAGGCTATTAATTTGAGGGGGTAGGAGAGAAACTAGGAGGGGCGTAAGGGAGGAAAGGGGGATGTGATACAGTTCTATTTTAATTAAAATATATTTTTTTTTGTTGAACTTCACACAGTCTGTGAGTTGATTCTGGGTTGTTCAGAGCTTTCTGGAGTTAGTATCCCATTGTCAGTGACTGCATATTATGTCTGTTCTTTTGTGACTGGGTTATCTCACTCAGGATGATATTCTCTAGATGAGTCTATTTTTTTAAGAATTTTGTTAAGTCATTGTTTCTGATAGCTGAGTAATACTCCATTGTGTAAATGTACTACAATTTTTGTATCCATTCATCTACTGAAGGACATCTGGGTTCTTTTCAGCTTCTGGCTATTATAAATAGAGCTGGAATGAACATTGTGGTGCATGTATCTTTGTTGCATGTTGGAGTGTCTCTGGGGTAAGTGCCCAGAAATGGAATAACTGGGTCTTCAGGTAGTAATATGTCCATTTTTCTGAGAAACCACTAGACTGATTTCCAGAGTGGTTGTATCAGTTTACATCCCCACCAACAGTGGAGAAGTGTTCCTCTTTCTCCACATCCATCCTCGCCAGCATCTGTTGCCATCTGAGTTTTGGATCTTGGCCAATCTGACTGGTCTGAGGTGGAATCTCAGGGTTGTTTTGATTCGCATTTTCCTGATGGCTAAAGATATTGATCACTTCCTCACATGTTTTTCAGCCATTCAATATTCCTTGATTGAGAAATTTTTGTTTAAGTCTGAAACCCATTTTTTCATAGGGATGTTTAATTCTCTGGTGTCTATGTTTTTGAGTTCTTTGTATAACTTGGATATTAGGCCTCTATCTGATGTGGGGTTGGTAAAGGTCTTTTCCCACTCTGTTGGCAGCTGTTTTCTTTTTTTTCTTTTTTTCTTTTTCTTTTTTTCCATGACAGTGTCCTTTGAAATCTCATTAAGTCCTACTTGTCAATCTTTGACCTTAGAGATCGAGCCATTACTGTTCTGTTTAGGAAATGTTCTCCAATGCCTATGAGTTCTAAGGTTTTCCCTAATTTCTCATCTAATAGTTTCAGTGTATCTGGTTTAATGTGGAGATTTTTGATCCACTTACACTTGAGCTTTGTACAAAAAGATTATAAATGGTCTATTTTCATACTTCTGCATGCTGAGTGCCAGTTGGACCAACACCATTTGTTGAATAGCCTGACCTTTTTCCATTGAATGTTTACAGCTCTTTTGTCAAAAATCAGATGACCATATAGGTGAGGGCTTATTTCTGAATCTTCTATTCTATTCTATTGTTCCACATGCCAATTTCTGTACCAGTACCATGCAGTTTTCAGCACAATTGCCTTGTAATATAGCTTGAGGTCAGGGATAGTGATTCCCACAGATGTGTTCTAATTGAAGATGGATTTCACTATTCTAGGTCTTTTTTTTATTCCAGATTAAATTGCACATTTCTCATTCCATGTCAATGAAGAACTGGGTTGGAATTTTGATTGGGATTTCATTGAATCTGCAGATTGCTTTTGGTAAAATGGCCATATTTAAAATTTTTATCCTTCCAATACATGAGCATGGTAGATCTTTCCATTTTATGAGATCTTTCTTGATTTTCTTTTTTAGAGCTTTAAAGTTCTTGTCATATAGGTCTTTCACTTGCTTAGTTAGAGTCACACCAAGGAATTTCATAGATTTTATGACTATTGTGAAGGGTATCTTTTCCTTAATTTCTTTTTCCACATGGTTTTCCATTGAATATAGGAAGGCTACTGATTTGTCTTAGTTAATTTTATATCCAGCCACTTTGTTGAACTTGTTTTTCAGGTGTAGGAGTTCTCTGGTTGAAGTTGTGGGATCCCTTAAGTACACTATCATGTCATCTGCAAATAGTGATGTTTTTACTTCTTCCTTTCCAATTTCTATCCCTTTGATTTCTTTTTGCAGTATAATTGCTCGGGCCAGAACTTCCAGTACTTTGTTGAAAAAGAATGGGGAAAGTGGGTAGCCTTGTTGAGTCCCTAATTTTAGTGGTATTGCTTCAAGTTTCCCCCCATTAAGTTTGATGTTGGCTGTTGCTTTGCTGTATATAGCTTTTATTATGTTTAGGTATGTGCCTTGGATTCCTGTTCTTTCCAAGACTTTTAACATGAAGTGGTGGTGAATTTTGTCAAATCCTTTTTCAGCATCTAATGAGATAACCATATCTTTTTTTTCCTTGACTTTGCTTATATGGTGGATTATTGATGGATTTCCTTATATTAAACCATCCCACCATCCCAGGGATGAATCATACTTGATCCAGGTGAATGATTGATTTCATGTGTTCTTGGATTTGCTTTGCAAAGGTTTTGTTGAGTATTTTATCATCAGTGTTCATAAGTGAGATTGGTCTGAACATTTCAATCTTTGTAGTGTCTTTGTGTGGTTTAGGAACGAGGGTTATTGTAGCCTGTAGTGATCCATCAGATTCTAGTTTGTGGAATAGTTTGGAGAGTATTGGTATTATGTCATCAATAAATGTTTGATAAAACTCTGCACTGAACCCATCTGGACCTGGGCTCTTTTTTGTTTGGAGGGGTTTTGATGACTGCTTCTATTCCTTTAGGTGTTATGGGATTTTTAGATGGTTTACCTGGTCCTGGTTTAACTTTGTTATCTTGTATCGGTCTAGAAATTCATACATTTCTTCCAGATTTTCCAGCTTTTTGAGTATTAGCTTTTGAAGTAGGATCTGACGATTTCTTAAATTTCCTCAGTTTCAGTTGCTATTTCTTCACTTTCCTTTCTGATTTTGTTAATTTGGATACTCTCTCTTTGCCCTCTAGTTAATCTGGCTAAGGGTTTATAAACCTTATTAATTTTCTCAAAGAATCAGCTTTTGATTTCAATTATTTTTTCAATGGTTCTATTTCTTTCAATTTGTTCTATTTCTGTTCTAAGTTTGATTATTTCTCGCTGTCTACTTCTCTTGGGTGTATCTGCTTCCTTTTGTTCTAGAGCTCTCAACTGTGCAGTCAGGTTTCTAGTGTATGCTCTCTCCTGTTTCTTTTTGGAAGCACTCAGAACTATGAGTTTTCCTCTCAGTACTGCTTTCATTGCATCCCACAGGATTGGGTATGTCTAGTTTTCAGTTTCATTGAATTCTAGAAAATCCCCAATTTCTTTCTTTATTTCTTCTTTGACCCCGCTATCGTTTAATAGAGCATTGTTTAGTTTCAATGTGTATATGAGCTTTTTGTTGTCTTTGTTTTTATTAAAGACCAGCCTTAGACCATCGTGATCTGAAAAGATGCATGGAGTATTCTGATCTTCTTGTATCAATTGAGGCTCGTTCAGTGTCCAATTATGTGGTCAATTTTTGAGAAGGTGCCATGAGGTGCTGAGAAGAAGGTGTCTTATTTTGTTTTAGGATGATATGTTCTATAGATATCTACTAATTCTTGTTGGTTCACAATCTCTGCTAGTTTTGCAGTGTCCTTTTTCAGTTTCTGTTTCCATGATCTGCTCATTGGTGAGAGTGAGGCATTTAAATCTCCCACTATTATTGTGTGGGGTAAAATGTATTTTTTGAGCTTTAGTAGGGTTTCTTTTATTAATATGGGTTCTTTTGTATTTGAAGCATATCTGTTCAGGATTGAGAGTTCCTCCTGACCAATTTCCCCTGTAATGAAAAAAAATTGTCATTCCTCATCTTTTTTGATAACTTTTGGTTGAAAATCTACTTTATTCGATATTAGAATGGCCACCCCAGCCTGCTTCTTGGGGCTATTTGCTTGGAAGGTTTTTTTCCCACCCTTTTATTCTGAGATAGTGGCTGGGAACCGAGGGACCAATGCCACTGGGTTCCTGGATCCCTAGATCACGCCAGGCAGACACACTCTTTTTGCGTGCTCCTCTGTGATCTCCCTGTCACTTGGCTAGTTGGAATCCATTCTCACCCAGTTCTCACCAGTCCTTGAGGTAATTTTATATCCAGCCACATTGCGAAGTTATTTATCTGTTGTAAACATTCTCTTGTGGGATTTTTGGGGTCAAAGTATACTATCATATCATCTGCAAATAATGACATTTTCACTTCTTCCTTTCGAATTTGTATCCCTTTCACTTCTTTTTGTTTTCCAATTGCTCTTTCCAGGACTTCTAGTACTATATTAAATAGGTAAGAGGAGAGTGGGCAGCCATGTCTAGTCCCTGATTTTAATGGGATTGCTTCAAATTTCTCTCCATTTATTTTGATGTTGGCTACTGGTTTACTGTATATTGCTTTTACTATGTTTAGCTATGTGCCTTGGATTCCTTATCTTTCTAAGACTTTTATCATAAAGAAATGTGGAATTTGGTCAAGTGCTTTCTCAGCATCCAGTGAGATGATTGTGTGTGTTTTTTTTCTTTTTTGAGTTTGTTTATGTGATAGATAACATGGATGGTATTCTGTATAATGAAGCATCTCTGCATCCCTGGGATAAAGCCTACTTGATCATGTTGGATGATTGTTTTGATGTGTTCTTGGATTTAGTTTGTAAGAATTTATTGAGTATTTTTGCATCAACGTTCATGATGGAAATTAGTCTGAAGTTCTTTTTGTAGTGTCTTTGTGTGGTTTAGGTATGAATGTAATTGTGGCTTCTAAGAAAAATTTTCTTCTGTTTCTATTTTGTGGAATATTTTGGAAAGTAATGGTATTAGGTCTTCTATGAAGGTCTGATAGTATTCTACACTGAACCCATCTAGTGTTGGGCAGTTTTTAGTTGGGAGTGTTTTGATGACTGCTTCTATTTTTTTGGATGTTATTGCACAGTTTAGATGGTTTATCTGATTCTGATTTAACCTTGGTTTCTGGTATCTGTCTAGAAATTTGTTTATTTCTTTCAGATTTTCCAGTTTTTGTTGAATAAAGGCTTTTGTAGTAGGATCTAATGATTTCTTGAGTTTCTTCAGTTTGTGTTTTTGTTAATTTGGATACTCTCTCTCTGCCCTGTAGTTAGTCTGGCTAAGGGTTTATTGATCTTGTTGATTTTCTCAAAGCACCAGCTATTGATTTTGTTTATTATTTGTATAGTTCCTTTATTTTTCCTATTTGGTTGATTTCTGCTCTGAGTTTGATTTTCTGCCATCTACTCCTCTTGGGTGCATCTTGTTCTTTACATTCTGGAGCTTTCAGCTATGCTGTCAAGCTGTTAGTATATGCTCTCTCCAGTTTTCCTTTAAAGGCAGTCAGAGCTTTTGTTTTCCTCTTACTACTGTTTTCATTGCATCCCATAAGTTTTAGTATGTTTTGCTTTCATTTTTGTTAAATTCTAAAAATATAAATACTTATTTTTTTAATTCAATTTTTTTTGATCATGTTTTCATTGAGTAGAGCATTGTTCAGCTTCCATGTGTATGTTGGCTTCTTGTTGTTTTTGTTGTTATTTTCTATTGTGATCTGATAGGATGCATGGGAGAATTTTAATTTTTTTTTAATATCTGTTGCAGCCTGTTTTCTGACCAACTACATGGTCAGTTTTGAAGATGGTACTGTGAAGTGCTTTAAAAAGGTATATTCTTTTGTTTTAGGATGAAATGTTCTGTAGATTTCTTTTAATTCCAATTGTTTCATAACCTCTGCTAGTTTAGATGTGTCTATATTCAGTTTCTGCTTCTATGATCTGTCTATTGATGAGAGTGGGGTGTTGAAGTCTTTCAGTATTATTGTGGGTAGTACAATATATGCTCTGAACTTTAGTAGGAATTTTTTTTTAAAATGTAGGTGCCCCTGTATTTGGAGCCTACATCTTTAAGATTGAGAATTTATCTTTATAGATTTATCCTGTGATGATATAAAGTGTCCTTCCTTCTCCCTTTTAATAATGTTTGGTTGAAAATCTATTTTACTCGATGTTAGAATAGCTACTTAAGCTTGTTTCCTGGAAATATTTTCTTAAAATTTTTTTTCCAGCTTTTTACTCTGAGGTCTTTGTGTTTGAGATAAGTTTTCTGTATGCAGCAACATGCTGGAACCTCTTTATGTATCCAGTCTCATAGTCTATGTCTTTGTCTTGGGGAACTAAGTCCATTGATGTTATGAGATATTAAGGAATATTGACTGTTGTTTCCTGTTATTTATTTATTTATTTTTTGTTAGGGGTAGACTTGCATTTCTGTTTTTCTTCTTTTGGTTTTCTTGCATGAGTATTTTTTTTACTTTTCCTTAAGTGTATTTCCCTTTCTTGTGTTAGATTTTTTTCATCTATTATTCTTTACAGGGCTCTATTTGTGCATAGATATTGTGTAAATTTGCTTTTGTCCCAGAATATCTTGATTTCTCCATCTGTGGTAATTGAGAATTGTGTAGGATATAGTAACCTGAGTTGGTATTTATGTTTTCTTACAGTCTGTATGAGGTCTGTCCAGGATCTTCTAGCTTTCTTTTTCTCTGTTGAGAATTCTGGTGTAATTCTGATTGGTCTGCTTTTATATGTTACTTGTTACTTTTTTCCTTACTGCTTTTAGGATTCTTTCTTTGCTTTAAAATTTGTTGTATTTACTATTATGTGTTGGGGGAGTTCTTTTCTGGTCCAATCTATTTAAAATTCTGTAGGCTTCTTGTAAAGTCATGGTCATCTCGTTCTTAAGGGTGGGCAAGTTTTCTTTTATGATTTTGTTGAAGATATTTACTGTGCTTTTTAGTTGGAAGTCTTTGCTCTCTTCTATACCAATTATCCTTAGGTTTGGTATTCTCATTGTGTCTTGGATATTCTGAAACTTTTGGGTTAGAAGCTCCGTGAAATTTTGCATTTTTTTCTGACTGTTGTGTCAATGTTTTCTATGTTGTCTTATTCATGTGTTTCTTAAAGATCTCCATCATCATCATGAAGTATGGTTTCAAGTCTAAGTCTTGTAGTTTTGGTGTGTTTGGAAATTCACTACTTGCTGTGGTGGGAGAGCTGGGTTCTTATGTTGTCAGTTTGTCTTGGTTTCCATTGCTTAGGTTCATTTGCTTTCACCTTGTCATCTTTTTATCTGTGATTATATGTGATCTTGATATCTCTTTCCTGTGAGTCTTCAGGCCTGTAGACTCAGTAAGAGATTGCTCCTGGGTGTTTGGCTCTCTGCAGGCAGGGCAGGCAGTAAGTTCCTATAACAGTCACTCCTTTCTGTCTCAGTGGGCTCAGCTGGGAGATCCTTTGAGAGACTGTTTTGGGAGCTCAGCTGTCTGCAGGCAGTTTCTGAATCCTGATGGTGGTCACCTGGCCCTCTCTCTGGGCCAGAAAGGATCCAATCCAATAGTGCACCAGTCTATCTGCCCTCTGAGAGACTCAGGAGTCTCCTCCCTGGGATAGCAGGTGGGCTGTGCTACAGGCTCCCTGTGAGATCATTTGGGAGAGCACTTTGAGACTGTTTTGGGAGCTCAGCTGTCTTCTTGTAGATCCTGAGTTCTAATGGAGCTCACTCAGCTCTCTCTCTGGGGCAAAAAGACTGGATCCCAGAGTGCAACATGCTCTCTGCCCATGAAGAGCTCCACATATTCTCTCCTCTGACAGCTGGTAGGCATGTGTGGTGGGCTTAGGGCTTACCATGGACTCAGGTAAGAGAACACTTGCAAGGCCGTTCTGGGAGCTCAACCTGCAGGGTGGATCTTGAGTCTTCATAACATTTGTTTTTATTCATTCTTGTTCAACATCCTTAGTCATCAGGGAAATGCAAATCAAAACAACCCTGAGATTATACCTCACACCAGACAAAATGGTAAGATCAAAAATTCAGATAAATTTCATGAAATCATTAGTTTGAATAGCTGAGTAGTACTTCATTTTTTAAAAGTACTAAATTTTTTGTTGTATCTATTCTTCTGCTGTAAAACATTGAGGTTCTTTCCAGCTTCTGGCTATTGTAAAGAAGGCTGCTGTGAACATGTTGGAGCATATATCTTTGTTATATGTTAAAGCATCTTTTGGGTATATGCCCAAAAGTGATATAGCTGGATCCTCAGGTATCATTTTGTCCAGTTTTCTGAGGAACCACACACTGATTTCCAGAGCTGTTGTACCAATTTGCAATCCCACCAACAGTTGAGGACTGTTCACATTTCTCCACATCCTTGCCAGCATCACTATCTGTCACCTGAGTTTTTGAGGATGTTAAACACTTCCTTAGGTGCTTCTTAGCCATTTGATATTCCTCAATTAAGAACTTTTTTATAGCTCTGAACCCCATTTTTAAATAGGATTGTTTGATTCTGTGGTGTCTAACTTCTTGAGTTCGTTGCATACCTTGGATATTAGGCCTCTATCTGATGTGGGTTTGGTACAGATCTTTTCCCAATGTGTTGGCTGCCATTTTATTTTGACAGTGTCCTTAGCCTTACAGAAACTTTGCAATCTCATTAAGTCCCATTTGTTGATCTTTGATCTTAGAGTAAGAGCCATTGGTGTTCTGTTCAGGAAATTTTCTCCTGTGCCTATGTGTTCTAAGGTTTTCCCTACTTTCTCTTCCAATAATTTTAGTGCACCTGGTTTAATGTAGATATCCTTGATCTACTTGCACTTGAGCTTTGTACAAGGAGATAAAAAAGGATCTATTTTCATTCTTCTGCATCCTGAATGCCAGTTGGACCAACACAATCTGTTAAAGAGGCTCTCCTTTTTCCATGAAATGTTACAGTTCCTTTTTCAAAAATCAAGTGACCATATATGTGAGTGCTCATTTCTGGATCTTCTGTTTTATTCCATTGATCCACATACCTATTTCTGTATCAGTACCATGCAGTTTTTAACACAATTGCCTTGTAATATAGCTTGAGGTCATGGATGGTGATTCCTGCAGATGTTTTCTTGTTGTTTAGGATGGGTTTCACTATTCTTGTTTTTTTGTTATTACAGATGAAATTGCATATTGCTCTTTTCAACTGTATTAAGAATTACGTTAGAATTTTGGTGGGGATTGCATTGAATATGAACATAACTTTTGGTAAGATGGCCATTTTTACAATGTTGATCCTTCCAATCCATGAGCATGGGAGATCTTTCTATTTTCTTCTTTCTTCCTCAATTTTGTTCTTCAGAGGTTTTTAACCCCATAGGAATAACATCAATATCAATCAACCAGACCCCCTAAAGCTCCTAGAAACTCAACCAAAGAGTACATATGGAGGAAACCATGGCTCCAACAATATTTTTAGCAGAGGATGGCCTTGTCAGGTATCAATGAAAGGAGAGGTGTTTTGCCCTGAGAAGACTCAATTGCCCAATGTAGGGGAATGCCAGCACAGGGAGGTAGGAGGGATTGGGTATGTTGGGGAACAGTTTTAATGAGCCAGAGTGGGTGAGGATGGGATTACAGGATTCCAAGAATGAGTATATCATTTGAAATGTAAGTAAAGGAAATATCAAATGAGAAATAAACCGAAAGAATAGAATTCAGAATCTTGTAAATCAATACATTTAAGATTTATGTTATTCAAATGAGTAGGCCAACACCCTTTTCTAATGTAATGATTTATTATTCTGCATACTTCTTTGTTTTATTCCAAAAAGTTCCTATATATTATAAACAAGGAATGTTACTATTCTCACTCCACAGAGAGAAAAAAAGAATTTGTATTATATATTTATTATATATATATATATATATTACAATATATATAAAATGTATGTCTTAGTGAACAAGACTGTTCAATGATTGGAATCAAAGTATTGCCATCCTCATTTGGCAATACAACTGGCCCTTCCTCTTCCTTGATATGTAAAAGCCAGATTTCTTTCTTTATACATATTGAAACTATGATACATTTTGCCTTGTTTTTATAATTGGGGTCCCAAACCCATCAGTACTTCAATGTAGAAAGAAAATTGCATTTTTACACAGCATGTGCTGGTGTAAGTGCAAACTCCAAAGCCCTGTTCTCAAAGTAGGTACTATCATAATTATGGATTTTAGCAGCTCAGACTCAATAAAGAAACACTTGGCATGTGACTAAATGTGTTAACTAGCAGCACTGTCTTATTATATTTGCTTTTCTATTAAATTTGATGTAATTAGTTATGGCAAAAAAGTGATTTGCAACACAGTTGTCTATAAGGTACTTAATTGAAGCATTCATTTGATTCATGAAACTTTGTCTCTTTCCCTCCCTTCTTCTTCAGTCTTCCCCTCCTCCTATCCCCTTCTTCCTTTTTTCAGCAGGTTCCCTGGCACTTTGACTCATAGAATTATTTGATCTCTTTGACAAGGTTCCATACAACTTTGTTGTATGAGTTTTTCCATTGCAGATAGATTGATTAGATAGATAGATAGATAGATAGATAGATAGATAGATAGATAGACAGACAGACAGACAGACATATAGGAATTGAACATATGGTCAATCTATACATTTTGTCCTGTTTGGCTTACTCTAATGACTTCCTTCACCAACAAATAAGTAAAAATGTTCTCTGGTAAGGGATAAGAGCTTTAGATATAGTGGTAAGTTTTAGAATGCAGTTAGAAAAAAAATTATCCTGAATTAATAAGGTATTAATTGTTCTGTGGATTTTGTGGCCCCACCACCCATAAATAATTGTGTAAATTTGAAATTCAAAGAGTGAATACTTCCTATCTTCTTATTTAATCTTTCTTAAGTCTGGTAATCTGTCTGAATGTTACCCTAAGAATATAAATTGCACAATGTCACTTTTTCAAATAATGTAATTCTGGCCCCTGAGGAGAGTCATATGCTGCACGCCTGGTAAGGAAAGCTTGGTGTTTTGTCACTTGGCAGCTGGCATAGCACCTTTGGATATTATACAGTCCAGCACTCAGTGAGGATACTTATAGTTCATCTATGGATATTATATGGTCCAGCACTCAGTGAGGATACTTATAGTTCACCTTTGGATATTATACAGTCCAGCGCTCAGTGAGGATACTTATAGTTCATCTATGGATATTATATGGTCCAGGACTCAGTGAAGATACTTATAGTTCACCTTTGGATATTATATGGTCCAGCACTCAGTGAAAATACCTATAGTTCACCTTTGGATATTATACAGTCTAACACTCAGTGAGGATACTTAGAGTTCACCTATGGATATTATACAGTCCAGCACTCAGTGAGGATACTTATAGTTCACATTTGGATATTATACGGTCCAGCACTCAGTGAGAATACTTATAGTTGACCTATGGATATTATATGGTCCAGCACTCAATGAGGATACTTATAGTTCACCTATGGATTTTATACAGTCCAGCATTCAGTGAGGATGCTTATAGTTCACCTATGGATATTATACGGTCCAGCACTTAGTGAGGATACTTAGAGTTTATGTTCCATTCAGTTCCTGTAAGTTCTTTTTTTTTTTTTTTGTTTTTGTAAATAACCTATTTTAATATAAATTAAAGCCTTCATTTAGAAATATTTTTCTCATTTTGAATAACATATAGAATAGTTAGATAACAGAGGATCAGCATATCACTACATGAATTTAAATTACATGCAACTCTTTTTTTAAACGACTTTATTTTGCAAAACAAAGATAAATGTACAGATTTTAAACATTTTTTGCTTAAAATTATACATTTTTGTCAGTACTGTTTTTTCATTTTCTTTTTTTTTTTTTTTTTTTGTTCTTGACCTTCATATAGTCTGTGAGTTATTTCTGGGGTGTTCAGAGCTTTCTGGGGTTAGTATCCAATTATCAGTGACTGCATAGTATGTCTGTTCTTTTGTGACTGCATTATCTCACTCAGAATGATATTCTCTAGATGCATCCATTTTCTTAAGAATTTCATTAAGTAATTTTTTTCTAATAGCTGATTAGTACTCCATTGTGAAAATATACCCCAATTTATCCATTCATCTACTGAAGGACGTCTGGGTTCTTACCACCTTCTGGCTATTGTAAATAGGGCTGCTATGAACATTGTGGTGCATGTGTGTTTGTTAAATGTTGGAGCTTCTCTGGGGTAAATGTCCAGAAGTGGAATAACTGGGTCTTCAGGTAGTACTATGTCCAGTTTTCTGAGGAATCGCCAGACTGGTTTCCAGAGTGGTTGTACCAGTTTACAACCCCACCAACAGTAGAGAAGTGTTCCTCTTTCTCAGCATTCTCGCCAGCATCCACTGTCATCTGAATGTTATCTTAGCCATTCTCTCTAGTGTGAGGTGGAATCTCAGGGTTTTTTGATTTGCATTTCGCTGATGGCTAATGATGTCCAGCACTTCTTTAGATGCTTCTCACCCACTTGTTATTCCTCAATTGAGAACGTTTTGTTTAGCTCTGTACTCTTTTTTTTTTTTAAATAGGGTTGTTTGGTTCTCTGGTGTCTAGCTTTTTGAGTTCTTTGTATACCTTGGATATTAGGCCTCTATCTGATGTGGGGTTGGTAAAGATCTTTTCCCACTTTGTTGGCTGCTGTTTTGTTGTCTTGACAGTGTCCTTAGCCTTACAGAAACTGCAATCTCATTAAGTCCCATTTGTAAATCTTTAACCTTAGAACACGAGCCATTGGTCTTCTGTTCAGAAAATTTTTTCATGTGCCTAAGGTTTTTCCTACTTTCTCTTCTAATAGTTTCAGTGTACCTGGTTTAATTTGGAGATCTTTGATTCACTTGCATGTGAGCTGTGTACAAGGAGATAAGAAAGGGTCAACAATTATAAAATCAAAATGCATTTCTAACAGCACAAAATAAACTAGACTCGTGATATTATAATTTTTACATTAAGAAAAGTTTAATTTAATATAGATGCTTGCAAAATATGAGTTTAGTATTACACAAAACTAAACTATCAAATTAGATAATGCAATGCTACAAGTACTATTGGATATTTTAGGGTCAAAATGACTTTTTGATATAGAAAAGCATTTCAGAATAACATCAACAATATATTTCATATATTATCAAATTAAATGTTAGAAATTTTAAATGCAAAAGACAGCTGTTATTAACTTGTTATTAACATGTATTAAATTGTTAAAGAATCAAAAACATTGCAATATATTTATATGCTTATGTATTTCTTATAGTTCTTATAAAGCCAGAATATAATTGGACATTGAAGCCACTTTAACATAAAACAGAAAGTAGTATAAATGTAAATAGAACATTTAAATTTTTTCAAATTATATTTTAATCTGAAATCTTTTCAAATTTGCAAGTTTTTGATGTATAAATAGTAGTTTTATGAATTAGTGTATAAATTCTTAAACTCAGGTCAACCATTTTTCACTTAAGTCATATTTTTAGTGTTAAATCAATATTGTATGACATTGGAGTATAGCTTTGGATATCAATGTGTATTTATTAACTATAATTTAATGTTTTATATATTACAGTCTATTGAAATTAACCATCCAAGTTACTACTTTATTATATATATATACTTTGATGACTCAGAATGCAAGAATGCATACAAACACTGAAAGAAAATATTCTTCATGATATTAAATATTGACATCCAATGCCAATATTATTCTGAAATAAACACCCTATTGATTTCAAAATATTTAAGTAGTTGGGGGATGTGGGCCATAGGAAGCCAAGCAGAGTACATCTAGATTGAACAAAAGAAGCTCTGGACACCATTGGATATGAATACTTAAAAGACTAAAAAGCAGGTGGAAACTATAAACAAAAACCTGAGAATATGAATTCTTTTTTGAAATCAAGAAGGCAATGTAAATTGAAATAAACAAAGTGGGCTACAGTAGGTTTCTAAAATCTCACTCTTGTTTTGCCTGTAATGAAACAGACACTGTAGGTCACTTTGGGCATAATAGTTTTAAGGGATTCATGGGCCACAGGTTCAAGTGCAGATATCTTGCTTCAGGATTACTGAAGAGCATTGGAACCTAGAAAACAAGAACATAAATATTATTTTTACTGAATACTCACATAAAGTTTTGTTTGGTATTACACTGAAGATAACTGCTCACACAGAAGAATAAATGCGGTAAAAACTAGGAAACAACTACATGTTACTATTTCTGAGTTTAGAATGGAAAATGAATCATATTTCGTGTAAGTCACAATTCGTATCACACAGTTGCTCACAGTGACCTTTCTTAAATGACAATAATTTGCTTTATGAATGTGCAATATTTTGAATCTTGCCCTTTACCCTAATGTCTGTTTTTCAGATTTGATTCATTCACATTCACTCTTCCAGATTTGTGTATATGAGATTTGTCTCAATGCAGTTTGGGATTTTTGTGACAGTGACAGTAGAGATTAAAAAGTCCAGGCCTCCTTTACATTCTTCGTGTGTGTGTGTGTGTGTGTGTGTGTGTGTGTGTGTGTGTGTCTAGTCGGTTGCAGACAGGATTTCTTTCTCATATGCTGTGTGAAGAGTTGAAAAAGGAAGCCCCAGCGGCCTGTAACTTTCCAGTCACCAGGACTTCTGTTACTGTTTTCATCTCCATCTTTTCTCGGTGTCTTGGGGCTTAGTTATGCAATGCAGAGCTATGTCTATTTCTGAAATGTAAATTTTTCTGGTGCTCCTTTGCTTTTGCAGTTTTTTGATCTTGGTTCTTAGATATTTTCCTACAAAATTTTACACCTATACTGTGTGTATGACCTGGTGCTGTGGGATTTCTTTATCTTGGATTTCAGGTTAGTGCTAAGTTGCCCAGCACCCAGGATTCTGCACTGTATCATGTCACAGGGTTTCTAAATTTGACACAAGGCAATTATTTTGTTTAGCAGTTTCTCCTTTATTTGAAGACAGATGGTCTTTCTATCTAAAAGAGTGCTTAATGATCTTGAGTTAATCTCATTTAATTATTTTGTGATTGACATTAATCATATCTTTCATAAGCACAAAAACTGTTTTTAAGATTTTCAAGAGGAAAGTATATAGTTTTTCTCCAATGCTTTGTTTGTTCTAGTTTCCATCACTGGATAAATAAATGTATAATTACATTAAAACAACTATATATCTGTACAAAATTGGGAATGTATTAAATTCTTCTCCTTTTATTTACCTTTTACATAACTTTTACTTATAGTTGTCTATTTCACATTTAAAGAATGATATATGTGTATGTGACATTTGAACACAAGTACAATCGAGGAGAGACATGATTGTGGATTTTCTGCCACTGAAATTATAGGCTGAAATTGTAAGCTACCTAATATGGGTGTTGAGAAACAAACTTGGATTCTCTGGAAGAACAAAGAGCACTCTCAATTACCAAGCCACTTCTCCAGGCCCTAAACATATATGATTTATTAATACAAATATATGATTAATCCAACTTATATACACTCACTTTTTATTTTTAGCTATATTTTATGCTGCGTTTTCTTCAATCTACTCTAAATCAGTCTTATGCTAGATTTTATGAATAAATAAATGAAGATGACACCACAAAATTAACATTTTGAGTGATATTTCAGCTATGTATATGTATCCATTGTGCTGCTGGATAATATGCATATGTTTAAAGTTCCTGTTTCTGTTTGTCATTGTTTCTTCCTCATCAACTAAAAATTCTATCTATATTTTAGAGTTAAAATTCATTACCAAAAATATTGGTTTTAAAATCTATTTTAATTCACATTTTATGTTCTGCATTCATTAAGATTGTAGCTCAATAGATATTCTGAAAGAAACCTTAAGCTTCCATAATCAGAAAATGAAAACTATCCAGTATGATGAACTCTTTTCTATGTGTGTATTAGATATATAATGGTGCTTCAAAGTGAATGACGCCTCTATTTCTTTTCTCTCACAGAGTTGATAAGTGTTGGTTTTATATTCATAGATAAAAAAGTATTATCTAAAACCCAGTATTAAATTAATTGATCAGGGGTTCAACAGATGACTCAGAAGTAACAGCACTTCTTTCTCTTACATAGAACCAGAGTTTAGATCCCTGTTGCCATATTGAGCAACTCATAACTTCCTGTATCTCAACTTTTAGTACATCCAATGCTTTTCTGCCTTCCTTGCTGCACATACTGCACACACACACACACACACACACACACACATACACACACAATAAATACATACTAAATGATCATATCATGGTAAGATTTTAAAACACAGTAACTATGTATGATTCTTCAGATCTACAGTTAATAAAGGAAGAAAATTTTGAACTGTTAGTCTGATATATAAAATATCATTTTAATAAAAATTATTCAGAAACAACATATAGGTCAAATGAAACTTTATGGTACAATACTACAATTCCATTTATCAGCAAGGTAATTATCAACGATGTACATTAATATGACAGTCATTGGATATTTGTTTGCCAGTAATACCCAACAATAAGGTAATGTTTCTTTCAATTGTTGAAGAGATATAGTCCAAGAAAACAGTTATACAATGCCAGAAATGCTGTAGCAGATTCTGATGTTGGAAATTAATGGGAGTGAAAAAACTTAATGACTATCATGTATAAGTCTACATATGGGAAAGAGTAGTGCTATAAATGAGGGTATAGCAAAAGAATCATACTGGGAAAGAACATTCTAGAAAAATGTAAATACATCTGCAAATATATGGAAATATGACAGGACCTTATCCTGATTATGGCATGGACTTTTTATATCCCTCTTTATTACAAACATAGTGATTGGTTCTTCCTGTGACATTAAAAATGAATTGTCCCATTATTTTAGTCACTTATGAGATACTTTATATGATTCATAGATAACTGAAATGTTTTCTTTCAATTTCAAATTCTTAATTCCTGGCAAACCACAGATTACAATAATAAGGAATACATCTTTAAAATTATAACCAATGATTTAGATCCATAAGTTTGATGTATAATCTATTTTCAGTGACAGCACAAAAATAAGCTAAAACAGTTTTCAGAGAATAGCAAGTAGTTGCTAATTTCCTGGTATTTAGCGACAATCAGCATATTAGATATGGTTTCCCAAAAGAGATAGAGAATATCATGACAAACCAACTCTGCATTACCATGTGAAAGGAATAAGATTGGGGAAATTATATAAGATGAGTTTAAGAGGCACATGAACTCATAAAGTAATATTTATGTGAATTAGGAATGTAGCACAGAGGTGAACATTGGCTTTAAAAATTAGACAATTGTGCCTCGCAAGCTGTAATTAGAAAGAACGTTCCTTCAAAAACAATTTCTGGACAGTTCTCAAATCTGAGTCAAAATACCTTTGTTTCCATTTTGCTAGAGAAGCCATATATTAGAGTATCATTTTTAGCTGTTCAGGGTTCCATGTGATAAGTGGGAGTTAAACAGACAGGGACAGTGATAACCTATACTCTCCAGAGGTGTTTAGAAGGTTGTACTTTGTTATAGTTTTGTGACTTCAAATTCATCAGTTGTAATTATGGAGTGGAAGCATCCATTCTAAGCCATGACTATCTTTATATGAGAGGGGAAAACCAAAGTTAAAATTATATTATACCTGCTTAAAAAGGAAGAATAGAACAATGTTATTTTTATAGGCTATAATTTAGCACATCTGTCCAGATATGTCTGGGAATATTATTTTAGTTCCCTTGTGGGTGTAATAGCATGGTTAAATCTTACAAGAAATTTACAGTTGAAACATCTATAGAACTTTTACGTAAACTACAGCAATTGTTATCATTGTTATGCTTAAATGAGAAGTAAAAAAGATAGTTTTTGGTTAATATTAACAAGGTCCTAAAATACAGTCTCTGTATATCAGAAATGCTGAATCCAAAAAGCAAAATTCTATTTCTAAAGAGGTCTTGGATTAGTGTTAAGAAAAGGAGAACACTTACATTCTTGCTACTCATATTTTGGATTATAAGTTTCCAAGGCCTAATCATTAGATACCAATCATTTCAAAAATAGTCTTTTTTCTTCAGTTGTTTCTTGAATTTTCATAGCTACAATTCTTCAAATATATTTCTTTCTTCCAGCACTGACTGTTTGGTGACCTTGTAGCGTGGCTGCTATACTACATCTCCTGATCATTGTTCCCTCTGAATCTATTTGTAGCCTGGAAGCTGGACTTGTTAACTCAGCTCTAGTTATTGCCATGACAACCTTAGGAGAGTGCTGACTGACAAAACATATTCTGCCTCTGTATCAGTAAAATCCTATAATTCTACCAACATATTAATAATATACTTTAGTTTTGTGTACCAAAAGGACTTCTGTATTTGTAAGTTCTAGAAATAGTGATACACCTATTTCTCTATTATGGGGTTGATAGAGTTTTTCCCATTGATTGTTATATAGTTTCATTTATTGAGGCAGTTTCTTGCTAAAAATGAAGTTCACCAATTCTGAATAATCTAGCGAGCCATTTTATTCTGGAAATCCCCTACTTTTCTTATGGTGAATAATACAGGTTTCCAGAATATATGCTTTAATTTTACATGGGTGTTGGCAGTAAAGACTGAAATACCTATGCTAGTGAATCAAGTACTTTATCCAGTTATCTTTCTCCTCTGATACCACATTACTGAATTTGTACCCAAAATAAAGTACAATAACTTAAAATGTGTTTGGCTATAACTGTATGATTGTTTGTACTGAGTTTTCAATATGTATGTCTGTCTGTCTGTGTGTATGTGTGTGTGTGTGTGTGTGTGTGTGTGTGTGTGTGTGTGTGTGTATTTAGTTAGGACTGTAATGGATTAAGTTAGAAGACAGAAGATATAAATTTATTAGGCACAGCTTTCCCTTCTGTTCTGCATGTATGCTGGGGCAGATCAGCTTTTCTGCTCTTCCCTTTCAGCACCACAAGTCTCCCAAGAGATCTACTGCAGCCTGGACAGCAGGCAAAAGACCAACTCAAATAAACTCAGCAGCATGCACCCCTGAGGAGCACAGTGGATGCAGGATATTTCCCCTCTGAAGGAACCCTATTACCTTCCAGTCCGCACCTCCCCCAGGGCAGATCTGCATGTGTCTGCCCTTCTCAACACCCCACAGCCTTCAGGACTCTGAGAAGGTCTGCTGCTGCCAGGACCACAGAGATTCGAGAATATCTTCTGCAACTCAGAGACATAGGATGCAAGCTCCAGACAGAGGCAGTTAGTCCATATAACCCCAGAGATAACCAGATGTCAAGAGGCAAGAACAATATCATATCCAAAAGAAGCCAGTATGTTTTGCCACCAACAGAACCTAGCTTTCCAGCCACAGAAAGCCCTGGATAACAAAGAGAATGATACAAAGAATCAACAAAACAAAAAGCTAGTTCTTTGAGAAAATGAACAAGAAAGATAAACCCTTAGCCAAACTAACTAAAGGAAACAGAGACAGTATCTAAATTAACAAAAACAGAAATGAAAAAAGGGAGGCATATCAAGAGAAACTGAGGAAATTGAAAAAGAATCATCAGACCTTACTACAGAAGCTTCTCCTGAACAAAACTAGAAAATTTAGATGAAATGAATGACTTTTTAGAGAGATACCATGTACCTAAGTTAAATAAAGAGCAGGTAAACTAGTTAAACTGTCCCATATAACTTAAGAAAATAAAAGTCATTAAAACAGCCCAAATAAACAAACAAAAATAAATAAATAAAAAGCCCAGTGCCACAGGCCTTCATTGCAGAATTCTACCAGACCTTCAAAGAAGAGCTAATAACTGCATTTCTCAAACTATTTCATACAATAAAAACAGAAAAATCACTATGTAATTCATTCTATGAATCCACAGTTACCTGGTATCTAAACAACACAAAGACCCAGCAAAGAAAAAGAATTTCAGACTATTTTACACTATGAATATTAATGCGAAAATACTCAATAAAATTCAAGCAACCCAAATCCAAGAACAAATTAAATGACCATTCAGCACATTCAAGTAGGCTTCATCCTGTGGATGCATAGATGGTTCAGTATTTTAGTACTGTCTAAGTCAGGGTTTCTATTTCTGAACAAAATATCATGACCAAGAAGAAAGTTGGAGAGGAAAGGATTTATTCAGCTTACAATTTCATATTGCTGTTCATCACAAAGGAAGTCAGGACTGGAACCCAAGCAGGTCAGGAAACGGGCTGATGCAGAGGCCATGGAGGGATGTTGCTTACTGGCTTGCTCTCCCTGGTTTGTTTAACCTGCTTTCTTATAGAACCCAGGTCTACCAGATCAGGGATGGCACCACCCACAATGGGCTGGGCCCTCCCCCATTGATAACTAGTTGAGAAAATGCCTTACAGAAGGATCTCATGGAGGTATTTCCTCAACTGAGGGTCCTTTCTCTGTGATAATGCCAGCTTGTGTCAAGCTGACACAAAATCAGTCAGTACAAGTACTGGTAAAAAGGGGGACATCATTAATTTTCTAGGCAAAGAGATGGATATAAAAAATATCATTGGATATGATGTGACCCAGACCCAAAATAACATTTATGTATATACTCACAAACTAGTAGTTATTATCCAAAATGTACAGAATACCTAAGATACAATCCACAGAATTTAAGAAAGATAACAAACAGAAAAGCCAAGTGAGAGTGCTTCAATTTCACTTAGTAGTTGGAAGAAAATAATCAAGGCAGACAGACTAAGGAAGAGATTTGCACTAAAGTGGCAATGGGGATGGGAACAGGTAGGTGGGCAGAGAAGAGAACCCCAGAGGGCCAACAGAATGAGTGAAAATGTGCAGCCTCAGAAGGTGGGAGGTAAAGAGACTCTCTAGCAAGTACCATAGATTTTGGAGGTGAGAGTCTCTCATTACTCAATAGGAATGAACTTAAATGAAATGCCAAACAAGGTAGAGAGGAACGTTGAAAAGTCTACCTCCAGTAGATAGATAAACAGGCTCTCAAGGGTCAAAATTTTTTGACCCAGAAGTATTCCTGTCTAAAAGAACTGCGGGAAGAAAAAAAATGGAGAAAAGACTAAGGGACTGTCCCTCCAGTAACCAGCCCAAATATTGATACCCATCATGGGGACACCTCAAGGCCTGACATTATTACTGATGTTATGATGTGCTTATAGTCAGGAGCTTAGCATGTCTGTCTTCTGAGAGATGCAACCAGCAGCCGACTGAGACAGACATAGATAGATACTTACACCCAACCATTGGTTTGAAGTTGAGGACACCTATGTTTGAAATAAGGGAAGGATGGAAGAAACAGAAGAGGAGGGTGACCCCGTAGGAAGACCAGCAGTCTGAAATTACCCACTAACCAGACATCATAAACAAGCTGGTCTGAGTCCATGGAAACATATATAGCAGCAGACTGTCTGGTTTGGCCTCAGGAGGAGAAGATCCTCGAGAGTTGAGACCCCAAAGAAGGGGGAGACCTGGTAATGGGGGAGCATTTCCTAGGGGATAGTGGCGGAAGGAATGGAGTAGGAAACTGTGAAAGGGGAGCTGGGAAGGATAGACAATGATATCTGAATTGTAAATAACTTGAAAAAAGTTAATTAGTCACCATGAAATAAATATAACTAATGTGAGGAATGAATATTGATGAAGAAAATTTTGTTCATCTTTATAAATGTGTTTAAGCCTTTCGTTAATAAATTTAGTATTTTAAAACCAAAAATGGTAGTTTTTGAACACTTAAGAAATCAATATAAATTGTTTAGTAAGCTTTAAAGCCTTCATGCAACTCCATAAGAAATAAGTTAGTGGAATCATAACTTTATGATCAGGTGAATTCTTGTTTAAATGAAAAAGATGGAGGGCACATTTTTCATTTCTTATTTGAGTCATAAACATGACTATAATTCCAACTCTACTCTAAATTTAATTGTTCTTCATGTGATTGCCTCTTAAACAGAAGAGATAAAGAAAAAAAAGAAAGAGAATATTAGGTAAAATAAGATCTGATTAGAATGTCTGATAACTGCCATTTAATAACCAGAGAAAACATGGCAAGAACTTGTTCAGGCCAAGAATCATGCAAACAACTTGTGATTTATGAATGAATATCACATTTAAATTTTGTTCGCTTACATTTATAAATTAGTATCAGAAGATTAGATAAATAGATATGAAAATATAAAATGCTGAAGAGATTTTTAAGTCTGCAAGATTCAAATTTCTTAGAGGTTTTATTATTTAAAACATAAATTATTACCTTTAAAAACTTAAAAAGTTATATAGTAAGCTTACATACTGCCCAAAAAGCAGTCTGAGATTCACCTGTTAGTTTTGTTTCTCATGGAAATTTTATAAACATCTAACCACATGTGTTTTTTATAGTATTTGTAGAATTTCAAAGACAACATTTTACTGTAGAAGATAAATTTCATATATTTTGACATTTTTAAATAAGTACTGTGACATGGACTATATGCTGATAGTCTGAAATGCCTGTATTAACAGAAAGAACACAGTGGAGTTGCCTAAATTAAAATAGAGCATGCTGTCTCTTCATATTTTTCTTGTTTTTTAGGACTGTCAGACAACAATTTATTATTATTATTATTATTTATCAAAAATTTTATGTGGATTCCATTACAACAATGGAGTATATTTAAAGCATCAAATATATTTGCTTATTGAGCATTGTTACTATAGGCTTCCAATGGCTTTTCTGTCACGTAAAGTAATAAATAATCTTTCCAAAATTCAGAAATAAAAAGCAACTCTGAAACATGGTTCAAAGGTTTAAAAACAGTGTCTCGATTCCATCATTGCATATAAACTGCTCTTCCAAAAGATCCAAGTTCTGTTTCTACCACCCACATAGCAGCAGACAACCACCTTTGACTACAGTGACAGGGATCGAACGCTCTCTCCCTGGCCCCTGGTTTAAGCATATAGAAGGTCCTAAGTGTAGAGCTAGACACAGGAACATGCTGTTCAATGAATGGCAATCTGAACATACCATGTTAAACAGAGATTTTTGTACTAAACTGAAGCTCCAGGGAAAGTTAGGAATTTTTCTTTAATTATTGATCTGTGACAGATGCAAGGGTTCATCTTATGCATGGTCAGTGCTTAAGTACCTATCTTTTCCAGGAATTCAGATAAAGGATGTGGTTCTATTGTCAATTTTTTCTTTACATTTTATGCTCCTAAATTCATTTAGATTTGATTTTGATGTATCCAGGTGTTCATGTATTTGTAAATTAACATTGTAAGTTTACAGATGTTAGTTTATTTGAGTAAACTGGCTATCAGCCTGTGCCCTCTGATTTGTATTGGACAGATGGTGACTGTTTACTTTGGAAATAAAATGGTGCAATCATCCGGACTCACTCTTTGTACTCACAATTGAGACAACTTCTGCCATGTAAATGGAATCACTGAAGGCAAGGCACAGAATGAAGGCTACTAATCTATGCCTGAGGTAATTTAGAGGAAGGCATTAAGTCTGAGCTGCTTAATGCTACCTTATAAAGGCTGACTTATCAGGAGAAGGCTAAGGAGAAATAAGTTTTGCATAGTTTTGCTCTTATTTTTCTATGCCTGAGACTTGAGTTCACTTAACCTATACTTTAGCTTACATTTCTTCCTATTTCTTTTTAAACAGATTTTTTTGTGTGTGGGTGTAACCGTTAAATGGTCTGTGTACCATCATCTGTGTCATCAACTCTTGTTTGTGTTTAAGGTATTAAATGTTTCCTTTGGCTCACCTGATGTTCACAGTTTGGGCACGCTGCTCTTTTCACTGTTTTCTCTTTGTTCAGTTTCCTGCTTCTCCTGCCTTAATGAACAATTTCTCCTTTTATAGTGCTAAACTTCCTTCATTTTTTTCTCCTGCCTTGTAAATGTATACAAACCTATCCTGACCTCCTTTCCTAGGTGATAAACTCTGTAATGTTTCAATGGAGAGTTCTTGGGTGGATAAGGGGGTTTTGGCGCATCCTGAATTGCATTTATTCCAAATACATATATTCAATCTCTAGTCACTATATTTGAAGATAGGACTTTTAAGGGGATGATTAAGATTGAATGAGGTTGGAAATATGGTGCTAGAGTCAAGCTGTATGTATAGGCAGATGAATGAGTACAAAGGAAAGGTCTGTAAGGACATGGAAAGGAAGACCACCATTAAACCCTCAAGTGAAACACTGAAATTCTCATGCTAGCTTCTACAACATGAGGAAAAATTAGCATTGACAAAACTCCTATATCTGTGCTACTAATATGGCTGCTGTACTGGTTGGTTTTGTGGCAACTTGGCACAAGCTGAAGGGGCGGGGCATATTTGGCTCTTGCCAGGTAACTGAGGGGTGGAGTTTACAGAATCCCAACACCTGAAGCAAAAATAACACTCCTTTACTGAGGGTCAGGATGCAAACATGTGCAGCTATTTCGGAAGTCAATGTAACTGTTCCTCAAAAAAAAAAAAAAAATGAAAATTAATAACCTCGAGGCCATTTATACCAGTTTGGGTATGTACCCATAAAAACAACTCCATGCTATCCCAAAGATTCTTTCTTAACCAGAATTTGGAAACAGCTTAGATGTCCTGGAACGCATAGTCGAATAGCTGTTAAGTGACAGAGAATCACACTGCAATCCACATATTCAGAGAGCTGTGTAACTGAAAAGGCTTAAAGAAAAACACAAGAATTTTCTTTTCAGGTGGACTTGAAAGCGTAAGCATGGGATCAGGAGGAATCAGCTTGGGGAAGGAATTGTGGAGGAAGAGAGTACATGGGGAGAGAACTATAACTGGGGGAAGAGATTTAGGGGGTGATAAGGAAATCTAGAACAGTGGAAACTCCCTGAAACCCATGATGGTTAATCTAGCAACAGAGTTTTTCTAGGCTGAACCTCCTAGCAATGGAGGATACAGAGCCTGAACAAAACACTTCCTATATATAGGCAATTCTTCCAAGTATCAGACTGAGAAACCGACTTAATCACAAAAATCTTTGACCAATAACTATCCTTCCTACAAGAAGTCCTGGGGAAGAAGTGGCTCAGAATGAGTGGACAATAAATGACTGGCCTAACTTGAGGCCCAAACCACAAGAGGGAGCCCATGACAAACACTGCCTGGACAGCCAGGAACTTGAAGCTGGATTGCTGAGAGACATGGGGTAGAACTAAACTCAATTTACCAGAAACAAAAACAACAAACAAACAAACCCGAAAAACAAACAAACAAAACAAAAATCTTCATAATGTAAAGAAAAAAAAAAGTGACATGTTTCTTAACCAAATGACAAGATTTTGACGTGGTAACTAAATCTTGAGTATCAATTTCAGACTGAAATCTCAGAATATGGGTAACATAAAATTCAGCATAAACTTTTTTCTGATTATTTAAACTAATAATTTCCAGTGTTTTATGCTCAAGCACCTCCATGATTTGTACCAAACTCTATATTCCATGTTAGGAATCCAACATTACAAAAGAATGCTAATTTTATGAAGATTAGGTTGAAAAGTAGGTGTGAATTGTATGTTTATAGAACAAACATTTACATTAAAAGAAAATATGTAGTGCCCTTGTAAAAAAAAAACTGTTCAGGGTTGTAACTCCTGTTTTCCTGAGGCAGACAGATAAGAACCAATATTCCAACTGCTCTGTGTTTTAATTTCATAGCTATAGCAGATTTTTCTTCCACACTGGAGGCTCAACTTTTACACACACAAATGATTGTTCTAATCTACCTATTTCAAAATAATTAAATAAACAATTTCATACAGCATCCCACAAATTTTATGAATTACAAATTATTTTCCTAATGTTATGTTCTCTAATAATCATAATTTATTATTTAAATATGTCCATTATTTTATTTATAGCTCTCTACATGATCACTGTATTCATAAAACCCCCACCCTACTCCTTCTGCAATTCCCTGCATCCCCCTTTAAAGAATCATTCCTTCTTCTTGAATCATTATTGAATAATAATACAAACACACACACACACACACACACACACACACACACACACATACATACATACACACACATACACACACACATACACATACACACTCCTGAGTTCCTTTAGCATTACTCATAAGTACATATATTTAAGAATGGTCAAATGAGATTGTGCATTCTATGCAGGAAAATTTCCTTCCAGTAAAAAATTTCCCATCTCTCCGTAGCAATTGAACACTTAGGAGTGTTCAATAGGAGTTTTTTATTAGGAGTGAAACAAATATTTTGTGTGTGTGTGTGTGTGTGTGTGTGTGTGTGTGTGTGTATGACATTGGCATACAACATATGTATGTTTGTGAGCATGCATATATGAACACGTGGAAAACATAGGTGTGAGTTGATTTCTATGTTGTCTTTTGGGTCAGTATCTCTCAGTAAAATGTGGGCTCACCAATTGAGTAGGTTGGCTGCAAAGCATCTCAAAGTATTTCTTTGCTTTACCAATACTCAAGTTACAGACAGGTACTACTTATGCCAAAGTTTCTACATGGTTTCTGGACATCAGAACTCAGAGAACACACCTATATTCATGAGAAGATGCTACTTGAGTGAGTGATACTGATCTATTTATAAAATTGATTCTTAATGCATTTTTCATCTCACATTAGACACACTTCATTTTATTAGATCTCCAAGTTTATGTTCTACTATACAGACCTTAGTTAAAATTTTGAAATCAGGTAGTCTAACAGCAGACATTCATGTTTCCCTCAGCTTCTTTAAAAGCAACTCCCCTGAATTATTCCCAGACTTTGTCTCACACACTGCCTATATTATCAAGGCACTATGCAGATCCTGATTGCACAACCTGTTTTTTTGTACTTGCTATGGATAGCTTCAGCCTACTCCTCTAGCCCATGGTAATTCATGCCAATTCCCAGTTCCTAGTAATACATTTTGCCTGGAACCACCAGTGATCACACCTACCATGCCTACAAAAGAAAATTTTCCAGGCAACACACAACCACATCATTCTTTTAAGAACCAGTGAGGGTTACAGAAACTTAGGAAACAAAATAATCCTGAGTGAGATAACCTAGTCACAAAAGAAAATTTATGGTATGTTCTCACTTATAAGAGGATACCACCCCCCCCCAAAAAAAAAAAAAACTGTGAATACCCAAGAAACAATCCACAGAACTTATGAAGCTCAAAAAAAAAAAAAAAAAAAAAAAAAAAAAAAAAAAAAAAAAGAAAAGAAAAGAAAAGAAAAAAAGAAAAAGAAAAAAGAAAGAAAAAAAGAAAGAAAGAAAGACCAGAATGTGGATGCCTCAGTGCTTCTTAGAAGGGAGAACAAAACAGGGGAGGAAATACAAGGTCAAATAAAGTAGCAGGGATTAAAGAAAAGATATACATAGACTGCCTCACCTGGAGAACCACCACATATGCAGCCACCAAACCCAAGCACTCTATCTTGTATTGTTCACTGGCAGGAACCAGACATGGATGTCTCCTCAAAGGATCTCTCAGAGTCATACAGATACAGATGATGATGCTTGTAGCTAATATCAGACTGAACATAGGAACTGAAAGAGCTAGAGAAAGGACTGAAATAGTTGAAAGATTTGCACTCTCATGGGAAGAACAACATCATCATCAGCCAAGGCACTGAGATGGAGAGGATGATTGGGAGAGGAAGCTCCTTCATGGAATCAAGTTGAGTGGGAGGAGTGAGGGGATTAGGGAGGAAGGCTTTAAGATTTGAATTGTAAATACATAGACTATTCAATAAAAGTTTAATATAAAAGCTCTTGCTCTCTCTTGTCCTCCTCTCATGTTCTTGTTCTCCCACCCTTGCCCCTCCTGTTTTTCTTCCCTTCCCCCATCCATGTGCTTATGGCCTGCCTCTACTCCACTACTTCTCTATTTCTCACTCCTCTCTTTCTGCCTCTACAACCCTCTTAACTTCTCCATGACCTGAATAAATTCTATTCTGTACTAAGTAAAAAGAAAGAAAGAAAGAAAAGAAAGAAAGAAAGAAAGAAAACAACCACCCTCCAAAGACAATACAAGGTATCAGCACCTAGTTTTACAATCTTTCCAAACACAGATACCTAGACATCAGCCTAGAGACAGTCAATTACAGCCAGGACAGTATGGATCAACTAGAGCTCCCCACAAAACTGCATATCCTGGGTATTCAAACATAAGTGATGCATAAGTAATGTTAAAACAGGTTTTATAAAAATGATAGAGCTCCTTAAAGTGAGAATGAATCTATTAAAGAAATTTATGAGAAAACAAAATAAACAGGGGAAATAAATGAACAAAGGAATTTAAGACCTAAAGGTAAACTTTGAATCCATCAAACAAACCCAAGCTGAGAGATATCTGGAAATGAAAACTTTAGGAACTCAAACAGAAACCTCAAGGTAAACCTCACAAACATACAAAAGATCGAAGTAAAAAAAACTTAGGCTTTAAAGGCACAATAGAAGAAATGGATTTCTTGGACATAAAGAAATGTTAAATCTAAGACAGTTTGAGGAATAAAGCATTAAGAAAATGATAGACTCTGTGAAAGATCAAATTGAAGGATGGCATGAATAGAAGGAGAAGAAACCAAGGTGAAATGTACATGAAGTATTTTAAACAAATACATTTCTAATTTAAAGAAGATGATGATACCTATTAAGGTACAAGAACCATCCAGAAAATGAAATAAACTGGAATACAAAGTTTTTATCTCCACTCCTAATAATTTTAACACTAAATTTATAGAACAAAGAATGATTATTAAAAGCAACAAAGGAAAAATGAAGTAACATATGTTACTCTAATATAAACATAGAAATATAGTAGCATAATATAAACATTTAAAAATAACACCTGACTTATCAATGCAGATTTTAAAATACAGAAAGTGTCTGGAGAGATACTTTATAGAGTCTAAAGTTCACAGATACAAGACCATACTACCCTACCGTATTGAACCAAAATTTCTATCACAATTAATGGAAAACATGGGGCATTCTAAGATAAAAGCAAATTAAAGCAATATGCATCAACAAATACAACCTGACCAAAAGTATCAAAAAGAAAACTTAAAAGTCAATAGATTAGCCACACACACACACACACACACACACACACACACACACACACACATACATACACACACACACACACACACACACACACACACACACACACACACACACAAATCAACAAATGATGTCCAGCCACCATGTAGAAAGAGGGAAACATACAAACACACACCCACCATCACCACCAGAACTGCTATCACCCCTACCACCAACAACAAGAAAAATAGCACAAGAGGAGGAATCAGCAAAAAACCCTTATTTATGCCTTTCAAAACCAATATCCACAAGTCCCCAATAAAAAGACACAGACATTTTCCCCCAAAACAAAGCATATATCTTCTTGTTAGCATCTCATGAAATTTTGTTGATATTTGACCACAGATTGAAATGCAAATAAAGTCTCAACAGACACAAGAACATTGATCTATTACCCTGCATCACTATTGATCACTATGGGTTAAAGTTGAATATCAATAAAAACTGAAAACAGAAAGCTTACAATCTCATGGACACTGAACAAGTCACTACTAATTGAAAAACTGATCAAGAAAAATAAATAAGAAAAATGAATATCTTCTTTTATGGATAAATGAATGATCTAATATTAATAAACATGAAAGTTCTAGAACAAAAGGAAGACACAACACCCACATGGAGTAGATGGCAAAATATATTCACACCCAGGGCTGAAATCAATAAAATAGCAACAATAACAACAAACATACAAAAAAATCGATGAAACAAAGAATTGATTCTTTGTGAAAATCCATGAAGATCAGCAAATGCTTATCAAAATTTACTAAGAGACATCCAGAGAATAGCCAAATAAATAAAATTTAAAAATCATTATGTTTAATCTTTACACACCAAGAAAACTTTGACTATTTTCATGTTACCTTTTGTTTTACATGTACTTTATGCTCATTGTAGAAGAATGAAAATATACTCGTCTCAATCACAGTGAACAAATTTAACTTCAGGTAAGTCAATAGTCTCAACATAAATCCAGGTACACTGAACCTAACAAAAGAGAAAGTGAGAAATAGCAAACACATTCGGGAGATATCTTCCTGCACAAAACACCAGTCATGAATATACCAAGACTGAACATCTCCTGGGCATCCTCCGACTCTGGCATTCCAAGTCCTTTCAGGATTATGTGCATCCAGGATGTACACTGAACAACTAAAAAAAGAAAAAATAGAGACTAACAATCAATGAATGGGACCTTCTGAAACTAAAAAGCAAGTGTCCCTATAAAGCAAAGGACACTGTCATTAGGACAAAACAACAGTCTCCAGAATTGGAAAAATGCCCTTTTCAATCCAACATCTAACATAGGGCATTTTTCAAAAATATATAAACTAGACATCAACAAACATTATAATCCATTTTTAAAAAAGAAAATGATGTTTAAGACTAAACAGAAAATTGTTAACAGAGGAATCTCAAATAGCTGAAAACAGTTAAAGAATGGTTCAAAATCCTTAGCCAGGAGGGAAATGCAAATCAGTACAACACTGAGCTCTATTTTATACATGCCAGAATAGCTAAGATCAAAACCACAAGTAGCAAGTCATGTTGGCAATGCTCTAGAGAATGTGGAACATCCCTCCACTACTGGCCAGAGTGTGAACTTACACAGCCACTTCAGAAATCAATACAGTGATTTCTTAGGAAATTGGTATTCCATCTACTTCAAGACTCAGCTATATCATTCCTGAGTATATATATAAAGATCACTCTGTTTTATGACAAGAATACTTGCCAACTATGTTTACTGTATCGTTCTTCATAATAGCTAAAAAATGGAAAACAACCTAGATGTCTCTCAATCAAAAAATAGATTTAAAAACGTGGTATATTTACACAATAGCGTATTACTCAGCTTTTTAAAGCAATAACATGAAATTTTCAAGGAAGTAAATAGAACTTGAAAAAGAATGTCCTATGTGAGGTAATTCAGACACAGAAAGACAAACATGTATGTATTCCTTTAAGTAGATATTAGCTGTTAAGGATTCCAGACTACAATTCACAGAACCTGTAAAGATACTTAAAAAATAGGATTCAATGTGTGTGGGGAAACTTATGTGTAACTTTAATTTATCAAAGGAATTTGTCATCTTGGCAACTTACTCCTGAATACACTTTCCATTTCTAATTGCTGTAATCTTTCTTTGGTTCAACTCAGCTGTTCCGGCCTAAAGTCCTCTCCAAGCAAACTGATTCAAACTGGCTTCTCTCAGGTCTGGATGAATTGCTCTGCTTGGCTTTAGCCTGACTCTGCCAATCTATTTTTTTTTTTAACAACTTTATTTTACAAAAAAAAGATAAATGTACAGATTTTAAGCATTTTTGTATAAAATTATACAATACATTTTTGTGAGTACTTTTTTCAGATTTTAAAATAATTTTTACATAAAACTGAATGATTATATTTGTTAGTCAGTACTTGATTTTTTTTAAAGGTTTGATATTAGGTATTGAAAACTTAATAGTTACAATGAGCATAAAGTACATGAAAAACAAAATGTAACATGGAAATAGTCAAAGTTATTTTGTTGTATAAAGATTTTTTTTGTTTAGTTTTGTTTTGTTATCTTTGTTTTTTGGACTTCATACAGTCTGTGAATTGTTTCTGGGGCAGTGCGAGCCTCTGGGGTTAGCATCTCACTATCAGAGACTGCATATTATGCCTGTTCTTTTGTGACTGGCTTATCTCACTCAGAATGATATTCTCTAGATGCAGCCAGTTTCTTAAGAATGTGGTCAAGTTATTGTTTCTGGTGGCTGAGTAGTATTCCATTGTGTAAATGTACCACAATTTTTGTATCCATTCATCTTCTGAAGGACATCTGGGTTCTTTCCAGCTTCTGGCAATTATAAATAGAGCTGCTATTAACATTGTGGTGCATATATCTTTGTTGTGTACTAAGGTGTCTCTGGGGTATATGCCCAGAAGTGGAATAGCTGGGTCTACAGGTAGTATTATGTCCAATTTTCTGAGGTATCGCCAGACTGATTTCCAGAGTGGTTGTATTAGTTTGCAGTCCCACCAACAGTGGAGAAGGGTTCCTCTTTCTCTGCAACCTCCCCAGCATCTGTTGTCTTCTGAGTTTTGGATCTTGGCCAATCTGACTGGTGTGAGGTGGAATCTCAGGGTTGATTTGACTTGCATTTCCCTGATGGCTAAGAATGTGGAGCCCTTCCTCAGATATTTCTCAGCCATTCGATATTCCTCAACTGAGAACGTTTTGTTTAGCTCTGTATCTCATTTTTTAATAGGGTTATTTGATTCTCTGGTGTCTAGCTTTTTGAGTTCTTTGTATACCTTAGATATTAGGCCTCTATCTGATGTGGAGTTGGTAAAAATCTTTTCCCATTCTGTTGGCTGCTGTTTTGTTTTCTTGACAATGTCCTTAGGCTTACAAAACTTTGCAATCTCATTAAGTCCCATTTGTTAATCTTTGACCTTAGAGCTTGAGCCATTGGTGTTTTGTTCAGAAAATTTTCTCCTGTGCCTATGTGTTCTAAGGTTTTCCCTATTTTCTCATCTAATAGTTTCACTGTGTCTGGTTTAATGTGGAGATCTTTGATCCACTTACACTTGAGTTTTGTACAAGGAGATAAGAAACGGTCTATTTTCTTTCTTTTGCATGTTGAGTGCCAGTTGGACCAGCACCATTTGTTGAATAGGTTGTCCTTTTTCCATTGAATGTTTACGGCTCCTTTGTCAAAAATCAGGTGACCATATATGTGAGGGCTCATTTCTGGATCTTCTATTCTATTCCATTGACCCAGATGCCAATTTCTGTACCAGTACTATACAGTTTTCAGCAAAATTGCCTTGTAGTATAGCTTGTGGTCAGGAATAGTGATTGCGGCAGATATTTTCTTGTTGTTGAGGATGGATTTAGATATTCTAGGTCTTTTGTTGTTCCATATGAAATTGCACATTGATCTTTCCAATTCCATGAAGAACTGTGTTAGAATTTTGATGAGGATTGTGTTGAATATGTAGATTGCTTTTGGTAGGATGGCCATTTTTAAAATGTTGATCTTTCCAATCCATGAGCATGGGAGATCTTTCCATTTTCTGAGATCCTCCTTAATTTTCTTCTTTAGAGGTTTGAAGGTCTTGTTGTACAGGTCCTTCACCTGCTTAGTTAGAGTCACACCAAGGTATTTCATAGTTTTTGTGATGATTGTGAAGGGTACCTTTTCCCTAAATTCTTTCTCCACGTGTTTGTCCTTTGAGTACAAGAAGGCTACTGATTTGTTTGAGTTAATTTTGTATCCAGCCACTTTGCTGAACTTGTTTATCAGCTGTAGGAGTTCTCTGGTGGAATTTTTGGGGTCACTCAAGTACACTATCATGTCATAGGCAAAGAGTGATGTTTTTATCTCTTCCTTTCCGATTTGTATCCCCTTGATCTCCTTTTGCTGTCTAATTGCTCCAGCCAGGACTTCCAGTACTATGTTGAATAGGAAGGGGGAGAGTGGGCAGCCTTGTCGAGTTCCTGATTTTAGTGGGATTGCTTCAAGTTTCCCACCATTAAGTTTGAGGTTGGTTGTTGGTTTGTTGTATATTGCTTTTATTATGTTTAAGTATGGACCTTGGATTCCTGTTCTTTCCAGGACTTTTAACATGAAGGGATGTTGGATTTTTTCAAATGCTTTCTCAGCGCCTAATGAGATGACCATGTGATTTTGTTCTTTGAGTTTGTTTATATTGTGGATTAAGTTAATGGATTTCCTTATATTACACCATTCATGCATCCCGGGGATTAAGCCTACTTGGTTATGATGAATGATCATTTTGATGTGTTCTTGGATTCAGTATTCAAGGATTTTTTTGAGTATATTTGTGTCAATGTTCATAAGTGAGATTGGTCTGAAGTTCACTTTCCATGTAGGGTCTTTGTGTGGTTTAGGTACCATGGTTATTGTAGCCTCAAAAAATGGGTTGGGTAGTATTCCATCTGATTCTATCTTTTGGAATAGTTTGGAGAGTATTGGTGTTATATCTGCAATAAATGTCTGATAAAATTCTGCACTGAACCTGTCTGGACCTGGGCTTTTTTTGGTTGGGAGGCTTTTGATGACTTCTTCTATTTCTTTAGGTGTTATAGGGTTATTAAGATGGTTTACTTGGTCCTGGTTTAACTTTGGGATCTTGTATCTATCTAGGAATTCGTCGATTTCCTCCAGATTTTCCAATTTTGTGGAGTATAAGTTTTTGTAGTAGGATCTGATGATTTCTTGAATTTCCTCAGTTTCTGTTGTTATGTCTCCACTTTCCTTTCTGATTTTGTTAATTTGTATACTCTCTCTTTGCCCTCTAGTTAGTCTGGTGAGGGGTTTATCAATCTTGTTGATTTTCTCAAAGAACCAACTCTTGGTTTTGTTGATTTTTTCAATGGTTCTTTTTGTTTCTATTTGGTCTATTTCTGCCCTAAATTTGATTATTTTTTGCAGTCTACTCTTCTATGGTATATCTGCTTCCTTTTGTTCTAGGGCTTTTAGCTGTGCTGTCAGGTTGCTGATGTAAGCTCTCTCCAGTTTCTTTTTGGAAGCACTTAGGTCTATGAGTTTTTCTCTCAGTACTGCTTTTATTGCATCCCATAGGTTTGGGTATGTTGTGTTTTTAAATATCCGCATCTCTTTGGTTCTGGTTTTTTTTAGTTCTTTGAGTTCTTTAAGTGTTTTTCTTGTTTCCTATTTGAAAGCATCTGAATCTTTTTGCTTTTCCTCTCGTTCTTGTTTAATTATCTCTATCAGCATCTTGAGGTATGACTTCAGGTCTGCCTCTTCTTTATCTGGAGTGTTTGGCATTCCAATTTTTGCTGTTATGGGAGAGCTGGGTTCTGGTATTGCCAGGTTGTCTTGGTTTCCTTGGGACATACTCTTTAGCTTTCCTCTCGCCATCTTGTTGTCAGTGATATATTCTTGCCTTTCCCTTGTATCTGGTCTGTGTCACTAGATCTCTACTAGTCCAGGTGTCAGATTGGCCAAGCCCTGTTCTGTGCCCTGAGGTCACCGCAGGGTGGAAACAGAAGTTCCAAAGTTCTGTTCCTGGTCCCTGGATCAGGCAGGCCTGGGGGTGGGCTTAATGTACGCACTCCGCACAGATCCCTATGCTCCCTGGCTTCCCAGATCTCCTACTCATCAATCTTTAAAGCTTTAGGAGCTGCTGATCCGAGTGGCAGATGGGCTGCACCCTGTTCTGTTCCCTGAAGTTGCCGCTGGTTGGAAACAGAAGTTCCAAAGTTCTGTTCCTGGTCCCTGGATCAGGCAGGCCTGGGGGTGCTCTTACTGTGCCCACTCCGCAGAGATTCCTCTGAGGTTTGAAGTTCTTGTCGTACAGGTCCTTCACTTGCTTAGTTAGAGTCACACCAAGGTATTTCATAGTTTTTGTGACAATTGTGAAGGGTACCTTTTCCCTAATTTCTTTCTCCACATGTTTGTCCTTTGAGTATAGGAAGGCTACTGATTTGTTTGAGTTGATTTTGTATCCTGCCACTTTGCTGAACTTGTTTATCAACTGTAGGAGTTCTCTGGTGGAGTTTTTGGGGTCACTTAAGTACACTATCATGTCATCGGCAAAGAGTGAAGTTTTTATCCCTTCCTTTCCGATTTGTATTCCCTTGATCTCCTTTTGCTGTCTAATTGTTCCAGCCAGGACTTCCAGTACTATGTTGAATAGGTAGGGGGAGAATGGGCAGCCTTGTAGAGTCCCTGATTTTAGTGGGATTGCTTCAAGTTTCCCACCGTTAAGTTTGATATTGGCTGTTGGTTTGCTGTATATTGCTTTTACTGTGTTTAAGTATGGACCTTGGATTCCTGTTCTTATCTCTGGCTACTTCTCATTCTCTGGCTTGCTCTGTCTTTATTTGCAATATATCACTGCAAAACTGTCCTGGCAAAAACTACCTCCCCTTGACCCCTGAAATGTTCTTTCATGCTTTATTTCTATCTTACATTGTTCTCTTAAAAATTAGCACATTCTAGTTTCATTCTGTCCAGTTTCTCTTATTTGTCAATATGTCAGCACCATAATTAAAAAACACTTTCAAGCATGTCTTCTTTCTACAAACTAACATCACCTTCATTGTTTAGGATTAAAGGTGTGTGGCATATATGCATTTCAGCCAGATCACACAGACCTAAAATATCTTTGGATATAATCTATTGCTATAGCAGCCATGTTGCTGGAATAAAATTTCTCTCTATATATGAATCTCTTTGGGAATAGAATTTCCAGGTTTATTCAAGGTTCTGGGGAAGGGGCAGAGGGATAGGGGGATGGAGGGAGTAGTACTTGAGCAGACAATTGACATGGCTGCATCTTGGGGATAAGTTAGAAACATGATGCAATGGAAACTCCAACAAATCTGTTAGGGTGACACTAAGACTAGGCCTCTTCCTGCAGCCAGGCAAGAACACCAACCATCTACAAAACCTTCTACCTACAATTTGTTGTAGTTCCAAGGCATGTTGTGGGAGTGGCCAACTAATAATTAGACCAGAGAGGAAGCTCACTTGATACTTTATGGAAGGCCAGGTGGGTAAGTTGTTCAGAGACCTAAGACAGTACCAAAAAAGAACTTGGAAAAAAAGTTAATGAAATGAATTCTCACGATAGTTTGCTATACTTATAAATTGTTGCCTAGCACAATTGTCATCAGAGAAAGGAGTGTGAAGGAGCTGAAGAGGTTTGCAACCCCATAGGAAGAACAACCATATCAACCTAGCAGACTCCCCAGACCTCTGAGAGCTCCTAGAGCTCCCAGAGACTAAACCATCAACCAAGGAGTACACATGCTGCGACCCATGGCTATAGCATATGTTGCAGAGGATGGCCTTGGAAGTTGGAGGAGAAGCCCTTGGTGCTGTGAAGGCTCTTTTCCCCAGTGTAGGGGAAAGCCAAAGTATTGATGTGGGAATAGGTGGGGGACCACCCTCATAGAATGAGGAGGAGCAGGATATAGGGGTTTTCTGGAGAAGAAACCAAGAAAGAGGATAACATTTGAAATGTAGATTTAAAAATCCAAACAACAACAACAAACAAACAAACAAAAAACCAAACATTTTAACAAATTGGAAAATTTTAAAGAAATGGCTCATTTTCTGTATACATACAACTTACCAAAATTAAATCAAGCAAGAGAAGCAATTTCAACCTTGCTATAGCCCCTGTTTAAATATAAGTAGTCATTTAAGTCTCCCAACCAAATCATAGCATAGGACCAGGACACACACACTCATAAAAAGCAGGACCAAATTTGCTTTATTAGGCCACAGTTGTCTGAAAACTGAGTCATATAAAGATATAACAAAAAGAACTATAGTTCAATTTGCCTTATATTGTAGATGAAAACGTTTTTGATAAAAGACTTGCAAGCTTAATCAATATACTAAAACAGCTAATATAATTTTAAGTAAATGCATACCAAAATCTACCTCTGGGTCTGGATTGCTTTACTCGATGAATTTTTTTTTGAATTGGATACATTTGCCTGTACATTTCATAATGTAATTTTATTTTAACTCTTGAGCAGTGCTCCACTGTATAAATTCACCACATTTTCTTTATTTTCTGGTTCAGGTATCTATGTAATATCAAGTTTCTGGCTATTATGAATAAAGGCACAGTAAACATATTTGAGCAATTATACTTTGCTAGGATCGAGTGTCCTTTAGATATGTTTGAATGTAGAGGAGAGGGAAGGTAGGAAGAGTAAGAAGGAATAGAGATAGGGCATCTGGATGAGATGTTTTATATGTAAATTAATTTTATGTTAATAAAATAAAGAAAAATAAAATAACACATCTAAAAGATCATCCACCAATTTCAAGTAGGGTTTATGCAGGGAGGCAGAAATAGTTCAAAATTTAAAAAAAAGAAAAAAAAAGAAAAGAAAAACTGTAAACCACCATATGAACAAACAGACAGACAAAAAAAAATCACACAATCCTTACCCTAGATATCATGACTAGTAATAAAGCGGGAAAATCTACATATAACTAAAGCAGTTTACTGCAAGCCTATATTCATATTTAAGTGGAGAGAAAACCAAAGCAATTCAACTAAATTTAGCAATATAAAGAAAGCTATCTACACTTTTATATGTATTCAGTCTAGTGACTGAAGGAGTAGCTAGTATAATAAGTCAACAGAAGGATATTAAAGGGATACAAACTGGAAAGAAAAAAGGGAAAGTATCTTTATTTGTAGATGCTATGCATAAACAATTCCAAAACCTCCATCAGTAAACCTCTATGTCTGATAAACTTTCTCCACAATATAGCTAGGTACTCAGAAAACTCAGTACTGCTCCTATTAGCATATGACAAATGGACTGAGAGATAAATACTAAAACAAGGTCTTTCACAATTGCTACAAATAGTATAAATATTTTAGGGTAACTGTAGTCAAGCAGGTAAAATAATTTTGCCAGAAAACTTTAATACATTGAGTAAGATGTCAGAAAATGAAAAGATTTTCCATGTTCACAAATTTGTAAGATTAATAGAGTAAAAATGGATACTCTACAAAATTGATCTACAGATAGAGTGAAATCCCCATCAAAATCTCCCACCAAGTTTTCACAAATCATGACAGGATAATTTCCATCTTCACATGGAAACACACAGACACACACAAAGACATACACACACACACACACACACACACACACACACACACACACACACAGAGAGAGAGAGTAAAACAGTCCTGAAAAACAGTCATAAAAGACGTGCTGGAGGACTCATTGTCCTGAAATTCAAACTGTACTACAAAACACAAAAAGAGAAATATTGTTAGTGACAGTGATTTAAGTTTATACAACTATGGAATCTTATCTTTAATAAAGAAGCATGATGTATATATTGAAAAATATACAGAATCATCAGCAAATAGTGCTAATAAAACAGGATGTCTAACTGAAGAGTAACCCAAACAGATTCATCTCATCCTCGTGTATAAGTCACAATGCTAAATTATCAAAGATTTAAATATGAAACTGAACATGCTAGAAGAAAAAGTGAGAGAATAATTTTGAACTCATTGGCACAGGAAAAGGTTATGAGCACAGAAAAAAGCCTGAGCTATATGCACGGGCACTGAGATCAATAATTAATAAGTGCAAACAAATAAAATGAAGAAGCTTCTGCATGGTGAACAAAACCATCACTTAGACAAAGCAGCAGCCACAGGATAGAAAAAGATTTTTACTAATTATATATTTGGTGAGGACTAATATCACAAACATGTGAACTTTAAATATGATATATTGAAAAAACAAACAATTCAATTGAAATTCAAGGTGCAGATGGAAACAGAATTCTCAAAAGAGGAAACTTGAATGGCTAAAAAATATTTAAGAAAGGTTCATCAATCTTAGTCATCAAAGAAAGGAAAACCAAAACTACTTTGTGATTTTATGTTACCCCTCTCAGCATAGCTAAGATCTGTAAAAAACAAATGACAGCTCATGCTGACTAGGATGTGGAATAAGGGGAACATTTATCCAGTGCCGTGGGAAGACAAAATTGTACACCCACATGGAATTCATTGTTCCACTGGAATATTAGAATTGATCTACCTCAAGCCCCAGCTACATTATCCTAAGGCACATTGGAAGTTTGTTTCATCATACCAAAAGGACACTTACTCATTCATGTTCATTGCTGCTCTATTTATAATAGGCAGAAGTTAGAAACAGCCTAAATACCCCTCAGTAGAGGAACTGATAAAGAACATGTGCTACTTTCATACAACTGGTCTTATTCTGCTGTTAAAAAAATTGAAATCATTAAATTTTTAGATAAGTGGATGGTACTAGGGAAAAAAAATGCACTGAGTGACATCACTGAGACCCAGAAAAATTACTATAATATTTATTTTTTCTATGTTTACACGTAGCTTTTATATTAGCTTTTATATTTTTTTATATTAGCTTTTAAGGCAGATACTACTGGATATGGTCTCTACAGGTTCTCTCTCCCTTTGTTGGGGATTTTGGGCAATGCCATCTTTGTTGGGTTCTAGGAACCTCTTACGTTCCAGGCATCTGGAACTTTGTTTTAGCTATGTGCAGTTCCCCATTCTCCACTGCAACACACCTCCATTCAGTTTCCTAACTTCTGTAGCCTCCTCCCATACCTGATCCTTGCCTCCATTTTTCCTCCCTGTCCTTTCTCCCTATAAGGTTCCTTCCTCCCTCTACCTCCCATGATTATTTTCTTCCCACTCTGGGTAGGACTAAAGCCTCCATACTTTGGTCTTCCTTCTTCTTGGGTTTCATATGGTCTGTGAGATAAGCACTCTCAAATGAAAACTTAATTTCATCCAAGGGAGTCTCACTAGGGAAACCAGCTACTCTTAAGGGTAAGCTGCATGTTCAGTAATAAATATCCAGTAGAAATAACCTCCTGGCAATCATCGGAGGTTCCTTGCAACATGTCATGTCAGGTTTTATCACTTTCACCTTTAAAATTTTACTCTTTCTGTATATTCTCTCTTTTTATACTCTATAGATCTATTTCATATATAGTATGGCTTCCAGTTAAGTTTTGTAATGGGTTCTTGAATTTGTAAATAAGTAGATCTTTTCTTTTCCTTTTTTTTTTTTTGGGTTCATTCTCTTAATCTGTTTTCCTTCTGTTGTTTGTTTTCATGCATTCCAATATGTTAGTTTTGTTTTATCTTATTAGATTTTATTTTATTATTATCCCATAGAAGCCTGTTTGTGATCTAATGAGAAACAGAAACAGGGTGGATCTGGATTTGAGGGGAGTTGGTAATTTTTGGGAGAGTTTCCCATGCAGGGGAAACCTGTAATCACTATGAGTTTTTTAAGAAAAATAAAACTGTATTTTCAGAAAAAGGAAAAAGGAAACCCTTTTTAAAGAATTCAGACTACGAATGAATGCTAAGAGTGGGAGAAAGTCTTCACCAGGGAAGAACTCACCAAATTGCTAATCCAATTAAATACGTTCATCTCTGAAACATACATACAACTACCATTTTACAAGTAATATTTCACAGACTGACAAGAATTTATTGATTATATATTTATGTGTGTGTATAATAATGATAAAATAAAAAGCAAAAATCACAAACTTGAAAGAGAGAAATGAGGGGTACACACACACATATACACAGGGACACACACATGGTCAGGTTGGGAAAATAAAGACATGAAATGTTGTAATTATAATAATATTCCAGACTAAAATAAATAAAAATATAATAATAAAAAGTCTGCGCATGAAATATCCCATGGGTAAACCTTCCAGTGAAAAGCTAGCCTTCCCTGAAATCTCACGACATGAACACAAGTCAAGCTGTCACATTTGCTTAACTCTCCATCTTTTCTCTCTTGGTAAAGTATCTGTCAACGTTGGAAAGTAGATTTTGGCAACCAAATTAAATAATGAGTTCTAGCTTGCCACCTGATTATAATCTTCTCTAGTCTTTGTTTGTCATGTGAGGAACAAAAGGTATTTTTAATTTTTTATTGATCCTTTTGCCACCTGAGCACTGAAGAAACACAGAGATCTGTTTTTCTTCCTGTGACCTCCTGGGCTACAGCCAAACCATCAGCTCCCACTGTGCTCACTCTGCTCAGGCTAAATTGAGCACTGATGCCTGTTACCTTTCTCCTTCAATATCTGTTACACAGGGTGTAATTTTACTAAAACGGGCCCTTTAATTATACATTGCCAAAAATATCCCCTACTGTGAAATGAGTCCCATGCTACAGACAGGGAAGCTGTGGGCCCTGAGAGGTTCTGAAGTTTCCATTACGTGCACAGACCCTGAGAACAGCTGTTAACAAATCTGTCTGTGGTTTCCTATGAAAAGGAGCCAGGCTGTGCTCCTGCTGTATTTTCGGTCAACGGAAATTTGCATTTTGAGAGGCTTTGTAGAAAGGAGAAAAGACAGCAAAGGTATAATAACAAGTCAATGTAAAGAGTCCGAACAACATATAAATGACCTCAGAAATCTGATTAAACAAGAGCAAAGAGAAAGGGATCAACGGCATAAGGGTGGTATGAAATCTGTTTATTCATGAAAGGAACAAGTGCATTATTCAAAGACACTGAAGAAAAAATGAATGGGTCATCAGCCTGATTAAAGTAAGGTCATGAAACCACAGGAGAAAAGTATCAATTTGGATTGTTATTGTCTCTAAGGTAACCTGGAAAGTATTTGAATTCAACACTCTCCAATTCTCAAACTTGATTTAAGATGTAATTTGCTATTTTATCACATATTTTAAGGTGTAAAATTTACATAGATATGGAGAAAATATGAGTTTTTTATAATTAAAAAGTTTCCCCCTTATATTTATACCTTACTAGCAAGTATTTCTTACTATCAAACATTAACTTTAGTGGTCTAAATAGATCCTAGCTAGGAGAAAAGAAATGTACATTGTACATGAAGGCTACATTTACTAACTATCTAATTGTGCTGAAACATTTACTTTAAGTTTCCTTAGAAAGTAGGTGCAATGATACTTTGAAACATTTTGTATTTAATAGAATTCTCGATGTGAAATACATATACAGCTTGAGTTAAGAAGAGATGCTTGCTTTCAGTGATAATGTGCTTTATGCATTTTGAGCTTTCCTTCTGTCTCTTGAAAATGCATAACATGCATCTACATATGCCCCTCCTCAGGGATTTAGCTTCTGAATATGACAGACAGATAAAATTCTGGTTAATGAAATATTTGTGACAGAACCATACACTGTCCCAGAGCTGAACAAAAACTAATCTGAAGTACACACTCATATTTCTTAAAGAAAGTAACACTTTATTTAAGGTAGCATTTTCCTAAGTCTGAGACTGGAAAAAAAATACGCAAGAACTCTAAGCATGTCTGAATGTCCTGGTTCTCATATAAGTTAAAATGGAAATGTTTTGTGATAGTGCTGGATATTTAGAAAATCATTGCTTCCTTCAATTATATAAGCATTATTAAATTATTTTATAGAAGCTAATGTATTCCTACTGTAACCCTGGCCAAAACCCTATGGCTGGAGAAGTCATAGGCCTCAGAGAAAAACCTGCTATGGTATTTTGCTAAATGATAAGCTGTCAAAATGTCTTCTAAATATGTTTGTGTTTACTATAGACATAGGGTTTCTCAACCTTCCTCAGGATTTTTTTTCCAGTGAGCATATATCAGTGCAGGCATTAATAACTAGTAAAAGTACTTAGACAAACACTGAGTTGTCCATTCTAAATCAAATATTAGGGTTAACCTGTGTACTACCAAAGCCCAGGGATCAACATGGAAGACCAGATACATCAGAAAATCAAGTTTGATCCTAACCTGGAAGCTTCAGCCATCATGCCTAGCTTTTTCATAGTAAGGGACGTTTTAATGCATGCTGCTGAATAAAAGAATAATCCCACGTATTATTCAACTGTGAACCTTGTTGTGCACAATAATAACTGGCCTGGATAGGTAATCCTACTTATGCAACATTTGTATGAATATTTTAAGAGTAACTATTTACTTTCTGATTGTAGTCAACACAGTCTGAAATAGTGGCCAAGCACTTTTGACTTGCCAGGTCATCTCTTCTAGGAGAGAATGAAACACTATTATTGTGTTAAATGGATATAGTATAAAAGTGACTCTTAATAGTGCATTATTATTCACTCAGATTACCTTATATCTCAATTTATAACTAACAGCTATTTGCAGGAGATAGTGATTAACCAGGGGACTCATCACATGCTAAGGTACATAGGAGACTACAGGGTGCCCATCTTTAAAAGAATAATTGCATTCTTATACTTCCTAAAATCCACACAGTCTACCTTTTAAAGTCCCCAGAGGTATTTCCAATCTTACTAGTTTACTATTTGTAAATGTTTCAGTGACCAGTGACAAACTCCTATACAATTAAAAAGGAATGAGCAAGTTACTTAGTTTAACATATAATGGCAGAGAGTAAGCATGAGGCATCAAGGAACAAGCTTACAAAAGCAAAGCCAAAATCTAACCTGTCAAACATCATTATCACTGCTTCATCTCTAGAAGATGGAGCAAAGTATGTTCATCTTTGGTCTAAAACCTTAAAGGTGGTAGGGATAAGAGGAAAGACAGCCAAATTTAAGAGTCATATGATACAGAATACAGAAACCTAATACAGTAGAAGTTTCGTACATATAAACAATATAAAGTAGGGAAGAAAAGGAGAGAGGTGGAATCTTTTCAGAAGTAGTTCTTTGGGGTGATTCTAATATATGTTGTGAGAATATCAGCAGTCTAGTTCAGCAGTGGCATGATCCAACAGAAATAGACAGCGCCACCTCCATCCTGCCATCAAACTGATGCAAAGCACTGGGTGTGAATAGAACCAGGTGGGACACCTGGAAAATTGACTGCTAGGCCTTTCTCAGAGAAACAAAGACATGGGAACCAGGAAACATTACAAGGCTAGCTATGTAGGCACAACTTTATTGTATGTTAAGTCCTATTTATTCCCTCTTCAGATATCACATATCCTCCCGTGAGTCATGCCTCAGTAAAATATATGAGTTTAAACACCACATTAGTCTGCATCACATGACACAACTATAAACTTCCACTTCATATTGTTATGGAAAAATAGCCAAATAAAAGCATCTAAGATAGTAAAAGTCGTTTTGATCTCATTGCTCAATATACAGTCCATCAGAGAGAGAAACTAAATGCAGCAGAAACTTGAAGTATGTGATTTACTGTATCATAATCAGGAAGTATAGATACCAAAATGAATATATATATATATATATATATATATATATATATATATATATATATATATATATATATATAAACAACTTAGTTCTCTTACTTGATGTACACAGGTCAAAACTTCAGACAGAAAATCTTCCACCTGCAGTGAATGGTTAACTCACATAAACATTCTTCTAATGACCTTTATTATAACCACAGATTAAGATCTTTCTAAATTTTTATCAAAGAAGTTTCTCCTTGCAGTAGTCAACAATAATCACAAAGAACCACAAGTGACAAATGATGCAAAGAAATGCCATTTAAGGAATTTATAGCTCTATATGGAACAGAAAGTCTGCATCCCTATTCCAAAGTCATGGGATCATTATAGTCAAGGGGACAATAATAACATAAGAGTCAGAGATGATAAATGGGGACAAGGAATGTGCTTCTTCTGGACAGAGACGTGAGACTATATGTGACACTATACAGAAGAATCTGTGACAGCTTAAATATACCAAACTCCAACATGAAGAGAAAAGAAAGTTAGGTTTAAAGTTCCACTCTTAGCTACAGACCTATTAGCAATTGTTATCTGCTCAAGAGAAATGATCATTTTTTTATTAAGGGTATTCTTCTTGGTAAGTCAGCCAAATTCAAGTGGAAGCCACACATCTAAAGTTGATATAACAAATGACCTTCATGTGGAAAAATGAAGTACACTATTGTGGGTGGTAAGAAAAGATAAATTTCAGAAGAGTTTGGAATAGTTATGTAAAGATGATCAAGAAAAAGATCTTAGAAGGGACAGACAATACTAAGGGTATTTGATAAAACCTCAATTGTTCTTTGAAATAACAGGAAATGGTCTTCCACATGTGACCCATCTCTCTAGCCTCAATTCATTTCTCTCTGTTCATGACTGACTCCAATGTAACCCCTTGTTGCAATCCCTATCCCTGAGACCTCACCACAGGGAAGATTTATAACAGAACCTGGAGACAAGTGAACCTTTTCTCCATTTAGTTGTTTTTGTCAGGCAGTATTTGTTTGCAACAAACTAAAAAAGTTTTTTTTTTTTTTTTTTAAGTCTGGCCTTTCTCTATGAAGATTTTTCAGTCCTTCTTATTAGTCTTGGAACAAATATCTATGTACCCGACTGCCCAAAATCACATATAAATTTAACACTATACTTTGTGAGTTTAAATAATATTCCTGCTTTATTAATTTTCATTTTCCTTTAATTATGGTAATAAAAATAACAGAAAATCCATGAAAGTGAATAAAATAAATATGCCAAGTATCTGGAAGCCTTTTGTAACCTGTTAAAATGATACTGTCTGTTTTACTTAAAAAGTTTAATACCTTCAATCATAACAAATTTTAAATTACACTCACAAAGGCTTTTTTTTTCTACATTTTACAGACCTTTGCAATTAAATTATAATGATGGTAATCGATTTTTCTGTAAAAATTCTGTAGTAGATCTTGTTATTTACAGAAGAAAAATACATACTTTAATGCTATGAATTCTAATGAACTTTTCCACAGTTTGATCAGATCATAATATTTGAAGTTTCATTATCCAAGTTATTTGGAGATATTGACTCAGAATTCTTTGGTTTTCTTTGTTTAAAAATCACTGGGAAAATGGACAGGTTCCTCTTTAGAGAAGCATCTGGCTTAGTCTGGGGCTGGGGGATGGTTCAGAGAGCCAGGGGGATTGAGACAAGGGTATAGCAGGCATCAGGTGCTGTTTACTTTGTTAACAGTTAGTAATTGCATTGAGGACTTTTGCTCACACTTCTGTAGTATTCTAATTATTTATAGGCCAGGGACCCAGCTTTGACATACCACTTTCTGTCTCCAGGTCTCAGGAGGATCCAGAAAACAGCTGCTGGAGGACAGTGACTTCAGGTCACTGACTGATTTAAAAAATGTGAGTATGCTTTAGAATATATTATGTTGTCTTCCTCCTGAAGAGTCTATGAATGTCAATGGTTACTGACCATCCCTAAATGATTCTTCATAATAATAATAAACCACCAATGCTAACAACAAAATAAAGAGTTCTCTCTGCATGGACTGAGTACAATATATTTTCTTCTTGACCCTGATGGTACCCATTAACATGTAACATAAAACTCTATGAAAACATGAATAAACATCTAAAATACAAAAAATAAAATATTTAAAAGAGCATCATACTAAAATTTATATCAGTGTTCTGAATAGGAGTAAAATGAATAAAGTGTGTTGTTTATTCTGCATACTGTTCTACTTTCTTCACTGCATAAAGTAACATAGAATTTTGCTAGCTAATGTCCCATCAAAATGCATTCATTTCAGTCTGGGTTTATATACTCAAGAACAGTAATCCTAAATCTCATTATAAGAAGCAGAGAACACCATGGCTTCAATTCACTTAGCTAGACACAGTAAATTCCTCTTTATTATATTTCTTTACTTCATTTTTTGATGCCCTGAAGAAATCAGATGGTACATTCCTATATAGATACTTATCAGCTTTTCTGAGCCTAGGGGTTACAATACTAATGTTGTACTGAATAAAGCTATTCTTATAGGCCCACTTATAAATAATATTTAACAAAATAACTGGACATTCTATAACACAGCATGCTGCCCAGTAGCCATCATCAAGGACATGCTTAGTTTTGCTTTGGAATGCTCATTGTTAAATAGGAAACCTATATCACAATCCTCTTCCAAAGTTTTAAGAGACCATTTCAGAAGAGAAGGCAGAAATATTGTAAGAGGCATAGGTAGTAGACTCCTGTACAGAAGGAATACTTGCCAGACATAGCAATGCTGTTTTGTAATACTTAATCTCACAGGAGCTGAGTCCTTGCAGAAAACCGGCACAAGATCAAGCCAGCCAAAATCCCAACACAGATGGAAACAAGGTTACTAGAAGCTGAATAGCTTTTAGCAGTTGGTGCCTGTAGGTGTGTGTGTCTGTGTGTGTGTGTGTGTGTGTGTGTGTTTAAGAGTAATTATTCTTCAGAATTGGAGTCCATGAGAGATTTAAGCTACTCACAAGTAGCACTAAAAATCTCAATGCCTATTTTATTAAAAGTAATTAAACTTATGAGGGAAAATGGTGGAAGGTGTGGGATAGAAATTGGAAGAGTAGGATGGAACATATGATATTAATACTTTAGGTAAAAATGATATGCTGAAGAGCAATCGACTATCTTACAATAGCCTCAGTACCAGAAACTTGCTCTTGAATTTCTGTATTGTCTAAGGAACTCCCCAAATAACACAAGTGTCTTAGTGATTGCTCTATTGCTGTGAAGAGACACTATGACCACAGCAACTCTTATAAAGGAAAGCATTTAATTAGCATCTGCTTATAGTTTCAGAAATTTAATCCATCATTAATATAGCAAGAATGGTGCATGCAAGCAGACATGGTGCTAGAGAAGGAGCTTAGAGTTCTGCATACAGATATATAGGCAGAAGGAAGTAAGAGTCTCTAGAACTGGATTGGTGTTTTGATACTCCCAAAGCACACACTTTCTCCAATAAGGCTATACCCCTCTAAAGGTTCATACCTTTCAAAAAGTGCCAATCAGTAAGCAAACAAACATATGAGTCTATGAGGGGTATTCATATACAAAACCACAAAATTACCTGAAGAAATTAAAGGTAAGACTCATTTGCTGATGAAACATAGGACTTGAAGAAATAAACTTGGTCTGTCTTAGAAGTCTACTTCATGGCATTAACGCTCATAATTCCAGATATATCTATGTTATATGCAAAAGAATTATAAGTAATTCCCCACATTACTATGTCTAACCCAAGATAAAGACCAGTATGGCAAGATAACTCTAAAGAGACAGTAGTGGCATTTACATGTTTAGAATAAGCAATAATCTTCTCCTCAAATGTAACTTTCTCTCAATAGAAGGGAATCCATGCCTGACACTGTTAACCTGGCCAAATATCCATGTCTGGTAAAACCATGAACTTGAGAGGAGAACATTACTCCTGCCACTTTCCCAAAACAGGATAATTTCTAACTACTTTCTAAATATTTATTCACATATGCTCAAATCAGTGTAACTACCACTCATCATCAAAGAGGTTTGCTTTTTTAAGAGGACAAATATTCTTACAGAATACACACTGAATAAAATGCAATTGGCAACCAGAATGTAGGGTTTCATTTCATGAACTGACAACTCAACCTGTATAACTACTGTTCAGTAAATACTGTACAAGTATAACCAGAAAGATTGAGAGAGACAGAAGAACAGTATATCTGCTCTGGGATAATTTCTTCTAAATATTACCAAGAAGTTATACCAATGAAAATTTAATACTATTGTTATCTACCCAAGACTTGAACAATTATACTATGAAGTGACATGCGAAAGCACAAGCACCACCAGAAGAGCTTTATTTAATTGTTCCTGAGAGACATAAAATGAAGCTTATACACAAAAGAGAAGTAGGGATAGGTTACCCTGTCTTCAGGGAACATATTTTATGGGTTAATAGGTTAATTATTGTAAGAGGTCAACCTTAAACACACACACACACACACACACACACACACACACATATACAAGCAACACAAAGTAAACTCAACAGTTCACACTTCTCTCTCTCTCTCTCTCTCTCTCTCTCTCTCTGTGTGTGTGTGTGTGTGTGTGTGTGTGTTTGTGTGTGTGTGTGTAAAGTAATAATACAGTAATATTTTGAAAATAAAATTCCATAAATGTGATAGGAAAGGACACAGGAAGACTTGTAGAAGTAGAGAGTGGAGTACAAATAATATAAACGTTAAAATGTATTATCAACATAGATAAACATAATGGGAAATATGGTAGAATTTTCTCTCAAAACTTGTTTAAATGATGTCTGGTAGACTAATTTAACCTTGCTTATGAGAAACAGAAGTTATAATAAAATCTTTGTACTATTAACATCTAAGAATTAAACATAAGTTGTTAACGTGCTTACTGTGTTTCATTCTCTCTTTATATCATTTTTTATTTAATTAAATTACTGAAATATTAATTTTTAAAAATTTTTCTTCTCTCTGGGTACCATCTTAAAAGCAAAACTTTTAAAATCAATCTTTTTGAGTTTCACAATATGCACCAGTGTCCTGCTTATCAATCCATCCTTTCTATCATCCCATATCCCTGGCGGCTTCCCTCACAAAAATGCACATGAACATACGCACACACACATACACACTCACATACACACACATACACACATAAACACACACACAAACACACATACACACATGTACACACACATACACACACACACAAGCAACAACAGCAACAAACAGTATCAATAAAAAAAAAAAAGATGTCTCTGCTCACTGCCAGTGTTTTTTCTTTCCCTAGAATGTTTGGCATGGGGGAAGGGGGTTTCTCCTAAACAGTAATTCAAAAATGCCTCAGGCTCTAACATCAAGAATTGACAAATGGGATCACATGTAACTGAAAAGCTTCTGTAAGGCAAAGGACAGTCAATAGGATGAATCAGCAACCTAAAGATTGGGGTAGAAAAAAACCTTCACAAACCCCACATCTGATAGGGGTTAATATACAAAATATATAAAATCTCAAGAAGCTAATCTTCAAAAAAAAATTTCAGACAACTCTATCAAAACATAGGGCATGAAATAAACAGAGAATTCGCAACAGAGGAATCTTGAATGCCAAGAAACACATAAGCAAATATTCAAAGTTCTTCATGATCAGGTAAATGTTATCCAAAATAACCCCGAGATTCCACCTTACAATAATCAGAATAACTACGATCAAATACTCAGCGGACAGCACATGTTGTCAAGGATGTATAGAGAGAGAAACACTCCTTCATTGCTGGTAGGATTGCTAACTTCTGCAACCACTCTGGAAATCAATCTGTCATTAGAACTAGATGTACCTGAAGACCCAGCTATACCACTCTTGGGCATATACCCAAAAAAATATTCCACCATACCAAAGGGACACATGTTTCACTGTGTTCATAGTGGTCTTGTTTTTGATAGCCAGAAGCCGGAAACCACCCAGATGTCCCACAACAGAAGAATAGATACAGAAAATGAGTTTCATTTATACAATGGAATATGACTCAGCTATTAAGATTGAGGACATCCTGAGTTTTACAGGCAAATGGATGGAGCTAGAAAATATCATCCTTAGCTAGGTAACACAGACCCAAAAGCACTCACTAATAAGTGGTTATTAGCTAAAGAAAATAATAATGACACATTATACAGAACTCATAAAGGATAACAAGAGAGAGTGCTCAAGTGAGGATGCCTCAATCCCTTTTGGGAAGGAGAAGAAAGCAATCTTATGGGTCAGAGAGAGGGTGGTACCTGGGTGGGAGAGTAGGCAGTTAGGGCTAAGTGGAAACAAGATCAGGTATTGGGTTAGGGGGAACACAAGTGAAGTCCTGAGGGCCAGCAGAAAAATATGGACAAAGGTAACCTCAGGAAGTAGAAGTTAAGGATACTCTCTAGAATGTATCAGAGAGCTTGGAGGTAAGGGATGCTCAGGATTCAAAGGCAGGGACCTTATTTGAAATGCCATACAGTGGGGAGAGGAAACTGGTACAGCCCATATCCAGTAGAAACACAAGGCATCAAGTAAAGAGATGCAGTTGCTATTCCACAGTCAAAAATTCTGACCCAAAATTGTTCCTGTTTAAAAGACATGCAGGGGAAAAAAATGGAAAAAGACTGAGGGTTAGGAGGTCCAGTGATGAGCCCTAATTGGCATAGTTCAAGAGGAGGCTCCAAGGCCTGGAACTATTACTGATGCTATGGTATGCTTGCAGACAGGACACTAGCATGGCTTCCCTTTGAGAGGTCCAACAAGCAGCTGAAACATATTACATCCAACCAAAGGACAAAACCCAGGGATTCCTGTTGTTGAATTAGGGGAAAAATAGAAGAAGCTCCATAGGAGGGTAACCAGCAGTTTCGACTCACCTGGATCCTGGAGATCTCTTAGACACTGAGTCACCAACCAGGCAGCATATATGCGCTGGTCCAAGACACTAGACACATATACAGCAGAGCACTGCCTGGTCTGGCCTCAGTGAAAGAAGAAGGTCCTAACCCTTGAGAGACTTGAGGCCCCAGGAAGTAAGGAGGTCTAGTGGAGGAAGAAAAACATCCTTTAGGAGACAGAACAAGAGGAAAGGGATGAAAAATAGGCAGAGGGCAGACCAGAAAGGATATAATGACTGAATTGTAAAAAAAAAAAATAAAGATTAATAATAATGAATAAATTAATGAAACATTAACTACAATCTATAATGTTTTGTATTATAAATTATAAAACAATGGAAAATTGAAATATTTTCAACCTGTAAGTACTGTTCTTTATGTCATTATAAATATTTATCATTAAGTATGCTAATTAAGCATAAATATTGCTCATATGAGTGATTATCGTATACTCCCACATATAAAGAACAATAGCTTTTGCCAAGAAATGCAAACTACCTATTCATTAATTTATACCATTTATATGTAAGATGGTTGCATTAGCTATATGAACATGTTATATATATAAATGCTTACATGAAATGCAAATTAGCAAATTAATTTACTTTTTAGATTTTTACATTAGTGATGCTTCAGTAGTTTTGCTTGCAAAGAAGATTATCCGACAACTTTATAGTACTCAAAGTTTCAAATACAGAAACTCTATGGAAAGTCAAATGAAAGAAATAATCTTACCTCATAAGGCTTCATGAAGATAGCGTGAGTTCTGGTTCTTATCTATGTTTTTGCTTTCAGTACATAAATCTTCAGTAGTCATCAAACATCATGCTTGTTAGATCATTGTTCAATTCTGCAATTGGGAATTTCAGAATACTTCAGAGATTGCTCAGGTTGTAGGGGCATAAAACAGTGATATTTTACATCATGTCTAATATTAACACATAATAAATCAAACTAAATTTATTAAGGAAAAAATGATCTATTAGTGATGCAATATGTTTAATCTAATATCTGGTTAGTTTATTTACTTTGTTGATCAACTCCAATAGAAAATTTCAGATGTTTACTTACACTCTTCTATTGTACTGGCAATCACTACTAGACAAATAAATACACATGTTACTAAATATACACTGAGATATAAAACATGGCCTAAACTTAAATCAAAGATTAATAAACTACAATCAAGACAAAACTGTGTTGCCATTTGTAATTCTAATCATAAACATTACATTGATGTTGCTAAATTAGACTGAGACCTTAGATGGAAACTGGAACCTAAACATCTGACTGAACACTTTAATTAAAGGAAGTAGAGCTCAATAATTTTGAGATTGCATAAGCGGTTGTTGTCAAGAAATTAAAAGAGAAAAACGTCAGGAATTATTTTTTCTTTCTTTCCTTAGACATTAAATTTCATATTTTCATCATCAATTCATTACATAATTTTTCCAGACTGAATCCATAAGTGTTTGTTTGTTTGTTGGAGTGAAAATTCAGGGTAAAATTTGATATTCATTAGTGCTATTTGAAATTCATGTAATCTCACATGAATTTTAGTGTTTGTGTTTCTTTTAATGTTACCTAAACATTATTCCCATACATAAGTTTTCAGTATGTGGAGCTCTGGTTAATTTTGTGAAAATATAAGCATATTAAATTCACACATATCTTTTTTAGCTGAAAACATTACTTGATCGTTTTATTTTGTCAAAAATTATTGCAAGGCCATAATGAGGTGCTAAAGGCTCTAATTAGGTATGTTAACAAAGCCACCTGAAGCTCTAAACTGTAGCTGATTACAGATTACCCATTACCTACTGTGCAGAGTTCACTTTTTCAATAAATGAAAATTAAAGAATGGGATCCTAAATAGGACATATTTAAAAAAATGCTCCACCATGTAATAAAGAGACTTGCTCCACTATTTTATAGCAACCACTTTTATAATAGCCAAAAGCTTTAAAGAACCCAGATATCCCTCAACGGAAGAATAGATACAGAAAATGTGGTACATTTACAAAATGGAGTGCTACTCAGCTACTAAAAACAATGACTTCATAAAATTTGCAGGCAAAAGGATGGATTTAGAAAATATCATCTTGAGTAAGGTAACTCAGTCACATAAAAACACAGATAGTATATACTCATTGATAAGTGAATGTTAGGAAAAGAGATTGGAATACCCAAGATACAATTCACAGACCACATGAAACTCAAGAGGAAGGAAGACCAAAGGGTGGATGCTTCAATCCTACTTAAAAGGGGGAACAAAATAATCATGGAAAGTAAAGGGTTGGTGGAACTTGGAGGAAAAGAAGAAGGAGAAGGTAAAAGGAGGTAAAGAATCAGGTATGGGAGGAAATAGAGATGTAAAGAGGGTTAGGAAGTTGAACAGAGTTGTATAGCAGTAAGGGATGGTGAACTGGGGGTAGCAACCAGAAAGTCCCAGATGCCAGGAAAGCAAGAATCTCCCAGGACCTCATGGGAATGAACTTAGCTGAAAAACCCCACTAAGTAGAGGAACCACCTGTTGAGACCATATCCTGACGTCAGGCATGGTCCCCCAGCAGAGGGATAGGGCCAGACATCTATCTCCATAGTTTTAACCAAGATTTGCTCCTGTCTAAAGGAAATACAGGGACAAAAAAGCAGAGACTGAATGAAAGGTCATTCAGAGACTGTACAACCTGGGTTCCATCCCATATGCGGACACCAAACCCAGACAGTATTACTGATGGCAAGAAGTACTTGCTGACAGGAGACTTGTATAGCTATCTCCTGAGACGCTCTGTTATACCTTGACCAATACAGATGGACATGCTGGAAACCAACCATTGAACTTATCATAAAGACCTCTTTTGGACAATTGGATTGTTGAATTGTAAAATGTGTTTATTTCCAATACCCTGAAATTTTCTTGTATTAATACAAATTCAAAAAGGTCATATTTCGTAAAATGTAAAATGAGAAATGTAAATATTTAGTAATATTTAAAATGATGAATGTAAAGCTAAATAACTTGATTAAAGCCAAATGATTTGTAGATGGATAATTATTGTTATTTGCTTTATGAATTTGCAAGATATACTCAAGAATAATATATACATCTATAGATTAGTAAGGGAAAATATTTTATGCCTGGATAATGTCTGTAAACCATATCATAAATTCACACAATTTTATGCTTATAATAAATTGCCAAATGAAAATGTGAAATTTGTCCTTGGCCCTATTTATGTTACTGAAAATTAAAATGTTTTTGTATTTTATATTTATATATTTCAATATAATATGTTTTGTTAAACATACATAAATGTATAAACACAAGTCAAGTATTTCCTCTACTCAAGAGAATCTGTATTATTATATTGCAAAAATTTTTAAAAAGTCATTTTGTTTTCCCTTCATAACTGAGACTTAAGAGAAACAAGCAGTTTTTTACAAACTTTACTTTGTTTTCCAAATGCTTTGTGAGCTGCTACTCTTCTATGCTAGTCTTGCTGAAATCATACATGAACTGGCATGTTATTTTTGTTGGTAGATTCTCTCTAATATCTTATGTAATATTAAAAGTTATTTTCATTTTGATTAAGTGATTTATAATATTTCACTTCTTCAAGCAAGACCTATAACTATATCTAAATATTTCTAAATTTAGAAAGACATCTATTGTCTATCACTCAAGAAAATTTGGTACCATGGTGATATGGACATGTAAAAACTCCTATTATTGTTTTAACCAATAAATGTCTTTGTGTATAAAAGTTCATCCTTTTCCATTAGATTTAATTTAAATTACATGATTCTCTAGAATATTCAGAAATTTATTTTAGAGACTAATGGATCTAAATTGCATGCATATTTTATGTGTTATGGCTTATACTCCAATATAAAGATTATTGTGTTAAAAATTATTTACTCCCAGAAGTTCCATGTTAATAGTCTTGTGTTGTGTCTTTTAGTTTATTTGATTCAAAATTCAAAACTTGATAATATCCTGGCTTTGAGACAATAAAATGATGATCCTCTAAGTCCTTAATGGTCATTGTGACAAAATTTATTATTCATGACTTTTATTGCTGTTGTTTTTAGCTTCAGGTTTATTTGGGGGGAGATTTTTTAAATTATATTTAATTTTTTTACAGTCCAGATATAATCTTGGCCCCAGGCCACCCTCTTTCTCACCCCACCCAACACAAACCACACCTGACTTTCCCACACCATGCTGACTCCATTCTCTTGCACTTACCTGCATTTCCTTTTTATTTCTAACAACTTTATTTATAAAGAGGGAGATACATGTGTAGATTTTAAAGGCATTTTGGCATAATACTATATGAATATATTTTTGTCAGTACTTAATTTTTTTAGAGGTTTGATAGTATGCATTGCAATCTTACTAGTTACCATGAGCATGAAGTAAATGTAGGACAGAACGTAACATGGAAACAGAGCTTTCCTGATGTGTATAGATCAAATATAATGATTTTTGAATACCAAAAATTGCCACAAGGCTATATTCTTAGCTCTTGGATTATTAATGATTTAAGGTCCAGGCGTACCATACTCTGAGATGGTGCTATGCACTTATGTTTTTTCCTAAGAAGGACTGAGGCTTTCACTATTTTTGCCTTTGTTTTTTCTTGAGCTTCATATGGCCTGTGAGTTGATTTTGGGGTATTCAGAGCTTTCTGGGGCTAGTATCCACTTATCAGTGACTGCATATTATGTCTGTTCTTTTGTGACTGGGTTACCTCAGTCAGGATGATATTGTCTAGATGCATCCATTTTCCTAGGAATTTCATTAAGTCATTTGTAATAGCTGTGTAGGACTCCATTGTGTAAATATACCATGATTTTTTTTTATCCATTCATCTACTGAAGGACATCTGCATTCTTTCCAGCTTCTGGCTATTATAAATAAGGCTGCTATGAACATTGTGGTGCATGTGTCCTTATTGTATCTTGGAGCACCTCTGGGATATATGCCCAGAAGCAGAATAACTAGGTCTTCACGTAGGACTATGTCCAATTTTCTGACAAATTGCCACACTGAATTCCAGAGTGTTTGTACCAGCTTACAACTCCACCAACAGTGGACAGCCTCTTTAACAAATGGTGTTGGCTCAACTTACACTCAGCATGCAGAAGAATGAAAACAGACCTTTTCTTATCTCCTTGTAGAAAGCTCAAGTGCAAGTGGATCAAAGATCTCCACATTAAATCAGGTATACTGAAACTATTAGAAGAGAAAGTATGGAAAACCTTAGAACACATAGGCACTGAGGAAAATTTCCTGAACAGAACACCAATGGCTCATGTTCTAAGACTAAGGATCAAGAAATGGAACTTAATGAGATTGCAAAGTTTTTGTAAGGCTAAGGACACTGTCAAGAAACTGGCAGCCAACAAATTGAGAAAAGTTCTTTACCAAACCCACATCTGATAAGAGGTCTAATATCCAATATATACAAAGAACTCAAGAAGTTATATACCAGAAAATCAAACAATTCTATTAAAAATGGGGTACAGAGATAAACAATCAATTCTCGATTATGAAGAATATCGAATGGATACGAAGCTTCTAGGGAAGTGCTCTACATTCTTAGTCATCAGGAAAATGCAAATCAAAACAACCCTGAGATTTCACCTCACACCTGTCAGAACGGCTAAGATAAAAAATTCAGATGACAGCAGATGCTGGTGAGGATGCGGTGAAAGGGGAATACCCCTCCATTGTTGGTGGGGATGTAAGCTGGTATAACCACTCTGTAAATTATAACCACCTGCATTTTCTTTGAGTGAACCCAGATTCATTAGGCCCCTGCTATAAATGTATTGGGATGTCATACAAGCTGGTGTATACTGCCTGTTTGCTGGTCCCGTGGTCTAATGTCTGAGAGATCTTGGAGGTCCAGTTTAGTTAAGACTGCTTGTCTTCCTACAAGGTCACCTTCCTACTCAGCTTCTTCCATCTTTTTCCTAATTCAGCTACAGGGATCAACAGCTTCTGCACTGGTTGGGGATAAACACCTGCATCTGACTCTTTCAACTGCTTGTTGGGTCTTTTGAAAGGCAGTCATGATAGACCTCTTTTTTAAGCATTCCACAACCTCAGTAATAGTATCAGGCCTTGAGGTCTCCCTTCACGATGTGTCCCAATTTGAGCCTGTCATTCACTACACCTCCTTTTCCTATGTCTCTTCTCAATTTCTTTCTTCGCAGTTCTTTCAGACAGAACAATTATGGGTCATAGTTTTTGACTGTGGAATAGCAACCTTATCCCTCACTTCATGTCCTGTCTTTTTGCTAGAGATGGGTTCTACTAGTTCCCTCTCACTGCTTTAGGATATTTCATCCAATGTCCCTCACTCCCTTTCAGTCTTAAGAGTCTCTTACTTTCTTGGTCTCTGGTAAATTTTGGAAGGTCCCCCTAACTCCAGAGGCTTCCAGTTTCCATTATTCCTGCTGGTCCTCAGGGCTTCAGTCCTGTGACCCTCTGCAAATACTTGATCATATTCCATCTTCAACTCCCTGTTTCCTTGCCCTGCCAAGTCTGTCCCTCTGTTCTTTCTCCTATGATTGCATTTTTCTCCCACCCAAAGATGAATGAGGTTCCCTCACTTGGGCCCTTTGGCTCATTAATCTTCTTGAGTTCTGTGGACTGTTTCCTGGATATTAAGTACAATTTTTCAGCAAATATCTTCTTATTAGTGAGTCTAGACCATATATGGCTTTTGGGGTATGAGTTACCTCATTCAGGATATTTTCTAGTTCCATTCATTTGCCTGCAAAACTCAGGATGTCCTTGTTATAAATGCTGAGTAGTATCCCATTGTATAAATGGACCTCATTTTCTTTATCTATTCTACTGTTGTGGGACATCTGGGTTATTCTCAACTTCTGGTTATCATAACCATGGCCACTAAGAATATAGTAAAACATGTGCACTGTGTCATAGTGGTGTATCTTTTGGGTATATACCCAAGGGTGATATAGCTGGGTCTTCAGGAAGATCTGTTTCCAATTTTCTGAGAAATCTCCAGATGATTTCCAGAGTGGTTGGACCAGTTTGTAATCCCACTAACAGAAGAGGGTTCCTCTTTCTCCATATCCTTGCCAACCTGTGCTGTTAGCTGAGTATTTGATCTTAGCCATTCTTATTGATGTAAAGTGGCATTTCAAGGTCATTTTGAATTGCATTTCCCTGATCACAAACTAAGGACATTGAACATCTTCTTAAGTGTTTCTCAGTCATTTGCGATTCCCCTGTTGTGACTTCTGCTTAGCTCTATACCCGTCTTTTGGTAGCATTGTTTGGTTTTTAGGTGGATTGCACCTTGGGTTCTTTTATATTGTGTATATTAACCTTCGATCAGATGTAGTGTTAGTGAAGATTTTTTCCCAATGTCTAGGTTGGCAATTTGTCCTTTTCTCTATGTCCTTTGTCTTAGAAAAGCTTTCCAGTTTCATGAGGTCCTATTTATCACTTATTAATCTTAGAGCAGAAGACTTTGGAGTACTGATTAGGAAATTTCTCCCTCTGCCAATGATTTCAAGACTCTCACTTTTTTTTTTCTATTAGATTGAGTGTATCTGGTTTTATACTGAGGTCCTAGATTTACTTGAGCTTTGTGCAAAGTGAAAAATATAGATCTATTTTCATTTTTCTACATACAGACTCCCAGTTAAACCAGTATCATTTATTGAAAATGCTTTCTTTTTTTCCATTGAATATTTTCGGGTTCTTTGTCAAAGATAAAGTGTCTGTAACTGTGGGGTTTTATTTCTGGGTTTTCAGTTCTATTCCACTGATCAACCTGTCTGTCTCTGTACCATAAACATGCAGTTTTTATAACTATTGCTCTGTAATAGAGCTTGCAGTCGGTGATGGTTATTCTTTCAGAAATTCTTTTATTGTTGAGATGAATTTGAGAATTGCTTTTCCAACGTCTTTGAAGAATTGTGTTGGATTTTGGGGAATTGCATTGAATCTGTAGATCACCTTTCATAGGATGGCCATTTTTACTATGTTAATTCTGTCAATACATGAGCAAAGAAGATCTCTTCATTTTCTCAGATCTTCTTCAGTTTCTTTCTTCAGAGATTTGAAGTCAGTGTTGTACAGTACTTTCACCTGGTTGTTAGTGTTATCCCATGATATATTGTATTATTTGTGGCTATTGTGTAGAGAGCTGTTTCCTGAATATCTTTTCTTAGCCTGTTTATCATTTGTATAAAAAACGTCTAGTAATTTACTCTAGTTAATTTTGTAACTGTCCACTTTGGCCAAGTTGTTTTTCAGCTGGAGAAGTTCTCTGGCACAATTTTTAGGTCATATACTTATATTATTGTATCATCTGCAGATAATGATATAATTTATTTTTTCTTTGCCAAATTGAAACCCCTTGATCTCTATCTTGTTTTTTAAGAGCAGCCAGTTCTTAAATAAAAACTTTATTTTAAAAAACAAAGATAAATGTACAGATTTTAAGCATTTTTGCATAAAAGTATACAAATACATTTTCGTCAGTACTTGATTGTTTTAAAGGTTTGATAGCATGCATTAGAATCTTACTAGTTACAATGAGCATAAAATAAATTTGAAACAAGATGTAACCTGGAAATAGTCAAAGTTATCTTGGTGTGTAAAAATTAAGCATAATGGTTTTTTCATTTTCTTTATTTCTTTTTAGACCTTTGTTTTTTCTTGAACTTCATATAGTCTCTGAGTTGTTTCTGAAGTATTCAGAGCTTTCAGGAGTTAGTATCCAATTATCAGTGACTATATATTATGTCTGCTTTTTGTGACTGTGCTATCTCACTCAGGATGATATTCTATAGATGCATCCATTTTCTTAAGAATTTCATAAAGTTATTGTTTATGATATCTGAGTAGTACTCCGCTGTGTAAATATATCACAATTTTTGTATCCATTCATTTACTGAAGGAGATCTGGGTTCTTTCCAATTTCTAGCTATTATTAATTGGGCTGCTATGAACATTGTGGTGCATTTGTCTTTGTTGTATGTTGGGGTGTCTCTGGGGTAAATGCCCAGAAGTGAAATGACTGGGTCTTCAGGTAGTACTTTGTCCAATTTTCTAAGGACTTGCCAGACTGATTTCCAGAGTGATTGTACCAGTTTACAACCCCACCAACAGTGGAGAAGTGTTTTTCTTTCTCAGCTTTTTGTTGTCTTTGTTGTTATTAAAGACCAGCCTTAGACTATGGTGTTCTGAAAGGATGCATGGGAGCATTTCAATCTTCTTGTTTTGATTGAGGCTCGTTCTCTGTCCAATTATGTGGTATATTTTCGAGAAGGTGCTGTTAGGTGCTGAGAAGAAGGTGTATTCTTTTGTTTTAGGATGATATGTTCTATAGATATCTATTAATGACAGTTGGTTCATAGTCTCTGCTAGTTTTACAGTGTCCTTGTTCATATTCTGTTTCCATGATCTGTCCATTGGCGAGAGTAGGGTACTAAAGTCTCCCACTATTATTGTGTGGGGTGAAATGTATTTTTTGAGCTTTAGTAGGGTTTGTTTTATGAATATGGGTGCTTTTGTATTTGGAGCATATATGTTAAGGATTGAGAGTTCCTCCTGACACATTTCCCCTGTAATGAGTAAAAAGTGTCCTTCCTTATCTATTTTTGATAACTTTTGGTTGGAAATTTACTTTATTCGATATTAGAATGGCCACTGCAGCTTGTTCTTGGGGTCATTTGCTTGGAAGTTTTTTTCCAACCTTTTATCTGAGATAGTGTCTGTCTTTGTCTCTAAGATGAGTTTCCTGTATGTAGCAAAATGCTGGGTTTTGTAAATGTATCCAGTCTGATAGCCTATATCTTTTCATTAGGGGTTTGAGTTCATATATGTTAATAGATATCAAGCAATAGTGGTTGCTGTTTCCTGCTATTATTGCTTTTGTAGGTTGAATTGTGCCTGTTTCTCTTTCTCCTTTTAATTTTCTTGCTTAGGAGTTTTCTTGTTTTTACAAGAATGTAGTTCCCCTCACTGTATTGGGTTTTCCACCTATAATTTGTTGTACTGCTGGGTTTGTGGTCAGATATTGTGTAAATTTAGTTTTGTCTTGGAATATCATAGTCTCTCCATTTATGCAAGTTTTGCTGGGTATAGCAGCTTGGCCTGAATCTTGTGCCCTCTTAGAGTCTGAATGATGTCTGTGCAGGCTCTTCTAGCTTTCATAGTCTCTGTTGAGAAATTGGGTGTGGTTCTGATTGGTCTGCCTTTATATGTTACATGGCCTTTTTCCTTTAGTGCTTTTAGTATACTTTCTTTGTTTTGGGCACTTGGTGTATTTTTTTTTTAAACTGGTTTATTTTTATTTTATTTTATTTTTTAAATTTATTTTAAAAAACGAAGTTCAAGAAAAAAGAAAACCAAAAAAAAAAGCATTATGCTCAATCCTTACACACCAAGAAAAAGTTGACTAATCCCGGGTTATATCCTGTTTTACATGTACTTTTTGCTCATATTAACTAGTAAGACCTTCATGCAGGACACTTGGTGTTTTGACTATTATGTGTCGGGAAGAATTTCTTTTCTGGTCCAACCCACTTGGGGTTCTGTATTTTATTTTATGCTGGTGGTCATCTCATTCTTAAGGGTAGGGAAGTTTTCTTCTACAATTTTGTTGAAGATATTTACTGTGTCTCTTAGTTGATATTATTCTCCCTCTTCTATTCCTATTATCCTTAGGTTTGGTCTTCTCATTGTTTGCTGGATCTCCTGGACATTTTGGGTTAGGAGCTTTTTTTTTTTTAACAACTTTATTTTACAAAACAAAGATAAATGTACAGATTTTAAGCATTTTTGCATAAAATTATATAATACATTTTGTCAGTACTTTTTTTTTTAAGGTTTGATAGTGTGATAAAGATCCCACCAATAACAATGAGCATAAGGTACATGTAAAACAAGATGCAACCTGGAAATAGTCAAAGTTTTCTTGGTGTGTAAAGATTTTCTTTTTTTAGTTTTTGTTTTTTGTGTTTTTTTACAATGAGCAGACAGTACATGTAATACAGGGTGCAACCCAGAATTTGTCAATGTGTTCTTGGTGGGTAAGGATTGAGCATGACTATTTTTTTTTGTTTTGTTTTGTTTTCTTTATTTCATGGACTTCATACAGTCTGTGAATTGTTTCTGGGGCCATGTGAGCCTCTAGGGTTAGCATCCCACTATTAGTGACTGCATATTATTTCTGTTCTTTTGTGACTGGGTTATCTCACTCAGGATAATATTCTCTAGATGTTTCCATTTTCTTAAGAATTTGGTTAAGTCATAGTTGCTGGTGGCTGAGTAGTATTCCATTGTGTATATGTACCACAATTTTTGTATCCATTCATCATCTGAAGGACATCTGGGTTCTTTCCAGCTTCTGGCTATTATAAATAGAACTGCTACGAATATTGTGGTGCATATATCTTTGTTGTGTACTAAGGTGTCTCTGGGGTATATGCCCAGAAGTGGAATAGCTGGGTATTCAGGTAGTATTATGTCCCATTATCTGAGTTATCGCCAGACTGATTTCCAAAGTGGTTGTATTAGTTTGCAACCCCACCAAGAGTGGAGAAGGGTTCCTCTTTCTCTGCAACCTCGCCAGCATCTGTTGTCATCTGAGTTTTGGATCTTGGCCAATCTGACTGGTGTGAGGTGGAATCTCAGGTTTGTTTTGATTTGCATTTCCCTGATGGCTAAGAATGTTGAGTACTTCCTCAGATATTTCTCAGCCATTCGATATTCCTCAACTGAGAACGTTTTGTTTAGCTCTGTACCCCATTTTTAATAGGGTTATTTGATTCTCTGGTGTCTAGCTTTTTAAGTTCTTTGTGTACTTTGGATATTAGGCCTCTATCTGATGTGGAATTGGTAAAGATCTTTTCCCATTCTGTTGGTTGCCGTTTTGTTTTCTTGAAAATGTCCTTAGCCTTACAGAAACTTTGCAATCTCATTAAGTCCCATTTGTTAATCTTTGACCTTAGAACTTGAGCCATTGGTGTTTTGTTCAGAAAATTTTCTCCTGTGCCTATGTGTTCTAAGGTTTTCCCTACTTTCTCATCTAATAGTTTCACTGTGTCTGGTTTAATGTGGAGATCTTTGATCCATTTACACTTGAGCTTTGTACAAGGAGATAAGAAAGGGTCTATTTTCATTCTTTTGCATGCTGAGTGCCAGTTGGACCAGCACCATTTGTTGAATAGGTTGTCCTTTTTCCATTGAATGTTTACAGTTCCTTTGTCAAAAATCAGGTGACCATATACATGAGGGCTCATTTCTGGATCTTCTATTCTATTCCATTGATCCACATGCCTATTTCTGTACCAGTACCATGCAGTTTTCAGCACAATTGCCTTGTAATATAGCGTGAGGTCAGGGATAGTGATTCCCCCAGATGTTTTCTTGTTGTTGAAGATGGATTTTGCTATTCTAGGTCTTTTGTTGTTCCATATGAAATTGCACATTGATCTTTCCAATTCCATGAAGAACTGGGTTGGAATTTTGATGGGGATTGCATTGAATCTGTAGATTGCATTTGGTAGGATGGCCATTTTTAAAATGTTGATCTTTCTAATCCATGAGCATGGGAGATCTTTTTATTTTCTGAGATCCTCCTCAATTTCCTTCTATAGAGGTTTGTAGGTCTTGTCTTACAGGTCCTCCACTTGCTTAGTTAGAGTCACACCAAGGTATTTCATAGTTTTTGTGACGATTGTGAAGGGTACCTTTTTGATTTTTGCATCTTCTCTTATTGTTTTGTCTGTGTTTTCAATGTTGTCTTCTGCCCCCGAGATTCTCTCTTCCATTTTTGTAGTCTGTTGGAAATGCTTTTATCTGTGACTTTTGATTTCTTTTTTAGAATTTCTACTTCTAGGGTTGTCACTTTTAGTGTTTATTGTATCCATTTCTGTTTTGAATTCCTTCTTTATTCCTTCATCTCTTTGGTTCTGTTTCCTTCCAATTCTTTGAGTGTTTTTCTTGTTTCTTCTTTAAAAGCTTCTAATTCTTTATGCTTTTTTTTCTGTTCTTGGTTAAGGATTTCTATTATCATCTTGAGGTAGAATTTCGTGTCTGAGTCTTCTTTTTCTGGAAAGTTTGGCATTCTGCTGTTTGCTGTGATGGGAGACCTGGGTTCTAGTGTTGCCGGATTGTCTTGGTTTCCCTGGGGTAAGCTCTATTGCTTTTTTGTTGCCATCTTGTTGTCAGTGACTGGTTCTTTCCTTTCCCTTTCACCTGGCCTGTGTCACTGGGTCTCTGCTATTTCTGGTGGTGGATGGTCCGAGCCTTGTTCTGTGCCCCAAAGCCGCCGACTGGGAACAGAGGGCCCAATGCTGGGTTCCTGGTCCCTGGATCATGTAGGGAGAGGGTGTGCTTTCCATGAGTGCTTGGCAGAGTTCTCTCTGCCTCCTGGTCAGTCGGGAACACTTCTCACCAGGCCTGTATATCTGGGTCTCTGCTGGTTCTGGTTGCGGATGGATTAAGCCCTGTTCTGCTCTCCAGCACTCTTAACATACAGAGGTTTTTGTATTATGTCAACGGATTTTTCAGCATCTGGGGAGATGATCAGGTCCTTTTTTTCTCTTTGAGTTTGTATATAGTGGATTATGTTAATGGAGTTTTCATATATTGAATCCACCTTGCATTCCTGGGATGAATACTACATGATAGTGGAGAATGATGGTATTGATGTGCTCTTGGATTTGGTTGGCTACAATTTTATAGAGTAATTTTGCATTGACATTTATAAATGAATGTGGTCTGAAGTTCTCTTTTTTTGCTGCATCCTTGTGTGGTTTATGGATCAGAGTAATTATGGAAACATAAAATAAATTAGGTAGTGTTCCTACTATTTTAATGTTATGGAATAATTTGAGAAATATTTATGTTAGGTCTTATTTGAAGATCTGGTAGATTTCTGAAGGAAAGACATCTTGACCTGGGCCTTTTTTGGTTGGGACAGTTTTAATGATTCCCTCTCTTTCCTTAGGGGATATAGGCATGTTTGGACAGATTACTTAATTTAACTTTGGTATGTAGTATCTGTCTAGAAAATCATCCATTTCCTCTATATTTTCCAGTTTTGTTGAGTATAGTCTCTTTTACTAAGATCTGATGATCTTTTGAGTTTCCTCAGCTTCTCCTTTTATGTCTCCCTTTTCTTTTCTGATTTTATTAATTTGTATATCGTCTCTGAGCCCTTTAGTTTCTTTGGCTATGGCTTTATCTATCTTGTTGATTATTCTCAATGAACCAGCTTTTGCTTTTGTTGATTTATTTTATAGTTTTTTTTTTTTTTTTTTTTTTTTTGGTTTATATTTGGTTGATTTTAGCCCTTGGATTGACTATTTTCTGCCTTCTATTCCTCTTGGGTGTATTTGTTTCTCTTTGTTCAAGAGCTCTCAGGTGTTCTGTTAAGTTGCTAATGTAGAATTTCTCCAATTTCTTTACAGGACCACTTAGTGGTATGAAGTTTCCTGTTACTACTGCTTTCATTGTGTCCCATAAGTTCGGGTATGCTATGCTTTTATTTTTGTTAAATTCTAAATTTTCTTTAATTTCTTTCTTTATCTTCTCCCTGACCAAATCATCATTGATTAGAGTTGTTCACTTTCCATGTGTATATGAGCTTTCTGTTGTTTTTGTTGTCATGGAAGACAAAGCTTAGGACATTGTGATCTGATGGGATGCATGGGAGTATTTCAAATTTCTTACATCTGTTGAGGCTTGTTTTGTAACCAATTATTGGGTTAGTGTTGAAGAAGGTACAATGAAGTGCTGAGAAGGTGTATTCTTTTGTTTTAGGGTAAAATGTTCTGTAGATATCTGTTAAATACATTTGGTTCATAACCTCTATTAGTTTCTCAGTGTCTCTTTAGTTTCTGTTTCAATGGCTTGTCCATTTGTGAAAGTGGGTTATTGAAGATTTCCACTATTATGGTGTGAGGCGCAAGGTGTGCTTTGCTTTTTAGTAATATTTCTTTTATGAGTATTGGTGCTTTTGACTTTGGGACGTAAAAGTTCTGAATTGATACATTTTCTTGGTAGATTTTTCCTTCTATGAATATGAATTATTCTTTCTCATCTTGCTTATAACTTTTGGTTAAACATATATTTTATTGGATACTAGGATAACAACTCCAGATTGTTTTGTAGACCATTTGCTTAGAAGCCCTCAACCAGTTTTTACTCTGAGGTAGTAACTCTGTTATTGAGGTGAGTTTCTTGTATGCACCCAAATTCTGGAACCTGCTTCCTTATCCAGTCAGGTAGCGTATATTTTTGGAGGTGAGTTGAGTCCATTAACATTGAGAGATATTAAAGACAGATATCTGTTCATTCCTGATATGTTTGCTTTTATAGGTGGCATTATGTGCATGTGGTTCTCTCCTTTTTATTTGTTGTGAGATTATTAATGTCTTGTTTTTTTTCCTTTGTGTAGGTACCCTGCTGTGTTAGAGCTTTTCTTCTACAATCTTCTGTAGATCTGGATTGATAGATTGATACTTTGTTAATTTGATTTTGACTTGGAATATTTTGGTTTTTCCATTTATGTTGATTGAGAGTTTTTCTGGGTATAATAGCTTGGGCTACTATTTGTGTTTTTTTAGCATATTCATGACCTCTTTTCTGGCACTTCTGTCTTTTATTGTCTCTGTTGAGAAGTGTGGTCTAATTCGAATAGGTCTACCTTTGTATGTTACTTAACCTTTTTCCCTTGCATCTTTTAATATTCTTTCTTTGTTCAGTGTGTTTAGCGTTTTGATTATTATGTAATGAGAAGATTTTCTTTTCCAGTCCCATTTATTTGGTGTTCTATAGGCTTCTTGTAGAGTATTGACAATCTATTTCTTTAGGTTGGGAAAGTTTAGCAATTGTCCCGTGTGCAGCAGACCTTCTGGGATGCCTTCAGACTATGATGTCATCAGGGGAGAAGACTAGCTGGCAATCTTCATGGGCAGAAGGAACCTGTTGGAGGCAGATATTTCTAAGTTTTTAAAAACTTATCTGTAATGTCTGAGTGGCCATGCATTGAGCATATGCCAATTATAGCATAAAAATCAAGAACTTAATGAACTTTCAGGGTCCATTATTGTTTGTGTGGATAAGGTTTCATGGCTCACCACTTTTTACTAAATTAGCAAGTACTGACACTAATTGGACTTTCTTGAAAATTGTGGTTGTGACTTTTATTCAGGCTTTATAATGAATGTTAACTGTGGGTTAAAGCAAAATTATTTAAATTGTTCCATCGCAGGGTGAATTCTATGTCAGCCTTTGATCTTTGGGTGATGCAAAGTACTTTATCTGTCCTACTGCTCTGTGGAGCAAAAATAGAGTACTTCTCTATTTGTTCTTTTATCTGGGTTAGAAACAGTTATCACTTGGTGTCTTAGAGGTACTAGCTCCTCTTACTTGCTTGCTTACTTTGTGATAATTCCCTACCAGTAAAATCTCCACTGCTTTTGAATTTAACTTATTAGTAGATATTACCCACACTTTGATTCAAATATGTAAAGTTCACAAAAGTTGTCTCTCATTGTTTTTTTTTTTCAGTTTAGGTAGTCATTTATTAAGTGTACATGTTATACACATTCATTAAGGTAATACTCTGAAATATAGAAATAGTTAGGAGACAGTAAATTAGGAACATTTTTTCTTGTAACCTAAGAAAACCTATACTTCATGATATGATTATGGATCAGTATTTAAACAGTGTAAATGTGTTTGATATTTTTTGGACTGTTTGAAACAATTTTTTTTTTTTTTTTGGTTTCATAACTATATGGCAAATAGATTTAATTCACTCACCAGCAATATTTTCCTATTATTTTTGCTTAAAATTATACATTTTTGTCAGTACTGGTTTTTCAGACATTGAAATAAATTTTACATAAAACCATGTGAATATGGTTTTTAGTCAGTACTTGATTTTTTTCAAGGGCTTGACAGTATGCATTGAAAACCTACTAGTTGCAATAAGCGTAAAGTACATGCAAAACAAAACGCAACATGGAAATAGTCAAAGTCTTCTTGTTTTGTGAATATATGTATAGTTTTTGTTTTCTTTATTTCTTGGACTTCATACAGTCTGTGAGTTGTTTCTGGGGGAGTGCAAGCCTCTGGGGTTAGCATCCCACTATCAGTGACTGCATATTATGTCTGTTCTTTTGTGACTGGGTTATCTCACTCAGGATGATCTTCTCTAGATGCAGCCATTTTCTTAAGAATTTGGTTAAGTCATTGTTTCTGGTGGCTGAGTAGTATTCCATTGTGTATATGTACCACAATTTTTGTATCCATTCGTCTTCTGAAGGACATCTGGGTTTCTTCCAGCTTCTGGCTATTATAAATAGAGCCACTATGAACATTGTGGTGCATATATCTTTGTTGTGTATTAAAGTGTCTCTGGGGTATATACCCAGAAGTGGAATAGCTGGGTCTTCAGGTAGTACTATATCCAATTTTCTGAGGTATCGCCAGACAGATTTCCAGAGTGGTTGTATTAGCTTGCAACCCCACCAACAGTGGAGAAGTGTCCCTCTTTCTCCGCAGCCTCGCCAGCATCTGCTGTCATCTGAGTTTTGGATCTTGGCCAATCTGACTGGTGTGAGGTGGAATCTTAGGGTTGTTTTGATTTGCATTTCCCTGATGGCTAAGGATGTCCAGCACTTCCTCAGATGTTTTTCGGCCATTCGGTGTTCCTCAACTGAAAACGATTTGTTTAGCTCTGTACCCAATTTTTTAATAGGGTTATTTGATTCTCTTGTGTCTAGCTTTTTGAGTTCCTTGAACACCTTAGATATTAGGCCTCTATCTGATGTGGTATTGGTAAAGATCTTTTCCAAATCTGTTGGCTGCCGTTTTGTTTTCTTGACGATGTCCTTAGCCTTGCAGAAACTTTGCAATCTCATTAAGTCCCATTTGTTAATCTTTGACCTTAGAGCTTGAGCCATTGGTGTTTTGTTCAGGAAATTTTCTCCTGTGCCTATGTGTTCTAAGGTTTTCCCTACTTTCTCATCTAATAGTTCCAGTGTATCTGGTTTAATGTGGAGATCTTTAATCCACTTACACTTGAGCTTTGTACAATAAGATAAGAACGGGTCTATTTTCATTCTTTTGCATGTTGAGTGCCAGTTGGACCAGCACCATTTGCTGAATAGGCTGTCCTTTTTCCATTGAATGTTTACAGCTCCTTTGTCAAAAATCAGGTGACCATATACATGAGGGCTCATTTCTGGATCTTCTATTCTATTCCATTGATCCACTTGCCTATTTCTGTACCAGTACCATGCAGTTTTCAGCACAATTGCCTTGTAATATAGCTTTAGGTCAGGGATAGTGATTCCCGCAGATGTTTTTTGTTGTTGAGGATGGATTTCGCTATTCTAGGTCTTTTGTTATTCCATATGAAATTGCACATTGATCTTTCCAATTCCATGAAGAACTGGGTTGGAATTTTGATAGGGATTGCATTAAATCTGTAGAATGCTTTTGGTAGGATGGCCATTTTTAAGATGTTGATCTTTCCAATCCATGAGCATGGGAGATCTTTCCATTTTCTGAGATCCTCCTCAATTTCTTTCTTTAGAGGTTTGAAGTTCTTGTCATACAGGTCCGTCACTTCCTTAGTTAGAGTCACACCAAGGTATTTCATAGTTTTTGTAACGATTGTGAAGGGTACCTTTTCCATAATTTCTTTCTCCACATGTTTGTCCTTTGAGTATAGGAAGGCTACTGATTTGGTTGAGTTAATTTTGTATCCGGCCACTTTGCTGAACTTGTTTATCAGCTGTAGGAGTTCTCTGGTGGAATTTTTGGGGTCACTCAAGTACACTATCATGTCATCGGCAAAGAGTGATGTTTTTATCTCTTCCTTTCCGATTTGTATCACCTTGATCTCCTTTTGCTGTCTAATTGCTCCAGCCAGGACTTCCAGTACTATGTTGAATAGGTAGGGAGAGAGTGGGCAGCCTTGTCGAGTCCCTGATTTTAGTGGGATTGCTTCAAGTTTCTCGCCATTAAGTTTGATGTTGGCTGTTGGTTTGCTGTATATTGCTTTTATTATGTTTAAATATGGGCCTTGGATTCTTGTTCTTTCCAGGACTTTTAACATGAAGGGGTGTTGGATTTTGTCAAATGCTTTCTCAGTGTTTAGTGAGATGACCATGTGATTTTGGTCTTTAAGTTTGTTTATATGGTGGATTACATTGATGGATTTCCTTATGTTAAACCATCCCTGCATCCCAGGAATGAAGCCTACTTGGTCATGATGAATGATGGTTTTGATGTGTTCTTGGATTCCTTTTGCAAGGATTTTGTTGAGTATTTTTGCATCAATATTCATAAGTGAGATTGGTCTGAAGTTCTCTTTCCTTGTAGGGTCTTTGTGTGGCTTAGGTACGTGGGTTATTGTAGCCTCAAAAAATGAGTTGGGTAATATTCCATCTGATTCTATCTTTTGGAATAGTTTGGCGAATATTGGGGTTATATCCCCAATAAATGTCTGATAAAATTCTGCACTGAACCCGTCCGGACATGGGCTTTTTTTGGTTGGGAGGCTTTTGATGACTTCTTCTATTTCTTTAGGTGTTATAGGGTTATTTAGATGGTTTACTTGGTCCTGGTTAAACTTTGGGACCTTGTATCTGTCTAGGAATTCGTCCATTTCCTCCAGATTTTCCAATTTTGTGGAGTATAAGTTTTTGTAGTAGGATCTGTTGATTTCTTGAATTTCCTTAGTTTTAGTTGTTATGTCACCACTTTCCTTTCTGATTTTGTTAATTTGGATACTCTCTCTTTGCTCTTTAGTTAGTCTGGCTAGGGGTTTATCTATCTTGTTGATTTTCTCAAAGAACCAACTCTTTGTTTTGTTGATTTTTTCAATGGTTTTTTTTGTTTCTATTTGGTCTATTTCTGCCCTAATTTTGATTATTTCTTGCCGCCTACTCTCTTTGGGTATATCTGCTTCCCTTTGTTCTAGGGCTTTTAGCTGTGCTGTCAGGTTGCTGATGTGAGCTCTCTCCAGTTTCTTCTTGGAAGCACTTAGGGCAATGAGTTTTCCTCTCAATACTGCTTTCATTGCATCCCATAGGTTTGGGTATGTTGTGTTATCATTTTCGCTGAATTCTAGAAAGTCCTTAATTTCTTTCTTTATTTCTTCTTTGACCCTGCTATCCTTTAACAGAGCGTTCTTTTGTTTTCATGTGTATGTGGGCATTTTGTTGTCTTTGTTGTTGTTAAAGACCAGCCGTAGACCATGGTGATCTGAGAGGATGCATGGGAGTATTTCAATCTTCTTATATTGATGAAGGCTCGTTCTGTGTCCAATTATGTGGTCAATTTTCGAGAAGGTGCCATGGGGTGATGAGAAGAAGGTGTATTCTTTTACTTTAAAATAGTTTGTTCTGTATATATCTATTAATTCTAGTTGGTTCAAAGTCTCTGCTAGTTTTGCAGTGTCCTTGTTCAGTTTCTGTTTCCCTGATTTGTCCATTGGTGAGAGTGGGGTGTTAAAGTCTCCCACTATTATTGTGTGGGGTGAAATGTATTTTTTGAGCTTTAGTAGAGTTTCTTTTATGAATGTGGGTGATTTTTTATTTGGAGCATATATGTTAAGGATTGAGAGTTCCTCCTGACAGATTTCCCAGGTAATGAGTAAAAAGTGTTTTTCCTTTTCTTTTTTGATAACTTTTGGTTGGAAATTTACTTTATTCGATATTAGAATAGCCACTCCAGCTTGCTTCTTGGAGCTGTTTGCTTGGAAGTTTTTTTCCCACCCTTTTACTCTGAGATAGTGTCTGTCTCTGTCTCTGAGATGAGTTTCCTGTATGCAACAAAAGTCTGGATTTTGTTTATGTATCCAGTCTGATAGTCTATGTCTCTTTATTGGGGAGTTGAGAACATTTATGTTAATAGATATCAAGGAATAATTGTTTCCTTTTCCTGCCATTTTTGCTTTTTTGGGTTGAGTTGTGTCTGTGTTTTTTTCTTCTTTTAGTTTTCTTCTTTAGGAGTTTTCTTGTTTTTACTAGGCTGTATTTTCCCTCCTTGTATTGGGTTTTCCACCTATAATTCGTTGTAGTGCTGGGTTTGTGGTCAGCTATTGTGTGAATTTTGATTTGTCTTGAAATATCTTTGTCTCCCCATCAATGGTTTTTGATAGTTTTCCTGGGTATAGCAGCTTGGGCTGGCACTTGTGCTCTCTTAAGGAGTGCATGATGTCTGTCCAGGCTCTTCTAGCTTTCATAGTCTCTGTTGAGAAATCGGGTGTGAGTCTGATTGGTCTGCCTTTATATGTTACCTGACCTTTTTCCCTTACTGCTTTTAGTATTCTTTCTTTACTTTGGGCACTTGATGTTTTTACTATTATGTGTCGGGAGGTATTTCTTTTCTGGTCCAACCTATTTGGAGTTCTGAAGGCTTCTTTTATGCTCATGGTCATCTCATTCTTGAGTGTAGGGAAGTTTTCTTCTATGATTTTGTTGAAGATATTTACTGTGCCTCTTAGTTGATACTCTTCACCCTCTTCTATTCCTATTATCTTTAGGTTCAGTCTTCTCATTGTGTCTTGTATTTCCTGGACATTTTGGGTTAGGAGCTTTTTGTTTTTTGCATCTTCGCTGGCTGTTTTGTCTATGTTTGCAATGATGTCTTCTGCCCCCGAGATTCTCTCCTCGATCTCTTGTAATCTGTTGGAAATGCTTGCTTCTGTGACTCTTGATTTTTTTTTTTTTTTTTTGGTGTTCTGCCTCTAGGGTTATCTCTTTTAGGGCTTTCTTTATTGTGTCAATTTCTGTTTTAATTTCCCTCTTCCATTCCTTTATTTCTTTGGTTCTGTTTTCGTCTCGTTCTTTGAGTTCTTTGAGTGTTTTTCTTGTTTCTTCTTTAAAAGCGTCTGAATCTTTTTGCTTTTCCTCCCTTTCTTGTTTAAGTAACTCTATCAGCGTCTTGAGGCATGATTTCAGGTCTGTGTCTTCTTTCTCTAAAGTGTTTGGAATTCCGATGTTTGCTACTATCAGAGAGCTGGGTTCTGGTGTTGCTAGATTGTCTTGGTTTCCTTGGGATATACTCTTTCTCTTTCCTCTTGCCATTTTGTTGTCAGTGTAATGTTCTTGCCTTTCCCTTGTATCTGGTCTGTGTCCCTGGTACACTTTCCGTGTGCACTCCGCAGAGATCTCTCTACTCCCCGGCAGCCAAGGTTCTGGGTGGCAGCTGGGCCAGGCTCCGCTCTGCGTACTGAAGTCGCCTCCGGGTGGGAAGAGACGTTCCTAAAATCTGTTCCTTGTCACAGATGCTCAGCCTCTCCGAGCCACCTTTCCGGCTGGCAGGTGGGCCAGGCTCCGCTCTGCGTCCTGAAGTCGTCTCTGGGTGGGAACAGAAGTTCCTAAGATCTGTTCCCGGTCCCAGTTGTTCAGCCTGTAGGAGCCGCTTTTCTGGCTGGCGGTTGGGCCAGGCGCCGCTCTGCGTCCTGAAGTCGTCTCCGGGTGGGAACAGAAGTTCCTAAGATCTGTTCCAGGTCACAGTTGCTCAGCCTGTACAAGCCGCCTTTCCGGCTGGAGGTTGGGCCAGGCGCCGCTCTGCGTCCTGAAGTCGTCTCCGGGTAGGAACAGAAGTTCCTAAGATCTGTTCCAGGTCACAGTTGCTCAGCCTGTATGAGCTGCCTTTTCTCTCATTGTTTTTATATTGTATATCTCTCATTTAGTTTAAATCTCTACCCTAAATTTAGCCATGTAAAAGAGAGTGATAATCTGTACCTTTGAAGTGTTATAGTTCCCCGAGGAAGAGGCTGTAAGTGTGGCTGGCGCAGAAACATCTAGGCTTTCCTGATGTTAGTATACAAGTAAAAAATAGCATGATAATATATACTCCATGCTTAGGAGGTATTTGGATCCTCAAATATTATACCAAAAAAGATTAAACCTGTCTCTTTCTCACGAGAAAACTGGGCCTCTGTCATACTGAAGTTACGTTTGAAGAGAAAGGAAAATGGGTATTTGGACTCCCTGTTTTTGCTGAAACATGTTAGAGTTCCTTACATAAGTCTATCTTCATTTGCCATATATCATTTGGACAATTTTCACATATTTTATATGAGTATTTCTTTTCTAAAAATAATTTCCCCACCTGTGATATTTCACTCAAGAATAATTCAAGAATAATTCTGAGTAGTTTCTTTTTCTGCTCATTACAGAGGGTGAGGGTTTTTATTTTGTTTGCAGAATTCTAGCCCCATGGCAAAAGATTGAGAAATATAGTTTGGTAAAAGTCAAAATCTCTACAAGTTTAATGGAAGACCAATACATTCTTTAGCATGTATAGGCTATATAACCTCTAGCTCTGTGTTCAAAATTAGTAGGCTTAGAAAGCACTAAATATAACTGAATGCCTTCATAGCATAATTTTTATATTTATATTAAATGAGTTAGAAGTAGTTCTAAATATGTAGATTTTGTAAATTACCAGAATATTTAGAAATGACTTTTACAGAGTAGCTCAGACAACTAATGGCAAAATCATTTCTATGTGAGATTAATCATACAAAACATTCTAGCAGTGTTAGAAAAATAAAAATTAAACAACTCATAACATAAGGATAAACTTCTCACTTTTAGTGACTCGAAGTTTTAACAAAAACATTAAATATAGCAAATGATTAAAAGTAAAACAATTTATGCCATCCAAAATTTAATAATGGATTGAAGAAAAAAATCACATTGCAGCACAAAAGTAAAGAATGTTATCCAAAATGAATATTAAATGTCACTTTGAACAATCACTTACCTTGGACAGAAAATGGAAATATGGGTAAAGGATTTTGATATTACAAAATAAATAAAATTTCCCTTCCTTTTACAAAGCAATATCAAGCAAAACAAAAGGTAATAAAGAAAAATATGACACATCAAAAGCAATTGTTTTCCTTCCCTGTGGTTTATCTACATTTTAGTTCAATGTATCATTTCATATATTTAAGCTTTATTGTTATATGTAGGTTGAACAAAGTATTCATAATGATATTTTCATATATAGATATGAAATCAACTCTACTTTTTTGTTATTGACTACCCAAATCTTTTCACTTCTTTATTTTTAAAATATAGTTTTACACCAGAATGCAATATACCCTAAGATTCTACATATGAGAATAATGATAGGTTACTTGAATTTATTTTTCAGCGGATTCTTATATAGATACCCGGCTTTATATGTAACTAGGTTTTGCAGTGCTTAAAATACTCATTATAGGGTAACACAGACAAATCATATAATGAATGAGTAGTTACGTGTAAGATTTTCAAAAATCTATGATTTAATAATTCTGTGGGGTGTGTGAATACACGCTGAACTGGCAGCTGCTGTGTGGGTGATGAGCATTAAAAGGAAGATTATGTGTTTGTTTAGCATGTGTGTGCATGTCTCTGTGTGTATGTGTACACATGTATGAGAGAGATAGAGACAGACAGACTGATAAACAGTGGGATAAAATGTTTATCCCACAGTGAAAGCAAATATATTTGAGAAACATCTTTAAATTTTGTTTATGGACACAAAACATTTTGTCCTAACACAGAGAGGGTTTACCAATAAATGTTAATAATAATTATTATTGTAGTTATTATTATTATACATATATAAAAATAAAAAAACTACTTTGAGTAGTTCTCACTCAACTCAGCTGTTCTGGCCCAAACTCCTCTCTAAGCTGACTGATTTTATCTGGTTTCTCTCAGCTTCTCACTGACTTCCTTTACTTGGTCTCAAACTAACTTTGGCGATCTGCTCTAATCTTCAGACTCCTTCTCATTGACTGCCTTCTTCTGTCTTAATTTGTGTCTAGCTTTCTGCAACCTGTTCCTGTAAAACTGCCCCTGTAAAAGCTTCCATGAACTCCATAGTACTGCCTCTCAACTAACTGACTAAACAGAACTGACTTCTACTCTCTTTCCACATTGCTCTTTTAAATAGCTTTTCTTCCTTGTGTTTGTGTGTATGAATTTTTTTTTCATGAAAATTGGGCATATCCTATCTCTGACTCATCCTTTCAAAAGTTTTATCTGATTCATCACTTTGTAAGATCCTTAGTGAAATGTTACTTTTAAACATGTCTGTTTTCTTTTATTAACTAATTTTACCTACATAGTTTGAGATTAAATGTGAGAACTAGAACATGTCTGCATTCTAGACAGAGGTGCCATGTTGCTGGATTAAAATTCTTGTACAATGCAGAGTAAGGTAAACAATCATCCACTGCTGGGAGGAGTGGAAACTCATACAGAAATGATTGAAATAATTTTGGTGGTTCATCAGAAAGATGGGAATCACTCTACATCAAGACACAGTGAAGCATTCATCAACGATTAACTAAAGGTCTCTTTTCATAGCACAAGAGTACAACTGTGCTCATTGCAGCATTATTCATAATAGTCAGACACCAGAGAAAACACAAAAAATTCTTCCACAAAAGAATAGATAGAAAAATGTGGTAATTTTACAAAATGGAGTATTATTATTCAGCTATTAAAATCAAATACACTGTAAAGTTTGCAAGTATGAATGGAACTAGAAAATAATCAGTCTGAGTGAGGTATGAAAGACTGAGAAACCAAACATGGTATATATTCACTTATAAGCGGTTATTAACCATTAAGTAAATAAGACCTGTGGCCTCAAAAAAAGTTAGACGTAAAAAAGGAATCCAGGGAGAAGCATATATATCTCTGTGGAAGGGAGAAATAAAGGATTTTCTTGGCTGATTTGGACTACTTCGAGCACAAGGAGATACAGTAGTAGAGGAAGGGCTATAGAGGGAATGAATGGGGGAGAGGGAGTTGGAGTTCAGGAATATTTGCAAGATATTCTTGGAAGCTACTGTATTGGAAACACCTTAAAAGGTGATATTAATGATGTCTTCTGATGATGGTTATATGTAGTTTCATTTGGCTATTTCTTATAAAAAAGGAAAGGCTTCCATGCCTTAAACAGTACCAAACCAGGGCAGCTACCTACCCTCTATGTTGTTAGAAACTACTTTCATATTAATAATCCCAAGTTTTCATTTTCTAATTACTGTTTCATCTGGGCTGCTCTAAACTCCTATCAGCCAGCTAATCCCATGGTTGCATGTCCTCCAACCCCAAGTCCCCAGAACCTAAAGCCATACTCTGTCTCTTCTACCCAGATATTGGCCTTTGGCTTCATTATTTACCAATCAGAAATAACTTGGGGATAGGGTCACTCTCTTATCTCTGGAGCAAGAAGTCTTGGGGGCCCAATGTTAGCATTAGATTGTAAGCAGCATTAGAGGCCAGCTTACAAGAGAGTTGTTATCCAAAAATCTCCAACAATTCAGGTTGTTGCTAAGACAAAGGGTCGTTGCTAAGGAAAATACCACACAAACAGCTAAACATGAAGTAGTTCAACTGGTGCCAACATAGAACCTTTGACACCTACATTCTACTCTCTTTGGTATGGAAAGGCACTCTGTAAGCCATTAAAAGAGAAACATGAGCTTTGACCTAAAATCTGTCTTGTCTTTAATAAATGCTATTGCACTGGTTCCACAGAATAGGTGCTAGTAAACAATTTCTTGTTTGGTCTAAAGCCTACTATAAGAGAAGGACTGCATACCTAATACTGCTTTAGTAGTCAAGAACCTGAAACTAGATATCCCGGAGACGTAGGGTCAAACCAGTAATTACTGTTTTTATTTTTGTTTGTTTGTTTGTTTGCTTGTTTTTTTGTGGGGTTTTTTTGCTGTTGTTTGTTTGTTTTAAGTAGCATGATTCCTAGTGATATTTTGACACACTCATATGTCAGTGTCTTAAACAGTCATCATCAGAGACTTCCTCTGACAGCAGATTGGAACAGGTACAAAGACTCACAGCACACATTATGCAGAGATAAAGTCTAAATTGATGGTCACTGTCAAATCTGTCACATAAGAGTTCAGGTAACCCTGGCAAAGGATAAATTGAAAGACTGTAAGAGCAGGGGGGATAAAGGACATCTAGTTAATAAAGCCCTCTGTATCTAGTAAACAAGACGCATATGGACTCACAGATCTCTGTCAGCAAACCCAAAGCCTACATTAGTGTGCATTAAATCTTCTGTGATAATGTGATAGCTGCTAGCTTGGAAACTTTAAAGGACTCTTGACAGTGAGAATAATTATGTTTGTGACACTGACCTTGGAACTTTTATTGTCTCTTTTGGTTTGATGTGTCCAACTTTAATGTATTAGATTTTACTTCACATTTTTATATTTTATTTTATAAATTATATGTTATATTTTATATGTTATCTCTTAGAAGTTTGTTTATAATGAGACATGAAACAGTGGTTGATTCAGAAGCAGAGACAACTATGTAAAAAAAAGCATCTATTTTCAATAAAAAGAAAAAATTATTTATTATTGATTAAATTGAGTTTTGCATTCTTTGTATATGTTATTTTTAAGTGTGTAACTTTAAAATTCATAAATGTACAGAGGTAGAAAAAATATACGTGTGATGTATGAGAAATATAGGATATATGTTACATATATTATATATTATTCACAAAATAAAATATGATCACATCTTATATTTGACATAAATTATAATATGTCATATAATATACAATGTCTACATATATTATATATATTTATCTATAGCTTATTTGACCCTATTTTAATCTTTAGAAGATAAAGTTGTTATAAAAATTCAAATTATTACATTTTCTTATCCTCTTCAAACTGTTGAGAACTCATTACCAACACAAGTACAAAAATACTTTTTAAATAATGTTTTCTACTAATGGTATACAAGTTGTGATATTTACAATTATTTCTGGAACTATTCTAGATAACCTATGACTTTGTCTGATATGGACTGACTTTAATAATTCAAAGATTTTTTAAATATATTTCTGTATTTTCTACACTGAAATATAGTCATAATTTGAGATAAACTTATTTGACCATATTTAAGAAAAGAAACTTTGTTACTTAGCCTCTTTTCTCTGTAACTCATGGACCTCTCATTGGCCAAACAAGACGCTTGGAACTCTTTACCTCTTTGAGAGCAAGACACAAAAGTAAAGAAGAGAAAAGAAAGGGAAATAAAATAAAATAAAATAAAATGAAGGAGCTAGAGAAAGGACTGAAGGAGCTGAATGGATCTGCAATCCCATGGGAAGAACAAAATCATCAACTAACCAAACTCACCACAGCTCCCAGGGACTAAAACACCAACCAATGAGTTATTATGGAGAGACCCATGGCTCCGGGTGCATAAACAGCAGAGAATTTAATTCTCTTGAATCAATGGGAGGAAAGGCCTTTTAGCCAGTGAAGGCTTATTTTCCCAATGTAGGGAAATGCTGCAGTAGGAGAGGGAGGTTAGGAAGGGATATGGGATAATTCATTAATACAAAAAAGAAGAGAAAAGAAAGAAAGAAATGCAAGTCAGTTTCATATAAAGACCCATGAAGTTTGGATAAGGCAGAAAAGGGTTTCACCACATATTTTTGTTATTCTTAGCTTTTATACTTCCTTTTTATTCTTTTTTTTATTAGATACACTCTGTATTTACATTTGAAATGTTATCCCCTTCCCCAACCCCACTCCCATGCTCCCAGCCCTCCACTTGTCTTCATGAAGGTGCACTCTCTCCTAATCATCTGTTCCACCCCAGTGCCTCAGCATTCTTCTACTTTGGGAAAACATGCCACCCTGGCCTCTTCTCACATTGAATTCGGACAATGCTATCTTCAGCTACATAAGCAACTAGAGCGATAGGTCTCTGCATGTGTGCTAAATGGTTGGTGTTTTAGTCTATGAGCATTGTTGAAGGTTTGGTTAGTTGATAATGTTGTTCTTACCATGAGGTTGCAACACATTTCAGCTCCTTCAGTCCTTTCTTTAGCACCTTCATTAGGGTCCCTGTATTCAGTCTGATTGTTAGCTGCAAGCATGCTCAGCTATATCTGTATGACTTTCAGAGCCCTGAGGAGGCATCTTTATTTGGTTCCTGCCAAGTACTTCTTGGCATCAGCAATAGTGCTTGGGTTTGGTGGCTGCATATAGGGTGGATCCCCAGGTGAGGCAGGCTTTGAATGATCTTTTTGTCAATCCCTGTTTCTTCATTTGACCTTGCATTTCCTCCAATGAGTGTTTTTTCTTCCTTCTCAGAAAGCCACATTCTGGTCTTCCTTATTTTTGAGCTTCATATGGTCTGTGAGTTGTTTCTTGGGTATTCAGAGCTTTCTGGAGCTAGTATCTGCTTATTAGTGACTCTATATCATGTATGTCCTTTTGTGATTGGGTTACCTCACTCAGAATGATAGTCTCTAGTTCCATCCATTTGCCTAGTAATTTCATAAAGTCATTGTTTTTAAGAGCTGAGGGGTACTGCATTATGTAAATGTACCACATTTTCTGTATCCATTCCTCTGTTAAAGGCCATAGGGTTCCATAACTTGTTCTCGCTATTATAAATAAGCCTTCTATGAACATGGTGGAGCATGTATCCTTTTCATATTTTGGAGCATATTTGGGGTATATGCCCAGTAGTGAAATAGTTGGGCATACTTTTTTAGAATATTTCATCACATAGTTTTGTAAACAATTTTATATTCTCTAATTTCATAGTAAGTTTCAGGCAATAGTTCATGTTTTAGGTCAATAATACTTTAATAGTTATACCATAATTATTAACATAACTTGTGACATAATGAGTGTTGCTTTAAACATGTAATAAACTTTTAAAGTTATGAAATGGGTAAAATTATACAGATATAGTCTTCATGGAAAGACAGTATGGCTTTGTTGAGAGAAAAGTCTTCTGCCTTATGTCTTATTATTTTGAAGTCTTACATGGATAAATTAGCCTATAATAATTTTCTGTCTTTGTACCTACAATAAATTATACATTATCAGTTTATGACCTTTGATTACTAGATAGTGGCCTCATTCCTAACCTACAGTGAATGTTTTACTTTATTGTAATCTTATTAAAAACCCATTTTCTTTCTTAGTGAAATTTTCCCATGACATACAAAGATTTACAGAAGATTTGCAGATTTTATTCTTTATGGGGCTTGATATTACATTCATCATTTAAGAGTGCTGTAAAATCATTGTCAGAAATTATGAAATCATGAATTCATGTACTGCTCCTGGGCATATACCCAAAGGATGCTTCACCAAACCACAAGAACACATGCTGCACTGTTTATATCAGCCTTATTTGCAATACTCAAAAGCTGGAATCAATATAGATGTCTCTTAGCTAAAAAATAGCTACAGAAAATGAAGTTCATTTATTTATACAATGGAATACTATTTAGATATTTAAAAAATCATGAATTTTGCAGGCAAATTGATAAAATTTAAGAATAATATCATGAGTGACATTACCTAGAGCCAGAAAGACACATATGGTATATGTTCACAAGTATACATTAGCCTTAACATGCAGAATAACCATGCTACAATTGACAGATCCAAACAAATTGGATAATAAAGATGTCAACAAGGAAGGTTGCATAAATTTCTCTCAGAAGGGGAAACTAAACAGTCACCAGAGGTGGATGGAGAGTGGGAAACGATTAGAAGAGGAGGTGCAGAGGGAACAGGGATAGATCAGGTATTGTTAAGGGGGAGGGAGTGACAAAGGCTTGAGAGTGAGAATGAAAATCAACATGGAGTGCATCTCTGGAGACTACATGGGGCCTGTGATAAGAAAAAATACAGGTATCTAAGGGTTGACCCTAGCTTAGATTCCTAACAGACAGTGATACAGACTGAATGGATACCAGGCAAAACTTCCAGAGGAAGAGGGACATTGATCTACCCATAAACATTCAATTCAACATTTTTCAGCCTGCAAGATGTGTAGGGGTAAGGATGGAGCAGAGGCTGAGTGAACACTAATTAATTACTGCCTAAAATTATATCTATCCCACATGAGAGAGCCAATCCATAACCCTATTAATGACAGTCTTCTATACCTGGGGAAAGGAGCAGAGCTTAACTGTCTCCTGAGAAGTTTCATTCAGCAGTAGATGTAGACAAAGGCAGAATCCCACAGCCAAACATGAGCTGGAGTCTGAAGAATCCTGTGTAAGAATAGAAGATATATTTGAACAAATGGGAGGGAGTCATGGACACTACAAGAAGATACACAGTGTCAACTTACTTGGAGCACTGGGAGCTCACACATCTTGTGTCACCAACCAAAGAGAAATAAAAACTGGACTTAGTCCTCTTATACATCTGTAACCACCGTGCAGCTTGTTGTTCATGTGGTTCTGCTAAAAGGTGGAATAGGGAGGAATCAATTTCTCTTCCATCACTGTATCTCTTTTCCCCTTCCTTGGACTGCCTGGATGGACCAGAGTGGGAAAAGTTATGCCTTTATCTCCTGCAACTAGATGTCCCAAAGTAGAGTTACCAAAGAAAGGCTCCTCTTCTCTGAGAAAAAGGGGTGGGGGCAAAGGAGGAAAGGACTTATAGAGGTGGGAATGAATCGAGAGGATGGAGGACCCTGGAATTGGATGTAAAGTGAATTAAAAATTAATGTTAAAAATCATCATATTAAAATAGAGGTAGTTGTACCTCCTGTTTTTTACCTTTTTTTTTTTGTAATTTTGTGTTGGTTGTATTCTTGAGAGTAACAAACATCATGTTTGCTTTCTTCTTTCAGCTTTTATCATGGATTGTAACACTGACAATACTTAGCTGATAAATGTTATTAGGCTAAGCCAGTTTGTTGTTTTTTCTTGGTGGATTTTATGTATTCTGAAGAGATACAGAATGCGATCCAATTCTTTCTGTTCACCAATTGATATAATAACATGATTTTATTTCCAATTATAGTAGTATAGTAGTCTATAATAAATTATTTCTGAGAATTGAACCAGATTCATATCCAATCAAATGCTCCAATGACTTCAACAAGAACTCTCAAAGAATTAGGAATAATCAATCAATTTAAAAATGTTTGACATACTGAGCTAGGGGAATGCAAATTAAAGCTAAAACTACTCTGAAATTCTGTCTCACTCTTGCTCATGTCAAGAAACAATAATAATAAATTGTGATGAGCTGTTTTGGTGATGTGGAAACATAGTAAAGTAGAAATTTTATGGAATCTCCGAAGGAGGCTGACCCTAGTGAGCACTCTGATTAGTACAGGATACGGAGCCTAAGGTGGCCATCTCTTGGGTCCATCAAGGTTTCCCGTGGTGGGACTGAGATGCATTCACTTGTGTTGTTCACTGAGGTGTTCCTCTGGAAATCCCTAAACAAACCAGACTGATGGTAGGTAGGTCAGAAGATCACTCTGAAAAGTAACATCAGGGGCTCCATTTACATAGTTTACTGAATTCGGGTAGGTTGTGCTGGTACAGGAATGGAGCCTTCAGTCCTATGGTCACATCACTTTGGAGTAAGAAGGTACTGAAAGAGAAAACTTGACCCAGCCACAAAATCCTCAACCTCCCATCTGTCATGCCTGCAAGTTTTGTGAAGCAAGGGTTACAGAGAATTTGTGGGAGTGCTCAACCACCTGTGTTTGAACTTGTGACCCATGTCACAAAAGGAAGTCCATGTCCTACACTGCCTGGATGGACAAAACTGGATAGAGCAGAGACCTAGGATAGAACCAAACTTTAGTGGCAAATAAAATAATAAACATATATTCACGGAAATTATTCCTAAGATATTCTACTGTGTTTATAGATCAATGCCTTATCACTTTTCCTCAGAGAGGCTTCTGCTAGCAGCAAGCAGGAACTGGTAGAAACACCTACGGCCAGACATTATGCTGAGAGAGAGCATGAATTGGAAGTCCCCATCAGATCTCTCCCTGCAGAGGTTTGGAAACCCCATGGAAGAGCAAGAGGAAAGATTTTAAGATTCAGTGGTGCTGGTTGAGACCAGGAGAACATGGCGCATCAAGTCAACTAAGCAGGGATCCCATCAGATTATGGATAATCTGAAGCAGAAACTCAGCCTAATCTGTCTGTAATAGGTTCTCTGCATATATGTTATAGCTGTTAGTTTGGTGGGGTTTTTTTTTGTGGGGGAGGACTTCAAACAGGGAATCATTGTGTCTCTAATTTTTTGGCTGCTCTTATGAATTTTTTTACCTTTTTGGGTGCCTCATTCAGCCTTAAAATGAGGGCTTTTGCCTTGATTTATTGTATCACTTAGTGTCATGTTTGGCTGTTGTCTTTTGAAGGCTTGCTTTTTCCTGAAGAGAAAAATGAAAGGAGAGGAGATCTGGAGGAGAGGGTAGGTGTGGGTGCGGGGAGTAAAGAGGGGGCTAACTATGGTCAGGACATATTATATGAGAGAATAATATATTTTCAGTAAAATTAAAAATATACAAAATAAGTAGACAACAGGGTTATACTCCAAACTTCTAATGAAACAACAAACAAATGCATATAAATAGAGGCTCAGGTCACTGCAAAAGATAAGGAGTCATAGAAATCTAATGATATTGGCAACAAACAAGAAGTATATGGGTCTCATGTCTGATTGACAATAAAAATTCTTTATCAAATTTTTGTAATCAATTAGATATAATAACAATATTATATAATTAAAAAGGAAACTTGTGATGAAGATGCAAGGAGATAAGAACCTGTAATACCTTTTGTTAATGTGTGAACTTTTGTAAGTACTGTAAAATGCTTGAAGTGTTTCTTAAAGCAACTGCCTTATGAAACACCTACAACGTTCCTGGTCATGTACTCAAGAGTCATTATGATCTACCACAGAGAAAGTTTACACTCATGTTTATTACTGTCTATCTCATAATTCATAGAAAATTAATGGTGCCTAGTTTTTCATCAACAAATAGATGAAGAACATTATGTATGCATATCTTTGTGTATATTTATGTACATGTCAATGGTCTTTGATTCACTCATAAAAATAAATTCATCATAATTCTGGAAAAATCAATGAAACCAGAAACTATTATATTACATTAAGTAACCTACAACCAAAAGACAAATATCATGTCTATTCTCTTATATGTATCTTTGATTTGTGTGTGTGTGTGTGTGTATGTGTGTGTGTGTGTGTGTGTGTGTGTATGTGTGTGTGTGTTTTGGGTTTACATACAAACCTAGAAAAATATCATGAAGTGGTAAAGAGTTCCTAAGGGTGTAGTAGAAGAAAAATAGAAGGCAATAAATTTTATATAATATGAAATTTGAGGCAGGACTGATGGGAAGAAAAATAAATAAGTATGGGACAAATGGTGAGATGTGAAGGATGGTCGGGCTGAGAGTCAAGATCAAGAAGAGCAATGCATCAATATATTATAATGAAACCATTAATTTACATACTCATTAAAACAATAAACATAAAGTAAGGACTTTGTTTTAAAAATACATTTCAAAAAGATTTAAAATATACTCATTAGCAATGCCTTTAGTCTTCCTGTATTTTATTTCTGTCTTTAATAAAACAATCAGGATAAATATGATTTTATAGAAAAGTAAAGAGTTTGAAAATATTCTTCCTCACCAATATGTTTTTTATATATTCATCATGTAGAAACTAAGAGCATATTTTATTTATGCAGATGGAATTGCCCTGTTCATTTACAGATCCTGACCTCATACAAGATGAGTTAACCTCTGTGTCTACAGGGAAGTTGATACTAATAGCCACACCTCTGTACTTCTTTGCATCCTACTTGCAGACTCCTAAGATTAGCTCATGAGGGACACACTCTGTTACACAGAGATTAAACATGTGTCTGAACTGCCATACTGCTTAGAAGATAGAAACACCTTGCAGGGGCTTTTCTCTCACACATTGTATTTTATCTACATGATATGATCACATAAGCAGGCAATAGTTTATAATACTGATATATCCACAGCAGTACAGATAAAGCATTTCATTCTCCTTAATGTGTTTCGAGAAAAATCATAGAACCCGAAAACCAGGGATTTTATGCACTTCCTTCCCCTAAGGTTTGCATCCTTGATTTTCTGGGCAAAAGGAGATTGTTCAGAAATTTTATGTGATCACACAGTCCTAGATTTTTTTGTTCTGTACTGTTCTTTTCAGGCTCAGAACTATGCTTAACAGAATGTGCTTATCTGTTGTGATGATTTGTATATGCTTGGCCAAGGGAGTGGCATAATTAGGAGGTGTGGCCTTATTGAAGTAGGTGTATGACAGTGGGCATGGGCTTAACCCTCACCCTAGCTTCTTGGAAGTCATTCTTCTACTAGCTGCCTTCAGATGAAGATGTAGAACCCTTAGCCACACCTGCACCATGTGTGCCTGGATATTGCCATGCTCCCACCTTGTTGATACTATACTGAACCTCTAAATCTTTAAGCTAGCCCCAATTTAATGCTGTTTTTTTGTAAGAGTTGTTTTGGTCATGGTTTCTCTTCAGAGAAGTAAAACCCTAAGAAATCCACCTTAGCCCGATCTACAAATTAAATCCTGTCACTTGTATGAAAGTTTACAAAAGTACCTCTTAAACTTGAATTTACTTCCACATAGTTTTGCTATCATGGATGATAAAATTAAAAAAATTTTAAACTGCAAATAGCTTGTTTATCAAGGTCATGTTCCAAGTAAGTTGTTTTAATTTAATTTCATATATTAATATATTGCGTTTCTGCTTAGAAAAGCTATTATATTAGAGAACAAAAAACAATAAATATTCAGAAAAGCAATGTATAAAGCCTTTATAAATATAAACATTTTAGGTACTGTAACATTATCAAATCTAATTATTATGCATATAGATAAAATTTATATTTGATTTTTATTTCTTCTTGAAAATATAACACAGAAAAAAGCCTCTTTCTTGTTTGTTAATCTGTGTTTTAGGTTATAGCAGTGATATCATATATGTTGTTGCATAGATTTTATTGGCAAACTTTCAAAGTGTAATATGTGATTGTTTCTAGTGCATTATCAAAACAAATATGTGTTGGCTGGAGTTTTATTTCATTTTGGGTGTATAAGAAAGACAAATAGAAAATGTGAATGACTTTTGGGACATTAACATAATTGATAACGAGTCATAAGTGGCATCTGCCTTAAGGCAGTGTGTGTTCCTGGTTCATGGACTATGGAATCTTTTGTACAAGACTTGTCTGGACCAGTACAGAGTTTCTGAGCAATGCACCCATATATTTCTAATTGCTACTATCTTCTTGACAAAATAAATCAAATTCTTTCTGTTGGCAATTTTTATTACCTCATGAATTATTCTTCTCTCCAGAAGAATTGGATCATGAACAAGACTGAGAAATATCAGAGAGAACAGAGTTGGGATAATTTTTTATAAGATGTTTCTTTTTCCTTCCTCAACTGTCCAAGGCATTCTCTGATTGGTGAAATAAAAAGCCAAATAGCCAATGGCTAGGCAAGAAAATATATACAAGACTTTGTGGTAGAGATATTAACTCTGGGGGTTTTTCAGCCAGCAGCATTAGCAGCAGCAGGCCAGGATCGAAATAGTGGTAGAACACACAGCAGTATAAACAGGTTAATTGAATTATGAGCTAGTTGAAAATAAGCCTAGCTATAAGTTAAAGCATTCATAAATAAATATAAGTCTCCCAATCATTATTCGTAAGCTACTTGTCTCAATGAAAGTCCATTTATATGGTGTGCAATTTAAGGGCTGTGCATCCAAGCTTAGAGCCTGAGTTAGAACAGACTCTTCTTCCAAGAACTGCAGTCTCTGAGTCAGGCATACTGCAGGAGCAAGAAATCACTACAGGTTGATTGCTTAGGTGGAACAGGCCCTGCTGAACAGCAAAGCCAAGCTTCAGAGGCTCTGCTCCTTTTTTATTATTTATTTACATTCATGCCATTTCCCTCTCTAGTCCCCCTCTCATATTTCTTTATTCCATATCTTCCCCCTTGGCCTCTAAGAGGATGCTCTTCTCCCAGAATCCCCTGTGCTTGGCCCCTAAATTCTCTACAGAATTGGAAAGCATCCTCTCCAACTGAGGCCACATAAGGCAGATCTCAGCTACATATGTTCTTGGGGCCACATACAAGCCCATGTATGTTCTTTGGTTGGTGGCTTACTCTGTGGGGGCTCCCAGGGGTCTGAGTTAGTTGAGACTGTTGGTCTTTCTATGGGGTTCTCAATCCCTTCAGTTGAAACCTGATTCTCTCACATCCCAGATCTCTGGGGTATTATAGAGACCCCACACTCTCCTCCCCACAGTGCTGCAGCCCAGAAGCTGCATAATTGTATTCATTCTCCTGACCTTCTAAGCCTCTCCAGTCTGACCCTCATGCCTGATTCTCTTTTATTGCTCTCCCCTTCCCTCTCCCACCAAGGTCTCTCTCTCCCTTTTCCTCCCATTATTATTTTGTTTCCCTTCTTAAGTGGGAATAATTTTTTTCCTTTTTTATTGGATATTTTTATTTATATTTCAAATATTATTCCATTTCTCAGTTTCCCCTTGGTAAACCCCCTATATAAGTGGGATTCAAGCATCATCATTTGGGCCTCCTTGTTCAGTTTCTTATGGTATGTTGGTTGTAACCTGGGTATTCTGTCCTTTTTGGCTAATATCCAATTACCATTGAATATATACCATGCATGTACTTTCATATCTGTGTTTCCTCACTCAGGATAACATTTTCTAGTTCCATCCATTTGCCTGCGAAAATCATGATGTCCATTGTGTAAATGAGTCATATTTTCTAAATTCAGACTTTAGTTGAGGGAACTCTAAATTGCTTCCAGCTTCTAGTAATTACAAATAAGGCTGTATGAACATAGTGATACACTTGTCCTTGTGGCATGGTGGGGCATCTTTTGGGTATATGGCCAGAAGTGATATAGAGTCTCCAGGTAGAACTATTTCCAACTTTCTCAGGAATTCCCAGATTGATTTCCAGAGTGGTTGTTTCAGTTTATAATCCCACAAGTAGTGGAGAAGTATTCCTCTTTCTCTTCATCCTCACATGCAAATTTTGATCTTAGCCATTTTTATTTGTGTAAGATGAAATCTCAGGGTTGTTTTGATTTGCATTTTCTTGGTGACTAAGGATGCAGAACAGTTAAGTGTTTCTCAGCCTTTTGAGATTCCTCTGTTTCAAATTATCTATTTAGTTCTGTACCCCACTTTTAAATTTGGTTATTTGTGGTTTTGGAAGTAAACTTCTCAATTTATTTATATATTTTGGATATTAGCCTTCTATTGAATGTATGATTAGAAAGAACTTTTTGCAGTTTGTAAGTTGTTTTGTCCTATTGACAATGTCCTTTTCTTTACAGAAGCTTTTCACTTTTATGAAACCTATTAATCAATTGTTGATCTTAAAGCCTCTGCCTTTGGTGTTCAGAAAACTTTCCCCTATCCCAATGTGGTTGAGATTCTTTCTCATTTTTAGATTTAGTGTATCTGGTTTTATTGAGGTTTTTGATCTACTTGGACTTGAGCTTTCTGCAAGGTGATAAATGTGAATCTTTTTTTTTTTCATTCTCCTACATGCACGCCACAAATTAGACCAGCATCATTTGTTGAAAATGCTTTTTTGTCTCTACTAAATGGTTTTAGGTTCTTTGACAGAGATCAAGTGTCCATAGAAATACAGGTTTATTTCTGGGCCTTTGATTATAATTCATTAATCTAATTGTCTTTCTCGTGGACCAATGCCATGTAGTCTTTATCACTACAGCTTTATGGGAAAAAATAGTGATTTGTCTAGAAGTTCTTTTATTGTTGGGAATTGATTTGGCTATTCTGTTTTGTTGTTGTTGTTGTTGTTTTCCCATATAAAATTGAGAATTGCCCTTTTTATGTCTGAGAAAAATTGTGTTAAAATTTTGATGAGGCTTGCATTTAATCTATAGATTGCTTTTGGTAAGATGGCCAATATTGTTCACTAAGTTAATCCTACTTATATATGAGCATATGAGATCTTTCAATCTTCTGAGGATTTCTTAAATTTTTTTCTGTAGATATACATTAAACCTATTCTGTTCATAACTTCTCTTGGTATCACTGTGTCCCTTTTTAGTTTATGTTTCAATTACCTATCTTTGTTGAGTGAGAGTGAGGGATTGAAGTCTCCTATAATTATTGTGTGAGGTTCAATGTATGTTTTGAGCTTTAGTAAAGCACATTACCTTTTGGGCATAGATGATCAGGATTGAGAATACATCTTGGTGGACATTTTTCTTCAGTATAAAGTGTCATTTTCTTTCTATTTTTTATTTTATTTTTTATATTTATTAGATGCTGAAAAAGTCTTTGACAAAATACAACACCTTTCATGTTTAATGCCTTGGAAAGATCAAGAATTCATGCTACATACCTTAACATAATAAAAGCAATATACAGCAAACCAACAGCCAACATTAAATGTTAACTTATTCATATGTATTTTAGATAGAAAAATGATTCTCAAACATTTCAGAGACCTACAGCAAGTAACATATAAATAGTTTTATAATAACAAAAGGGCATTGTTGACAGTGAGATAGGACTGTTCCTGGCAGCACCACCATACCACTTCAAAGATGATGATGGGCATTGAAGAACCTTCAAAGAGAGTTTGCTTCAAATATAGCGGTGCAAGCAGTAGGCCAAAAAATCCTTTTATCTCAACTACTGACCACATGTTGTCTAAGATACAGACAAATCCAAAATAAGGTAAGCAATTATTTCAATATTCCTTATTCACAAACGTGTCTGACAGATATTCTGCGTGAATAGGCAGAAGATGGTTGTTCCAATGTTGAGGAGACATCTTGGGTAGCTGCACAGTTGAACAGAAATTTTTGTGCTTTCTATTACTTGGCAAGCTCTTTACATTGAACTGTTTGTTTACTCAGGTAACAATTATCTTTCTCAGGTCTTAGAGAGAGTTGAATTATAGACAGCTATAATTTGACATTTTTTCTTGTTATCATATTAAAAAAGACTCACAAAAGAGATGTAAACTTTGTAAAATTGAGAACATTACCATTTAACACATAAAAGATCTAAGAAAATTTTGTTTTAAGAACATATTTTAAAGTCTGTACTGTAGAAAAATGATTGAACAAAATATGGAAAAAAGAAGAGATTTTAGGCTGATTAGTGCAAGTTACAATAGAAAATGAATTAGGTATAAAACTTTGAATTCACCAAGATAGTATGGTCTTCTATATTACTAAATATAAGTGAACTGAATATAGAGAGCTTAATTACGTGATAGTTTTCATAAGTGCTCTTACAGTACATATATATAATTGATGTTAAAAAATAAACTTTTTTTGGACTAAAATGTGGAAATGTTGGGAAATTATCTTTTAAGATATTTCTGTTTTTATCACCTGCCCAAGGCAATCTCAGATTGGTTAAAGAACTGAATGGCCAAATGCTAGGCAGCAGAGGATCGGGAGGACTTCCTAGCAGAGATAGAAGCCGTAGGAGTTTGTCAGCCAGACATAGGAAAATAAGTAGGCAGATTCTGATGGAGAGCCACAGGATAGAACTTAGTTTAGTACACATTGGTTAAGTTTTAAGATTCTTGTGAACAAGACTAGCTGTAAAAACTAAGAAGTAATAAATATGTTTCAATGTTATTTAGGAACTGGTGGTCTCAAGGAAAGTCTCATTTTAAAATATAACTAGCTATTTTGTGAACCAGTGAACTTATTCCAAATAACCCTTAGCAATGTAGATAAACATAGAATAGAGCTCCCAGGGACTACAGCTGCTGAGAGTTGATATAAACATTGAAGGAGTCTTCAAATTTTTATTGTAATTAAAATTAGCTAGTAGTCATTAAAAATGCCCCCCTATGCCTTCCTCTTTGTTAGGAATGCCATTTTAAAATATAAGCTTGACTTATATATTACAACTAAGTTTTCAACATCAGCCTAGAAAACTGAGTACTGATCAACAGGTAGCTTATTGAACCAACTTACCCCCAACATTTTCAGGAGAAATACTCTCTAGATAGTATGTAAAAGAATTAACAAAGACAGAGGACAGGTAAACAATGACTTGAATTGGCAAGAAAGTCACAACTATTTGTTTAATTATTGTTTAGGATGTTACTACTGGAATATATTTATGCCATTCTGACATGGTACATGCTTTTTTCACAAAGATAAAACTTTGCAGACACTAGATGTCTGAAGAAAAATATTTCTCATCTTTCCAGAAAGAGATTTGCCATTAGAAAAAACTTCCCAGCAAAAAGTAAAATCCCAAAGAAAATAAAATATGAGCTACTATTCGTTTTGAACTTCTGCCCTCAACTACCTATGGTTGTAAGCAGAGGATATTTCAAAATATTTTATATGTATATATCAGTGCACAAATATTTACACATACATATCTGTACATTATATATTTATATATTAATATATTTAACTATATGCATACATATATAGATAAATATATAACGTTCACTTTATTGAAAAATATTCAATCTTCTATCTTAATCAAGTCATATGCACTTTAAGGAAGGTTATTTCTTACTGAAATGTTGAGTTTCATGTAATACAATATTTTTTTCTTTACTTAAGCTTTTTTAAAAGAATTAACCAGAAAAAAAAAATGACAACATGTAATTTTTAGGACACTGCCCAAGAAGGGAGTACTGTGAGAAAAATTCGGAGTAAGAAAACCCCACTTTTTTCCAAAATAACATTAATCTTGGATAATGATCGATCTAGATATGACAGATAGATAGCAGTGAGTTCACTTCAGATTACTCACTATAACTGGCAATGGTTATTTGACTATTGATTCTATTAAACAATATGCCTTTTTTGTCATTAGTGGATTGTCTATCAGTCGTGGCTTGCCCTTGTAGTGCACATTTTACTTTTGTGACTCCTATTAACGCACTGAATAAAGCCGGCTTTTGCATGTGACTTCAGTCCACTTCATCAATTGGTTCCATTCCCCAGGTCCTTCAGCCTCTAAAGAGGTAAACAGTAAATATATTGTGATTTAAAACCAGATTGAATGTCAAGATTTTAAAATCACTAGAATGATGTTTCATTATTTTAATTATATACATATCTGGATTGAAATGTTCCTGGAAAATTTTTCATTTTCATTAGGAAAATACATAGAACAAAGGGAACTTTCAGGAGGAGGGATGTGTACTCAGCAGTAAAGAAATCTTGAGAATTGATTACTAACATATTGATATGCCTTTTCATCTACATTAATTACTATTTTCAAATCTGAACTATATAATAATAAATATGAGCATCTCTCAAGACTAATTGAAGACGCTTACCATGCTTACTAGGTTTATGTCAACTTAACACATGCTAGAGTCATTTGGGAATAGAAAATATCATTTGAGCAGATGTCCTTACCAGATTTGTTTGTGGGCCAACCTTGTGCACTTCTTGACTGATCAGTGATATAGAATGATCCATATCACAATAGAATGTGCCTCCTCTAAGCTAGTGCTCCTTGATGCTATAAGAAAACAGCATAAGAAAGCCACAGAAAGGTAGCCAGTAAGCAACAATACTCCACGGCGTCTACATAAGTTCTTGCCCTGATCTCTCTGGGTGATGCATTACATGTTGTAAGAAAGCCAGATGCAGATATTTACTCCAGAGAATGGACAGTAGCTGCTGAACCATGTGGTTGAATTAGGTAAAAGCTGGAAGAAGCTGAGGAAAAGGGTGCTTCTGTAGCAAGACCAGTGTTCTTGCTTAACCTGGAAGCCCTGAGATCTCTCAGGTAATGGTCCACCAACCAATCAGCATGCACCAACTGTTATGGGCCCCCAACACATCTTTAGAAGAAGACTGTTGGACTGATTTCAGTCAGAGAAAATATACCTAATCCTTAAGAGACTGGAGGCCTTGGAGAGTAGGGAGTTCTGATGATGTGGGGGTTTTGGGGTTGGGGACATTCTCATGGAGAAGGGGACAGGGGTGGGGGAAGGAGGTATAGGTTTTGGAATGGTTGGAGAAGGAAACAGGAGGAGGATAAAATCTGTGGTGTGAAAAAAAATATTCTGTCCTACATGTACTTCATGCTTATGGTAAATAGTGGGAATTCTATGCATGCTATCAAACCTCTAAAAAAATTAAGTACTGACAAAATTATTCATATAGTGTTATGCCAAAATGACTTTAAAAATCTGTAAATGCATTCCTCTTTTTTTAAAAAAAATAAAGCAGTAAGTAATAATAAAAAATAAAATTAAAATTAAAAAAACCTAAGCCAAAATAAAATTGTGCCCAAGTTGTTTTGTGTTATGATGCTTTATCATAACCATAGAAAAGTCACTAAAAATTAGTTAACTTTCAGTACAAATTTTCAGAAGACCAAGAGAAACTTAGGTTTTCAAAGGACAAAAAGAAACCAACTAGCCTTAATTATACAAATCTTATTATAACCACAAAATTCTTAATATAGAGTTAGCTGCTGAAAGGAGGAATTATTCTATTCATAGCAGTAGAAATGAATGGCTGCTGACTCATCAATATGTAAATGACATGGCAAGAAACATTAGCATTTTCATAGTAAGGAATTTTCATTACTACAATGAAGTAATTAATAATGTAATCGACTCAGGAAAACGGCACTGGTAAATGTCAATTAAATTCTTAAATAAGAACAGAATAGATTTCTAACAATGAACAGAATAATATTATCCTTTAACTGGAACCCACCCTCCTCTACCATACAAAGTATGTATTAAATTTCTAACTTATTAAGTTTCTTGCCTTGGATTTCTACCATATTTCTGCGTTTCTTACTAGTTTCTATCTGTGATAAAATTTGTTTCTCCATTTAATGGCATACTGTAAAATGTAGCCACATATTTAGGAAGGCAGCTTTTTCACATACGTCTAGTATCTTATATCAAAATAAAGCATAATTAACATTCAGAGCCAACAAGCTTTACTATTCGAATGATCTTAAATTACCTTCAACTGGAATAAAAGAGGGTTTTACTAAAGAACTGAAATTGCTGACATGAATAGAAGCTCAGTGTATTTTATTTTCATGTATTCTTATATTCAATAAAAATTCAGTGTAATGATTGAAATGTCATAAATATTCAAAAGAAAGGTGTACATAATTACCTAAAAAAAGTTGAAAGTATATTTTCATAAAAATATGTCAATATACATAAAAGAATGTAATAAACATGAGAATTTTTTTGAGTTTTATGATTAGAAATTAATATTAAGAGACATTTTAAGATTAGAAGCTATTCCATTGGCACAAATAGGGAATTATATGAGTTCACAGCATAATTATAATGATATTTCCATTCATGTTAATAGAATTGTATTTGAATATGTTAACAATAATCAATTACAAAAATATAAACTATAGGCATATTTAGAAATGAAGGTAACCAAATATATAGTAAAGCCAAATACCATGAATTATAAAACAAATAATAAAGCAACTTGAGAGAATGGTAGGAGCTGTGCCCTATCCCCTGAGTTCTTTTGTCCATCCCATGGCTCTGTCTGCAAACCTGGAGGCCTGCTGGCAGCAGGGACATCCAGAAGCACACCAGCACCAGGGATAGCCAAACTTGACATCTTCTGAGACAACCAGGCAGGATTTGGACCCAGGACCCTTGCCAGACAGATTATATTAGGCACAGCAGCAACAGCTAATTGCTTCCTGTCTGCTGCATTCCATTTTTGGCCTACGATGTGGCTAGCTACCTTGCAATCCTTCTTAAAGCAGTTACCACTTGGGCACACCCAGCTGAGGTGAGTTGTGCCTCATTCCACTATCTAGCCCATGGATCTGCTTAGATTTCTGGAGGCTGATTGGTGGCAGGAACATCCAGCTTGGCTTGCATTCTATGACCTCTACCAGGGACAACCTGGTAAGACTTTTTCATACGAAGCTCTAGACATTCATGTTCTCCTGGAGCATTCCCAGTAGTGGTAAGCTGCATCTTGTTCCCTTAGCTCAGATCCAGCAGCATCTACATGCAGAGGCAATGGAGGGTCTGGTGAAACAGGTAGGACTCCACACCAGGTTCCTTCTCCAACGGGTCCACTCAAGTCAAGCACACACAGCATCAGTTAAGACTTAGAAAACTTAAAAAAGTAAATAAATAAAAATAAAAGAAGAAAAATATTTTAAAAGACTTAGAAAATATTGATACATCAGTCAAAAGACTGTTGAATCAAAAGAGTTTCTGACACAAAACATCCAGGAAATCTGGAAAATTAGGCAAAGATCAAACATAAAATAATAGAAACAGAAGGAAAAACTCTCGGCACCAAGGTTCAGAAAATAATTTCAACAAAACAATAAAAAAAATTTCTCGAACCTGAAGAAAGTAAGGCCTATAAACATCTCAAGAAGTCTAAGAACACCAAATAGATTGGACCAGAAAATAAAATTCTCCTGCCACATAATAATCAAAATACTAAATGTATAGAACAAAAATATTAAAAGCTGCATAGATAAAATACCAAATAACCTATCAGAATTATACTTTACTAACCAACAGAAACTCGAAAAGGCAGAAGGGCTTGAGCAGATATCTTATAATCTCTAAGACACCACAGATGCCACCCTCGAAGATTACTTTTCAGCAATTTTTAAATCACAATAAGAGAAAACAAATATTTCAGGAAAAAATGTTTAACCAGTATCTATTCACAAATGTAGACCTGAAGAAGATACTAGTATAAAAGCACCAACCCAAGCAGGTTAACTATACTCAAGAAAACTAGAAATAAATAACCCCACACCAACAAAACTGAAGAAGGGAAGCATACACTTCCACAAGCACACACACACACACACACATACACACACACACACACACACATGCTCACATGCACACACTAACACTACCAAAAAGAAAATATCAAGCATTAAAAATCATTCATCCATTATTAATATCTCTGTCAATATGACTGAACTCAATTCTATAAAAAGACACAAGTTAACAGAATTGATGTAGGAAAAGGACCAATCATTCTGCTATATACCATGGACATACCTCAGCCACAAAATATATATTATCTCATAGTAAAGAGCTGTAAACAAGTTTTCCAAGCAAATACACCCAAGAAATAAGGCGGGGTAGCCATTATAATATTTAATTCAATATGCTTCCAACCAAAATTAATCAAAAGAGATGAAGGACACTTCATACACATCAAAGGAAAAAAATACATTGAGATGATGTCTCAATTTTCAAGATCTGAGATCCAAATGAAAGAGCAATGATATCTGTAAATGAAACATTGCTAAAGATTAAATCACACATCAGACACCACACATTAGTACAGGGAGAATTCAAAAACCCCCTCTCACACAATGAAGAGGTCATCAAGACAGAAAATAAACATAGAAATGATGAAACTAATAGTTGTTATGAATCAAAGAGAACTAACAGATATCTACCGAAAATGTTACCTAAATACAAAAGAAATACATTCTTCTTAGAAACTTCTCCAAAACTGATCACATCATCTGTCACAAACCACGCCTCAAAAAAATTTATAAAAACTTGAAGTACCACCTTGCATCTTATCAGAGCACTATGGATTAAAGCACAGCTGTAGAGAGGCATCTAACATAATTGTTCTCCAAGAAGCTTTACCCAAAAGCTGAAAGAAACAGACACATAAACTCACATCCAAATATTATGCAGACCTCAGGGAATCTATTGGATAAGGATGTGAAAGGTTTGAATGAACCGGAAAGAGCAAAAACATTAGAGGAAGACCTATAGAATCAAGTAGCCTGACCTATAGGTACCCATAGAGACAGAACCACCAACCAAAAAATATACACTAGATGGACCTAAGCCTTCTACATATATGTAAGAGATATGTGACTTAGTCTTCATGTGAGAACACTAACATCTGGAGCAGGTGTGTTTCTGACTCTGTAATCTGCAACTGGATGTCTGTCCCCTAACCAGGCTGCCTTGTATAGGCTCAATAGAAAGAAGCCCCTACTCCTCCTATAATTTGATATGCCATGGTGGGTTGATATACATGGGTATTGTCCCTTTCTGTGAGAAGGAGGGAAGAAAGATGGGGAAGAGTGGGGGGTGAGAGGGAAGGGCTGGGTAAAAAAGACAGAAGAAAAGCTACTTTCATGATTTTAAGTAAATAATTTAATAACAAAGGCCGAGAATGGCATGCTATGTCTACAGATCAATCACCTCTGTGGAAATAAGTTGTTAAGAAATTTACTTAACGAAGCAATTTAACTTAACTTTGCTAAGTTGCACAGTGAAGAAAAATTAAAGGGATTTGCATAGTCAATATAGTCCAGACCACGTTTCAAAAGTATGTCTTTCATATGTTGTAAATATAAATCTAAAATAATAGAAAATTGAAAATAGTGGCAAGACAATATAAAACTCATATATTTGAAATGAGAAGTTTACAAATATAGACAGCTGAAAGTAATAAAAATGTTAAGAAATAAACCCATATGTACAATGTGATTTGGTTTTATTTTTTAGGTTAGAAAGGAAAATGAGTGATTAAAATTACATGTTACTTTTCAAATTTATGCTATAATGATGTTTCAATAAATAATGAAAATGCACTTTGTGTTTCAAAGAGAACAAATAATTTTGAATATTTTCATGTTTGAGTGGAAATATTTGTTTATATTTATTTGAATGCTATGAATGTTATAAATGTATCAAAATATCACAGGATCCAGAGATATGTAAACAATTTTATAGTAACTAAAGTATAAGAGACCTGAATGGAATGCTCACAGTACAAAAGCAAGTATCACTCTTGCCAAGCTCCTGAGTATGGTTCTGAGTTCTGAAATCAGGATGCCCAATCACCTATACCTGCAACTCCAGAAAGATCTGTCACCTCTGGCTACTGTAGAAAACAAAGTTCTATGTGAACATAACTCCAGAAATACTTGTACACAAACACATAATTAAAATGAAATATAGTTCGTTTCCAGGAGCAATGAAAATTACATTAACAAATAGAAAAAAAAAGGAGAAATAGAACCTGTATAGGCTATATGCAGTGGACAGACACTACCCCCAGTTGAGGAATGGGGCCACCAACCCATCTCAAAAATTTTACCCAGAATTGTTCCTGTCTAAAGAAAATGCAGGAACTAAAGTGGAGCAGAGGCTTAAGTAAAGGCCATCCAGAAAGTGCATCACGTATAGATCCATACAATCTGCAAACACCAAACTCAGATACTATTGCTAATCCCAAGAAGCACTTGGCAGTTCTGATTGGTTGATGTTGTTGTTCTTCCTAAGTAATTGAAAACTTCTTCATGACCTTCCCCCCTCCCCTATCTCTTTCTTTTATTGCTGTGAACAGCAACCTGACCAAGGCAACTTCTTATAAGGGCAGCATTTAATTGGGACTGACTTACATGTTCCGAGATTCAGTCCATTATCACCAAGGGAACAAGGCGGCAACCAGGCAAGCATGATACAGGGGGAGATGAGAGTTCTACAACTTCATCTGGAGGCTTCTAAGCAGAAGACTGGCATCCTGGCTATTAAAATGAGAGTCTGAAAGCCCATATTTACAGTGACACACCTGCTCTAACAAGGCCACTTCTACTGCAACACACCCATACTTCCAAATAATGCCACTCCCTGGGTGGCAGATATACAAACCATCACATTCCCCTTTCTGGCCCCTACAAGCTTGTTCAATCATATTGATCTATGAGGGTCATTCCTGAACATTGTATAATGCAAAATACATTTAGTCCAACTTCAAAAGTCCTCAGAGTCTCAGCAATGCTTAAAGTCCAATGTTCAAAGTCTCTTATGAGATTCTTTCAAACATTTAACTGTAGTCCCCAAAACAATACAGCAAACCAGCTGGGCAAATTCCAAAATCTGCATCTCCATGTCTCATGGCAAAGCAGTCTTCAAATCTCCAAATCCTTTTATATGCTTGTTGACTACAACAAAACTCTTTCTCCTGGTCTGATTCCACTTCCTGTTAGCAGCTTTTCCCAGTAGATAGCCCATTGGCTCTGGCCTCCTGAACATCATCAATATTACAGGTACTTGTTTAAGTGTCTCAGATATACACATGGTTTTCTCGGTTCCTCTTAGTGTCATTTCTCCAGCTCTGCCCTCTGTAGCATTCTAAGCTCAGGTTGACCCCATGATACTAGCATTTTCAATGAGCTAGGGCCTTCTGCTGTAAAGTGGCTTCACCAATAGCCACTCATAGGTTTTCTTCTTGGGGCCAACCCTCAACTCCTTTGCATGACCCCTTCATTTTTGTTCCACCAAATGCAACGGAGGCAACACCTTGAACCATTGTTTTCTTACAGTCCCAAGCTTCAGCTGCCCTTCATGACCCCTCCATGCCTTCAAAACCAGTACCACCTGGCTGATTCTTACACATTACCAATTACCTTGGCTATCGCTGGAACAGAGCTTCTTTGTGCTCTCAGAGAACTCTTGCCAGAAGATTTCACCTCAGTGAAGCTGATCTCTTCTAAATCACCACAACGTTTTAGCTCCTGCTAACCAGCATCAATTGTCATTGTAGTCCCTTCTATTTTGGACTCTAAAGCCAGAACTATGTGGACAAAGTTCCTGACTTCTGCTGCTTCCTGAGGCTGGAACCTGGCCCACTCTTCTAGTACATAATCATCAGCATGTTCCAACTCTTTCATCTCCTAAGCTTGATTGTCCTGGAACTTACTCTGTAGACTGAATTTGAACTCCTAGTTCTCCATATCTGTCTCTTAACCACTGGGATAGATTTAAGATTTATCTTCAACTAGAACTTGCTCTGTTCTAGGTTGGCCCTGAGCTCAGAGATCTTTTTATTTACCTCCTGTGATTAAAGACATGTACAGTTACCATACCAGGACCTAAATTTAGCTGAGTCAGAACTTGTCCCAAGGTCATTACACCCTTAATTCAATTGAATATAATTGATCACAGGATTCAGCTTCATTTTACTTCCTAGTGCCCCTTTCAAAAGTGAAATATATATTTTACATTTTTCCTTTCTCAGCTTGCTGTGCTTCTTTAAAATTCTCTTAATTACTTAGCCAGAGTCTAAAGTTTATGATGGGCATTTCTGAGACTTCTTTTGTCAATGCAATTAATCTGAGAACCTTCACCTTAGCCTTAGGCAGACACTTTAGACAAGGGCAAAATGTAGATATATTCTTCACCAAAATACCACAAAATCTGCTTCTAGACCAGACATTGAAATTTTGTACAAAAACCTCTTGGGCCAGGTCTGCACAATTCAAATCACTCTCAGTTAAAACGTTTTCTATATTCTTAAAAAGGTAGCCCATTAAACACTATTTAAAGCATTTAAAGCTTTCCAAATCCAAAGTTCCCAAATCTACATTATTCCAAACAAAAGCATGGTCAGACCTATCACAGCAATACCCCAACCCCTGGTACCAAATTCTGTCTAAGTTACAGTTTTATTGCTGTGAACAGACACCATGACAAAGGCAACTTTTAAAAGGACAAAATGTAATTGGGGGCGGCTTGCATGTTCAGAGGTTCTGTCTATTACTATCTAGGTGGGAACATGGCAACAAGCAGGCAGGTTCGGGCCAGGAGGAACTGAGAGTCCTACCCCTTCATCTGAAGGCTGCTAGCAGACATTTTGGGAAAGAGTAGCTAGTGATAGATTGATAAACTTAAAGGAACCTATTCAGTGTTTAGCTCCAGAAGGGTCAGTGTTTCACAGTTTGTTGGTTTCTATTTTCAAAATGCAAAGAGGTGAGAAGATTTGCTTATTGATCTGCAGCATACTAAAGACAAAGAACGAAAAGGGAAGTCTAATGCATAAGCTCTTGTCTATAAAACAAACATATCAATAATCAAAGCGGTAATAATGAGACTGAATGAAATCATAATAAAGTCTTACGACCTAAAAATAGCTTTGAGCAATATAAGTCAGTAAATAAACTGTCTAAGAATGTCACTTAGTTTCTTGGGGTAAAAAAATTCTAAAGTATGAATTTTTCTTGTCAAATCAAAAAAGTTGTAATGTAGCTGCTATTTAAAAAGCAAATGGAAATAAAAAAGCAAATAAGAAAAAAAATTTAAAAAGGTTTTTAAAAGGTTTAGAAATTCTTTAAAAATGGTAAAAGAAAACTAACTAGCTTGCATAAAAACTGTAAATTATGAGGTAAACTATATATGAAAAGTTTACATATTCTAAGAACAACCTTGATTAAAACGTACCGAGTTAAAATCCTAGAATAAACGCTATCCTTAGAAAACAAAAGAAAACTCAACTGCACCTCTGGTGCCAGAGGTATATTAATATACATATGGAATGAATAGGCCCCTAAAGTATATTATTTTTATACTGTTAATAACCTTTTAATAAACCTTTTCAAGGCATATGTGTTATAGTTTGACATGAAATTTATCCATAAGTCCATCTGTTTGAATGATTTGTCCCCCAGTTATGAGACTGTGTAAGACATTGGCAAACATTCAGGAAGTAGAGCCTTCTTGAGGGAAGTGGGTCATTTTTAAGTTTGTTTTGTAACATGGCTTTTATTCTAGTTCCCTTGTTTCCTGACTGTGGATACAGCGTAACCAGCCTGCCTGTTGCTGCCATTCCTTCCCATTTGATACCAAGATCCTCTGGGACTGTAATCTACAAGGAACCATTTTCCTTTTGATTGCTTCTGCTTGGTATTTGGTCACAGTAATTAAAAACTAAAATGTTTCCCTGGTATACCTTTTCGCATAGAAGTACAAGAGTATTTTACTTTTCAGTTTATATATTTTATTGACTTAAATGATAAATTAAATTAGACATAAAATATAAATATATTTTCTTTAAAATATAATGCTATTTCATTTTATTTTAACATGGAAACCAACATCACTTTTTTTTTCTTATTATTATTGTCGCTCCTGAAACATCATTCAAAAAGTCAAAGGCAAAGTTCGTCAATCTAGCATTACAATGTCAGAGTAAGCATAGATTACCTCACAAGACCTCATGAAATACTGGCCAGAAATTGGCTCAATTCAAATCTTCATGCAAATGGGGAGATCCAAAAGACAGAAAGTACTGCATTGTAGGAGCCTGAACTCAATATTGGATAAAATAGACTCTAAATATGATGTATACACTTGTTTTCAAACTTTATAGAGTTCAATCTTACACTATGCTTTTCAATGCTGATTTTATCTCTGACTGAAATGCAAAAAGATAAAATCGAAAAAAAAAATGTCACCACCATTAGAGAATTCCTTTCAATAATCATTTCATTTCAAGATTTCTTCCTGTTAGCTGAATTTTAAATAAGAAATGGTAGAAACATAATTCTGTATAATAGAGTTAAAGTTAATAAAATCAGGATGACCCAACCACAGAATTTAATTTTATTCTGTGAATTGTGTCTATGATCTTGTTTTTCAGGTCTTACTTGTTTCAGTGTTATAAGTGTTATTAAATATATTCCCCTTTTCAGTAAAAATAACATTTGTGAATATAAAAGAACTTAATGTTTTTCCATGGAGTTTTTTATTACCATTTAGACCTTGCCTAATATGCTTAGTATAAGGTACAATAGATTTAATCATCTGTTATATACCTTACAGATATATCCATTACAAAAATGTATTGTATCCATTTACAGAAAGTTTAATAACTTTAGTGCCCTTGGGAATTTTAATCTGGCATTACTATGGTCAGAGATTTTACACAGACACACACACACACACACACACACACACAGAGAGATCGAGAGAGAGAGAGAGAGAGAGAGAGAGAGATAGAGAGACAGAAATACATTTGGATAAACAGATCTTAAGGATCATATATATTTCAGAGCCTTGATAAACGCTTATGAAATAAAATAATTAGATCAGATGATAATTTAAAATTATTTAATATAGATTATTGATAAATGGATGCTTTTTAAGCGATATAAAACTTGAGATAGAACCATTGATTTTAGTGTTAATTTGGCAATTATATTTTAACTACATCTCTCATAAATTGAGTGTAAATTTCCACACAGGAAAGCAACATCATAATCTATTAGACACACAAGCAGAGATATTTAAAATGGCTTCCACATATTCAAAGAATAACAATTAACAGTTGTCATATTTGAAGTGTCAACAAACTATAAAGGAGTTACTGTATCCCTTTGGAGTTGTATGTTAACCCAAATCAAATAATATCAATAAGCTTTTTCACTCCTTCAAACTACAAAGAGAATTTGTCACCAGACAATTTTCACAGCTCTAATTACAGGGCTACTCTTGTAACTATATAATTAAGTGTGAACTACAACTTTTTTTTTCTGCTACTCTAAGCTGTAAAACTTAAAAATGAAAAAAAAAATTACTCTGAATTTCACATGGTATATATTTTCTTACATCTTTAGCACACCAGATCCCCCAAAATGTTGAATTTAATATAATCCATGTAACTACACGGTTTATATAAAGTTCCATCACATGGATATATCAGCCTCTGACAGTGCTTATATTTTTTCTTTATTTCTAGGTAATAAAATTCTCCACATTAATCAATATGGATCTGTGTGACTTAGAATATTTTATTAAATTTTCCAGTTTCTGTCATCCATAGATGTATGAAATTTATTTCTAATATAAAATATAATATTATATACAGAATGGCTATTGCAATTATTAATCAGAGGAATTTTGGTTACCTGCACAAGAACTTCACAAGATTAAGACAACCACAATTTTGGCATAGATATATTAGTTGCTCTCTTGGCCTCATCTCTCCATGAATAGTAGTAGCTTTGGTGATTAATAAGTGCTGTAGGAAGAAGAATTATTATTTTCTGACTGAGTAAGCACATGGATATGAGTGTGTTGAAAGGGAAAACATAGGAAAGTTAAGATCATATCCAATTATGTGCATACATGGAATTACAAAAGTGAAGAAAACTTTTTAAAAGAAAGGAGTTTGATCTGTGTATTATAGGACAAAACCGCAAGGTAATGCAAAGAGCATTTATAGAAATAATGAAAGTATCAGCTTTTGATTGTATGTACTCTGTTCCTGAAATGTTTCTAAATTCTATATACACATCAGTTCTCTCAGCATTTATGCATTTATACATTGGCACATATATACATGTATGCATATATGCTTGTATGCATGTGTACATATGTATGTATATACATATAAACATATACATGTACATTTATACACATGTACACATGTACAAATGAACACATTCTCATACACACACTCATATATATGTATATAATTTGAAAATCTGCTGCTTACAAATATAATTCTCCTTCCAATAGCCACACATTGTCTAGCAGAAACTCCAGTACAAAGTATTAGATCCTACCTTTGAGTTCTTGGTTAGGCAGTCTAAAACCATTTGTTGACTTTCATTTTCTCCTAGAAGTAGAAGCCAATTCCCTATTCCTGAACTATGAGTACTATGAGAAAAAGAGTAGGAACCAACAAGAAATTTTCTTTTCTGAAAGCTGGTATTTTTTTTTATAGAATTTGGAGTATCTATAAGCTGCCAAGACAGAAAAGCAAACAGTAATTCTACCCAGATATAAAGCCATTGAATCACAATGTTTACCATCATCATAAGATATATCCAAGAAGACAATAATGACACATATCTTGGGAGCAGCCAACAATCATATAATTGAAGCTAACTCCTGCCAAATTAGAAGAATTCCTACCACAGTCCTGATGTCTGTTGAGACCATGGAACTTAAGACATTACTAATGCCTCATTACTGAAATAGAACAATCTCTCACTGCATTCTAAATATGTCCTTTTCTTGTATCCCTATGAATTTTCCATTTATTTTTCTTTGAAGAATGACATCACTTAGTTTGGATTACTCTCAATCTACAGACTTCAACAAGTGAGTTCTTTGACTTATAAAAAAAAATGACTTCTACTTTATATATTTTAAATTCTTTTTTTAAAAATATGTATAAGCTATTTAACTTTTAACTTTTTATTTTTGCTTTGGTATGTATTGTAAATTCACTTCTGGTTTTTATTTCAGATAATTGTCTCTCTCTCTCTCTCTCTCTGTCTCTGTTTCTCTGTATGTGTGTGGGGGTGATTGTACATTCTGAAGTGGAATGGAATTATTCAGATGTTCTTTTAATCAGTTGTTGTGCTGTATTGTCGTTATAGGTCTTTTGATTTCTTCTAGCACACATGGACTGGATTGTCCTTGATTTTTATCATCTTTTTTTTTAATTTTTAAAAAATTTTAATGATAAAAATAAAAATATATCTAAAAGCGAAGCTTTTGGAAAGCCCACTTGTTCTTCCCTGTCTTGTATCATTCCTCAGACTTGATCTTGGCCTCCCGCCTGGCCTTGCAATTCAAAGCTGGGTCTCTGAGCACATCTCTGTTGACAAGAGTTTTGTCCAAGGGGATATCCACAGAGTACCTTGTGGGCATGAGGTGGTTGTCTTCATAAACTTTCAAAAAGGCCGTCATCTTGGATAGCTTGGCAATTTTCTTCTTGCCCTTGGCAGCTGTCACTTTTCAGGAAATAGCAGTCAATTGCAGCCACTAGGGCATGGAGATAAGTGTAGTCTGAAGTACCATCATCAATGTTCTTCATGATGATGGCTTCGTGTCCAGCCAGTATCAGCAGCACTTTCCCAGGTTTCATGAACTTTCTCATTCCAACAGCAAGATCAATCTTTTTTTTTTTTTTTTTTTTTTTTTAAGTGTATTGTTGGGCTCTGTTTGTATTTTAATGAATTTTTCATCTATTTCCAGCAAGGAGAATGACACAATTTTTTGTTTTGTTTTTCTTGTTTCCAAATTTTTTCATAGCTTTTATTTCTGGTTATTAGTGGGCTAGTAAAAGGAATTTCTGATAATTTTGTCAAAACTGCATTAATCAAAATAGGAGAAAATTCATAAAGAATAGAAAGACAGAAATGTAGACGATTAAAATAGGATAAGCATTTTAAAAATACAGACTTATAACACCAAATGACTGTTATTGAAACAGTTTCTGTTTACTAAATGGTACTGTAAAAAGTAGACTAAATAAAACACAAAATGACTCTACTGCCTGTTCTCTACTGACAATTTCCTTCAACTTTGAAATTCAAAATAAGGAAAATATTGAGATATAATAAAGGTAATACTAAAACTTCTAAAATTAAACACAGAAAGTGATCATATAATTTTAGTAAAAGACCTCCCCCAAAAAAAAAGAAAAAAAGAAAAATACAAAAGTGACATGGCCACAAACCAAAATACATTTGTCAGGCAAAGCAGTTAATGGAATACAAAACTAATGCATGCAACTTGCTAGGTACTTAGCAGAGTTGGTAGCTAGAATATATTTTTTAAACTCAGAAATCTTAGTGAAAAACAACCAACACAAGGGAAACGGGGAAAAGAGTTATAGATACTTCTCAAATGAAGAAGTACATATGGCCAAAAAAAGTAAAAAAAAAAAAAAAAAAAAAAAAAAAAAAAAAAAAAAATGAGTTCTTCAATCATCAAGGAATTGCAAATAGAAAAAAAAAAAAACAATTACTACTCATCTATCAGAAACAATGACTTTACTAAATTCTTAAGAAAATGAATGCATCTAGAGAATATCATCCTGAGTGAGGTAACCCAGTCACAAAAGAACGGACATAATATGCAGTCACTTATAATTGGATACTAACCCCAGAAAGCTCTGAACACCCCAGAAACAACTCACAGACAATATGAAGTTCAAGAAAAGAAAACAAAAAGAAAAGAAAATGAAAAACCATTATGCTTAATCCTTACACACCAAGAAAACTTTGATTAATTCCAGGTTATATCCTGTTTTACATGTACTTTATGCTCATTGTAACTAATAAGATCTTAATGCACACTATCAAACCTTAAAAAAAAACCCAAGCACTGACTAAAATGTATTCATATACTTTTATGCAAAAATGCTTAAAATTTGTAAAAGGTTTTCTGGTTTCAAAAAGCCTAAAAAGCAAGATCTGTTGAGAACTTAAAGAAAATGTTACCTCAAGGAATAGTTTGTGGACTAGTGATTTTGATATTTCAGAGGAACTATTGAAAATAACATTTAGTCTAATAAAAATTATAGCAACTACATCATCCAGAAATATATTAGTTATTTGATTATATATTAATTATATATTACACACACATACACACACATATATGTATATATGGGAAATAAAAGCAGTCATTTGAAGAACTGTTTATTTAGGAAACAGTAAATCCTGTCATTTTCCTCTGAAAATCAAAGGGAGTGAAGATCATTATGTTAAAAGAAATAAAAGAGAACAAAAAAATGAAGCCATAAAATCAGTTATTCATGGAATGTAAATACTTATATAAATTTGAAATTGAATTGTAGTTACCAGAGAATAGAAAAAAAGGAGACATAAAAAATGTGAAAGATGTATGTTCCAAGTTAAACAGTGAGATGGAAATGTGACAGTCTAGTGTGTTGTGATATGATTGTAGAAAACTCAGAAAAAACTGTTCAGTATATCTAAAAAGTTGGGACATAAATTGAATATATTTATTTTATTAAATAAATGATAAATTATTTAAGGAGATATTTGTAGTCAATTTGATTAAGGTTTATATTTCATGCAAAATATATAAGCATAGAAATTTCATGTTACTATTTTATAAGTATATGTGAACTGTTTGTTTATCAGTTAAAATAAAATAAGTGAATACAAACTATGATAGAAGAAAAAAATTAAGCTAAATGAAGATATATGGAGTATAAATATATATATATATATATATATATATATACTCAGCTGTTAGAATCAATGACTTTATGAAATTCCTAGGGAAATGGATGCATCTAGAGAATTTCATCCTGATTAAGGTAACCCTGTCACAAAAGAACAGACATAATATGCAGTCACTGATAATTTGATACTAACCCCAGAAAGCTCTGAACACCCCAGAAACAACTCACAGGAAATATGAAGCTCAAAAAAAAAGCCAAACAAAAAACAAAGGCCAAAAGGTGAAAGCCCTGGTCCTTCTTAGGAAAAAAATAAATGCATAGCACCACCTCAGAGTGTGGTACACCTGGACCTTAAATCGCTAATAATCCAAGAGCTAAGACTATAGCCTTGTGGCAATTTTTGGTATTCAAAGATCATTATGCTTAATCTATACACACCAAGAAAACTAACTGTTTCCATATGACATTCTGTCCTACATGTACTTTATACTTATGGTAACTAGTCGAATTTAATGCATGCTATCAAACCTCTAAAAGAATTAAGTAGTGAGAAAAATATATTCATATAGTGTTATGCCAAAATGTTTCTAAAATTTTGTACATGTATCCCTCTTTTTTTAAATAAAGTTGTAAGAAAAAAAAACTATGAAAAAAGAAAAGAAATTGTTACTGCAAATGAACATTTTATCCTTCCCAAGCAGAAAAATAGGTCATTTAATTCATTCTAGCAGCTCTGATTAATCTATTTGTGAAGATTTGTTCACCTTTTATGAATGCAAGTTGCTTTTCTTCTTTCTCCTATAAACCTAACACTTGCAAAAGCAAGTTGAGTGATTTGCAGTATTACTCTCCAGTGTAGCATGAATGTGAGTACAGTGGTCAGGAAGGATTAGCATTCAGTAGCTAACTGGGGTTCCTCTGCTCATCAACTCTAAATAATTCTTGCTCCACTCAGTACCTACCTTGTTCTCATTTTTTATTTTATTAGTTTACATGATGTTCATCATTATCTACAAAACAACTTTATTCAAAATTTGCTTTTTTAATTCTTTCTTTTGGTTACATATCCTCTTTAGGGTGGTTTGGTTGAAATGTTCAATTGATCCTCTGATTTAATAATCTATTAATTCATATTTCCTACTGAAGACCTAAAATGTCAATAATTGTGTGTGTGCCTCTGAAAATAGCTACATTATCCGCTGTGTTCATTGGTAGTCATTCCTTGCTTCGTGAAATAGATATGGAATAGATGAATATTTAAATAATAACCTCTATTTGGGGCAAATGAGTGTTTCATTATTGCTCTAGAATCCTGTTTTATGTTAATCTTAGGTCAGCTGCAATGTTATTCATCATGTTCACATGTATTCTAGATAAAATAAATACTTTTTCATATGTAGGAAGGAGAATGAATGTGTCTCTAAGAAGCATTAGATAATTTTCAGACTTAACATGATTAAAGTGATTTACTGAGAATTTGAAGGAAAATACTGAATACTTACTATATGCTTATTTTCCAGCACAGACATCAGAAAAAAATGCTTAGAATGATCATAAACTTCATTAAAAACCTATTTATACATAAATAATCTGAAATTACACTAATGTAAATATATTAATATTGTAAGGGTCTGAAGATTGTTGAAGAAAGACCCCAGACTCAGATAGAATGCAAAAACAAGAAGCATTTGTTTTGTGGAAACATCCAGCATGTGGGGGTCAACTATTCTCTAAAACGGTGACCACAGACAAAGGCATAGAGGCCTTCTTATGGGGAATTGGTGAGCTCTCTAGAAAGATTAGGTAATCTAAAATTTTGTTGATAGGTGCTAGGATGTCTCAGGTGGTTAGTGGTCTGCATTCCTATGTCATGAATATTTAACCATATTATGAAATAGGTCTTCCCAGTGCAGCTGGCCCATTCTCAGATAAGATATTTTGCCATTTTTGTGGTTATCTGAGCATGTTCCTTGGGAGTGGGTTCTATTTTCTTGTTCTGGATTTTATGGTCTCTTTTAGAGCTAGTGACTTATGACTTAGTTTCTGAGACTTACAGTCTATTCCTAAATTGGTGCCTTATGGCCTTTTTGAAATCAGGCCTGATTCTTAAATGGAGACAAATGTGATCCTTAAATGGAGACTAAGGGAGTTTATGTAGCCTTTCCAATGTTTCTTATTATAACACAGTATTGTGATACTTTTATTTTTTCAAACATCAAATAAGCACTTATTCACGTACATGGTTTCTTCTAACTGCCTAGAGGTTGACAAGTCAGTAGAATGAGTCATCCAGGATAGATGATCACTTACCAAGCCAGATGTTGTGACATCTGTCCCTGGGATCAATATGGTAGAAAGAAAGAACAAATGTCAACAATTTGCCCTTGCATATGCATGGGCATGTACATGTGCACATACTCTCTCTCTCTCTCTCTCTCTCTCTCTCTCTCTCTCTCTCTCTCTCTCTCTCTCTCTCTCTCTCTCTCACTCTCTCTCTCTCTCTCTCACACACACACACACAACTAATGAATAAATGGCAATAAATTATTTCAAAATAAGAGACTGAAATAATGGTCTGTGTGTTTGGGTTTTTAATGAAAGAGAAGAATAAGAAAGCAAGTTTAATAATAAGGTTGTATTTCAGATAATGGTGAACATCATGGAAAATAATAAAACAGAAGATGAAAAGAGGTTAGGTAAGAAAGTTTGGGTTCAACTTCTGAAGAAAGATAAAGAAAATAAATATTTAGTTTATTTCATTCAGTCTCTGTCAGAGTTATACTGATACAGAGAAGGATGCTTGCAGCTAACTATCAGATTAAATGTGAGGATCCACCCCAATGAAGGAGCCAGAGAAAGGACTGAAGCAACTGAAAGGGTCTGCAACCCCATGGAAAGAACAAAATTATTAACTAACCAAACCAACCACAGCTCCCAGGGAATAAAGCACCAACCATTCAGTTTGCATTGAAAGACCCAGGGTCTAAAGTACAGGTGCAGCAGAGGATAGCATTTTCTGACATCAATGTGAGGAATGGCCTTTGGTCCAGTGTAGGTTCATTTTCCAAGTGTGGGAGAATGCCAAGGGAGATGGTGGTTGGGAGAGGGAGCACCTTCATGAAGGCAATGGGAGAGGGAGGGGGATGAGATTATGGGAAAGGGATAACATATGAAATGTAAATGCAGAAAATTTCCAATAAAAATAAAGAATCCTTAAGGATACAAGAGAACTGTTCAATTGAATATTTGCAGCTATACCATTTACACTGAGTGACCAGTTGCAAATACCTCTTCTTGAGAGCTTCTTATTGTACCAACAACAATGCACCTGTAGCACAGTACACAAAAGAAAAGTAGTCACCGGAAAAAACAAAAGGTATTGAAAGAGCAACCACATTGTGTCATGCCTCAGAGAAATTGGGTTTAACTCTGGGAAAGCTGAAAGGCAGTGTGTTGTTTTGAATGCTAGGATTACATCACTTAGTGAGAGTTCAGATGATTCAACAGTTCTTGGCATTAGTGCACATCTGTTCATCAAGATTCTTTTCGACAGGTCTAATTATGTATACATTCAAAAAGACTATGGTTTCAGTTTAAAAAAGGACTACAAGCTCAAGTGATGAAAATAGTGTTAAAGACGATTTAGGAGAAATATGTAAAATAAAATGGATAGTTTTATGCATATATCTACTATTGACCATAGATTATAAACATAGATAATATTTTAAAAAATATAAATATATGAATAAATTTGCATTAGAAATATAAGCAACCTGAGGACTTTATAATTGAAGATAAGCTATGTTCAATTTTTGAGGACTCTTTATTCATAGTTTCTACAACAATATGATAAATAAATCAGCAAATTTTCAGTTGTATTTATAGATTTGTTGTTTTAAATAAGTAGTCATTTGATTTATATTTTAGATATAATTAAAATAGAAACAGCATCAATAAATTTATACACATTTGCTTATATGCAATAAACCTTCCTTATAGCCACTTTATTGTATATGAATATGCATCATATAGAGCTATTACAAACCAGGTGTCCCAAAACATTCTGTGTTTGTGCATAAATTTTATCTCAATATATGTTAAGAAACTAAACATGGTTGATACTGAAGTGGAAATTAACTTTGAGATAATTTTACTATAAAGAATTCATATGATATCAAAAATGTCTGTATCTACCCTAGTATGTTGCTGATTCAAAAATTATAATATATTGTAACTCAAAGTGAGTATGGCCGCACACCATTCTCCTAAATTTCCATCACAAAGGGAGACTATTAAATAAAATTAAGCACAAAAAAACAATTTGAAAGAGTGGCATTGATATTGATTCTCATTTTTAGATATTTAATTTTGAGTTATACTATATTAATAATTTTATGAATATTGAGCAGCCAAAAAATAATTTTTGATGTACTCCTTTATCTTAGAAATGACTGTTACTGTCTTCCTCATTTCGTATTCATGATCAGCAATCAACCAGGAATCCCATGACTCAGCCACTCTGAAAGATCCCTTTCCTCACATGATTTACTAAAAGTACTTTATTTGTTAGACATTATCACTCTAATTTGTATGAGGTCAAGCAGCATGACAATTTTTTTTAAATTAAAGAACTTTATTTTAAAAGAACAGAGATAAATGTACAATTTTAAGCATTTTTGCATAAAGTATATGAATACATTTTTGTCACTGTTTGGCTTTTTTTTTATAAGGTTTGATAGTGTGCATTAAGATCTTACTAGTTACAATGAGCATAAAGTATATGTAAAACAGGATGGAACCTGGAATTAGTCAAGGTTTCCTTGGTGTGTAAGGAGTAAACATAATGGTTTTTTCTTTTTTTTTTTTTCTTGAAATTCACACAGTCTGTGAGTTGTTTCTGGGGTGTTCAGAGCTTTCTGGGGTTAGTATTCAATTATCAGTGACTGCATATTATGTCTGTTCTTTTGTGACTGGGTTATCTCACTCACGATGATTTTCTCTCAATGCAGCCATTTTCTTAAGAATTTCATGAGGTCATTTTTTTTCTAATAGCTGAGTAGTACTCCATTGTATAAATGTACCACAATTTTGTTTAAAAAAATATCAAAGGGTCTATAGAGGAATTATAATCGAACAACATGGCTGCTCTAGTCTGACAAAGGATCACATTTAAGTTTGTGTGTTCTGGCTGGAATGCAGACATGTAGACATGTCACACTCCTTTATTCCCTCCATCTGGAAATAGTCATGTCCTTAGTACATGTACACACTTTTAATACCAAACAAGAAGGTAAAGTTAGTTTGGAGAATGAAACAGCCATGCTTGACGGGGACCTCTAACTGAGTAGGAGGTTTGGGATGTGGGACAGTCAGAGGGTAGACTGAGAAGGAAATAAAATCTGACTGTAAAAAAAAGATTAAATTAAATTTATACATATATATATATATATATAATTTATATGTTTATATTATTTAAATATGTATTAAATATATATTAGTTTTGACCTAGACACCTTTGTTCCATATTTGTTCTCATGGTGGCCTCTTGGTCCCGCCTCTCTTGGTGAATTCTCTTATTCTTTTCTCTCTACCCCTTCCTGACTGGGAACAGAAGTCCTATATTATCTCCTCTTCCCACTCATTGAAAGGCCATGTTTTTTAGCCAACAATCAGAGGTAACTGGGGAGCAATAGTTATAGAATACTGACTAACGGAATTTTTTTGAATAAGAATTAAAATGCCATGTCCCAGAATACAACTAGATATAGAATCACAAAAATTAGAATGTTAATAATACTAGCATAATCTTTAAATGGCACACAGCAACATTTTTCCAGCATTGTTCCTTTAATATTTGTTTGCAAAGTACATTGCAAAGTCTTGTTACCTTTCTCACATGCATTCACCCACCAGTGCTCAGTTACAGACTGTAAGCTCTACAGTGCTCTACAGTTCCTTCTTGGACAAGATATGAAGCTAACTCTTTTCTATGAATGATGTTCACATAGTTCAATTCTGTGATTCTCCAGTGCTTCATTTGGGTATTCCTTCACTATGCCCTACACTGCTAAGAACAGAGTGAAAACGACAGCTATGAGGTTCACATTGTGTGCTTCTAATCACATATAACAGACAATTCTTGATGGTCTGATGACTAAATTCTGAACAACATAAAGCTTGACAAATTTTATTGTTTCAATATGAAAGTGTGTTTAGAAGAAGAGCGAATTTATACAAATTTGTTCTGTGTTGCTCAAAACCTCAAATAGTTCTGTTATTATCTCTATTGCTTAAAGTTTTTAAGAAGTTGTTAAATTTAAGAGTCAAAATAATTATATGAAGCTCTCTTTGCTGCATGGAAATAGCTCATGAGAAAATGTTTCTGTAAAATATGTCAGCCATGTTCTGTCAACTCACCCAATCTGGGTAGACATTTTACTGAGCACAATGGCTAATTGCTGGGGACAGCATACCATGACAGAGACTGTCAGCCGTGGCTGGGATAGAAACATCTAAGGAGAATGCAGCAGTTCCTTGTAAAGAGAGGATGGTGTCTGGGACCCTGAGAAGCAGGATACACAACCCTCCAGGGGATCAGCCATCTGAAATAAGATTTCCTGGAGTAGGTCAGGATGGAGACATCCCAGTAGTCCACAGCATCTCTTTGTTAAAATAAAACAAACAAACAAACAAAACAAAAAAGGAAAGAAAAAACACCATACAACTGCTGTATAGATTCCATTTGTGCATGCTACTTTTCAGTTAACCTTGGTGTGCATAATTATTCTGCTATATCTGACTCTCCTATGTCTTTCTCCTCTGCTCTGGTGGATTTTGTGAAACTAGATATCCCTTGATGTAATGATTCTTAAAAAAAATGGAAATTGAGGAACATGGGCACAGCACAGCACAGTCCTCAGTCCTAATGACCCAGGTACGTGCTGTGTGTTCTCACCTTGGAAACAATGTGATAACTGCACAGTGGTAGTTCCAAATTAATGCTCAAGTAGCAAAGGACATTTGAAAGAATTGGATACCAAAAATTGAACCCACAAGCTTATGGTCACTTGATCTTTGACAAAGGTGCTAAAAACATTCAATCGAAAAAGGATAGCCTCATCAAAATATGGTGCTGATTCAACTGGTATTCAGCATGGAAAAGAATACAAATGGATTCTGCCTTATTTCCTTGACCAAAGCTCAAGTACAAGTGGAGCAAAGACCTCTAGATAAAACCAGGTACACTGAAACTAATAGAACAGAAAGTGGGGAAGAGCTTAGAACACATAGGCACAAGGGTAATTTCCCTGACAGAACACTAATGGCTCATGCTATAAGATCAAGAATCCACAAATGGGACCTCATGGAGTTGCAAATCTTCTGTAAGGCAAAGGACCCTGTAAAAGGATAAAATTATAACCAACAGATTGGGACAATATCTTTACCAATCTTACACCTGACAGAGGGCTTGTATCCAATATATATATATATATATAAAGAACTCATGACGTTAGAATCTAGAGAATCAAATAATCCTATTAGAAAAGGGTTACAGAGCTAAACAAAGAATTCTCTGTACCTCAGAGGTACAGAGAACAGAAGAGGGTGATTGGGAGAGGAAACACCTTCATGGAGGCAAGGTAAGGGGGAGAAAGGGAGGGAGAGGGGAAGGGTGAGGGGATTGGAGGAAAGGGGATAATATTTGAAATGTAAATATAGTGAATATCCAATAAAAATAACAGGAAAAGTTTGAAGTAGCTATTAGAATATGAATTAGAGCCAACATTAGGACACAACAAAAAGGAAAATTTATTAAAGTTATGAAATAAGTTTTGCACACGTTTTGAGATTGGCTCCAGGATAAGAATGTAGAGAATGTATAAAATTATATACTAGTAAAACTAAGTCAACATACTTAGACTCTTAGGGAGAGTCATTGTGTGCAATATACAGAAACAGAAAGCTAGAGAAACTACTGAGTTAAGGGTTAACTTGATTCTTTCTGGCCACTGCCTGGCAGATTTTACTATGTCATTAATCATTAAAGCTTCAACAGGAGATGCAAGGAGCTGACCTTAGAGCTCTGAGGTTAAAAGTTAAAAGTTTAAATAATGGTAAGTTTTTCAATTATTATTAATTTGGCTACAGACTTTGGGATAGGGGGAGCTTGAATCCATGGGAAACAATTTTAATTTTTAATTCTTTGTGAGATAAAATTGTTCTTTTGCATTTGAGTGGGCAATGATTATACAATGTATTCTTTCTACCTGCTTTTGGAGTATCGATAAAATACTGGGACAAGAGAAAGGCTAGTGAGCAAGTAAGTGAGAGAGCAAGCAAGAGACTGAGCAAGTGTAGGATCATGTATAAGCGTGTGTGTGTGTGTGTGTGTGTGTGTGTGTGTGTGTGAGAGAGAGAGAGAGAGAGAGAGAGAGAGAGAGAGGGAGGGAGGGAGGGAGGGAGGGAGGGAGGGAGGGAGAGAGAGACAGGGAAGGAGGGAGAGAGGGAGGGAGGCAGGGAGGGAGGGAGGGAAGGAGGAAAGGAGGGAGGGAGGGAGAGAAACTTAAACCCTTGAAAAATTGCCTGTCAGCTTGGACCCAAAAAGTATTTTGTATTTAATATATACAAAGAACTCAAGAAATTAGACTTTAGAGAATCAAACTATCATATTAAAAAATGAGGTACAGAGCTAAACAAAAAATTCTCAACTGAGAAATACCAAATGGCTGAAAAACACCTAAAGAAATGTTCAACATCTCTAGAAATCAGAGAAATGTAAATCAAAACAACTGAGATACTACCTCATGCCAGTCAGAACAGCTAAGATCAAAAACTCAGATGACAGCAGATGCTGCTGAGAATGTAGAGAAAGAGGAACACTACTTCACTGTTGGTAGGGTAGTAAGCTGGTACAACCAATCTGGAAATTAGTGTGGTGGTTCCTCTAAAAATTGGACATAGAACTACCTGAGAACCAGGCTATTCTACTCCTGGGCATGTCCCAAAGAATGCTCCCACATATATTAAGGACACATTCTCCACCACATTCGTAGCAGACTTATTTATAATATCCAGAAGCTGGAATGAACCCAGATGTCCTTCAACAGGTGAATGGATGCAGAAAGTATGGTACATTTACACAAATGAGTATTACTCAGCTATTATAAGCAATAACTTTATGAAATTGTTAGGTAAATGGATGGAACGAGAGCTTGTCATCCTAAGTGAGATAACCCAGTCACAAAAGAACACACATAATATGCATTCACTGATAATCAAATACTAATCCCAGAAAGCTTTGAATATCCAAGAAACAATTCACAGACCATATGAAGCTCAAAAAAAATGAAGGCCAGAATGTGGCCTTTTTAGAAAGGATAACAAAACACCCACAGGAGGAAATACAAGGTCAAATAATAGAACAGGGACTGAAGAAAAGATCATTCAGATGCTGTCTCACCTGGGGATCCATGCCATATGAAGCCACCAAACTCAAGAACTATTGCTGATGCCAAAAAGTACTTGGCAGGACCCAGACAGAGATGCCTCCTCTAAAGCTCTGCCAGAGTCATACAGATATAGCTGAGCATTGCTTGCAGCTAACCATCGGACTGAACACAAGGACCTCAATGAAGGTGCTAAAGAAAGGACTGAGAGAGCAGAAAGGAGTTGCAACCTCATGGACAGAAAAACACCAACACACAACCAACCACACCCTCCACAACTTTCATGGACTAAAACACCAACCATTGAGTACACATTGAGAGACCTCTTAATCCAGCTGCATATGTAGCTGAAAATAACAATGTCTGGCACCAGTGTGAGAAGAGGCCTTTGGTCCAGGGAGGGCACATTTTTCCAATGAAGGGGAATGCCAAGGCACTGGGATGGAGAGGGTGATTAGGAGCTAGTGCACAGTCATGATGACAAGTAGAAGGGAAGGAGAAATCAGAATAGGGTGGGGGGAAGGGATAACCTTTCAAATATAAATACAGAGAATATCTAATAAATAAATATAGTTTAGGTTTATTTAGTATGTGACTTCCTAATATACCTGCTTCCAGTTGTGACCTCTGATACTCTATCGAGCCTGGACCCTGACAAGTGATGGCATCTACTAAATGATTACTGAAAACCAGAAAATATCTTTATAATTTACAGTTTCATCTGAACTCAATACTAAGTAAGTGGAGTTCCTTTTTTGGATAACATAGGCACTATAATAGTGGGGCTTGATATGTGTTGAGTAAGGACACATAGTCAATATTTGGGGCATAACATAGAAAAGAATTAAATAGTAAACAGTGAATTAAATATGGGCATAAAACACCAATTCAACAGCAGCCTCTGATTGACATACTGACAGTAACAGGATTCATTAAGTACACATTTATTTTTTGGCTGTGAGCCTACTTATTAATGATTAAGTCATTGTACCATCCCTAAGTACACATTTATTAACACTATTTATAAAAGAGAAAGTGTTGCTTCTCTCTCTATTTTTTGTTTTCCTTCTATATATTCAAACAGTTATATAATAACTATTTCTATCATCTGATTGCATGTGGCATGTCACAAACCAAGACACCATAAATGTATTTCCTATTGCAATGCCAATTCAGAAAACAAATTTGCAAACACTATTTTGACAGGATTGAAATTTGAATGTATAATGTTCGATTATAGCATGGTCGTAAGATGATAGATACCTCACCATGTCTTATAACTTGATTTCTTAAGAAAAAATCACTTTTGTCTGCATTACATTTAGAGTGAAGTTTTCTTTTTAAATATAAAGTTCATTGTATCTACTGTGGGCTTTCAAATATTGTTCCATCCTAGGTATTAAACTGAGTTCTTGAAAATACTTATAAATGTTTTATGTGCTGCTCTGAGAAATTCAAATACTGTCCTTCACTTGTGTCTCTACTTTACATTCAGATTTGTTGACATTAAAAAGAAAGTCTGGGTTAAGAAGACAGATATGATGACCATATTTCAACTCAGTGTTTTGATTTATTAAGGCTATCCAAGCTTTTTTGTATTTGATTCTAAGCATGAAGAAAATCCATAATTTTCTTAGAAAGGCTGTTTATATCTGCATTCCACATTATCTTCAAGGAATTATATTGCCTTTTTTATCTTAAAGACATTATTACCTGATACTAAAGTTGCTTTGAAAATTTGAATTTGTTTTATAATTCTATAAATTTTTTCTGGTTTTGTAATGCCCAAAGTCTAGCTTAGTTTTATTTTATTTTTGAGGTTGTAATACAGATAAAATAGTTTTCCTTATCTCTTTTATTCAAACACTCTAGTATTCTCATTTTCAACTTCCTGATAATTCATGACTTCTTCTATTCACTGTTATTACAGATATGGTAAGAGGGCTCTGAATATCAAAGCAACAAATTCTTGCACTGTAAGTTTTGGGTCATAACTTACTTAAGATATAGGGTAACTGAAAAATTATGTAAAATGAAAAGTGTGATTCCTATACTTTAGAAATACACTCTGTCTTCCAAAAAGTGTAAAATTCATCTTCCTTTGAGAGTTCCATTCTAATTTAATTAAAGGGAATGAGGAAGGAGGAGTGGAGGGAGGTGTGAAGAGAAAGAAACAAAGAGACAGACACAGAGAAACAAAGAGACAGCGATCTAAAGACAAATAAGCTTGGGGAGAAACAGAGAAAGATTGGAGATAAGGAGGAAGGCTCTGTAGTTCTGTTGGTTCTCTGATACATTACTTACTGACCCAGTGTATGTCACTGGCTATATCTCTATGTGGCTGCTGTGGTTACAAGCCTTTCATTCTTATGTGTCTTCAAATGGAGAGAGCATGGCCTCCTTCTTTTTCTATGAAAATAGAAATTAAAAAAAAAAAAAACAAAACATGTTCTCTTCCTAGGTGTTTTAGGGTCTCCTGTTGCTAAGTGCTATCCTGCTAATTCTTACATAAATAGTATTTCTTCTCACCCCCCACCCCAAGGTCCTTTGGCCATGTCACCATGTCCTGGCATTAGTGCCAAGGTAACTATATGTTCTGAAAAGTTAGACCATGTGACAAAACAGTTTTTTTATGTTCCTGGCTAGCTCTCAAACACAAAGGAACACCCTCTTCCAGGATTGCCTTGAAGGCCAACCCCTCTAAGTTTAACAATATTCAGTTAATGTTCCTTATAGTAAAAGTAGGCATTTCCAAATCCCCAGGAACCAAATCTTTAAAACTTGGAGAAAATCTATTTTTTTCAAACATAAAAAAAAATCACTTAACCTAAAACTATTTAAAGATTGTCTTATTTAGATATTTATTTCCGGAAATTTCGTTATTGAGATTATAATATAATTAAATTGTTTCTCCCAAGAAATCTTTGTTTTTCAACCTATAAAGACATTAAAAAATATAAAAAATATATCACAAACAATCACAAACAATATGCATATTTGTTGAGCCCAATCTCAAGAGATACATTTACAGAACATTTCTACATTAAAGGCTCAGGAAAAAATGCAGATGACAGAACAGAAACATGGTAAGAGTCAGGGAGTTTGACATGAGTTTGTATCTCCTAGTGATATAATAATCTAAACCCATGAAGTCTCCTCATCAATAACACTGTATAAATATGAGAGATGCAAGGATGACACCAGTACACAGGTCAAAGTGGACGGCATACATGTTCTTAAGATGATGACAAACTGTAATAGCGGTATGTTTTTTTCATACCATATTTGGAACTTTTAAATATTTTGTCCTTGTTATTATTACTATATATTGACTGCCTGCATGTATGTGAACCTGTGTGTGTAGGTGTGGAAGTACCTGGAGCAAGTACAGTGTCAAAAACAAAACAAAACAAACAAACAAACAAAAAAACCCAAACCCAGAACAAGCAAACAAACAAAACCACCAAATCCAGTTCTCACTAACAAGCACAATGCATGGCTTCTTATGTAATTTGAACTCAGGTCTTTGCTCTTTCTCAGCAGTCAGTCTTACCCATTAATTCATCTTTTTTAGTTCTTGAATATTTGAATTTCAGTGAGCAAAATGTCTCTGGTGAAATCAAAAAAATCTTTGTTCCTAAGAGCTCATGTATGTTAATAATTACTTATTCTATATTTTTGTTTTTCACCACAAATAGTAGGGATTACACAGGAGTGATAACCCACTGCCCCCAGAACAACTGCATTTTTGTAATGCTAGGCCATTTGTTTCACATGATGCTGTGGCGAAGTATCTGTACAAACTAAAACAGGAATAAAACACCTGGACCTAAAATCATTAATAATTCAAGAGCTAAGAATATAGCCTTGTGGCAATTTTTGGTATTCAAAGATCATTATGCTTAATCTATACTCACCAAGAAAACTGTTTCCATGTTACATTCTGTCCTACTTGTACTTTATGCTTATGGTAAGTAATGGGATTTCAATGCATGCTATCAATCCTCTAAAAAAATTAAGTACTGACAAAAATATCTATATAGTGTAATGTCAAGATGCTTTTAAATATCTGTATATGTATCCCTCTTTTTTAAAAATAAAGTTGTAAGAGAGAAAAAAAATTTTTTAAAGTTGTTCCTGTTTTATTTTGTTTAGATTATTTTTGTCAAATGATACATATTTATTTATGGCTGTTTTCTTATAATTATGTACCATGTATAATTAAGACTTTTGAAGTCTGTGAAAGATGATATACAAGTTTTTTACACCGCCACAGCAACATCTGAACATTGATTATTTAATTAATGTTTGCTTTAATTGTTTCATTCCTTAAAGGTGTTATTACAGTGTTTTATAATATTATCAATTTTGTAACTCTAAATTATAAAAATGCAGCCATAGTTTTTTTCCTTTGCAACACAGACCTTTGAAATGTGTTTTCTCTAAAGGCAGGAACTAATTAATTTGAAATTCTATTTTTACACAATTTTAATAATTGTATGTGTTAATGGATGGGTGGGAGGCACATGTGTGTTATCACTGTCATATTTAGTTTACTATAGAGTACAGCTTTTAGAAGTCTGCTTTCTATTTATTCCATGTATGTAGCAGGTCATCAGTCTTGGTAGCAAAACCCTAACTGATGAAAGCTTTCATTGGGGCCATTTTTTAAAATTTATAAATAGGTGTATGAGACATAAAATGTTTTTGAAAGTTCATTTCTCAGATTATTTCCATGTGATTTTGCACAAATGATTATTAATGCACATCACACTCTTATGGTATTTGCTTATTAATGGACTGCAACTGGGATATATGGGGAAAAAAGCGAAACAGATTTGGGTGGTGAAAGGATTTCAAGTAATGTAATATGATATAATTTTATGAATGAATAGAGCAATAAAGATGGAGCAGAAATTGGGGGAAAGGCCAACCAATGACTGACCCAACTTGAGACCCTATCATGAGAGATAGCCAACCCTTAACACTGTTAATGATATTCTTCTATACTTGCAGAAAAGAGGCTCACATAACTGTCATTGAGAGGCTTCACACAGCAACTGATGGAAAGAGAAGCAGAATTCCAAAGCCAAACAGTAGTTGGAGCTGGGGAATCCTGAGATAATGAAAAAAGGAAGAATAGAAAGAGACAGAAGATCAATGATACAACAATAAAATCTACAGAATCAACTAACCTGAAACCACAGAGGGTCACAGAGACTGAATACAGCTAGAGAACATGCATGGGACAGACCTAGGTCCTCTGCATGTTTGTAAAGGATGTGCAACCTTTTTTCATGTGGGAAACCTGACTGTGGAAGAGGGAGCTGTCTCTGACTCTACTGTTTTCCTTTGGATCTCTTTCTCCTAACCAGGATGCCATGTAGAACCTCAATCAGAGAAGACACTTCAAATTGATAAGCCCAAGTAGATTAGTATCTATGGGAGGCTTTCTCTTCTCTGAGGAGAAAGAGAAGAGGGTTAGGTGGAGGTGAGGTGAGAAGGAAGAACTGAGAAGAGAGGTAGAAAGAAAATTGGCGATTCAGGGTGAATAAAAGAGAACATTTTATGTCTTTAGTAATATGCAGGAGTAAAAAAACTAACTAAGCAAAACTCAAAAAACCGAGTTGATTGGAAAATTAGTGTCTTCTAGGGCCCTGGAGTGAAGCAACCAGTCCGATCTGAGGCATAACTGCATGCTTTGCTTTGTTCTAGATTCCAACACAGAAAGGCAAGATGCACACATTCTTTATTGCTACTGATTACTAGGAACATGGGGATGGTAGTCCCGAGAAGAATGATAAGAACTGTCTCTGCATACTGTGTTATGGAACCCTGCAGTCCCACTTTTTTGAACATTTAGTTCTTATGACTTGGACAAAAAGCTGTTAAGAGAAAGGATTAACTAAAACTTTACTGGAAATGTAAGCCAAGTGTGAAGGAGATAATTCAGTATCTTCTGAAGAGAAGGCAGCAGTAGACAAGATGGCAATATTTTGTGTCTGAAGAGGCAATGTGGCTCAAAAGAATTTTTAAAAACTTGCCAATTGAATCACCAAATAAATAAAATAATCTTGGCTTATTTCTAATTTTCCCTAGAGTTTCATAAGAAACGAATTCCCATGTATTACTAATCACCTTGAAATAAAATATGTTCTAGGAAACACGAACAGATTTGTGTACTACCTAGAAAGAAAGTCACTTGGTCTCTATCTCTTAGATTATCACAGGTAAAAGGTGTGCTGTGCTTTCATGGTCCAAAGTACATCACATGATTCTCTAATGTCAGTTATATAGAGATTTAATGATTCTAGGACAAGGATAACTGAGAAAAGTTTGCTCATTGGTAATGCAAGTGTGTGAGTTCTTTGTATCTTCCAGAAGGAAGAGAAGACTGGGTAGAATAGTTGTCAAATCAACTGAGCTCAGTGAAACTTCTTTCTGTTTTATTAAGTCCAACTTTGCAGTAGAATCCAGTCAGCACTCTGACCTATATGCTGCTATTACTTCTGGAAGTTCATTCATGATCACTAAACTGATTAAAACTTCATTTATTGTTCTACTAACCTTCTAATAGTTTTGTCAAACTACCATTCCACTTCTAATATTCTAATATTTTCATTAAAATGCCTTATAATAGCTAATATTTTTCAATTATAATTAAGAAAAATTGCTAGGACATAGTATGGAATAAAACGAGCTATAACCCTGATAAAAAGGAGTGACTTAGATATATACCGAACAAGAGCACAAATAATACAAAGTATAGTATAAAGCCAAAGGCTTATTCATTCTTGAGTATAACACTCAGTTTCATCTTATTTTAAGATGTATAAGCAAAGTAAATTATAGGCTGTAGTAACTGCGTCTCATCACTTAATACATATATAATGATATTTGAAGAACCAACATTTACCCAGTTTCCCAAACTTCAAATGAAGGAATTAACTCTAAACTCCTATATCTATTCTATTATTGCTCTGTTAGTTGTGAGTTTTACTGATCTCTACAATAAATTTCCTTTTCTACTTTCAGGGTTTTTTGTTTGTTTGTTTGTTTGTTATATTTTAGTTTATTCCTTTCTCATCTCTTACATAGGCCATTGTTTCTATAGCTAAATCCCCTTCTAAGTCACAGTATATCATTAACCTTCACACTGTTTAGCAAAGTGTTCTTTCCAAGAGGGAATTAGTATCAGTCCATTAAGGTTAGCATGATGTAGTAACATAACCAATTGGTTTAGAAATCAGGGGTATATTGCTAACATTTCTGGAGCCTTGAAACTTGATCAATATGCTCTAGATTTAGTGGCTTGTAATTGCTTCCTTTAGGACAGTTCCTCTTGGTGTAGCCACATCATGGTTAACAGTGACATCACTTCACAGCATGTTTCTATGGACACTAAGAGTCTAAAGCTCAGCTACCAAATGAAAAATTTCTCTAAGGTTTGAGATTCTAATACCTATCAATGATATCTATTGTGAATATTGGGGGCATTAAAGTGACACATTCATTAAACACAAAAAATCAAAAGTATGTTGCATTAATTAAAAATGTAAATGAGCAACAAATATATGAAAATCTAGTTTTTTAAGTTGCTGTCCTTTATTAATTGTCTAAAATGACCCTTAGATAACTCCCATTATCTCTTAAAATTCTGAAATTCACTGAATGAATTGTTGTCTTTAGATGGCCTGTCTATCAGATATTTTCCATTATCTTCATCATTTAGCCAAAAAAGATGAGTTATGCATGACTGATCTCAAGTATATTGTTTTCCACTTAGCCTTGTCCTAATCAGGTTTCCAAAGCACAATAACCATGATTCTACTGCAGTTCTTCAAATGCATTCAAAATATCTGTACATTTATATTTCTGCAAAAGACTATTTTACCATAAGGATGATATCTTCTTGTTCTTGATGTCTTTGATTTTTTAATATAGTGTTTCATACACAAACACACTACTGTTTGCCAAAAGTAATATTTCAGCCCTAAAAAAATGTAATGTATAACTTCATCATAGGCTGGTGTTCTATTGATTGTGTGTTTAGTCAATTACATATAGATATCACTTAGTAATATCTTATTCTAATTCCTGGAGGCTATAAGATAATGATGTATTCACTGGGACTAGAATAATATACATGGTTGTGAGCCTTCACATGTGTGGTAAGAATCAAACCTGAAATACAAGTCAAGTGCTCCTAATTTAATTACTGAGACATCTCTTGAAGCACAAGAATCAACTTTGTGTTGTACAGAGAATTAATTGGTAATGAGCCATTTCTGGAAATAATCTGTGCTAATGAGAAAATGAACTAAAGAAAGTAGGATGTGGGCCTGGTTAATTTTGCCTTCTACAAGGTATCTTTAATCTTCACTGTGAATAGTACATTCTGCTAATCCCACTCTGAAAAATATGTACATGACTCATGCAAGCCATGGTGCATACAAGTTTTGGAATGCATAACCTAAATCACTACTTTAGAGACAGTTATACTGAGAATGTTTCTGTTGGAAACAAGAACATTTCACTAGATTTACTATTTTCAACATTCATTATAGACTTAGTACGCACAACTACAACACTTGGATGCAGCATTTCAATTACTACAAGTTTCATGTATTAGACCACAGAGAGAAGTGTCAGAAAATTAAAACTCCTGAAGGACTTGAAAAGAGACACTTGTACTATATAATAAAATTGCTAATATTAACAGAGAAAACCTCACATACTTTCAACTTTACAGACACACAAACACACACAGGCAACTAAGGGATGCTGTTAGAGAAAAAATAATCTTTTACACATGCACATGGACACACACAAACATACAGGCAACTAAAGGATGCTGATGAGAGAGGAAAAATAATATTTTCTATTAACTATCTAAACAAAGTCTAAGTTTCCCTCCGGCATTCCATTTAGGGTGATAAACCATGTTCTGTCTTATATTGTCATATAACATGTTAAAGTACTACTTTCTCTTTATTCCAGGTAGACTCATGTTTTGAAACAAAGCAGTAAGATTCACCCTGAAATTTTATTCAGACTGCTAACACTTCCACTCTGGGTGGAGGACTCAGAGAAACTTGATTATCTTCAGCTTTATGAAGACAAGTTGTAAGACATTTCAGGTAATGATGTTGCTAGGTGAGGTTGCCACAAAAATAAAAGTAATATCAAGTGTAAATATAGAATGCTAGCACAGCCCAAACATGAAAAATATATGGCTCAAAACTAGTTTGTCCTTGAGGATGCCACTGATGTTTTTGTTGTTAATCAAAGAACCAGGATAGTAAAGAAAATAAACAAACAAACAAATAAATAAATAAATAAATAAACTGTAGCTATTGTTTCTCTATTCTTGATACCCCATCTATGAGAAGGAGAGAGCATAATGCTTCAACAAAACCAATATGTAATTCTGTGTGTTAGGCTTTGGAACATTATCTCTGTGTGAAGCAAAGAACAGTTCAATATAATCTGATATTAAAATTGGATATGGTATAAATTTCTTTCCAGTATAGTAATAGATATGTGTGCATTTAATTGATATTTTAAAGATTACAGAGATACAGGCACCACATACCAAAGTCTATAATGTATATTATTCCTGCTTAACATATTTTCAAATGAAAAATGTATTCCCCAAAATTGATGTAAGTTGCTAGTTATTGCCAAACTTTTAATAGAGCTCTTATGTTTCCTTTAAACTCATGAGACCTGTGCTGAGAACCCTGAATTGTGGGTAACATAGATATATACAAGTTAACATACATTTTTCAAGATTATATCACCAAATGCTATTCTCATTTTTATAATGTGGTTAACAAAAAATGGAAATGTTTTCCATTGTTTACTTTTATGACTCATTTTTGTATGACAGCATAGCATTTTACTATATAAAATGCATATATCCAGGAGACTATTTAAACACATGTTTTTAAGGAAAAAATATTTTTAAAATTCGGATATTGATTTTGACCCCAATTTAAATAAAATGCATTTACTTATGTTTGTGTTTGTTAATTTTTAATTTTAATATCTTTTATTTAAAATACAATATCATTATTTGCTTCCTTGCTTTTTTTCTCCAGGCCTTTCTGTGTCCCACATTCCTAAATTAATGACCTATTTTTTATTACTACTATTTTTTACAGCACAAACAAACACATGTGCACACACAAACAAGGGGGACATGGATAGAGAGATCTCTTAGAATAGCAAGCAATCAAAATATAGATAGGGAAACATACAAAGAGAAAGGGGAATATGGAGAGAAGCAGACAGGAAAAGCTGGATCAAACAGAATACAGCATGTCAGCTTGGATCCATGATTTAAGTCAGGTCATTTCTTTTGTCAACTTCTCTCCAAGTCAAAGCTGGTCCTTTGTAACTTACATTGAATTAGGGGATGATGGTTAACAAAACCATGTTAGTTCCACTTAATGCATTTTTGCATATATCTCACTATGTTTCATAGGTGTTAGAACTGAACAGAAATGACTCCAAGACTGTATTATAAAATCTTAAGAAATTGTATTTTATATTACTAAAATAATACACAATATAAATCAAGTGTTTACTTTTGCTTATCTTTATTACTTATACAGTACATTAGATTAAGCAGAGAAGAATATGATTTTAACTCTCAAAAACCTCATGGAAAATGACCAAATAAATATGCTATTTCTAAGCCATCAATAGTAAGTTCTCTTCATATCTACTTCCTGTCAGAAAAGAATGTGTTTAGCAACCATCCAGAAAGTAAGGAAGATAATTGATATTAGATTTAATTTCCAACCTTAACGAAGAACCTCCAGATCCTCCTAATTTTATATTTCATGCACAAAAGTCTAAAGAGACAAACACCTTTGAATTCAACCCAAACAAAACTGTAATTTCATTAAGAAAATGGGAGATAGAAGGGCACATAGACTGTGCCTATGAAATCTGTAAAGATTTGACTTATGCAGATACAGTCTGCATCAGTTTGTGTGCAGAGCCACTTCCCTGCTGGAAATCCCTATGCAGACCAATGTTGAGCTCCACTGCAACAAATTAGAGAAGTGAGATTCAAGCAATCAATTAGCACTTTGGTCAGTTCCAGGAATATGTATGCATATTCTTATTTCATGGTAAGGCTGAAACTGTAAAATTGACCACAGAACTAAAAAACACTTAATTGAATGTTCACAGTCTGTGTGACTTTTCTGTGACTCTTGACAGAATCTAATTTATATAAATGAAAGAAAGTTGGGGAAAATATTTGCATTTATGTTTGGAAGAGTGAGAAATAATCGTTTAGAGAAGACTAGTCCTAAACTTACATGGATTTGTACAGATGAAACTTGATATTGACAGAACCCGAGGAACGTACCAAGTTCTCACCGAGAAGAGCCTGTTATGAAATGGAAGTTGAATTCCTACGAAAGTACCTACAAGTCACTTATCAGCATCATAAACTGAAATTTTCTAAAGAGCTAGTGTAACACAACTGATATAATGCAACTTTAAGAGGATTATCCAAAAAAGGACCAAATAGACACACAGAGAGACACACAAAGCACACACACTGAAGTGTTGAAAAGACAAGGAATGATTTAATCAAATAAAAATTTTAGGAAAATAAATTCAATCATTTAACCCTATTGTTGTGCTACCAAATGAGCTTTATGTCAAATAGGGGAAGAATTGAAGTGTGTACAAATGATGTATATAAGAATATTTAATGCCCCATTAAATGGAAGCAGAGGTTTCAGACTTTAATTCTGTATTTGCTTACCTTACAAGCTCCAAAGTGAGTGCTTCTTATCAAAATCAATATCTAAACCTATGCAACAGAAATAATGTCACATGATAATCCAGTATAAACTTATCAAGGGTTTCTTCTAATTTATTAGCTTTCACTTCCTTTGCCTGTGTGATGTGTCTTGTGAACATGTCTATTCTTGTACTATTCACACTTCATTACAGTCATTTATGTGTTCACCTTCATTAAGAGGATTGCTCTCATGGATAAACAAACAGATTAGTTGGTAAACTGTTTAATTAATTTAATCCCAATGCCTTGAAAACAATGCCTCTTAGATGCAGAACATGTTTAAACCATACATTGACTAACTTTTTCTGCATACCTGTATAGACAGTCCTCACCACAAAACATCGTGAAGGTGTCTAGGTTGATTAATGGTGCTTTCATACCTCTTATTACCCCCACTCCCTTTTTTTATCTCCTTGAACATGCCTAATTAATTTCTTATTTCATTGTTGTATTTTATTTTTTTTATTTATACTGATCTCTGCTGCTTCTGTGATAGTTCTATGAGATTCCACTCATGGAGGTATTTGGCCTGAGTTAAATTTGGTGTCTTCACCTAGAATGGGATTATAAACAATGTGCTTTCTCAGAATATATACATAAAATTTCATTGATTTGCAATAACAGTAAGACTTGTCAATGAGAAATAACCAAATAATATTGAGTAAAGTCCTGAAGTATAGAAAGTCTTGCAAAAATGAATTTTAAAAATATTCTACAAGAATAATTAATTATGATAGCTTCAATCATATTCATACATAAAATTTAGATAAAAGTATCAAGGTTATTAAAAGTTACTCAAGATATATTTGTGGTTTCATGGAATTATTTATAGATATATCTGTGATCTAACATAGGAATATTGATATGAGTTAAAAATTTATATTAGTTGTGATTTGCATTAATTCACAGACTTGCATCCTTTCCCCAGCATGATAGCAACATAATTCCCAGTGTGGAGAACCAAGCAGCCGTGGTCTCTAGGATGTCCCAGTGCTTTCTTTGGATTTGTTCACAGATTCTGATGCATTTTAATCTGCACCCCAGCCCATATGGCTACCCTGAGTGCACTCAGAATAAATCTCAGGTACATAGTTACTCATCTCTAAAACAATAACATAACAGTGACAAGCATCCAAGTTGCTCATCATCAATACAGTAATTTATGACACTTAAAGATGTGATGTGGACTCTTCTGAAGCTTATTAATTTCTAATTACTCTTAATATCAGGATCTAAATCTGGCTTCTCTCCCAGTGTGAGGGGCATGCTCAGAGAGGATGGATACTCAAAATGTTTTCACCACAGAGCGGGGGTAGGAAGCTTCCATCTGAGTAGGAGTCCAGGATCTGTTCTGTGATTTCTGTTGCTAAGCAACTGCTTCCTTTGTCTGCTCTGTTCAGAACAGTTGCTTTATTTATGCTCAGCTTAAATGATGCAGATCATAATGTGAAACTATAAAAGAAAATAGAGAAAATTATGAGAAAAATTGCTTCAGGAATTTGCAATATGGTACAGAAACTAATGAGCATGAATGCAAATAATGTTTTAATAGAAAAAAATTTAAGAATATCTACCCATTGATTTGATTACCTGAGAGGTTTCAAACAGGTAATAGAACATTAAAGACTTAACTTCTGGCATTATCTAAAAATGATAGAAACACAAGCAAGGTCATAGGCAGGCAGTAATTAACTACTACTAAACAATCTTTAGAGCAAATTTTTGAAGAAAGAAAAGGAGTATTTTTAAGTACCAGATGTTGAGATAAATGTGTTAATTTTTTTAAAAGTTCTTAAAATAAAGTTCAAATAAAGAATGGTTAAAGGATAAAACAGGAAGAATATATTTCTCAGTTCCTCAATTTTCCAAAGTCTAAGAATCCTTGGTGTATGTGTGTCTGTGTGTTTGTGTGTGTGTGTGTGTGTGTGTGTGTGTGTGTGTGTGTGTGTGTAAAACGCTTGGCTCACCAGGTAAACATGCTTGCTTTAAAGTATAATTACCCAAGTCAATCATATGACCCACATGTTAGAAGCACAAATCCCAATCTGGATAGTTGTCGTCTAATAATACACAGTGTTGTGTTTACAAAAAGATAGAGAGAGAAGGAATGTTTGGTGGATGCATAGTCAGGTGTGGGGGAAGGAGGTACCTCTGTGTTCCCATGCTAAGGCATCCTTTTCCCCTTGAGGAATCAGCCACAGGAAAGTATATGTAGAATAGCATTTATTCAAGGCATATTGACGAGAGGGCATAGAGAGAGAGAGAGAGAGAGAGAGAGAGAGAGAGAGAGAGAGAGAGAGAGAGAGAGAGAGAAAAGAAGAAGAAGAAGAAGAAGAAGAAGAAGAAGAAGAAGAGGAGGAGGAGGAGGAGGAGGAGGAGGAGGAGGAGGAGGAGGAGGAGGAGGAGGAGGAGGAGGAGGAGGAGGAGGAGGAAGGAGGAAAGGAGAGGAGAGGAGAGGAGAGGAGAGGAGAGGAGAGGAGAGGAGAGGAGAGGAGAGGGGAGGGGAGGGCAGGAGAGGAGAGGAGAGGAGAGGAGAGGAGAGGAGGAAATCTGGCCATGAGCAAATGGAGAGAGGGTGGAGGGAAATGAGGAGAGAAGGGAAGCAGGGGCAAGGGGACAGAGCAAAAGAAAGGTAACAAGAGAGTGAGGAGGAAGCAAGTAGCTCCTTTTATAGTGATTCAGGCACTCCTAGCTGTTGCCAGGTAACTGTGGAGCTGAGCCTAGACAAAATGCCAACATACACATAGACACACATGCATACCATTAAATATAAAAAAGAAAGAAAAATGTAAATGTCTACTATAATTCTGACCTTCATATAATATAGAATTGAAGAAATAACCTTGCTAGTTGATAAAACTGTCACTTTTGTATACCATATGTGAAATTACTTCAGTGATGCTGAATTATTTTAAGAAAAATTGCTATATTAAAAGATGTTTTATTTACTCATTATGAGCTATAAATCAATGTGTGACAATAAGACTGAGACATGTTAATACGTTGCAGATATAGGTTCAAACATGCAGTGACCTTCGAAGGTAATGCTGGTATTAATGGCATCTTTATTTAAGTGAGAAAAAAGGCAGCATGCAGATCCATGATTTAAACAGGCATTCTTTTATGTAGCTCTGCCTGTTGATCGTTTGCTAATCTAGGAACTATTTTTACTGTGTTTCTTTCCATTGGTAAATGTCTATAGTTAACCACCATCTCTTTGAATAGCTCCTCAACTGTAACTATCTTAAAACATTACACATGATCCTCCCTGCTCTGGACATCATTGGCCCATATTGGTTCTCCTTGGCAAATAAAGCAGCAAGACAGATCAGAGTATGGAAGCCCCATTAATAAGTACTGACATGACAGCATTCCTTCATAAGCTTTGGAGAGATAGAACACAGTTATTTAGAGTGAATCAAAGTTATAAAAATTGGCGGAGGGAGATAGGAATATCCACAGTGAGCAAAGGTCATTTGCTGATGCCTAAGGTACTGAGATGTCACATTAGCTTGGGGAGGTACTTTAGGAATCTCAAATGTTTGCTTAAGTGCTCTCTTTTATAGAGAAAAGGAGTTTGATCTGGACTGTCCTAAGGGGTACTGACCTCAAGCAAGCAGAGGGGGTCTGGGATTCCTCAGGTAGAAAGGAGGAAGCCTTGCTAACAAAGGGAGTGTGCCATATTGCACAGTGCTCAGGGTTTTTAGATAATGTCAAACTTTAAACAGAGCAGCACTGTTTTCCTATTTATTTATTTTTTATTTGAGATTCTCTGTATTTACATTTTAAATGTTATTCTGTTCCTCCACACTCATCACCCCTCTCCCTACACTTGTTTTTCTGAAGGTGCTCCCTCTCCCAAGCACCCTCTTCACCTCAGTGCTTTGACATTCCCCTACACTGGGAAAACACACCTACTATTGGTGCCAACCAATGTTATCCGATGCTACATATATGCTACTGGAGCCATGGGTCTCTCCATGTGTGCTCATTAATTGGTGATTTAGTACCTGAGAGCTCTGGAAGTTTTGGTTGGTTGGTAACGTTGTTCTTCCCATGGGGTTGCAGACCCGTTCAGCTCCTTCAGTCTTTTCTCTAGTTCCTTCATTGGGGGAACCCCTGTTCAGTCTGAGAGTTAGCTGCAAGCATATTCAATTTTACCTGAATGACTCTGGCAGAGCCTCTGAGGAGGCATCTATTATAAGGTTCCTGCCAGTAAGCACTTCTTGGCATCAGCAATAGTGCTTGGGTTTGGTGGCTGCATATGAGGTGGATACCCAGGTGAGGCAGTCTCTGAATGATTTTTTTTTTAAATTCTTGTTCTTCTATTTGTCCTTGTATTTCCTCCTGTCAATGCTTGGTTCTCTTTTCTAAGAAGCACTGAAGCATCCACATTCTGGCCTATCTTCTTTTTGAGCTTCATAAAGTCTGTGAATTGTCTCTTGTTCTCAAAGTTTTTGGGCTAGTATACACTTATTTGTGAGTACATACCATGCGTGTCCTTTTGAGACTGGGTTATCTCACTCAGGGCGATATTCTCTAGTTTCATCCATTTGCCTAGAAATTTTGTAAAGTCATTGTTTCGAATAGCTGAGTAGTACTCCATGGTGTAAATGTACTACAATTTTTATATCTATTATTCTACTGAAGGAAATCTAGGTTCTTTCCAACTTCTGGCTATTATAAGTAAGGCTACTAAAAACATAGAGGAGCATGTGATTTTGTTATATGTTGGAGTATCTTTTGGGTATATGCTGAGGAGTGGTATAGCTGGGTCTTCAGGTGAAGTGCAAGTGGATCAAAGGCCTCCACATAACACCAGGTATACTGAAAGTAATATACTAGAAAGTAGAGAAGAGTTTAGAACATATATGCACAAGGGAAATTTTCCTGAACAGAACACTAATGGCTTATCCTCTAAGAGGAAAAATCAAGAAATAAAACTGCAAAGGTATTGTAAGGCAAGAACACTTATTTTTTATCTCTCTGTCTCTTACAACTTTATTTTTTTAAAGGGATGTTTTATAGATTTTAAAGGCACTTTGGCATAATACTAGATGAATTTATTTTTGTCAGTAGTTAATTATTTCAGAGGTTTGCTAACATGCATTGAAATCCCACTAGTTACCATAAACATAACTGTCAGTTTTCTTGGTTAGTATAGATTATGCATAATGATCTTTGAATGCCAAAATTACTCCTGAACAGTACACCAATGGCTTGTGTTCTAAGATCAAAGATCAAGAAATGGTACTTAATGAGACTGCAAAGTATCTGTAAGGCTAAGAACACTGTCAAGAAAAAAATGACAGACAACAGAATGGGAAAAAATCTTTACCAACCCCACATCAGATAGAGGCCTAATATCCAAGGTATACAAAGAACTCAAGAAGCTAGACACCAGAGAATCAAACAAACCTATTAAAAATGGGGTACAGAGCTTAAAAAAAGTTCTCAATTGAGGAATATTGAATGGATGAGAAGCATGTAAGGAACTGCTGGACATCATTAGCCATCAGGGAAATGCAAATCAAAACAACCCTGAGATTCCAACTCACAGCAGACAGAATGGCTAAGGTCAAAAATTCAAATGACAACAGATCCTGGCGAGGATGCTGAGAAAGAGAAACACTTCTCCACTGTTGGTGGGGTTGTAAACTGGTACAACCACTCTGGAAATCAGTCTGGTGATTTCTCAGAAAATTGGACATGATACTACCTGAAGAACCAGTTATTCCACTTCTGGGCATATACCCCAGAAAAGCTCCAACATACAACAAAGACACATGGACCACAATGTTCATAGCAGCTCTATTTATAATAGCCAGAAGCTGGAAAGAACCCAGATGTCCTTCAGTAGATGAATGGATAAAAAAATTGTGGTATATTTATACAAAGAGTACTACTCAGCTATCAGAAAAATGACTTTATGAAATTCTTAAGAAAATGGATGCATCTAGAGAATATCATCCTGAATGAGGTAACCCAGTCATAAAAGAACAGACATAATATGCAGTCACTGATAATTGGATACTAACCACAGAAAGCTCTGAACACTCCAGAAACAACCTACAAACTATATGAAGTTCAAGAAAAGAAAAAAAAAGAAAATAAAAAACCATTATGCTTAATCTTTATATACCAAGAAACTTTGACTAATTCCAGGTTACATCTTGTTTTTCATGTGCTTTATGCTCATTGTAACTAATAAGATCTTAATGCATTCAATCAAACCTTAAAAAAAAACCAAGTACTGACAAAAATGTATTCTTATACTTTTATGCAAAAATGCTTAAAATCTGTAAATTTATCTTTGCTTTTTAAAATAAAGTTGTTCAATTAAAAAATGACCACTGAGCAAAGAAAAAAAAGAAAAAAGAAAAAAAAAAAGGAAGACAAAAGGTTAGGAAAAGATCTTTACCAACCCCACATCTGATAGAGGTCTAATATCCAATGTATACAAAGAACTCAAGAATTTAGACGCCAGACAATCAAACAATCCTATTAAATAATGAGGTACAGAGCTAAACCAAAAATTCTCAATTGAGGAATATTGAATGTCTGAGAAGCACCTAAGGAATTGTTCGACATCCCTAGTCATCAGGAATATACAAATCAAAACAACCCTGAGATTCCACCTCATACCAGTCAGAATGGCTAAGGTCGAAAACACAGATGACAACAGATACTGGTGAGGATGCAGAGAAAGAGGAACACTTCTCCACTGTTGGTGGGGTTGTGAACTGGTACAACCACTTTGTAAATCAGGCTGGCAGTTCTTCACAAAATTGGACATAGTACTACCTGAAGACCCAGCTATTCCACTTCTGGGCATATATCCCAGAGATGCTCCAACATACAATAAGGGAACATGTACCACAGTGTTCATGGTAGCCCTATTTATAATAGCCAGAAGCTGGAAAGAATCCAGATGTCATTCACTAGATGAATGGATACAAAAATTGTGGTATATTTACACAATGGAATACTACTCAGCTCTCAGAAATAAAGGATATTTTCAAGAGTACAAAACGGCAACTAACAGACTCAGAAAGAATCTTTACTAGTCCTACATCTGATAGAGGGCAAGTATCCAATATATACAAAGAACTCAAGAAGTTATACTCCAGAAAATCAAATAATCCTATTAAAATTGGGGTACAGAGCTGAGCAATGAATTTTCAACTGGGAAACACAGAATGGCCAAGAAGCACCTAAAGAAATGCTCAACATCCCTAGTCATCAGGGAAATGCAAATCTAAACAACCCTTAGATCTCACTGCACACTAGTCAGAATGATCAAAAACTCAGGTGACAGTGGATGCTGCTGAGGATGTGAGGAAAGAGGAACACTCCCCTATTGTTGGTGGGGTTGTAAACTGATATAGCCACTCTGAAAATCATCCTGGCAGTTCTTCATTTATGTTTCTGATAAATGTTTCCAATATATTTTTATCATATCTTTTCCCTTCCTTTAACTGCTCCTAGATCCATCTAACATTACCTTTACAACTTTTTATTCACTTTTCTTTTCAAATAAAAGAGCACACATGTACAACAACAACAAGACACCTACAACTCTGGAGTAATTAATACTGCCAAACACTCCTGTCTTGCAGTATGGTTTATGTAACTAATGCCACTTCATTGGAGAAAATTCATTTCTGTCTCCTTGCAGATATCAATTTCTTTGCTCTCGGGAGACTGTGACATCCCACATAAGACCTGCACATGCTCAAGCCAGACATACTCCCAAAATTGAGAAAGTGGTGTGGTTACAGAGCTCTTGGCATATCCAAGCAGATATTTTATATCTGTCTATTGTTTTTAATTAAAAGAAAACCAAACATTTGCAAGCAAATAGTTGCAACTGGAAGTTATTTTGTGAAGCAAATTAAATGCAACATGGAAACACAAATGTGGCATGTTCTCTGTCAGACTCTAAATCCTCTATATTTAAATGTGTGTGTATCTGTGTATGTTTTGCATCATTTATGAACATAGAAAATACCATGAGTGGGGAAGAAAGAAAAATTAAGGAAGTAGATATGTAAGGAAAAGGAGAAAATAATGGAATATGCGTAACATAAATATAGATTAGGGAGTGAGTTTTGGCAAAGTAGAGATCCTACAAAAGCTTTCCAGACCAAAAAAATAAAATAATAATAATAATAATAATAATAATAATAATAATAATAATAATAATAATAATAACAATTTTAAAAAGTGGCACACACATTTTATTGTTTGTTTTGTTTTTGTTTTGTTTTTCTTATTGTGATTGCTTTTCCTAGAAAAAAATATAAAGTTCCCCTTTGATAGAGGACCAATTTGTATATTCTATATTCAACTATTTTCTAATGAGATTCACATCTAGAAGTCAAAAGTTCCCCTACTGTATCAAATAGAGAACAGAGTGTAGAGAGGACACTGCTTTATTTTTTCTTTATTAAATTGAAGTACAGAAGCAAGAAAAAAACCAAACTAGTAATATTGTTCACAGTGAGTCAAGGTTATGTTTCCTGTTTAAAGTACAGAGTTTCTATGTGATTCTACCCTTATTCTTTCACCAAAGAACATTTGTGTATATGTACAAAGCTATAATTTTTACAAAACTCTTGTCTAATCAATTATACACATATAATAAAATGGTTGCTAGTAAAATTATTCCAATTATCATATGGTAATTTGAAAAATAATTATGTATATTCTCAAAAATTTCTGGAGTAATATATTTAATAGGCTTGATATTTCATACGGTGTAAGAATTAAACAGTATTACTATTTCTTTTTTGCTTCTTAAAAACAATTTTTAAATATTAACTTTTTAAATACACTGTAGGAAGCCTGACAGTGTTAACTAGCCCGAGATCCGGGAACTACAAGAGACTAAGCCACCAAATATAGGGCATCCATGGTCTGTGCTGAGGCTTCTGGGAAGGCACATATGTAGCAGAGGACTGTCTTGTCTGGCCTCAGTAGGAGAGGATTCATATAATCCTGTAGAGACTTGATGCAACAAGGAAGGGGAATGGGGAGGGGAGAAGAGGTAAAGAACTCAGGCAGGAGGTACTGGGAAAGGGGGCCCAACATTTAGGAGTGGGAAGGGGTATTGACAGAAGGGGTTAACAATAGAATTGTAAATGCAGAGAATATTCAATAAAACAAAAACATTTTTAAAAAGATGCCAATATTTGGTATTCAAAGATCATTATGCATAATCTATACTCACCAAGAAAACTGACTGTTTCCATGTTATGTTCTGTCCTACATGTACTTTATGCTTATGGTAACTAGCGGGATTTCAATGCATGCAATCAAACCTCTAAAAGAATTAAGTACTGACAAAAGCAGATTCATATAGTGTTATGTCAAAATGCCTTTAAAAATCTGTATATGTATCCCTCTTTATTTTAAATAAAGTTGTAAGAGAGATAAAAAAGGATGTTTTTTTAATATTTTTTTGTTTTGTTGAAGATCAATTTATAAAATAAAATAAACACAAAACTCATACAAACATCAAAAAACACTCTATAAAGCAGGGTAATAAATAACAGAAAGTCAAATATCCAGAATAAAACTTTTTTTCCACTTTTGTTATTTACAGCTATCTACTGAATACAAATTGGAATATATACAGCAAAATGGAAAATTTATGTTTTAAATAAATAGTAAGTAAAAGACAATGTATACGATTTACAAGTGATACACTAATCCCCACTTTTCACTTTGATGAATTTGTTTTGTGTCTTAGCCTCCTGTGGCCTCCTGCAGCAGATGTTGGTCTAACCTTGTTTTGTTTTCCTGAAGGTGATCCAGGAAGCAGGTGACTGGCAGTCAAAGGATTCATAGGTCTTGACAGTCTAGATAGATAGAACTGTGGAGTGACCTAGGGCATGATTAATTTGTCTTTCACTGGATTTCCTTTTAAAGAGTGAATGAAATATGTATTTTAGAAAGGCAGAAAAATTGTAGAAGCCATAGAGAAGAATTACACTAGGGAAACCAATCATTCCAAGCACACACAAATTCACACAGAGATGATCGGCATGCACAGGACCAGCATGGCTCTGAGGCACATGAGGTGCATGCACTGGAAAGAGAAGATTCCTGCCTCATATTTAGCCCAGAAGCTTTCCCTACTTGCAAATGTAAAAGCAGTTTTCACCACTAAAGTCTCACTGGGCATACAGAGCAGTCTAAAAGGGAAGATCCCATATCTAGCGGTAGATGTCAACACAAAAATTGTATCAATGGCTTGAAGACTGTTTCATAATATTTTACCAGGTTGTATTTTTTTTAACCTTCTAGGTCCTTTCTGTATATGTCATGGCTTCCAGTTCTGCATGTTTTAGGGAAATTTAGTGTGTAAAAAATTCCGTGTCTCTGTGTTTATATGTGCTTCTGATTTTTTCTACAGCTCTCTTTTTCCTCTTTATTGGATTTTCCTATTCCCATTTGCTCTGTTCTATTTTACTATTACTATTATTATTATTATTATTATTATTATTATTATTTAAATAATTTATTTATTTTATGAGTATGCTGTCATTCTCTTCAGGCATACCAGATGTGGGCATCAGACCTCACTACAGATAATTGTGAGCCACCATGTGGTTGCTGGGAATTGAACTCTCAAAGAGCTGTCAGTGCTTTTAACCACTAAGCCATCTCCATCCCTTTTTATAATTATTTAGATGCCTGTTTGTTTTCTATGGAGAAACATAAAGTGTGTGGATACAGATGTGAGAGGATATGGGAAGAACTAGGAGAGGACACAATAACCAGATATATTGTATGAAAAATATCTACTCATAATAAGAAAATATTTACAAAGAAACAATTTTTCCTCCTTAGAACGATTGAGCTTTTCTGAGTCCCTAATAGCAGAATAAAACTGTGCAGCTGGGACATCTCATTCAGATATCAAATATGAAACTCAATAGGATTAACTTTGCAAATTCAAGTGAAAATATCTATTTCAAGTCAACAAAATAAATTATATGAAAGAATAACTTACTAAGTATCAAAGTACCTTTAATTTTGCAAAATCAATGAAAAAACAAATGGTAGTTTAAGGTTCATTATTTTAAGTCAAGCAGAATTGTAATTTAAAATTTGATGTGCCTTTTCTCTCTTCCTCTCTCCAAACTGTGCATTCCTCTTGATGGCCATGATTCATGGGTTGAAATTCAGTGTGAAAATGTCGTGCTTCCTATGCATCAAGGAATACAGTCACCCTGACTTATGAAATGTTTCTATTTAACATTATACGTTTTACTTTATTTCACTTAACTCACATTTGTATTCATCCCTTATCCCCAAGAAGCAAACAAAAGTATAGAGCTACTAGAAGACTCAGAGAACCTCAGAAAGCTGAGGATAGAATCTACCTTCAAAGCTACACATTTAAGATCTACAATTAGCGTAGGGTCCAAAGAGGAGTAATTAAAATTACAAGGTTATCTTAATTAAATTTTACTCTGGGTGGCATGCAATCTTCAATAGCACTCTGTTACTCAGAACATGAAATGTAAATCTGAAATTTAATTTTTTAATGTTTTGTTGAATTCATTCATTTTTGAAGTATCAACTTATTTCTGTTTTAAGTGTATTTGTATTTTATCTATAATGAATAATGAATAAATACTATTAGAGATATAAAAATTATGTGAATAATTGACTTAAAAGACCAAGATGGAATCAATTGCTGTTTATCTTGGTCAATCCACATCACCTACTTTGTTAGGTTTCTTTTCTTCCCGATGAAGAAATTAGAGTTTTTCTGGTTTGATTTAAAATTCATTGTAGTTTGCTCACAGGTCAAATCCTAAAAGTGCATAATTATGTAAACACGCACCATTGGTGTTGATAAAACAAAACTCAAGACACAATTCAGAAATATCTACTTTAAAAGTACTCGTGTGCAGAGGGAAGGATTTCATCCACATGCTGACAAATTAGACATAATTACACAGAGAACATAGACATAACAGAATTCCCACTTAACATATTAATACTGTTCTGTTGTGTCTCTGGTTATAAGCCCTGGGTCTATGGTACTTTAAGAGCTCAGAGCTATAATGACTGGATTAAAAGCACAGCCATTTGATGCAGAGAAGTTGTAAAGCATTGCATGAAGCACCATCAGTGAGAACAGCAAGATGAGCTTTATTAAAGGAACTCTGCCACCCCTTGTAAATAAAACTCAAGCTGTTCTTAAACATCAGTCCCTATGCAGGTTGCCTTCCAGAAGAGGAATTCTTTCCAAAATTGCACCATGAAAGTTCATCCCCTGGGGATGTCAATTACATTTGAAAAGAATCTTACTGGCTTATAACACACTGATAGTTCATCACATTTTTTGCTCACTAAGCTTATGGCACTCTTTTAATGGGAAACAATCAACTTATGTGCTTTAAAAACAGGCAAAAATTATTACATAGTGCATTGCCCTTTAGCTTGCTTTTTTGTTTACAAAAATTTTTAATTTCTCATTACTGATGCATTTAATTGCCCAAATCTGTTATGATTAAGCCTTTACTTAGCTGTGTTAAGATAACACCTTTGAATATTAAAAATAAAGTCTTGTGGCTGGAGATGCTCAGTGAACTCTAATAACAGTCATACTTTGGAGGTCTGCTTGGTGAGTGTTCGTGTGTTGTCAGGATAAACTGTGAATGCTTGTGAGTTACCAGGATAAAGTTATCATAAATGGCTTGCTTTGTCTTGTTACATTTTTATTTTGTAGCTTTCAAATGAACAAACCACAGCTATTTGTTAAATTTTTAAATGTTACTCTTTGCTCTTGCATAACCTTAAAAGCAGGAAGTGATCCCAGAAAAAAAGATAATGATAACACAAAAGGAATTTAACAACTCACTTTGATATTTTCTTTATACAACATCCATGATGCTAATTTGGGACAGAGGAGGCAGCTATCAAGTTTGTCTTCTCTGCTGTGAATGGTTGTTAATTGTTTTTTGAATATATAATAAAATAGCTAAAGAAAATATGGAATACAACTATAACAAACCACAAGTAAACAAAATTCAAAGAATTTAACAATCATGTTTACATAAACTTTTAAACTTAGTAAAAGTATCTAGGTAAATTACCTAGCTCTATCAATCAGCATTATTGCACTAACACACACACACACACACACACACACACACACACACACACACACACTCACACACACACACACATCACTACGACCACCACCACTACCAACAACAACAACAAACTTTTCTACATGGTATTTGAATCATAGCTATATCTAATTGGTGTTCAGGATAAATATGCATATTATGTACTAATATGTAATTCAACAGAGCCTGTGTGCTGTGGCAAATGTTCCTCTCAGATTTCTAGATTCTTCCCAGTTCTGTGTAATGCATGTAAAATAAAAAATGAAGTAGTAATGTAGCAATAGATTACAGAGAAGATGAGAGGACAAGGAGGTAAAAGATGCATTTTTAAGCATGTGTGACACTTGATGAATCAAGAATTTGCTATACCCTATTATGGAAGAAAAAACACAATTTAGATTTGGAATACAAAGAAACCAAAGTGGAACTGAGATGAAAGCTTCCTTTCTGCTGACTAGCATCAAGAGGGCAGGAAGGGTTTTGCCATGCTTTTTTATGGGTAAGAAAAGTCATCAAGGATCAAACCCAGATGAAAATCATGGTCTTTAATGTCAACAGCCAATTAAGATATGCCTACATATTTAGTGAAAGCCATTTTACTGATTACATCGGAAGCCTACTCCATGTGAGAGACTGCATGTTTGGTATTGTTATTCTGGTCAAAACTCTGCGACTACAGAGTTCATATGCTATAATGTTTGGCTAAATATATGTATGGTTAAATGCTTTATAGGTGCCTTTATGCACATAGGCTGGTTTTGGCCATAGTCTTCTAGCAGTGGTTTATGGTCAAGTCAGAAAATCAAAATTGGCCAAAATTCTGAGAATTTGAGACGGTGACTTTTCACTCCCACATAAGGTATCTTGATGTAGAGTACAAAATCCAAGGGATGTTCTAGAAAAAAACAGCGCAAAGATTATAATAATATTTGATTTCTTTTAACATTTAATGATAAGCTATCAAAGGAAGATATGTTTAATATCTGGCTGCTGTTGCATTATCACATTTCTGCTTCTCAATCAAAGATTTTTTTGTTATTTATTTATTTTTGGTTACAAAGACCCAAGCTGCATCTACTGTGAGAGTTCAGAGAAAGATTTGGCTTCATTTTTATTGTTCCAGTCTGATTTTCATTTCCATTTAATAAAAAGTTAATTCTAGAAGTGAAAAGCAAAACTTAAAAAGACTATACCCCATTTTCATGTCAGATTTAGAAAAAAAGATTCTTTGCAGCCTCGAGTGAGGTATGTTTGTGTGCGCATCTTAGCTTTTCTTATATTTGCATCACAGAAAAGCATTGGTTTGCTTTGGCACAGAAAAAAAGCAGAACTCAGTCCTGACCAAGTGGTTGTATTGTTCTAATACCTCCACTATTCTTCAACCTGCTGAGCTTGTGGAGACACTAGCCATTCTCCATCATTTTAGAACAATTTCTCTCCAACCTATTAAAAGGAAATACGTTCTAACTTTCCCCCAAGATATAATTTGAAATATTTTCCATTTATTAAAGAAAAAATTATGATTTTGATATGATATTCTGTTGATGCGTAGGAGGCTTTCATGGGAGATGACATTAATTATAAGCAAAGCTAATTCAGCAGATGGATGGTAGTGAGATAAATTGAATCATCAACTGGAAGAAAAATACAGAAGAAAATGATAGTGCTATGCTGTGGCCACTTGAAGGCTTTGCACACAATATTATTTTACTAAAACTGATCAAAATAAGTAAAAGTCATGATATTTTCATTAATACATAAAACATAGCACCTGTATGCATTATCAGGGTAGCACATAGCACAATGACTTGAACTAATAATGTTCAAAGTAGAATATGATCTTCCCCCCTCCCCAGGTTAAGATATTTAATCTCCTTAAACATTACTCATTTTCTGGGGGAAAATATCTAACATATATTCAGCCAGCTTATAAAATCTATAGTATATCCTCATCATTTATAGGTTTATAACTATATAATAGAGTGTCATCACTTTCTTCCCCTGCCCATTCATACCCTTAGTACTTATCAATCAGTTTCTCCCTGTCATGTCTCCCACCTTTTTTTACAGACACTGGTGAGCAGAAAGCAAGTCCTACCTTGTAAGAAATCAAGCTTTTACATTCCACATACGGTAATTCTGTGCCTCACTTGTGTTTTTCTTAACTGCATGATGTCCATGTTGTGCACAAAGTTGAAATGACATTGTTCCTTTCTTTTGTTTTCTGATATAAAATAGAATGCAATTGTTTACATGTAAGGTATTGTCTTTATTCATGGTTCTCTAGTTGACATTCAGATTGTTTCCATTCTTGAGTTACTATAACTAAATTTGGTAGTTTAGGTGTTTCTCCCATATATTGATTTGATTGTTTTGAAATATGCAAGTAAAATCAAAATAACAAATCCTGAAATTGCTGTGTCTAATTTTTAGGCAACCTTATCACTACTTTGTATAATGTCTATAGGATTCTCTGTTCCCAAGAGTTTGTAAATCTCCTTTTACTTCATATCCTTATCAGCATTTGTTGTATTTTGACAGGTTTAGTTTTGGTTTGTTTACATAATTATCTCCTAGAACTAATGACTCCTATGTGCTCATAACTTACTTTCAAATTCTTGGCTTCCTCTTCCTTTGCTTTTATGAGTATATGTGAATACGAATACCACACACTAAGTCCCTTTACTGATGCTTGCACCTACATGATATTAAAATTGAGCGCGTGGCTTTGAGTAATGAATTAGAAGGCTTCTGGAGGAATGTGGATGGGGTGTTATGGGGAGACTATTTCTACAGCTCTCTGTATGCCTTAGTTGACTATAGCTCTTGGTTTAGGAGAGGAACCTTGTATGAGTTTCTCCTTCTACAGTAGTATGCCTATTGTCATTTTCCTTGTTAAGGTATTGTTTAGGCAACCATATTTGTTGTGTTATTTTGGTAAACATTCCTGTTATTTTTAAAGGCACAATCTCACGGCTGATTTTTTGAGTCTTCTAGTTCTAGTAATCGTGTAAAAGTGGCAACTCTGTCTTTTGCAAGTCTTCTTGAGGCTTCTCCGTAGGTTAGATGACACCTCACATTAGCTTTGATTTGTTTTTACACAATGACAAATGATGTGTGGCACTTTTTTGTATCCCTGATAGACACTCAATATTTTAGATAATCCTATTTAGAATTCTGCTACCTCAGAAATATTACATATAAGTAATAAAACTGATTTATACTTATACTAACGGACATAATATTAGAGATGCTAAAATACTATACTCACATAAAGAAAATGATTATAAATGAGTCAAAGGTCCAGACTACAATTCTACTTTTAGTACCTTTACTGGAAAGTTATGGCATGACATCTTCTGTTAGGATCTGAAGTGGAAATTTCTGACCTCTTTAGGCACTCAGTTGTGCCACATGCTGTTTCCTTGGAAGCAATTTAGCTGAAGCAGACATGTGAGAGGGCCATATGATGTGTGGCTGGAGCACACACTTGAGAGACTGCATGATGTCCAGGAGGAGTATGATTGGAAAGCAACAATGAAGTGACCCTCTTGCCCTGTTAAGTTTTAGCACACCTCTCTAATCTTTATTGGTCTTCACTTGGCTTTGCTGGTCTCCATTGGTCTTCTTGGACATTGCTAGTCTTCACTTCATAGGGGGAAATGCACCAAGAACTTTAGCAGACTGTATCCATTTGTTCAAGCCTTGTGGTTTCTGCTCAATCAGGCTACTGCTACCAATACATGTTGGGTGTTTGCTATTAGACTGGACTTCTAGTATCCTGACAATGAAGGGTGAAATCACTCTAAAGAAATCACTTCTAAACAGATCCACAACCCTTTTGTTCATGTAAATTATTTATCCCTACCTCTGGTGTGTAAACTAGTATAGAAGCTGAAGCAATCGAGAACCTTAAATAGTTAAGTAGGTTTAGAGAAAATTCTAATTCTATAGGTAGTGCCCAATTTGGCATAGGCATAAAAGGTAATTTCGCTTCAAATGTAGTACAAGAAAAGACAAGTTTTGATGAATTAACAATGTTGTTTAAAGGGATTGGCAAAATAACAGGTACTGCCATTGGGGAGTCTCATGCCTTGTTCCTAGAGGTTTTTCTTTCCTTTGTTTTTGTTTTTTTGGGTTTTTTGTCTGTTTTTTTGTTTTGTTTTGTTTTTGGTTTTTTTTTTTTTTTTTTTTTTTTTGGTTTTGCCATTTTGAAAAGATCAACAGGAAAGTTGAAAATTCAGAAGGTTCACTCAATTCTCTTGTGTTAAAAGAAATTGCAGATTTTGCTATGCACTTTGAAAGTTTACAGATAAATATTTAAATGTGTAAAAAGCAAAAAGAGCCAATAGGAGGAGAATAACAGGGTTCAAACTTGGTGTCCGTAAGTGGGAATTTACTGCATCACAATAGCTGAAAGCAAACTAGGCTAGAAGTAACCACCCAGCCCTGACACACATGCTTTCACTGCCTGGTGCCCAGAGTACCTGCATGAGACAAAGGGCCAAGAGGAGTAAAGCCAGTTTTCATTCAAACTCATTCTCCTACCTGACTCATTATTCAAACATACGCCTGCAAATCAGCTTCAAAGGATCTCACCCAAATGATTGATCACACAGAGACTGAACAGATTTTTGAAGTTGGCTCCTGTTAACATAACTGGAGACATTTTGCCTTTAGTCTCCATTTTGCTCAGAAAATGAAATTAGGTTATGGTTCTCAGACTCCACTTCTCAGAAGCAATAATCCATAGCAGACAATGAAATCCGCCTAAATTGTCATTAACACTATGGTTGTAATACTTACATTCTGTTTTCTCAACGCTCTTAAAAATCTCATCCCTTCTTAGTTCACTCAGGAACAATCCTCTTAAAAGTCAGCTGATAATACATTGTCTAGTTAACCAATATGTTAGTCCTACCTCTACCCTTGCCTTCTGAACATCTAAACTTGTTTTTCTTCTATAAAAAACCTGTATCAAGAAGAGAATGGCACCACAATTAGGCTTCTCAGTCCTTTTTTTCTTTTCCTAATCAATCAGTCATGGGCGTGCATTCAATAAACTATTCTTGCTTAATGGAGATCTGTGTTCATATGGTTGGTTTGTGTTATGATTTTTGAACCCCAACATGAGCAACAAATTTACGGCTAGCCTTTTTTAAACTTATTTTTATTTAATTGGGTCATAAGCACGAATCCTTTCCCCTAGTAGAGCACAAAGCAATTAAAAGAAAACCATAATCCTGCTCCCTGAAACTGGGATACATGGTTATGGATGTTTAATGTATTATGGTTGTTGTCATACAGGGTTGAAGATTGCTATTGGTTGTGATCTGGGAGAAAACAAAATAAAACTTAAATCAGAGATCTTACACCTCTGTTTTTCTTTTATTCTTGTCTTTCTCTTTTATCTATCGATGTGGAAAAGGAAGCAATACAGAAGTAAATAGATAATTTTAATAAAAAGCAATGCTATTCTTAAATATTATAGTTTGACGTGCATTAGTATATATTGATAGAAATTTAAGACTGTTTTATTTGACTATTGTTTAATGATAAAGTTGTAAGTTAGTTTCATTTGACTATTGTTTAATGATTGAAATTTAAGGGTTTTTTTTTTTTGACTATTGTTTGATATATTGTACATAAGCACCTTATGTGAAATGTGATATACAGTTCTACTTTTACAGTTTTCATAATTATTTTATTGTGTATAGATTTTTGATAATAGAGAAAAATATTTTATAAAACAGAAAGGGGGATTTAAAGTATAAATTTCTGTTCTTTTTTTTTTTTTTTTTTTTTGGAAATTCACTGTGAGAGGATGTTTGGCTGAAGCAGACATGTGAGAGGGCATGCGATGTTTTGCTAAAGTTGACACTGGAAATGGTACATGATGTTTGTAAAGATCATAAGTAGAAACCAATAGACACTGAAGGGTTACTCGTGTGTCCCTATGCCTTGTCATCCTTTGCTGGTCTCTGCTGACCATGCAATGCTTTTGCTGGTCTTCACTCCATAGAGAGAAATAAAACAAAGTACTTCTCTAAGGATTTCAGCTGCTTCTTTCTGCTTCTGCTGACTCTTCTGCATGATTCAGCTGAGCCTTGAGTTTTCTCCTGGATTAAGCCACTGCTACTGATTCATGTTTGGTATTTACTCTTGTACTGAACTGCTGTATCCTGACAATATCATATAGTCTGTGAGTTGTTTCTGGGGTGTCTACAACTTTCTGGGGTTAGTATCCAATTATCAGTGACTGCATATTATGTCTGTCTTTTTGTGACTGGGTTACATCACTCAGGATGATATTCCCTAGATGCATCAATTTTCGTAAGAATTGCATAAAGTCACTGTTTCTGACAGCTGAGTGATACTTCATTGTGTAAATCTACCACAATTTTGGTATCTGTGCATCTACTGAAGGGCATCAGGGTTCTTTCCAGCTTGTGGCTATTATAAGTAGAATTGCTATGAACATTGTCATGCATGTGTCTTTGTTGTATGTTGGAGCTTCTCTGGGGTATATGCCCAGAAGTGGAATAACTGGGTCTTCAGGTAGTACTATGTCCAATATTCTGAGGAACCCCCAGTCTGATTTCCAGAGTGGTTGTACCAGTTTACAACCCCATCAACATGAGAGAAGTGTTCCTCTCCCTCTGAATCCTCCTCAATCTGCTGTGATATAAATTTTTGATCTTAGCCATTCTGACTGTGTGAGGTAGAATCTCAAGGTTGTTTTGATTTGCATTTCCCTGATGACTAAAGATGTAGAACACTTCCTCAGATGTTTCTCAGCCATTCGATATTCCTCAATTGAGAACTTTTTCTTTAGCTCTATACCCTATTTTTAATAGGATTGTTTGATAATCTGGTGTCTAACTTCATGAGTTCTTTGTACACCTTGGATATTAGGCCTCTATCAGATGTGAGGTTGGTAAGAATGTTTTCCCCATCTGTTGGCTGCCATTTGGTTTTCTTGACAGTGTCCTTAGCCTTATAGAAACTTTGCAATCTCATGAAGTCCCATTTGTAGATATTTGATCTTAGAGTGTGGGCCATTGCTGTTCTGTTGAAGAAATTTTCTTCTGTGCCTATGTGTTCTAAGGTTTACCCTAATTTCTCTTCTCATAGTTTTAGAGTACCTGGTTTAATGTGGGGATCTTCCATCCACTTGCACTTGAGCTTTGTACAAGGAGATAAGAAAGGGTCTATTTTCATTCTTTTGCATGCTGAGTGTTAGTTGAACCAACACCATTTTTTGAATAGGCTGTCCTTTTTCCATTGAATGTTTACAGCTCTTTTGTCAAAAATTAAATGACATGAAATGTGAGGGATCATTTCTGGATCTTCTATTCTATTCCATCAATCCACATGCCTATCTTTGTACCAGTACCATGCAGTTTTTAACATGATTGCCTTGTAATATAGCTTGAGGTCAGAGATGGTGATTCCTGCAGATATTTTCTTGTTGTTGAGCATGGATTTCACAATTCTAGGTGCTTTGTTATACCAGATGATATTGCATATTGTTCATTCCAACTGTATGAAGAATTGAGTTGAATTTTTGATGGTGATTGCATTAAATCTGTAGATTGCTTTTAGTAATATGGCCATTTTTATAATGTTGTTCCACCCAATCCATAAGCATGGGAGATCTTTCCATTTTCTGAGATCTTCCTCAATTTCCTTCTTTAGAGATTTGAATTGCTTGTCATACTGTTCCTTCACTTTCATAGATGGAGTCACACCAAGCTATATCATATTGTTTGTGACCATTGTGAAGGGTAACTATTCCCTAATTTCTTTCTCTGCATATTTGTCTTTTGAGTAGAGGAAGGCTACTGATTTGTTTGATTTAATTTTTTATCTAGTCACTTTGCTGAACTTGTTTATCAGCTGTAGAAGTTCTCTGGTGGAATTTTTGGGGTCACTTAAGTACAGTATCATGTCATCTGCAAACAATGATGTTTTTACTTCTTCTTTTCCAAATTGTATCCCTTTGGTTTCCTTTTACTGTTTAATTGCTCCAGCCAGGACATCCAGTATTATGTTGAATAAGTAGGAAGAGAGTGGGCAGCCTTCTATAGTCCCTGATTTTAGTGGGATTACTTCAAGATTCTAACTGTTAAGTTTGATGTTGGCTATTGGTTTGCTGTATATTGCTTTTATTATGTTTAGGTTTGGGACTTGAATTTTTGTTCTTTCCAAGATTTTTAACATGAAGGGGTGTTGAATGTTGTCAAATGCTTTCTCAGCATCTAGTGAGGTGACCATGTTTTTTTCTCTCAGTTTCGCTATATAGTGGATTATGTTGATGGCTTTCTGTATATTAAACTATCCCTACATCCCAAGGATGAAGCATATTTGGTAATGGTGAATGATGGTTTTGATATGTTGTTGGATTTATTTGCATGGATTTTGTTGAGTATTTTTGCATCAGTGTCTATAAGTGAGATTGGTCTGAAGTTCTCTTGTCTTGTAGGGTCTTTGTGTAGTTTAGGAATGAGGGTTATAGTGGCCACAAAAAAATGAGTTAGGTAGTGTTCCATCTGACTCTATTTTGTGGAATAGTTTGAAGAGTATTGGTATTAGGTCGTCAATAAATATATGATAGAATTCTGCACTAAACCCATGTAGACCTGAAGACCTGGGCGGTTTTTTTTTTTTTTTTTTTTTTTTTTTTTTTTTTTTTTTTTTGGTTGGGTGACTTTTGCTGACTGCTTCTATTTTGTTAGGTTTTTTGGGATTATTTAGATGGTTTACCTGGTCCCGGTTTAAGTTTAGTGTCTGATATCTCTCTAGAAATTTATCCATTTTGTACAGATTTTCCAGCTTTGTTGAGTATAGGCTTTTGTTCCTCAGTGTCAGTTGTTATATCTCTACTTTCCTTTCTAATTTTGTTAATTTGGATAGTCTCTCTTTTCTCTTTAATTAATCTGGCTAAGGGTTTATCAATCTTGTTTATTTTCTCAAACAACCAGCTCTTGGTTTTGTTGATTGTTTCAATGATTCTTTTTGTTTCTATGGTCAGTTTTTGATCTGTGTTTGATTATTTCTTCCCGTCTACTCCTCTTGGGTATTTCTGCTTCCTTTTGTTCTAGAGCTTTCAACTGTGCTGTCAGGTTGCTAGTGTATGTTCTTTCCAGTTTCTATTTGGAAGAACTTATAGCTATGGTTTTCCTCTCAGTGCTGTTTTCCTTGCATCTCATAGGTTTTGGTATGTGTGTTTTCGTTTTCATTGAATTCTAGAAAAACATTAATTTTGTTCTTTATTTCTTCTTTGACATTGCTATCATTTAATAGTTTTGTTTACTTTCCATGTGTATATGGGCTTTTTGTTGTCTTTGTTGTTATTAAAGACCAGCCTTAGACCATGGTGATCTGATAGGCTGCATGGAATTATTTCAATCTTCTTATATCTATTGAGGCTTGTTTCGTGATCGATTATATGGTCCATTTTGGAGAAGGTGCCTTGAGGTGCCGATTAGAAGATGTATTCTTTTGTTTAAGAATGAAATGTTCTGTAGATGTCTATTAATTTCAATTGGTTTATAACCTCTGTTAGTTTCACTGTGTCCTTGTTCAGTTTCTGTTTCCATGATCTGTACAGTGATGAGTGTGGCATATTGAGGTCTTCCACTATCATTGTGTGGGGTGCAATGTACTTTTTGAGCTTTAGTAGGGTTCTTTTATGAATATGGGTGCTCTTAAATTTGGACAATATGTTAAGTGTTGAGAGTTCCTACTCAGAAATTTTCCCTGTAATGAGTAAAAAGGTTTCTTCCTTATCTTTTTTGATAACTTTTGGTTGAAAATCTACTTCATTAGATAGTAGAATGACTACTCTAGCTTCTTTCTGGGACCATTTGCTTGGAAGATTTTCTTCCCAAACTTTTAGTCTAAGATAGTGTCTGTCTTTGCCTCTGAGTTGAGTTTCCTGTATGCAGGAAAATGCTGGATTCTTTTTATCTATCCAGTCTGATAGCATATGTCTTTTTTGGGTGAATTGAGTTCATTTATGTTAACAGATATTAAGGAATAGTGGTTGCTGTTTCCTGTTATTTATTTATTTATTTTTTTAGAGGTAGAATTGTGTCAGTGTGTCTTTCTTCATTTGATTTTCCTGCTTAGGTGTTTTCTTGTTTTTAATAAGATGTAGCTTCCCTACTTGTATTGGGTTCCCCACCTATAATTCATTGTAGTGCTGGGTTTGTGGTCAGATATTGCATAAATTTAGTTTTGTCTTTGAATATCTTGGTCTCTCTATCTATGGTGATTGAGAGTTTTGTTGGGTATAGCAGCTTGGGCTGACACTTGTGTTCTCTTAGGGTCGCAAAATGTCTGTCCAGGATCTTCTAGCTTTCATAGTTTCTGTTGAGAAATCACTTGCAGGTCTGATTGGTCTGCCTTTAGATGTTACATGACCTTTTTCCCTTACTGCTTTTAGTATTCTTTCTCTGATTTGGGCAGTTGGTGTTTTGACTACTATGTGTCGGGAGGAATTTCTTTTCTGGTCCACTCTATTTGGAGATCTGTAGGTTTCTTTAATGCTCATGGTCATCTCATTCTTAAGGGTAAGGAAGTTTTCTTCTATGATTTTGTTGAAGATATTTACTGTGCCTCTTAGTTGATAGTCTTCACATCGCCCTCTTCTATTCCTATTATCCTTAGGTTTGGTCTTCTCATTGTGTCCTGTATTTCCTGGAAAATTTGTTTTAGGAACTTTTTGTCTTTTGAATTTTCTCTGACTGTTTTGTCAATGTTTTCAATGTCGTTTTCTGCCCCTGAGATTCTCTCTTTCATTTCTTGTATTCCTTTGGAGATGCTTGCATCCATGACTCCTGATTTCTTTTTTAGGTTTTCTACCTCCAAGGTTGTCTCTTTTAGTGTTTTCTTTATTGTTTCCTTTTCCATTTTCAATTCCCTCTTCAATTCCTTCCTCTCTTTGCTTCTGTTTTCCTATATTTCTTTAATTTCTTTGAGTATTTTTCCTGTTTCCTCTATGAAATCTTCTATCATTATGCATTTCCTCCTGTTCTTATTTAAATATCTCCATCTTCATCTTGAGGTATGTTTTTAAGTCTGAGTCTTTTTTTTTTTCTAGAGTGTTTGACATTCTGCTGTTTGCTGTGATGGGAGAGCTGGGTTCTGATCTTGTCAGTTTGTCTTGGTTTCTATTGGGTAAGTTCTTTTGCTTTCCTCTCGCCATCTTGTTGTCTGTTTTTATATGTGGTCTTGTTATCAGTGATTGGTTCCTGTCTCTACTGTGTACCTGGCCAGTGTACCTGGATCTCCGCTGTTCCAGGTGGCAAATGACCTGAACGTTTGGTCAGCACACAAGGGCCTTCCAGGTGGACACCGAGTCCATATGGCTGAGTTCCTGCTCGCCTGAACCAATGGTGGTGTACTTTCCGTGTGCCAGGTCAAGCCCTCTCTTTGCTCTGCCTACTCACAGAGCAGTCTCACCAGGCCTGTGTCCCGGGATGTCTGCTATTCCCAGTGTCTAAGAATAATATTGTTAATGACAGACAAGGAACATATGTGAATTACTGGTAAGAATGTAGAGTTGTACCTACTGGTTCACACCTGCACTTTTTTTGCAGATCCTGTGTCCCAATCCCCTTTCCCCACCCACATCCAGAGACAGCTTGACCCTCAGGAGTTATTATATAGCAAGACATTTTTGTGGCATAGCTAAAAGAATACTGAAAAATTTCAAATTAGAAATAGATATGAAATGTACCAGTGGGTGAATGAATAAATTTGCACTGAACACATATACAATGGAGTGCAACTTAGTTTATACCAGGTTAAAAATTGACACACATAATGAAATATGTTTGAACTCTGATTACACTTTATATATTGACAACACTATTAAAATTTTACAGAAAACAAAAATGACATGGATTGTAGGACTCCCTTTATATAAACTGCTTTAGACAGTTCATAAGGAAGGAACAGAGGCTAAATGAAAAAGAACACCAACCTATTAATCAATGGATAATAAATTCCAAAATAAAAACAGTGATGACAGTTGTACAGCATTGTAAATGTACTTAAATTCATTGAAGTACTTGTTTAAAATATTAAAATAAATGTAATCTTTACTTACGTTTAAAAAATGAACATTTAGTTCAGAAGTTGTCATAAGTTCAGACTCTAGACATGGCCTAGTGTTAGCTGAGAGAGTTTTAACTGAAAAATTTTTCTTATGAAGTGAACCTGTGGTCATGTCTATGAGAGGTTGCCTTGATTTATCATTGGTACAGAAGGGCCCATCCTACTATGCAATATGCTTTCTGGCATCCAACTAATGAAATCTGAGTTCTGAAAATGAAAATGCTAAAATATGGCCATATGTAAAGTAATAAAAAAATTTCCACAAAGACTCTATTTGCAATTATTGTGCGGAGATGAAGGAGTAGAGTAATAGCAATGTTAATAGCATGCAAACTCAGAGACAATGAAAACTCAACCTATAGTCATAGGAATCTTGTCTGCCAATATTTGAATAGACTTAGAAGTAATTGTCCTCTAAAAAGCATCCATGGAAAGTTTAAAGATTGATTCTGGCCAGGTAACTTATACAACAGACTCAGTTTACCAATAGTTCTCTACTATATTACTCTTAGAATATGTGGTTTCTTTAAGACCTGACATATTTACTATTCTATTTTATCAATAAAAAATTAGGAGGAATATATGAAAAGAAAGCAATTGCAATTTCAGATATAATTCCAAAAAAAGACAAATGTAAAATAATGTGAAAACATTAAAATTAGGTTATTTGATAATACTCATGATAGACAAATACTCACTGTAATAGGAATTTAGAAAAAAAAAGAAGAGGTTTTAGAAACGTGATGATAACAATGATACTGAATGACCAAGCTTTCGGCTGATTATATGGAGCCGCTGTAGATTTATGAGGCATCAATACATACCTCTCTCTCTCTCTCTCTCTCTCTCTCTCTCTCTCTCTCTCTCTCTCTCTCTCTCTCTCTCTGTCACTGTCTTTCTCTTCCTCCCTTCCTCCTTCCCTCCCCCCACCACTCACTCTCTCTGTGAGTGTGTGTGCATGTGTGTGAAATAAAAAAAAATCAATCAAGGATATTGTGGGTATGTAACAGAGTGATAAACATTTTGTAAATACAATGCTCATAATAAAATTTCAAAAATATATAAATTAAAAATGTACTATTATTTTAAATATCTTATTGTTGGCCCATAGTGCATCAATGACCTCTTTGACAATCTCTTTTGACTTCTGTTTTTCTTAAGAATTATTCTCTAAAATGGTTTTTTTTTTCATAGTGAAAAATAATAAATATAAAATAAGTGAGAAATAAAAGAATATACTTGTAAAGCAAACATTTATGTAAATAGTTATCAGATGATACATACATTTTTAGTATTATTCAATAACAAGAAAGATAGTTGATGTAACGTGTTGAGTGTAAAGACAACATTTAACAAAAGGAAAATCAACATAACATTCTTCAATAACTCATTTGATTTAATATGGTTACCTAATGCATGATAATTGAGACTAAGTTTTTAAGATACATCATTTTACATTTAGAAGCCTATGTAGCATTAACTTGTTTTTCATTTTTGTCAATAAAAGAAATAAAGGAGAATTTTTTGAAGGTTAAAAATATTTTATATCTTGACATCCAGGATATTTTATTATTTCTTTTTTGTTATTATAGAATACTTACAATATTTCTCCCTTACTTTTCTTTTCTTGAAAAAATTTTCTATATAACCTTCCTTGTTATGCTTTAATCTTGTGGCCTCATTTTTTACACTGATTGTTGTTTGTGCGCACACACACACACACACACACACACACACACACACACACACACAAGTAATTCCTAAGTATAGCCTGCTCACTCTCTATAATATTACTTATATGAATGTTTTCAAGATTGATGATTTGGTATTGAATAACTCATGTGTATACTCTTCTCTATCATAAAAAGGTTGTTCCAAACTCAGCATTTAGAGGGTTAGGATTGGGGCCTCTAGGGTTTCACCTGTCCTCTGACATTTCTATTATGCTCAATGATGTTATATCATCCTTATGAAGCTCAAGATTATGTAGCCATGTTGTTGATATTTCATAGATATAACTCTGACACTAACAATAGCATTGCTTCCTAGAAACATCTTTTCAACATTGAATGAAGAAAATGATTTTGTCAATATGACTCACTATTTTAAAAGATGAGATTTAAATATTGAAATGAAAAAACAAAAGTATGATTATTTATAGATGGCACTTTTTAAGCAAAAATTCCAAAAAATTTCAACAAAAAAATCATGAAAATTCATAGGAACTTTCAGCATATTGTCATCCATACTTTCAAATTATGTATTCAAGAACTGGTATAGTTTTACATATAAGAGATAATTACTTAGATCACACATCTGAACGTCCTATTGTAAACACCTATTCTATATATAGCAAGTTAGTGTCTAAAATGTAAATGTTGTCTAACATCCTAAAAATTAAATTCCAAAGATATTAAGTGGTATAAAAGGAATAAAATTCCCACATTGAAATAAAAAATATAGCATTTGGAAATAACATAGGTTAAATGAGAGTAGTATTTGAAGTCTTGTGAATAAAGAGTATAGAAGAAATTTTTGAATCATATGCGTCTGAGGGACATATGTAAAGGAGCACTGGAGTCAAGTAAAAAAGGAACAAGCAACAGAAATCTGCCAAACATATTTAGAAACTGACTAATAAATTTTAACACTGTTACTTAACAGCCATGTTCATCGGGTCCTGGGAATATGAATCAATTACCATTCAAGCATGAGGACTCTAATCCAGACCTTCAGAACCCCACAGAAGATCAAGTATGAAGCAGGGTGTTTTTGTGATTATTTCTACAGCTGGCAAAATAAAGACAGAGATCCCTGGGCCTTATCAACCAAATCAACTAACAGAATGATTGAGCTCCAGTGGCTTATTATCATGAACTAAGAAAGAGAGAGGTTAAAGAAGACAGAAAATCTACCTTTTGCCTCTAAAAATGTGCGTGCACACTAAAGGATACAGAAACAGAGAGACATACACATGTGTGCTCACACAGTAGTAGTCATATATAAATATCTGCTACAAACTCAGTGAGTGAAATTAAATGAAGTAAAAACAAAATAAAGAAAACTAGAGGGGGTGACAATCAAATGATCACATTTCACAGCTAGAAAGTAGATTAAAAAGCAGAGAATATGTTCTCTCTAAGCTTGAGCATCTAATGAGCTATTGATCCTCATTTGACCAAATATAAACATAACAATAAGAACAATGCTAAATAAACTCTGTAAGTTTTACACACACACACACACACACACACACACACACACACACGCACACACACACTTAAATAAAAATCTCAAAGTAGAAAATAGAAATGATGAAGTTATAGTACTTATGTATGAAATTTTCAAAAACTAATGGTTGAAATTGTAAAAATGTCAAAAAACAAATTTGATTTTTAAAGTAAAACTGATAATATCCACTTTGATACTTTGATGAACTACTTCACATAAATCATCACTTATATATAATTATTTAAAAGAAAAAAGTACAGAGGAAGTATCTATATTTATACTATTTCATTTTAGGTAATAACAGTAAAGGAAATATAATGTGATAAAAACATAATACAGATATGGCAGTGTAAATGCAAGACTATATCAAGTGTATGATATCAAATTAACCTGAAAAATCACACAACCCGGAGGAACATACAGTGCAGATACTGTAAAGGAATTAACATGTGCAGTGTGAATATTATTGGGTCTGTTGAGGACTGAATGAGTGCTTGTCCAGATCTAGCAGAAAGTAGAGCGATTCATATACCCTTGACCAATAACTTATCCCACTCTATCTAGAAAATTTGTTTTGTTTTATTGAACATGTATCTTAAGGAAATTGTATGTCAAGTAGCAATGGTGTAACAAAACTAAAAAAGGAAACACAAGTTTTCTCCAAAGTGTAGTCTTCTGTATATTGACTACTCTCAAGTGGAAAATCTCCCATCTGAGAGTATCTTTGCATAACTAATGGGTATTGAAGGGTTAAACAGAAAATGGGACACAACCTTGTATGTTGTTGTGATAAGAGAAGGTTGATCTGGGAAGAACTGGGTAATGAAGGTCGACATGAACAAAACATATCTTGTGACTCTCTCTCAAAAAATAAAAATAAAAAAATAAAAAAAATAAAAAAAACCAAAAAAGTTAAAGAAAGCTTTGAAATTTACTTCCATTGGGAGTGGAAAAAAAATAAGACAAATCAAGGAACTCAAAAAATGACATAGGTTATAACAAATTGAAAACTAAACAAAAACAAGTTTTTAGGATTTCACATCTTTATCTTCTATTATAATTATATTTCATCTTACTGCTACAGAGCCTTGTGCCAACTTGTCTCAAAGAAGAATACATCCAACTTTGAACTTTTTCTCCAGCTGCTGCCTCAGTTGAAAATCACTGGTACAGATCAAGGTGATGACTCAGCTGTTAATGAAGTAAGTATGCTACACTTCTGTAAAAGTAACTTTTATTCACAGGCTTTCTGTTGAATAAACTCACACTCTCTAGCTCTTTCTAAACTTCAGCTGGCTGGACCAACATGGCTGTTCTGGCTGTAAATTTTCTCCAGACTAACTAATTCAACCTGGCTTCTCTTGGTTTTTCACTGAATTGCTCTGCTTGGCCTTAAGCTAACTCTGGGAATTTGTTCTAGTCTTCTAGCTCCTTATTCTCTAGTTCATTCTGTATTTGCCTGTGTCTCTGTAAAATTTCTTCTGCTGTTGATGAACTGACCTTCACTGTATTAACTGCACCAAAAAGAAGTGACTCAAACAAACTCAGCTCTACTGTACTGACTTTAACCACACTCCACTAAATAGAACTGCAGGAACCAAACTGGGTAAACTTAATGATGTGACTCCATGAACTGAACTACATGGACTGGAGGAAGTAAGCAGAACTTCACTCAACTGAACCCAGCTTCATTCATCTAATTACACTGAACTAAACTCAACTAAACTACACTGCATTACCTGAACTCAACTGAACTGCAATCACTGAATGGCCCTCACTCCTAACTTACTTTGTACCACTATTAAGTAGCCTCTCTTTTTTTTTGTCTTTTCTCATGATATTTGAGATTATTCTATCTCTCATTCTGTTAAATCTTTCTCTGATTTGTCACTTTGTCTGCCCTTCCGTTAGATTTCACTTTCAAACATGACTGCTTCCTTCTACATACTACCTTTATTGTTTAAGATTAAAGTCATGTACTAAGGGCATGTCTGCATCCCAGCCAGAGGAATTAAATGTGTATCATGCTAGTCTCAGTCACATGGACTCAGAAGGTCTTTATGTGATCCATTTCTATAGCAGTTATGTTATGGGATCAAAATTACTCACACAGTTAAAACTTGCTCAGGCAACCGTATTGCTGAGATTTCATATGTTCAGATTTTCTGTCACATCTAGAAGAATATCTTTGAGGAGACATGCAGGTCCTGGGACTCTTGCAAACTCTGAAATCTTCCGTGATTTTCCCTGAGATATAGTGTTGCTCGTTGCCTTTCTGTCATTGAAAAAAAAATGTTGCCCTACCCTCAGTATCCTTCAGACTAGTAAAACCTGATTTGTCTTCTCATTGCTGAATAATAACATTTTGTTCAAGTTATATATAAATTGTTAGTCTGATATTATTCTCATCTGTGGTGTACTTCTTATTTTATAATGATTTCTGAAAAAAGATAATATTGTTGAAATTTAATGTACTATTTATCTTTTCAGTTCATGAGTCTTTTTATAATAAATATTTACATAATCTGGGCAGAGATAATTTTTCTTCTATTATAGATTTTGTTTAATGTTATTGCCTTTTTCAAGACTTTTGTCTACATAGTGTGAATAAAGAATAAAGTTTTGTTTACATTTTAAAATTTAGAAGTTGAATTATGACCACACAATTTAAAAGGTTGTGATCTCCCATCTGAATTACATTGGTGACACAGTAAAATCATTAAGTTGATTTATGTGTGTTTATTCTGAGTTTATTTCTGGACAGGATTATGTTTCTTAGTTGTTTATGTCTTTGTTCGTAGCAACATTATTGCCTTGGCTCCTCTCAGCTCCTATATGTTCTGGAAGAATCTCCCTTCTCAGGAAGTCTTGAAATCAAGTAGTCCCAATACTCTTACCCTGTCTACTCTTTTAAATTAAATTTAGTGGTTGTGAAAATTAATATATGGTTTTGCTCAATGTCTACCAAATAAATATTCTGGAATTTCACATGAGATTGTACTTAGATTACCCACCATTTTGTAAAGAAAAATATTATATTAGCAAACTTTTTCTTCCAACACCCAAATATTTGTTATGCTAGAATTCTTTTTTAATTTTTTCAATGATATCTAGATAATTTCTCAATCTTCATATATGTGTGTGTCTGTCTGTCTTTTTCATGATGTATATTATTTCAACTTAGTTTTTAACTAAATATGTATGTATTTTTACCATGAATCATTTAGCTTCAACTTATTTTTCACTGAACTTCTAATAAATCAAGTTACTTCTCTTCCTGTCCATGTGTGATAGTCTGGCTTACATGTATTGTAGCATACAGACATACATATACAAAGCAGCATGAACTGTGGCTAAATTCACAGAGAACTTATAAATGTAGAATTAAAAACATAGATCTTAAGAGCTCATAGTGAATGGCTATGATCTGGTATTAATCTACTTAACTCAGTATAAAAAATATTATAATATTAAGGATACATGCTGCTTGTAGTCATGCTTTGCAATAAAATAACACAAAACACTCATCAGTGGTATGTTATTATGAAAAATAATTAAATTATAAGCTAGCTTTATTCCTATTCAAATATAATAGGAAAACTAAGCAATTCAATTAAGTTTAATATACATATGTACTACATCTTTAGCCAGAAAGTATTGTTCATACATCTGTTCATTTCTTTGCTATGTGGGACTCTGGGATTAAACTGAGGTCTTCAGTCTTGGGAACATGTATCTGTGCTTTCTGACTGATCTCAGTGACATAATAATGCTACATGAAAATCTAGCATTAGTAAGAATATGCAAAGTTCTGTAATATAAATTTAGGTAATAATCTATTACTATTTTCTCATAAAATTGGTATTATTTTGTATGTAAATTAAGTTAATTTTGACAAACAGTTTGCTGCTAAAAAAGTATATTATTAAATGTGCTTCAGTTCAAATCTGCATCTTACTATAGGCTATAATCACATTTAACTCTTTAGTGCACAACTTATTTTCAATAAATGGAAAATTCTGATAGCATTGGATCTCTTTATTTAAATTCTCTTTTTTTGAATGCTTTTTATTAAATTTACGTATTCCCTTTAGAACCCAATATCAGTCCTTTTTCCTTTTTCAGTATTCCCCCCACACACACATACACATATCAAGGTGCTGTAGGACTAGGCAGAACCTAAACCACTGAGGCAAGACAAGGCAGTCCATTTATGATTATGAGGAAGGCAGGCAACAGGCTCAAGGACAACCTGTTCTACAGTTGTTTGGAGGACCCACATGATGACCAAGCTATATCTGCTACATACGTGCAGGGGACCAAAGTTCAGCTCAGTGCTTGCTCTAAGGTTGGTGGTTCAGTATCTAGGAGCTCCCTAGGGTATAGGTTAGTTGATATTGTTGGTCTTCCTGTGGAGCTCTTGTCCTCTTTCAGTCCCTGAATATTTCTGTCAACTTTTCTGTAAGAATTCTCAAACTCTAATGTTTGGGCATGAGTCTCTACATCTCTTGGAAACCTGTCTATTTCAGAGAAAAAAAGAGGTGGATCCAGGACAGAAGTAGGGTGGGGAGGAGATAGGAGTAGTAGGTAGATTTGTGGTCAGGATCTGTTTTATGATAAAGAATCTATTTTCAATTAAGGAAAAAGAAAAAGATTCCTTATAGAAACAAATGTGCAATGCCAACTCCCTCCTCCATGTAAGGAACAAGTGGTACTGTGTGGATTCACTTTATTAGGATTTAGCTACTGGTAAGTATCTTGAGCCCATGGCTGATGCATGTGAGAATCATTAATTTCACTAATGTGTTAAGATAAATAAAATTATAAACAGAGGACATGAATCTGGAAGAAGGTTATGATGAAGGAATAAGGCAGGAGGAAGTGAACTGTAAGGAGCAAATATTCACATGATAAGTTCAAAGAATATTTTTAATTAATGAAAATAATAAATGGGAAATTAAGCCGATCTCAAACAAGGGATAACTAAAACTTTGTCATCAGCAGTGTCCTCAAGAAAAATGACTAAGGGAAAGAAATTATGTTGAAAGAAAATAATGGAAAAATTAGGTAGAACAGTACGTAGGAGCTAAATAAATAAGCTAAAGAATTTAACACAAATAATACAGCACATTTTTTCTTTCTTCTTGAATAACTGTATTATGTCTGTTAGTAGAAATGAAATTTAAGACAATCTCTGAAAGGAGAAGAATGTTTAACAAAATATTTGAAAATTAAAAGTAAGTGAGGGTAAAATGACCTAAAGTTAAGTTAGCAGTTTGTATAGTATGTGCACTTGTAAAATGGTAATTAGTATCAGTGCGACATAATGATATTACATATGTTTTCTACTGTACATAGAGCCCCAAATATATCAATGTCATATACTGATGACCTATTAATACATCAAAATAGAAGTATAAAAATATTAAAGACATTCACAGAAAGGCAGATAAAAGAAAAGAAAAAAAAATACTTTCGAATTAAAACTAAAAGAACTAAGACCTAGTACATCAATAAACAATGGACTCAGGATATCAATAAACAATGAAAACACAAGTAGCTTAAAATATCAGTTAGAAGCATCAATGGAAATATCATGTAATATTTCATACATGCCTTGATGTGTTTTGGGTGTCCTTTAAAACTTAATGTCAAATATAAGAAAGACAGCAATCAAATAAATCTATTTAAATCACCTATGCTATGCTGTTTCCATGAGCACAAACATTCAAAGTTCATGTGTCACGCGCCCCACGTCCCACTGACAGGAATGGCGTGCAACAACAGGATTCTTCTGCAAACAACCGTTATTGTACAGTTCTCTTGAGCTGGGAACCATGTGGAAGGAAAATGCACTGCTTATATATGCCCAGGAGACTCATGTCGATACCTGATTGGTGCGCCCTCCAGTAACTCATTAGCATGCCCCAAGAGCAGACTGTGACATCTTTGGTACATGCGCACTAAGTCTCTCAGGCTGGGCAACAGCTGTTTGCTGAGTCATCGGCGGGAAGCAGGCTCCATCTTTAGGTGTGGCACAAACGGCTCTCAACATTCATGTAAATAATTTTAACAAATACTATATGTAATGAAACAGAATAATGTGAATTGTAACTTACACTGATTGTAAGGTTTGAAATGAATTTTATTAAATCAGCCATAGTGCCAACTACTTCAAACTCTTAGTTTATGTTGGCCCTCTTTTCTCCTCCTGAAGAAGTCTACACATAGCTGTAGGTATATATTTTTCTTCACTGCAAATTTTCAAATTCTTCTCACTGAAATCCATGAAGCCATGAGAAACTGGGAAGTATGAGAGTCATTATACTTATCAAATCCCAGTGAAAACTTAAAATATGCTAAAAGGTTCATGCCAATAAGTACTTCCTTGCATCAATAATAGTGCTGGGGTTTGGTGGCTGAATATTTGGTGAATCCCAAGGTGAGGAACGCCGCTGATCTTTTCTTCAATTCCTGCTCCTCTATTTGACCTTGTAGTTTCTTTCATAAGTGTTTTGTTCTCCCTTCTAAGAAAAACTGAGGCATCCATATTTTGGCCTTCATTCTTTCTGAGCTTCATAAGGTCTGTGAATTGTTTCTTGGGTATTCAGAGATTTCTGAAGCTAACATCCAAGGACTGTAATCTCATGGAAAAAAAACATCAAGCACTCCACAACTTTAATGGATTAAAACATTAACCACTGAGGACACACTGAGAGACCTATGGCTCCCGTTGCATATGTAGCAGAAGGTAGCAGAATCTGGCATCAATGTGCGAAGAGGCCTTTACTCCAGTGAAGCCACGTTTTTCAATATAAGGAAGTAAAAAGGCACTGAGGTGGAGAGGAAGATTGGGAGTGAGTGCACCTTCCTATAGAGAAGTGGAGGGTAAGAGGGGATGGGAAAGGGGTGGGGAAAGGGCACAACATTTCAAATGTAAATACAGAGAGTATCTAGTAATAAAAAAGTGATGAAAACCAGAAAAAGATGCTAAAAGAAAGTCCTTTCAAATTATGTCAGGGCAAAGACTTTCAGTCAAGTGTGATGGGATTTATTCATACAGAAACTGGAATTATGTAATTTTTAAATGGTGCAAGGCTATAGCTTATGTTAGTATATAAATTTAAAGTATAGAAGTTATCTTTATTTCAGTATGCTTCTAACATATTATTTCATGGAGTTTAAAATTTAATTGCATATGCATAGTCATATTCACTCATCTTTTTCAAAGAATTATGTCATATTGCTTCTTTCTATCCAGAAGCTAAAGCATGGTTATAAATTATAAAAAATATTTGTAAACAGCCTATATATTGCATGGCTGAGTATAAAGACTAGCATAAGGGAGTACAACCTTAACTTTCTTGAATTCTCTGCATTTAAAGTGGAAAAGGCAAACACCACAAAGAAAAAGTCTGTTGCTAAAGGAATCTGCATCATGTGAACATATTTTTTATCAGGTGAAGTTTCTCCTCTTTTTATTATATATTATGTGTTTTTGATATTTAATCATAGAGTACACATGAATATAGTTCTATATAATGTAAATGTTTAAATATGGTATTTACTAATAGTTTATTGTCTGATATTTACTTGCCTTTATAGTTATTACTCAAAAAGTAAAAAATGAATAAATAAATAAAATTCCTATTATCTACATCTAAATCGCTGCTCCCCTTCCTGGTCCCCCTTCACTGAATCCCTCCTCCAATCCCACCCGATTCTCCTCTGAGAGGTTAAGACCCCCCACCTTAGAGTGCCGCCATCATCGCACCTCAAGTCTCTGCTACATTAGACACATCCACGCCCAGGGAGGACAGACAACACAGCGATGGAGATTGAGCCACAAATCATCTACATCTGTACCTGGGTCCTCATTCTAGCCCATGGATGTTCTTTGCTTGATGGCTCAGTCTCTGAGAACCCCCAAAGGTCCAGGTTAATGGGCAATGTTGATCTTCCTGTGGGATTCCTCTCCCCTTCAGGGTTTTCAATCCTTCTCCCAACTCTCCCAAGAGTACTCAATTACTGCCCAATGTACCTGTGGTACCTCATCTTCTTCAATGTGCTTCTTGGCTCCCAACCCAGGTAACTGCAGAATTCCATTGATCCTCCTGTCTCTCTAGGCCTCTCTCCTGACTCTCCACACACCTGATTCTGTCTTCCATGCCTGTTACCCTTCCCTCTCTTTGCCTGTTCCCGTTTTCCCTATGCCCCCTATGAGTATTTTGCTTTTTTCTTCTAAGTGTGATTCAGGCATCCTTGCTTGGATATCCCTCAACTTCAAACAAATATAGAAAATGCTGTACATTTGCACAAGAGAATAATTTTCAGCTATTAAAACCAAATACCTCATATTTTTTTCAAGCAAATGAATGGAACTAGAAAATATCATCCTGAGTGTCTTATCCTAGACCCAAAAGGACTTGCGTGGTTTGTACACACTGAAACTGAGATAATTAGCCAAAACATACAGAATATATATGTTACACTTCACAGTCCTAAACGAGTTAAACAAGAAGAAAGTCTCAAGTGAGGATGCTTGAATCGCTTTTGCCTTAAGGGCTTCCATTTACACCTCTTTCTGTACTTATTGTATGTTTACCTGGTGGTGGTATGAGTCATTGTTGCACCTTCCTTCTTTCCTTCCTCAACACTTATCTGGACCTGTTTAATTTCTGAGTTTTCACACTTTGTCATTTATTTATATGTTTTATTTCCTTAAAAATATATTAATTGTTTTTTAACCTTTTCGAGATTATAATACGATTGCATTTCCCTTCCTTTTCCTTCTTCCAAGCTGTCCCAAATATCTCTTCTTGCTTTTTTTGGGGGGGGGGAGGTGCTGCTGAAAATAGCAGTCTCTGTCTGTTCGACTTTACTTGTTCTTAGAGCTGACCATCGGGTATTGGATAATCAATTGATGTGCTTGCCCCATGGGAAAATTTCTCCTGTTCCAAGTATTTCTCATTTGTCTGTAATTATTTGTATAGGGCTGAGACCTCATGGGCTTTTCACCATCCATTGTGATATGTTCATTGATGTGATCCTTGTTCAGCTCATATTTGGGCCATTATGTTTATGAGGTTTTATGGTGAGTTTTCTGACATTACACAATCTCACAACAAACTTGCTGACCCTGTGGCTCTCACATTAATATTCCTGATACAAATAAGCTCAAAAAGCTCATACTACTAAGATAGTGCTGCATAAATACTTTCCATGATAATTAATATGATAAATTGTATCAATGATAATAACAGAGAAATATTAATACCAATTTTTCTCATAGTGACCATTCATAGGTGTCTTTGAAGTGACCATTTAAAGAAATGATAATCGGTCACAATGAATGTTTCAGACCAGACCGAGAAGCTAATATTAGACAGAAGTTACACAACTACTTAATACTAGTTAGAAGTGATGTGGTGGTTGTTACACATACATGGGTATTCACAGCATTCAGAAAATAACAATCCAAACAATTCTGTCTTTACTGACTTGAATCCTCCATCATTTTGTCAATGATTCCATCATTGCACAAGTGAGGAGCTCATACTTTCCTGATATCTAACAGTTGACTCACTATCTGCCAGTGTCTACTGCTTTTTTATCACTTATTTCAGAAATATTAATTAAGAAAATTATATTATATGTTGTCCGCTATTTCTAGAACTCTGTAGGCTTTGTTTCAGCTGAAAGATAAAATTTTATTTTTAATTCATGAGGAGAACAGACTATCACCTGACATTTTACCACCTAAGTTTAACCTGCTGGAATATTGAGTTACTAATGCTTTCTTTCAAATGCACAATCCACACTTTCAGGACTGTATTTTCCTCTATATTAATTCCCTTTAAAATACTCAGTCTAAAATTTATCATAAAAGTTTTACTCTTCCAAGGCATACATTGCAGTGACATGCTATAACACTATGTAAACTTTCAAATAAATGAACATTTCCTCAAATATTCTCACAGTTCATTTCTGTATATTCTCTTCATTATTAACAGTGTACATTTAGTCTTTAAACAATATATTTTTCTACTAAAATATTCATTTCTCATCCATTTTAATTTATATTTTAATAAATATATCAAATATATAAATCACACACATATATAGATCACCATATTACATTTCAAATCATGAATATATCATAAAATGGTTAACTCAGATTATACCTACTTTTCCTGTCAATTTTTCTCCATTATGATTATCTATAATTCATCTACTGTGCTCTATCACACTAGAGATCTTCATTGTCTGTCACTGTAACTCATCTCCTACTGAACAAAATCCTTGACCACCTCTAAAGCATGCTAACTGGTGTATAAGTAACTTTTGTACTTCTTCAAACTTTTTGCTTCCTTAATGAGAACAGTCATTGTCATTATTGGAATAGTCAAGACACATGATGGGGGGGGGGGAACCAATGAATAGCTATGGAATACATGTGTCCTGACCCTAGACACATGGAACACATCTTAGTAACTCATAGATGTGACATTTCCATTAATATATGTGATTGTTTTCCATATACAGGGCTCTGGGAGATGTTCAATACATTGTCTGATTGCCTGCAAGCAATGTCACTCAGTTAATGCAGCATTAGTATGAACTATTTGACAGAGAATTACACCCCCAAACAAAATTTTTTGGCTACTTTATTGGCTTCTTTTTCCCTACCCCCAAGCTCCATACTTCCAACCCCCCCAACACCCATAAGAAAAAGGATGGCATGGGAAAAGGACTGTCAACATAGACTATTTCCTGCCGCTTAGGGGACAAGAGTTCCTTGGAGCAAGTCCAATTTCTTCTACCTAACAGACACCAGAAGCATCCAACCAGCAATAGCAGTAAGCAGCAGAAGGGTGAGCAGCAGCCATCATGCCACACGGGGCTCTGACCTTTATATACCTTCTGAAGAGTTTCTAGAATCCCAGATATAAACTAGCTTCAGCTGACAATTCACACCCCTGCCTGAGCATTTGACAAATCATAATTAGTTACTGTAGAAAATCTGAAGCAGCCCTGTAGCCCACATCTGGAATTAAAATAAAAACATATTCACAGAAAATTTTGGTGTATTTAAAGAAATTTTCACTACCTTCCTTCCTTTCCTTTTTTCTTTGACTCTTTTCTTTCTATCTTTCTTTTTCTTTCTTTCTTTCTTTCTTTCTTTCTTTCTTTCTTTCTTTCTTCCTTCCTTCCTTCCTTCCTTCCTTCCTTCCATTCTTTTTTCCTTTCTTTCCTCATTTTTCTTTCTTTTTTTCCTTCTGTCTTTCTTTTTCTGTCTTCCTTCCTTCCTTCCTTCCTTCCTTCCTTCCTTCCTTCCTTCCTTCCTTTCTTTCTCTTCTTTTTTCCTTCTTTCTTCCTTTCTTCCCATCCTTCCTTGTTTATTTCTCTATTGTTTTATTCTTCTTTCACACATCCAAAGCACAGACAACCTTGTCTCCCCTCCTCACAGGACCATCTTACAACTTCTCTCACAAATCCACTGCTCCTCCACTTCTCTTCAGTAAAGAGAACTTCAAGAGACATCAACCATACATGACTTAACAAGATACAATAAGATTAGACATAAACCTTCATATCAAAGTTTAACAAAGAATCCATCAAGAAGAAAAATATCTCAAGAGCAAGCAAAAGTCACAGAGGCACCCGATTCCTCAGTTACCAGTCCCACAAACACTCTAAATTAAACAACTACAGCATGAATGCCGAGGACCCTTTTTAGCCTATGAGTAATGATTCAGTCTCTGTGAGCCCCTATGAGCCCCATTTAGTTGATACAATGAGCCATGATTGTCTCATGTCCTTTAACCTTCTGGTTCTTATAATCCTTCATTCTGCGAAGTTTGGCATGGTTTTCATAGAAGAGAAATGACATGGTTCTTGCCCCTAGGATAGGGTCAGTAGACATGGGTCTTTTTGTCTACTCAGTGGCTACTGTGGGTAAAGGCTTGTTTGTGTAACAATGTACATATTTTCACTTTCTTCAGAGGAATGTCCTCCCTGTTAAAGTTAATGACTTCATGATAATTGGAGATAGAGACAGTGTGAGTCCAGAAGGTGAAAGTATGGCTAGTGTCTCAGCAAACAGGTAAACACTGGGACCTTCAGGACAAACCTTAAAGGTATGGCAAAGAACTCTAAATAGAGTTCAAAAGCATATGCAAAAATAGGATGCAATATGATTTATATAAGGAGTTTCACAGATCTAAAGGAACAGAGGTAGCAACACTATGAGCCAGATTATCAGAAAAATATAAAGACAGGCAGATTCAAATTCAGGAAGATTCCTGAGTTCAAGGTCGGCCGAAACAGAGCAAAGTTAGGTCGAAGTATGGTCAAAATGGTGACAACAGAATGGATTCCCAACAAGCTATCTTACTATCAGTGCTTATTCTTGCTGTCTCTTGCTAAGAGTCAACAGGCTAGAGACATGAGATGCTGATGTATGCAACAGCCAAGAGGAAACCTAGAATAAATAATTGGTACATAAAAAACAAAAAAATAAAACAAAACAAAACTAGGCTTTCATTCTGCAAGTGATGAGCTGCAAAAAGTGGTAGCATCTCTTTTCAGCATTTTTTCTAGTGAGAGCTGAGCTGTCTGGAGGTTCTCTGAAGAGTAAATAACGCTCTTCAAAAAAAAAAAAAAAAAAAAAAAAGAATTGTTGCTTACAGGATTTCTGACTTTATTGGAACATTTGTGGAGAGCAAACACAGCTGTTTTATAATTTTTCAGAGCTCATTTAGAATTTTTCTACAGAATTTTTGACCTTCCTATTTTTTCTTTCTCTGTATCTATTAAGGTTTTAGTTTCATTCTCTTTGTTAAAAATTATGACCATTTCCTAATTCATTCTCTATAGGCATTGAAATCTAAATACTGTTGTATATTTTTGTCAAATTTGTTTTGAAATACATCAGCATATTTATGCATTCATATGAACATACCATCTTTGAAATTCTCTTAAATATATATTATTAAAGTACCCTTAAATACTATTCAACTCTGTATTTGTTGCTATATTTATATAATGTAAAATGTAATGAGTATGAAATAAAGTCTCTCTGTAAGTGTGCTTCATAAGTTCATTTAGAAGAGTGAATGCATCTATTTCATTAAAACACAAGAATAAACCTAATATAGCTACAGAAATATTTATTAAGAGATTTCACTATATTTTGGATATACAACAAAAAAATCAAAGTTGGTTCTTTTACTTTGCATATGTAATTGTAGTTATGGTGTGGCCACAAGAAATACACATTAATATTACTAGACAACAAAGATTGTTAAACGCAATACTAGATGAAGATAACATCCATCTCAGTTCTGATGCAGAAGATATCACACTAATCATGTAAAGGAAAAAGGGTCAGTGCATCATGAAGAATGGTCAGATCACAGTTTGTATTGAGTTTTTATGGAGGAGAGGAAAAACAGATACAGATTAGACAGATTACAGTTTGCTAATTTGAATGATCCAGTAGTCTGAACTAAAAGAATATATAATAGTTCTATAAACCATGGCCCAAGACATGGTTAAGGTGAAAAAATGGTTCCTCTATACATTATGGGACCATTTACAAAGATAATGTTCTAAAATTTTTGTTACTATTATGAATACTATAACTTCATAATGCTTTTGAATAGTTTCTTGGGTATTCAGAGCTAGAAACAATTCACAGACCTTATGAAGCTCAAAAAGAAGGAAGACCAAAATGGGGATGTCTGAGTCTTTCTTATAAGGGGGAACAAAACATACAGGGGAAGAGATGCAAGGTCAAATAGAGGAATAGGGACTGAAGAAAAATCATTCAGAAGTCACCTCACCCAGGGATCCACCAAATCCAAGCACTATGCAGCCACTAAATCCAAGCACTATAGCTGATGCCATGAAGTACTTACTGGCAGGAACCAGATAGAGTTGTCTCCTCAGGAACTATGTTAGAGTCATACAGGTACAGTTGAGCATGCTTGCAGCTAACCATCATGCTGAACTCAGGGATCTCAATTAGGGTGCTAAAAAAGGGATGAAGGAGCTGAAAGGGGCTGCAATCTCATTGGAAGAACAACATTATCAACCAACCAAACCTTTCAAAACTCCCATGGACTAATACACCAACCTCTGTGCACACATTGAGGGACCGATTGAACCAACTGCATATGTAGCTGAAGATACCTGTGTCTGGCATCAGTGTCAGAAGAGGCTTTTGGTCCAGAGAGGGCATGTTTTCCCAATGTAGAGGAATGTCAAGGCAATGCAGTGGAGAGGATTATTAGGAAGGAGCGCACATTTGTGAAGGCAAATGGAGGGGGGAGAGGGGAACAGAGGTGAGGGATAACATCTCAAATGTAAATGCAGAGTATCTAATAAAAATGAGAAAAAACATGAAAAATGAATGCCATAACTATTACTAGTCTTCATGTTAATTACAGGAATGAGGCAGACCATATGTTATATGATAAATGGCAATTGCACACTATCTAAAAAGTTTCCTTAAGTGAGCAATGTAACATAGACATAGTTTTTAAATATTTGAATAAATAAGTTGTCACATTTACTTGGAGAAATTGAATAAGATTTTTCTTACTCAGAAGTCTTTATTTATAGACTGGTTACATCTATTCTGTGAAACTTGCATTTGTATTAAACATGTAGCTTTTCTCCTTTTAATACTGACATAAAGAATTGGATCTATAACTTTACTTCTGAAAAACAAGAATAATAGGAGCTATCCACAGATGTTCAGCTTCACTCCAATAGCATGATGAATGCTAACCACTACAAGACAGATACAATATGATTTCTTGTGTAAATAATCTTTCCTCTCTCAGATATTATTTTAATTAATCTTTATGACCTAAACGAAAAGCAAAGGTACCTATATTCATAGCTAAAACCATTTAGTATACTATAACAGAGTGTCAACTCTCAAGGCCATTTCAAGAGGAAAAAGTAGATTATGGAGGTTGTATTATATGGAAGTCAAAAGAAAATCAACACACTTTTCATAGTATATTTTAAAAAATGACAGTTCCTGGGTAGCAAGTAAATATTTCGATTCTCTTTCTTATGTTAGTAAGATACTGTTAGGAAAGCTCTATCGGTGGCCACCCTGAATAGTAAAAGACGACATTTTATATTTTGGTGTTACCTCTAAATGATGTGGACATGACATTGCTATTTTTTAATTTCAGAGCAATAAACAACAAATATGTCATTGAGATAATATGTTAAAGAATGCGTTTTGTGTTAATGTATTCAGTAATAAGAGGTTGTGGCTCTGTTTTATTATAATCATGTGTTTTATTAGAATTTTAAAATATTTTTCTTCAAAAATTTAAAATGTATTTCTATGTTACATTGCCCACTTAAGGAGACATTTGTAGATAGTGCACAGCTGCCCTTTATCATATAGCACATGCCCTTTATCATTGAATAAAGTTTTATATATATATATATATATATATATATATATATATATATATATATATAATCTTCACTATTTGGAAATAGATACATGTGTGTTTTCTACTTGTTTTGCAAAGGCGAAGCAGCATTCTGAGCAACACTTTGTACACTAATCACTGTATTTTATCTACTTATAATCTACGTAAAATAGGACAAACAAGGGAATAAGATCTAAGAGCAATAGAAGTGAGGTAACCCAGTCACAAAAAAAAATGCACATGATATACACTCACTGATAAGTGGATATTTGACTAAAATTTTAGAATACAAACAATAAAATTTACAGACTATATGAAGCTAAAGGAGAAGAAAGATCTTCGTGTGGATTCTTTAGTCCTTCTTAGAAGGGAAAAACAATACTCACAGGATGTAGAGGGTAGAAGGGACTTGGAAGGAAGAGAAGAGTACAAGAGGAAAAAGAGATCAGGGTCAGGTATGGAAGGAGACAGAGATGATATACAGTTTTTCTGAAATTTAAGCAGAGGTGTGCAGCCATGGAGGATGGGAACGGGGGTATTCCCAGCAAGTGCCAAATGCTAGGAAAGCGAGAGGCTTCCAGGACCCAACAGGGATGAGATAAGGTGAAATGCCCAACAAAGGGGAAGAAAAACCTGTAGAGACCACATCCAGAGGTTAGCAAGGCCAGGTGAGTGTATGAGGCCACTCATCTCCAAATTTTTAACCCAGAGTACCTCCTGTGGAAAGAAATTTCAGGGACAAAAAGCAGAGACTGATGGAACGGCCATCCAGAGACTGCACCTAGGGATCCATCCATATAGAGATACCAAACCCAGACACTATTGTGGTTGTCAAGAAGTGCTTACTGATAGGAGCCTTTTATAGCTGTCTCCTGAGAGGCTCTGCCAGAGCCTGGCAAATATAGAGGTTATGCTTGCAACCAACCATTGCACTGAGCCCTGGGACCCCAATGGAGGAGTTAGGGAAAGGACTGAAGAAGATGAAGGAGTTTGCAACCCCATAGAAAGAACAATATCTACCAACTGGACACCCAGAGATCCCAGGCACTAAACCACCAACCAAATAATACAGATGGAGAGACCCATAGCTCCAGCGACATACATAGCAGAGGATCTCACTACCTTACATCAATAAGAGGAGAAGCCCTTGGTCCTGTGGAGGTTAGATTCCCAGTGGAGGGGTATATCAGGACTTTGAGGTGGGAGTAGGTGGGTGGGACAGTGAGAACCCTCACAGAATCTGGGGTGGAAAATAGGATAGGGAAAACAGGGAAAGGAGATAACGCTTGAAATATAAATAAATAAAATACCCAATTTTTAAAAAAGGAAAAAAAAAAGAAGTGGTTGAAACAAAGTATAGAAATGTGCTTATTAACTGGTAAAAATATGTACCATAAGGAACAAAAATGAGATACTAAACATTAAACCATTAAGATGGAACACCTATGATGAGGAAAGATTCTACAAGATTCTATGCGATCTTGTGACTTTTAATGCTTCTCTGGTTGTAATAAAACTAGACTATTGTCCAAAGTCCATATAGTGCTTCCACTCGTTTCTTGTTTTTTGTTGAGTTTGTAACTCATTATGGTTAATCCTGTGCCGATATGTACCACAAGTTGAAACAACTTTTCTGAGAGAGAGAAACACACACATACACACACACACACACACACACACACACACACACACACACACGGGGGGGGGGTAGATATCTTTAAGAGTAACAACCATTTTTTTAATTTTATTTAATATTTTTTTTACTCCAGATTTTATTCCCCTCTTGGTCTACCCCCGACTATTCAACATCCCATACCTACTCTCCTCCTGCTGGCGCCAAGAGGATGTCCCCAATAAGCCCCACTGCCCACCCCAAGAATACCTCTAAATTCCCTGGGGCCTCCAGTATCTCAAGGGTTAGATACATCTTCTCTGATTGAACACAAGGGTCCCCAACTTCTTTATATTGCATATTACTCTATCAGCTGCTTTTTGAGTCTTTTTGAGGTCAGCCATGATAGGTCCGTTTTATAGCTTCAGTAATAGTGTCAGGCCTTGGGGCCTTGTCTTTATCTGGATCCCACTTTGGCCCTGATGCTGCACTGCCTTTCCTCAGGCTACTCTTCATTTCTGTCCCTGCAGTTCTTTCAGACAGAGACAATTATAGGTCAGAGTTTTTGACTGTGGGATGGCAACCCCATCCCTCCCTTGATGGGGCTGGAGGTGAGCTCTACAATTTCCCTCCCCTCATTGTAGGGAATTTAGTCTAAAGTCTCTTCGTTTTTGTCTCTCACCTCCCAGGTCTCTGGTACATTCCAGAGGGTTCCCCACCCCCACCTATCTTCTGAGGTCATCTGTTTCCATTCTTTCTACCTCAGGGTATCAGTTTCTCTTCCCCCGACACCCAATACCAGATCATGTTCCCCTCTCCACCCCCTTGCCCCATCACATTCCCTTCCAGGTTTCTCCCGCCTTGTGATTGCTTTTTTTCTCCCTAACAAGTGAGACTAAGGCATTCGGACTTGGGCCCTTAAACACCTTGACCTTTTTGAGTTCTGAGGATTGTATCTTGGGTATTCTGTACATATTTTTGGGCAAATATCCAAAATTGATAAGACTCGGACCATTTCAAAACCTTGCAAGACACGTGTGATCCTCACCAGGGCAGAATAAGCATGTGAAATAAAATCTTACTGGGGGGCTGTACACCATAGTATATAACCTAAACTTAAATGCTTCTCACTTTGAAATCTCAATTTTTCAGAAGAACCAAGACAATTCACTGTTACTGTTCACAATAAGCAGGGCAGGGTTCATTATACATCCTATTTATTGCTATTTCAAACAATTCATCAGTGGAAAAGAAACCTCAATGTAAAAGTAATGTATTTTTCTCAGGAAATAGAATTCATAATGGTTATGAATTTAAAATTTCTAAATATCATGATGTGATTTCTCTTTACCTCTTTACCTCCGTTTACTATGAACCAAAATCTCAGAAAGCAACAGAAAAATCAGCATTTTTTTCATTTACATTTTTGCCTGATATTTTATCACAGCATTGAGAATGGTTTGGGTATTTATATCTGAAAAAATGTTATTCTTCATAAATTTGCACTCAGAAGATAGTGTTTCTATATTTTGGCTTGAGTTTTACATTGTGATATATATTTTTGTGGTTTGAAGAATGAACATTGTAGAAGAAATTTTAAGTTGTAGCCTAAGTGCTCAGGTGTCTATGTCCTACAGAAATAAAACAAAAGGAGAATTTTAATGACCAAGAGTAGGCTATAGTTGAATATTAGATAGAAGTATCACTGATTCCATATGATAAAAGTAATTAAGTGGGTGCTTGATGGTAAGTTATATTTCCTTGAGGCTGTTACAAGATCTGCTTACATATCTTGAAAATGCCATTATAAAAAAGTCATTCATTTTACTGTAAAATGCTTTATAGCTTCTTACAATACATCAAAAGGCACTTAAGGAAATGCATCTTTTCAGTAGATTTATTGATATGTATTTGGTAATGTATATGTTGGCTTAAAACACAAGGTAAAATTTAATGAATGACATTTAGGAAAATGTGTTGATATATGAAATGGACTAACAAAATATATGAAAAACTTCGAATTAAGATAACATCAGCTCTAGCTATTTTATTCGTTCCAAAGCCTGGAATGGATGAATTGAAAAATTGTTTCTTTGCATTCTGTTTATTAATGTATAAAAGGTAGTAATCTTTTTTTTTAGATTTTCTCTATTTTGTGATATTTTATTGGAAATTCTCTGCATTTACATTTCAGATGTTATTTCTTTCCCACAATCCTATCCCCCCTCCCCCTCCCATTGCCTCCATGAAGGTCCTACCTCTCCCAACCACCCTCTTCTACCTCAGCACCTAGGCCTTCCCCTTGACTGTGAAAACAAGACTTTGCTGGACCAGTGGCCTCTCCTCCCATTGATGTTAGAAAATGATATTCTTTGCTGCATATGTACCTCATGCCATAGGTCTTTCCATGAAAACTAATTGGTTGGTGTTTTAGTCACTGGGAGCTGTTGTGTGTTTGGATAGTTAATAATTTTGTTCTTCCCATAGCGTTGCAGACCCTTTCTAAGCTTTTAGCTCTTTCATTAGGGTCCCAATATTCAGTCTCTTGGTTAGCTGCAAGCATCCTTCTCTGTATCACTATGGTTCTGGCAGAGCCTCTGAGGAGGCATTCATATCAGGTTCCTGCCAGTAAGTACTACTTGTCATCAGCAATAGTACTTGGGTTTATTGGGTGCATATGGGGTGTAGCCTCTGGTGAAACAGTCTCTGGATGATCTTTTCTCCAATCCCTATTCCTCTATTTGTCTTTTTAATTCCTCCCATGAATGTTTTATTCTTCCTTCTATAATGGACTATGGCATCTGCTTTCTGGCCATTCTTCTCTTTGAGCTTAATACATTTTGAGGAGGGTTTCTTGGGTGTTCCAAGCTTTTTGGGCTAGTATCCAATTATAAGTGAATGCATGCCATGATTGTTCTTTTGTCACTGGGTTACCTCACTCAGGATGATAGTTCCTAGTCCCATACATTTGCCTGGGAATTTCATGAAGTCATTGTTTTTAATAGCTAAGTAGTACTCCATTGTGTATATGTATCCATTCCTCTGTTCAAGGACACCTTGATCCTTTCCAGCTTCTGGCTATTATAAATAGGCTGCTATTAACATGGTTGAGCATCTGTCCTTACAAGATGTTAAATCTTTTTAATAACCTATTCAGAAATAAGAAGCACATTATTTTATTTAAAAATGTCAGAGTTCTACATGTTCCCTTACTGACATATCCCTACCATTTACCTCTAAAGGTTTCTTGTTTCCATTCTTTCTTCTGGTCCATGGGGCTTCAGTTCTTTTTCCCCCACCTAATACCTCCTGCCGAAATGCAGGGTATCAAGGGAGGAAAGGGGTTGTCCTCCTACTGTCATAATCTCTGACCCACAATTGTTCCTTTTGAAAGAATTGTAGGGACAAAATTAAAAAATAGAAGAAACAGATGTCTAGTGACAGGCACAAAGTGGCATCCAGCTCAAGGGGAGGCTCGAATGCCTGACACTATTACTATGGCGTGCTCACCAAAAGGGGCCTATAATGACCTCACTACAAAAGACCCAACAAGCCAATGATAGAATCATTTGCAGCTATTTACACCCAACCAATGTACAGAGCTGGTTGAATTAGGGAAAAGCTGGACAAAGCTGAGAAGACCCCATAGGATGACCAGGATTCACAATTATCTAGGACCTCTGAGATCTCTGAAACTGGATCACCAGGCAAGCAGCACAAACCAGCTAATTTGAGGTACCCAACTCATATAGAGCAGAGGACTGCTGGGTATTGGTTCGGTCAGAGAAGATGTACCTAATTCTCAAGACACTAGAGACCCCAGGGAGTTTAGAGGTTTGGTGTTATGATGGCAAGGTGGTGAAAACATTCTTGTGGAGACTGGCATCAGGGTTGGGTAGAGGAAGAGGTATGGGATATGGAACAGTCAGAGGTTAGACCAGGAGGGTGATAAAATCTGGAGTGTAAAAGATATATTAAATAGATCGCATGTGGACCAAATGCTCAGGCCACTGGGAACAGCAGAGATCCAGGGACACAGGCCTGGTGAGACTGCGCTGTGAGTAGTCAAAGCATAGAGAGGGTTAGGCCTAGTGGGCATTAGTTGCTGCCCTCCGGTTGGTCCAGGGGAGCAGAAACTCTACCTTAGGGACTTGGTGTCTGCCCAAAAGGCCCTTGAGTGCAGACCAAATGTTCAAGCCATTTGCCACTTAAAACAGCAGAGATCCAGGGACACAGGCCAGGTACTCAGGAGAGACAGGAACCAATCACTGACAACAAGACAAAGTATAATCACAGACAACAAGATGGGAAGAGGAAAGAAAAAGAACTTACGCAGTGAAAACCAAGACAACCTGGCAACATCAGAAACCAACTTTCCCATCACAGGAGGCAGCGGAATGCCAAACACTTCAGGAAAAGAAGAATCAGACCTGAAATCATACCTCAAGATGATGAGAAAGATATTTGAGAAGAGCATGAATGACTCGCTTAAACAATAATGGGAGGAAAACTATAAACAAATAGAAACTTTTAAAGAGGAAACACGAAAAACATCCAAAGAAGTCAAAGAACTAGAGGAAAACAGAAAAAAAAGAGATGACAAAATTGAAGAAGGAATTGAAAATGGAAATGGAAACAATAAAGAAAACACTAAAAGAGACAATCCTGGAGGTAGAAAAACAAAAAAAAAAAAAAAAAAAAAAAAAAAAAAAAAAAAAAGAAAAGAAAAAAGAAATAGGAGTCACATATGCAAGCAACCCCAAAACCAGCACTACAAGGAACTATATGTGGAAAATCCAATACAACGTACATCATAGTAAAAACAAAAAGTAACTAAACTAGAAAACCAAAAGAAGAAAGACACAAGGACACATTTCTACCTCTAAAAGCAAAAATAACAAGAAACAGCAACCACTATTCCTTGATATCTATTAACATAAATGGACCCATTTTCCCAATAAAAAGATATAGGCTATCAGACTGGATACATAAACAAAACCCAGCATTTTGCTGCATACAGAAAACTCATCTCAGAGAAAAAGACAGACACTAGCTCAGAGTAAAAGGTTGGGAAAATACCTTCCAAGCAAACAGCCCCAAGAAATAAGCTGGAGTAGTAATAATAATATCTAATAACTTAGATTTTCAAAGAAAAGTTATCAAAAAAAGATAAGGAAGGACACTTTTTACTCATTACAGGGGAAATTTATCAGGAGGAACACTCAATCTTTAACATATATGCTCCAAATACAAAAGCACCCATATTCATAAAAGAGACCCTACTAAAGCTCAAAAAATACATCGCACCACACACAATAATAGTAGGAGACCTCAACACCCCACTCTCATCAATGAACAGATCATGGAAGCAAAAAATGAACAAGGACACAGTGAAAATAGCAGAGATTATGAACCAATTGGAATTAATAGACATCTACAGAACATTTCATCCTAAAACAAAAGAATACACCTTCTCAGCACCTCAAGGCACCTTCTCCAAAAATGACCATATGATTGGTCACAAAACAAGCCTCAGTAGTTATAAGAAGTTTGAAATGCCCAGGTCCAGATGGGTTCAGTTTAGAATTCTATGAGACGTTTATTGATGACCTAATACCAATACTCTACAAAGTATTCCACAAAATATAGTCAGATAGAGCACTACCCAATTATTTCTTCAAAGCTACAATAACCTTCATTCCTACACAACTCAAAGAGCCTAAAAGGAAAGAGAACTTCACACCAATCTCGTTTATGAACATTGATGCAAAAATACTGAACAAAGTCCTTGCAAAACGAATCTAAGAACACATCAAATGGGTCATCCACCATGATCATATAGGCTTCATCCCTGGGAAGCTGGGAAGTTTCAATATACAGAAATCCATCAATGTTATTCACAATATAAACAAGCTAAAAAAAAATCCACATGGTCATCTCACTAGATGCTGAGAAATTTTATGACAAAATTCAACACCATTTCATGTTAAAACTCTTGTAAAGGACAGGAATCCAAGGCCCATACTTAAACATAGTAAAAGCAATATCCAGCAAACAAATAGATATCTTCAAACTTAAAGGTGAGAAACTTGAAGCAATCCAACTAAAATCAGGGATTAGACAAGGCTGCCCACAATTTCCCTGCCTATTCACCATAGTACTGGAATTCCTGGCTGGAGCAAAATATCACTGTTTGCAGATGACATGATAGTGTATGTAACTGACCCCCCAAAAAATCCACCAGATAACTTCTACAGCTAATAAACAACTTCAGCAACGTGGCTGGATATAAAGTTAATTGAAACAAAACAATAGCGTACCTCTACTCAAAGGACAAACATTCAGAGAAAAAAATTAGGGAAAAGATACCATTCACAATAGTGAAAAACAATATGAAATACCTTGGTGTAACTCTAACTAAGCAAGTGATAGACCTATATTTTAAGAACTTTAAATCTCTGAAGAAGAAAATTGAGGAAGATCTCAAAAGTTGGTAAGATCTACAATGTTCATGGATTGGAGGGATCAACATTGTAAAAATGGCCATCTTACCAAAAGCAATCTATAGATTCTATGCAATCCCCATCAAATTTCGAACCCTATTATTCATACAGTTGGAAAGAGTAATGTGCAATTTCATCTTGAATAACAAAAAACCTAGAATAGTGAAATCCATCCTCAACAACAAGAAAATATCTGAAAGAATTACCATCCCCGACCTCAAGCTATATTACAAGGCAACTGTGTTAAAAACAGCATGATACTGGTACAGAGATAGGCATATGGAACAATGGAATAGAATAGAAAATCAAGAATAAACCTTCACATATATGGTCAATTAATTTTTTAACAACTTTATTTTACAAAACAAAGATGAATGTACAGATTTTAAGCATTGTTTGCATAAAATTATATAATACATTTTTGTCAGTAATTTTTTCAGATTTTAAAATAATGTTTATATAAAAATGTATGAATATATTTTTTAGTCAGTACTTGATTTTTTTAAAGGTTTGATAGTATGCATTGAAAACTGAATAGTTACAATGAGCATAAAGTACATGTAAAACAAAATGAAAGATGGAAATAGTCAAAGTTTTCTTGTTGTATAGAGATTTTTTTGTTTTGTTTTGTTTTGTTTTGTTTATTTCTTGGACTTCATACACTCTGTGAGGTGTTTCTAGGGCAGTGCGAGCCTCTGGGGTTAGAATCCCATTATCAGTGACTGCATATTATGTCTGTTCTTTTGTGACTGGGTTATCTCACTCAGAATAATATTCTCTAGATGCAGCCATTTCCTTAAGAATTTGGTCAAGTCATTGTTTCTAGTGGCTGAGTAGTATACCATTGTGTAAATGTACCAGAATTTTTGTATTCATTCATTTTCTGAAGGATATCAGGGTTCTTTCCAGCTTCTGGCTATTATAAATAGAGCTGCTATGAACATTGTGGTGCATATATCTTTGTTGTGTACTAAGGTGTCTCTGGGGTATATGCCAGAAGTGGAATAGCTGGGTATTCAGGCAGTATTATGTCCAATTTTCTGAAGTATTGCCAGACTGATTTCCAGAGTGGTTGTATTAGTTTGCAGCCCCACCAACAGTGGAGAAGTGTTCCTCTTTCTCCGCAACCTCGCCAGCATCTGTTGTCATCTGAGTTTTGGATCTTGGCCAATCTGACTGGTGTGAGGTAGAATCTCAGATTTGTTTAGATTTGCATTTCCCTGATGGCTAAATATGTTGAGCATGTCCTCAGATATTTCTCAGCCATTCGATATTCCTTAACAGAGAACGTTTTGATTAGCTCCGTACCCCATTTTTAATAGGGTTATTTGATTCTCTACTGTCTAGCTTTTTGAGTTCTTTGTATACCTTAGATATTAGGCCTCTATCTGATGTGGAGTTTGTAAAAATCTTTTCCCATTTTGTTGGCTGCCGTTTGTTTTCTTGACAATGTCCTTAGCAATAAGAAACTTTGCAATCACATTAAGTCCCATTTGTTAATCTTTGACCTTAGAGCTTGAGCCATTGGTGTTTTATTCAGAAAATTATCTCCTGTACCTATATGTTCTAAAGTTTTCCCTACTTTCTCATCTAATTGTTTCAGTGTATCTGGTTTAATGTGGAGATCTTTGATCCACTTACACTTGAGCTTTGTACAAGGAAATAAGAAAGGGTCTATTTTCATTTTTTTGCATGCTGAGTGCCAGTTGGACCAGCACCACTTGTTGAATAGGCTGTCCTTTTTCCATTGAATGTTTGTGGCTCCTTTGACAAAAATCAGGTAACCATATATGTGAGGCCTCATTTCTGGATCTTCTATTCTATTCCATTGATCCACTTGCTTATTTCTGTACCAGTACCATGGAGTTTTCCACACAATTGCCTTGTAATATAGCTTGAGGTCAGGGATAGTGATTCCCACAGATGTTTTCTTGTTGTTGAGGATGGATTTCGCTATTCTAGGTCTTTTGTTGTTCCATATAAAATTGCACATTGATCTTTCCAATTCCATGAAGAACGGTGTTGGAATATTGATGGGGATTGCGTTGAATCTGTAGATTGCTTTTGGTAGGATGGCCATTTTTAAAATGTTAATCTTTCCAATCCATGAGCATGGGAGATCTTTCCATTTTCTGAGATCCTCCTCAATTTCCTTCTTTAGAGGTTTGAAGTTCTTGTCCTAGAGGTCCTTCACTTCACTTGCTTAGTTAGAGTCACACCAAGGTATTTCATAGTTTTTGTGAAGGGTACCTTTTCCCTAAATTTTTTCTCCACATGTTTGTTCTTTGAGTATAGGAAGGCTACTGATTTGTTTGGCTTGAGTTTGTATCCAGCCACTTTGCTGAACTTGTTAATCAGCTGTAGGCGTTCTCTGGTGGAGTTTTTGGGGTCACTTAAGTACACTATAATGTCATCGGCAAAGAGTGATGTTTTTATCTCTTTCTTTCCGATTTGTATCCCCTTAATCTCCTTTTGCTGTCTAATTTCTCTAGCTAGGACTTCCAATACTATGTTGAATAGGTAGGGGGAGAGTGGGCATCCTTGTCGAGTCCCTGATTTTAGTAGGATTGCTTAAAGATACTCACCATTAAGTTTGATGTTGGCTGTTGGTTTGCTGTACATTGCTTTTATTATGTTTAAGTATGGACCTTTGATTCCTGTTCTTTCCAGGACTTTTAACATGAAGTGGTGTTGAATTGTGTCAAATGCTTTCTCAGCATCTAGTGAGATGACCATGAGATTTTGTTCTTTGAGTTTGTTTATACGGTGGATTACGTTGATGGATTTTCTTATGTTAAACCATCCCTGCATCCAAGGGATGAATTCTACTTGGTCAGGATGAATGATCGTTTTGATGTGTTCTTAGATTCGGTTGGCAAGAATTTTGTTGAGTATTTTTGCGTCAATGTTCAAAAGTGGGATTGGTCTGAAGTTCTCTTTCTTGCAGTGTCTTTGTATAGTTTAGGTACGAGGGTTATTGTAGCCTCAAAAAATTAGTTAGGTAACATTCCATATGATTGTATCTTTTGGAATAGTTTGGAGAATATTGGTGTTATATCCGCAATAAATGTCTGATAAAATTCTGCAGTGAACCCGTCTGGACTTGGTCTTTATTTGGTAGGGAGGCTTTTGATGACTTCTTCTATTTCTTTAGGTGTTTTAGGGTTATTTAGATGGTTTATTTTGTCCTGGTTTAACTTTGGGATCTTGTATCTGTCTAGGAATTCATCCATTTCCTCCAGATTTTCCAATTTTGTGGCTTATAAGATTTTGTAGTAGGATCTGATGATTTCTTGAATTTCCACAGTTTCAGTTGTTATGTCTCCACTTTCCTTTCTGATTTTGTTAATTTGGATACTCTATCTTTGCCCTCTAGTTAGTATGGCTAGGGGTTTATCAATCTTGTTGATTTTCTCAAAGAACCAACTCTTGGTTTTGTTGATTTTTTCAATGGTTCTCTTTGTTTATATTTGGTCTATTTCTGCCCTAATTTTGATTATTTCTTGCCATCTACCCTTCTTGGTTATATCTGCTTCCTTTTGTTCTAGGGCTTTTAGCTTTGCTGTCAGGTTGCTGATGTAAGCTCTCTCCAATTTCTTTTTGGAAGCACTTAGGGCTATGAGTTTTCCTCTAAGTACGGCTTTCATTGCATTTCATAGGTTTGGGTATGTTGTGTTTTCATTTTCGTTGAAATCTAGAAAGTCCTTAATTTCTTTCTTTATTTCTTCTTTAACCCTGCTATCGTTTAACAGAGCCTTGTTTAGTTTCCATGTGTACGTAGGCGTTTTGTTGTCTTTGTTGTTGTTAAAGGCCAACCTTAGACCATGGTGATCTGAGAGGATGCATGGGAGTATTTCAATCTTCTTATATCGATTGAGGCGTGTTCTGTGTCCAATTATGTGGTCAATTTTCGAGAAGGTGCCATGGGGTGTTGAGAAGAAGGTAATTCTTTTATTTAAGATGATATGTTCTGTATATATCTATTAATTCTAGTTGGTTCAAGGTCTCTGCTAGTTTTGCAGTGTCCTTGTTCAGTTTCTGTTTCCAAGATCTGTCCATTGGTGAGAGTGGGGTATTAAAGTCTCCCACTATTATTGTGTGAGGTGAAATCTATTTTTTGCGCTTTAGTAGGGTTTCTTTTATGAATGTGGGTGCTTTTTTATTTGGAGCATATATGTTAAGAATTGAGAGTTCCTCCTGACAGATTTCCCCGGTAATGAGGAAAAAGTGTCCTTCCTTATCTTTTTTGATAACTTTTGGTTGGAAATTTACTTTATTCGATATTAGAATAGCGACTCCAGCTTGCTTCTTGGGGCTGTTTGCTTGGAAATTCTTTTTTCACCCTTTTACTCTGAGATAATGTCTGTCTTTGTCTCTGAGATGAGTTTCATGTATGCAGCAAAAGGCTGGATTTTGTTTATGTATCAACTCTGATAGCCTATGTCTCTTTATTGGGGTGTTGAGTCCATTTATGTTAATAGATATCAAGGAATAGTTGTTTCTATTTCCTGCTTTTATTGCTTTTGTGGGTTGAGTCGTGTCTGTGTCTTTTTCTTCTTTTAGTTTTCTTGTTTAGGAGTTTTTTGTTTTTTCCAGGATGTATTTTCCCTCATTGTATTGGGTTTTCCACCTATAATTCATTGTAGTGCTGGGTTTGTGGTCAGATATTGTGTAATTTGTCTTGAAATATCTTCATCTCTCCATCTATGGTGATTAATAGTTTTGCTGGGTATAGCAGCTTGGGCTGGCACTTGTGCTCTCTTAGGGTGTGCATGATGTCTTTCCAGGCTCTTCTAGCTTTCATAGTCTCAGTTTCTCAACCCCTAGAGGCTGGTGGTTTGTGTGGCAGATGGTCCAGTCTCTGTTATGCACTCTGAAGTCGCCGCAGGGTGGAAAGGTCATTTAACTTTTGACAGAGGAGCTGTAAACATTCAATGGAAAAAGGACAGCCTCTTCACATGGTATTGGTTCAACTGGCACTCATCATGCAGAAGAATGAAAATAGACCTTTTCTTATCTCCTTGTACAAAGGTTAATTGCAAGTGGATCAAATATCTCCTCATTAAACCAGTTACACTGAAACTATTAAAAGAGAAATTAGGGAAAAACAGAGAACACATAGGCATCAGGAAAAAATTCTGGAACAGAACACCAATGGCTCATGCTCTAAGTTCAAAGATTGACAAATGGAACGTAATGAGATTGCAAATTTCTGTAGGGCTAAGGATACTGTCAAGAAAACAAAACGGCAGCCAAAAGATTTTAAATAGTTCTTTACCAACTCCACATCTGATAGAGGCCTAATATCCAAGGTATATGAAGAACTCAAGAATTTAGACACCAGAGAATAAAACAATCATATTAAAAAATGGGGTACTGAGCTAAACAAAAGCTTTCAATTGAGGAATACTGAATGTCTGAGAAGCATCTACAGAAGTGCTTGACATCCTTAGTCATCAGGGAAATGCAAAACCAAAGAATCCTGAGATTCCACCTCACACCAGTCAGAATGACTAAGATCAAAAATTCAGATGACTGCAGATGCTGGCAAGGATGCAGAGAAAGAGGAACACTTCTCCATGTTTGGTGGGGTTGTAAACAGGTACAAGCACTCTGGAAATCAGTCTGGCGATTCTTCAGAAAATTTGAGTTAGTACTACCTGACAATCCAATTATTCCACTTCTGGGCATATACCCCAGAGTCGCTCCAACATACAACAAAGACACAAGCACCACAGTGTTCATAGCAGCCCTATTTATAATAGGCAGAAGCTGGGAAGAACCCAGATATCCTTCAGTAGATGAAAGGATATAAAAATTGTGGTATATTTACACAATGGAGTACTACTCAGCTATCAGAAACAATGACTTTATGAAATTTCTAAGAAAATTAATTCATTGAGAGAAAATCATCATGAGTGAGGTAACCCAGTCACAAAAGAAGAGAAATAATATGCAGTCATTGACATTTGTATACTAACCCCAGAAAGCTCTGAACACCCCAGAAACAACTCACAGACTATATGAAACACAAGCAAAACAAAGGCCAAAAAAAAAAAAAAAAAAAAGAAAGAAAGAAAGAAAGAAAGCCTCAGTCCTTCTTAGGGAAAAAATAAATTTATACCACCCTCTTAGGGAGTGGTACACCTGGACCTCAAATCATTAATAATCTAAGAACTACGATATTACCTTGTAGTAATTTTTGATATTCACAGATCATTATGCTTAATCTATACCCAACAAGAAATCTGTTTCCATGTTAATTTCTATCCTCTATTTACTTTATTCTTATGGTAACTAGTAGAATTTCTATGCGTGCTATCAAACCTCTAAAAGAATCAAGTACTGACAAAAATATTCCTATAATGTTATGCCAAAATGTCTTTAAGTATCTGTAAATATATCTATCTTTAAAAAAAATAAATTGGTAAAAACAAACCAATTTGGTATAGAATAAAATCCAGCCTTCAGTTAAACAGCAAAAAGAAATATATATATATATATATTAAATAAAAATTTTAAAAGTTAGGTTTGTAAAGCATCTGAGCCATGGACCAGTTACACAATGTACATATTAACCATGAATAAGCATGTTCTATTATACATTTGCCCATGGGAACAATATACCACTTAATTTTGAGGCTGAAGAAAAATAGATCCTTTACACATGATGTCATTTGTACACACACACACATACACACACACACACACACTCACACACACATGCTGTTTTTTAAGAAAGCAGTATGTACCAAATTTTTTCTTACTTTTAATATTTTGTGTCATGATCATGTCTGAAATCTGCTCAAAGGGAACTGGGAAAAGAAGCCCTTGGTCTTCCATATAGATGATATTTCTTCACTAGACATATGTCCATTTATTAGAGGTCATCAAGTTACACACAACATGGAATCTGAGAGAGCAGTGTCATCTCAACACAACCACAGACCTGTCAGCTTCTCAGCATCCTTTATTCTAATACCTAATGAAATGTGCTCTGAAACTGAATCTGTTTCTAAAGTGTAGTAAAGATTCTGATGGATGACTTTTGCAGCTTGTGACAATATAAAGAACAGTGGAAAATGAAACACAAAGAATTTTACTGGCCTTTGCCCCAACGGTAAGGTCATCAACTTCCATGAAAAACTTTTACTATTTCTTTTAAAAAGTGGAAAAATGCTACACCTATGTTAGCAATAGAACAGAAATAATAACTACAAGCCAACAAGCTTTGAAAATGATCAAAGACAAATTTCAATGTTGTAACCTTGCTTTCACCTTTGAATTGCTTTAAAACATGACCCATTTGAATTAAATATAATGCTTATGACTTCTCTAATTATTGCACTATATTGGATGGTGTAATCGTTGAAATAAAAATATTAAGCCATTGCTTTATCCTGTCCTCATATTTTCCAGTATTTTAACAATTATAACTACATCTCCATATGTCAACATAAAATCCATTCTGTTTTCTTTTAAAATTAGTAATTTTTTGTAATATTTAAATTTTTTGAAATTATTACTCTTTATTATTATAATCCTCTCCTATTCAGTAAGTTAGTACATTTCATATGTAATACCTAAATAAGGTTGATGATTTTATGATTCCTTCTTAAATACTGTGTTAGTCAAGATTTCTATTCCTGCACAAACATCACAATCAAGAAAGAAGCTGGGGAGTAAAGAGCTTATTTAGCTTAAAATTCCATATTCCTTTTCATCACCAGAGAAAGTCAGAAGTAGAAGACAAGGAAGCCAGGAAGCAGGAGCTGGTGCAGAAGCCATGGAGGATTTTTCCTTTCCAGTTTGCTTCCCCTGACTTGCTCAGCTTAGTTTCTTATAGAACCCAGGACTACCACCCTAACAATGGCACTACCCACAATGGGCTGGGCCCTCCCTCTGTGATCACTAATTGAGAAAATGTCTTAAGGCTGAATCTCATGGAGGCATTTTCTCAAGGGAGGCTTCTTCCTCTAAACCAAGAGTAATTTATGAACCAAGAGTAATTTTATTTCTTATGTCAAAGGGAAAAGCTTATTCATTACACTGATCATTTATTCTAGTGCCTATGCTGATATACTTGTAGTTAGAAATGTTGGTTTTGTGGGGCTATTGATTTCTATAAGATGCAATGAAGTTCGTAAGAAGCAGTGGTATGCCTCAGTGTCTTGATGTTTTATTGGTATGAAGTGAAACCATGATCATGGTAACCTTTATAAAGACTAGTAAGACTTTACACACAGAGATAGAGAAGAAGAGAGAAAAATAAAAAGAGAGAGATAAAGAGAGATAAAGAGAAAAAGAAAGAGATTATTAACTATTTGATATCTTAAAAATAGTTTTCAAAAATTAAAAAGGTTATTTGTTTGTTTTAAGATGGTATAAAGAATTAAGATACAATTCAAGTTTGTTTATCTAATTAGAAGAATAAAGTATAGAATTTACCTGAATCACATGGGAATTTTGACCAGAATTTCAGAACTAAGATAAATCTGTACACCAGAAGAGTAAATATAGACAGATATTAAGCTAGGTCTTGATAATAAAGATCTGATTTTCCAGACTGAGAGAAAGATAGATTGAAATACTTTGGGCTAAGGTCCTAGATTTACAGAATTTATATATATATATATATATATATATATATATATATATATATATATGGGTTCAGAACTAAATAAAGTAAATTAGTTATTAACTCCAAGAGAGAGAGTGGTGATTTTTGCAGGTTAAAGGTTTCTCATTGATAGAGATCTGTGTCACAGAGTGTATATACAGACATATATTAGGGAAGTTATTAATAATTAAAGATATGATACTCCAGATTGAGAGCTAGACAGATCAAAATACACAAACCAAGGTCTTGATTTTACACATTGCTTACTTATTGATTTGTAAGTGATAGTAGTTTGTTTTGTGAGTTATCCCACTAAGGTCATGTGACTTGTCTGATGCCAGATAGTGAGACTTTATAATAATTATCTTAATTGTTTACGTTGTTTCAAAATAGTTATTATCTTGAATTTTGTGATTATATTATTTCTGTGGGAGAGAATACAAGATACAAGATACTCTAGTTGCCAATTTAAGGACATGCTATTTTTTGAGAAAGGTTTTGTCTTTGTGTTTTTAAAAAGTGTGTGATTTGGCTCTATGTGCCTTCTAGTTATTTGGATTAGATTTGGTAGAGGTAGACCACCTGAAAAACTGAATTAATAAAGATCAAACAAAATGTTTCTTGACACTAAAATGTTTTATATGTTTCAGAATGTACAACTATGATAAAGCTTGTCATCAGAATGCTAAACTGACCTGATTCCAGACATCAGAAACTACAACAACCATCAGTGTGGCTTTTCTTTTTGAGGCCTGTCCAGCTATTTTATTGCCCTCCCCCTTCTGAATTCTCAGTGTTCATATATTCAGTTTGAAGAAGTTTAAGATGTGTCATCGCCCGATTTCCTGGACTTGAGGAGGAGTAAAGGTGGTTAGTGTAAGGTTGTTTTTATAAAGAATTTAGAAATGTTCATAATAATACAGGGATGAATTAGCCAAATATGATTGTACAGTCATAATTCTATTTTGGGAACTAAGCTAAAGTCATGTCTTCATTAGTAAGACTCTTTATAATTGATACAAAGTTAAGGTTATTATCCTTACAATATTAAAATTTGATTTGATACAGATTTAAAGTTTAAATATTGTGTTTAGTTAGTTAAACAATGCTAGTTGAAGGCTAGATAACAAGCTCACAATTCTGAGTCATTAAAAGCGTGCTTTTTAAAAAAGATAATTTCAATTTAAGAGAGCCATGAATAGTCAAGGCAAAACACTTCAGAGATGCTTTATGTAGATTGACAATCTTCAAAGGTGTCAGAAGTCCACAGAATATGATATATATATATATATAGACATTTTTAAAATTAAATATTGTTTGATTAGAGACCTGTCTGCTCCTGACAGCGCCCCTTCTTAGATTCTAAGAAGAAAGTGAGCATCAATAGAGTTGTTCCAGTTGTGGGGAGACAGCCACTTGGCAAGAATTGCCTCACTCATCTACAGACAATACTGTCCAAAAAGGGATGCCTTTGGGGAATAGTAGGCTGTTAATCTTTGCCAAGCCAAAATTGTGAGCCCTTCAGATTTCTGCAATAAAAAGGACTGTCAGATGTGAACCTGGGAAAGAAGGCTGGAGACAGATGCTCCAACATTTTGAGAGATGCGGGACTTTCCAAGTGATCAGCAGCAGTCTCTATTTATTGACTACTTTTGGAAGCTGTGTTTTGTTCTTCCCCTTATCAAGTAATATTAGTCATTCTGAGAGTTCTGATGTTGAAAACTGGTAGCCTCTTATCCAGACCAGCTGTTTGGCATTATGATAGTTAATATAGATTTTAAAAGGTGATTTTCAGATGACATGCAATCTAAAACTGAGATATAAGTCAGATATAGAATTGTAGTCTTTCAAGAGAGATAAAATTGTGCTTTATTAAATAGACAAAATTTATCGGCTAGATATTAAGGCTGTCTTATACCTTATAATTTGTAAAATTGTTATAGTTATATTCGTCTCATAGTTTTACAAAAGGCCCTTAAACTGGACACAAAGGAAGAAATATAAATTGTCCTGAAACTGTTTGTATTTTAAGGTTAATTCCACTTCCCAAGAAGAGCTGCCCAGTCACATACTCAACAGGTGACATCATCTGAACCTTCCCATTTTTATTAGTAAAATAAAGGAAAGCCAGTGATTGAGCGGGAGAGGGGATGTGGAGCGAGGTGAAGTCTCTGAGATCAGAAGACAGAGGATAGAGATTTTGGCAACATGGAGTGTCCCAAGGACCAGCTAGACCCAGGTGGGATTGATTGGTGTTAAAAAGGTATGAACATTAAGGATTTTATAGGTCTAATATCTCATATAGAAAGGCAGTTTGTATCTTTGTCTATTTGATGCAATCTTGTTGTAGATGGTTTGTGGATTGAGAGATGAATATATAAACCTGAATAAAAAGCTATTGGCTGTAGAGTTGTGTTTATGTGGGATTCTGGGATAGAGAAACACCCTGGGACAGAGGCAGAGAACAGGCAATAGAAAACGACCAGGGAGGGAGTTGCGTGGAGAAGTTGGGCCATGGTGGCAGCTCAGACTGGGCACCAGAGGTGTGAGAGGCACCATATCAGGGTTGGACCTAAGGAGTTAGATGTCAGGGTTGATAGAGAAATAAATCATTTTTTTTAATTTTTTAAAAATATTTACTGCAAAAATGGTTAGACCTCATCAAGGGCAGTGGAGTCATGGCCTCAGGTAAAGGAAGCAAGCTGACACACCTTTAATCACAAACAGGAAACAAAAGGGTAAGAGTTAAATGTATGTGTATTGATGCTTTTAACTCAGAAATCCTACTACCAATGATGTACTTTTTCGAGCAAGGTTCCACCAAACAAAGCTCCACAGATTGGGTACCAAATTCTTAAATACTTGAGACAATGGGAGATATTGTCATTCAAAGCACTACACTGAACATGCCAACATATTTTTCATTCAAAAGTATACTAAAATTACATTTCAAAGAGTTTTCCTTTCTTTTTTTTTTTTTTTCTAAGAGAAAGAAATAAGAATGAAACTAGTCCTAACTCTTCTGTATTTCTGAATGAGGAAAACTATTTAGTATTACATTACATCATAAATTACTGTTAGTATTACAGCACATAATAAAATAAGAAATGAAAAATAATAACTGATATCACCAGGAAATTTACATTATTATCACTGTTATTTCATGTATTTTACTTTATTTTGATTTATTATTTTATTTAACCAACCCTTGGGAGATATTTTAGTACATTGATTTAAGTTATGTTTCTCTTACCATTATTTAAGAAAAGTTGATATTTTATTTTATTTCATTGCATAGTGCAAAGTTTGTCAGAGGGAAGATTAAAGATTTATCAGGACTGTTACAATTTTGATTGTGAAGATTCAGTGGTTTTTGCTAGCTGGGCAAAAAAATAAGCTGTTATTAATAAGATACCAAAACTACTGAAGCAAAACCTTTGCATTACTGGGACTATTGACGCTGCTCAGCTAGAGCTAAGAAATTAGTGGTGATTAAAAAGAGACCAGCAACATTGAGGTGAAATCATCTGGGATGTGTTTTTTGAGAGCCCAAAGAAGCTGTGTTCTAGATATAGACAAGGTTGTCCCTTGTGCTGTGGCTAGACTTGGTAATGTGTAAGAGTGATCCAGGTGGTACTGGATTTGAAGGAATGAAGGGGTCATGAAGAGCAGGTGAGGCTTGGCATTGTGAGAGGCAATTGAAGGCAACTGGAGAATGTGCACCCTCTCTTGCAATTCGTGCACTGGGACTAACAGCAGTGGTTTGGAGATGTCAGTGCCAGAACATAATGACTAAAAACAGTAGCAGCAGTGGAGAATAGGCAGTGAGCGTCTAGAATATAAGGTTTGTGCTACAAATAGCAAAGTTTGAGAAGTAACACAAGCCCTTGGAGGACCCCCCAGAAGTTCGTGAGTGCATCCCAGACATTGGGTGGTTAGACTTTGATTTTTCTTTTGATTGTAACTGTGCACTGGTATTTTTTCCTCTTAAAGGAAGAAGTAAAGCCTACAGTTAAGAGACTTTGAACTGAAAAAAAAAAGTTGTTTTTATAAGTGACTGGATATTTTAAAAGCATTGCAATTCTAATATGTAATAATTTGTAAAGACTGTGGGAGTCTTAGGGTTATTTAGATATTGGGTATGAATAAGTAAAAGTTGAGGCCTAATAGTGTTGTGTTTGTGTGTCAAGTTGACAAAGACTGAAGTTATCACAGAGAAAAGAGCTTCAGTTGAGAAAATGTCTTTATGACATACTGCTGTAAGACATTTTCCCTACTGATGATCAAAAGGGTGGGTCAGTCCACTGTGGGTAGGCTGGTGGACCTGGGTTCTATAAGAAGGCAGGTTTAGTAAACCAGGGGAAGCAAGCCAGTAAGCAACATCCCTCCATGGCCTCTGCATCAGCTCCTGCTTTCTGACCTGTTTGAGTTCCAGTCGGGACTTTCTTTGGTGATAAATAGCATTTGGAAATGTAATCTAAATAAATCTTTTTCTCCCCAACTTGCTTCTTGGTCATGATGCTTGTGCAGGAATAGATACCCTGACCATCAGCATATAACAAACATCATTGGTCTTTAAAATCCCTCAAAATTGATGGATTCAATTTCACAACAAAAATACATGCACTAGGGGGTTGAATATGAAGACAGGACATAGCATTTTGCTGCATACAGAAAATCTCAGTAACAAAGACAAATATCTCCTCAGAGTTAAAGTCTGGGAAAAGGTTTTTTCAGCAAACAATTCCAAGAAACAAGCTTGAGTATCAATTCTAGTATCAAATAAAATAGACTTGCAACCAAAAGTTATCAAAAATGAGGAAGGAAATTGCATATTTATCAAAGGAAAAAGGCACCAAGAGTAACATTCACTTCTGAACATATATGTCCCAAATGCAAGGAAACGTGTATATGTAAAAGAAACATTACTGGAGCTCAAATAATAGTAGGAGACTTTAACACCCCACTTTCACCAATGGACAGATGATAAAAACACAAACTAAACAGAGTTAGAATGAAGCTAACAGAAGTTTATGAACCAAATAAACTTAACAGATATCTACAGAACATTCTATCCCAAAACAAAAGAATATACAATCTTCTCAGTGCTATCTCAAAAAACTGACCATAAGCCTCAACAGATACAAGAAGATTAAAATTACCCCATGCATCCTATCAGATCACCATGGAATAAGGCTGGTCTTAACAACAACAACATAATAGGAAGCCCACATACACATGGACGATGAACAACTATCTACTGAAAGATAAGTTGCACAAGGAAGAAATAAGTAAATTGAAGACTTAGAATTTAAAAAAAATGAAGGCACAGCATACCCAAACTTATGGGAAACATTGAAAGTAGTGATAAAAGGAAAATTCATACATAAAGCAATTTTAGTGAGCCTTATTAGCACTTTAGCAGCACATCTGAAACTCTAGAATAAAAAGATGCAAATAACACCGAAGAGGAGTAGACTGCAGGAAATACTCAAACTCAGGGCTGAAATTAACCAAGTAGAAACAAAAAGAACTATACAAAGAATCAAAAAAAGCAGGAGCTCATTCTTTGAGAAAATCCACAAGATTGATAAATTCTTAGCCATAGTAAACAAAGGGTACAGAGACAGTATTTAATTTAAGAACATCAGAAATAAAAATAGAGACATATCAACAGATATTGAAAAAATTAAAAACTTATCTGATCCGACTACAAAAGTCAATAATCAAGAGATGGATAATCCATATGAAATGGGTAACTTTTTAGACAAATATCAAGTACCAAAGTTAAATGAGGATGAGATAAACTATCTCAACAGTCTAATAAACACAAAGAAAATAGAAACAGTCATTAAAGGTCTCCCAACCAAAAACAAATCTCCAGGACCAGCTGATTTTAGTGTAGAATTCTATCAGAACTTCAAAGAATACATACTAAAATACATCAATTTTTTAAAACAACTTTATTTTACAAAACAAAAATAAATGTACAGATTTTAAACATTTTTTGCTTAAAATTATACATTTTTGTCAGTAATTTTTTTCAGATTTTAAGATAATTTTTACATAAAACTATATTAATATATTTTAGTCAGTACTTGATTTTTTTAAAGGATTGATAGTATGCATTGAAAACTTAATACTTACAATGAGCGTAAAGTACATGTAAAACAAAATGTAACATGGAAATAGTCAAAGTTTTCTTGTTGTGTAAATATTTTTTTGTTTTGTTTTGTTTTCTTTATTTCTTGGACTTCATACAGTCTGTGAGTTGTTTCTGGGGGAGTGCAAGCCTCTGGGGTTAGCATCCCATTATCAGTGACTGCATATTATGTCTGTTCTTTTGTGACTAGGTTATCTCACTCAGGATGATCTTCTCTAGATGCAGCCATTTTCTTTAGAATTTGGTTAAGTCATTGTTTCTGGTGGCTGAGTAGTATTCCATTGTGTAAATGTACCACAATTTTTGCATCCATTCATCTTCTGAAGGACATCTGGGTTCTTTCCAGCTTCTGGCTATTATAAATAGAGCTGCTATGAACATTGTGGTGCATATATCTTCGTTGTGTATTAAAGTGTCTCTGGGGTATATGCCCAGAAGTGGAATAGCTGGGTCTTCAGGTAGTACTATATCCAATTTTCTGAGGTATCGCAAGACTGATTTCCAGAATGGTTCTATTAGTTTGCAAACCCACCAACAGTGGAGAAGTGTTCCTCTTTCTCCACAGCCTCGCCAGCATCTGCTGTCATATGAGTTTTGGATCTTGGCCAATCTGACTGGTGTGAGGTGGAATCTCAGGGTTGTTTTGATTTGCTTTTCCCTGATGGCTAAGGATGTGGAGCACTTCCTCAGATGTTTCTCGGCCATTCGGTGTTCCTCAACTGAGAACGTTTTGTTTAGCTCTGTACCCCATTTTTTAATAGGGTTATTTGATTCTCTGGTGTCTTGCTCTTTGAGTTCCTTGTATACCTTGGATATTAGGCCTCTATCTGATGTGGTGTTGGTAAAGATCTTTTCCCATTCTGTTGGTTGCCGTTTTGTTTTCTTGACAATGTCCTTAGCCTTACCCAAACTTTGCAATCTCATTAAGTCCCATTTGTTACTCTTTGACCTTAGAGCTTGAGCCATTGGTGTTTTGTTCAGGAAATATTTTCCTGTGCCTATGTGTTCTAAGGTTTTTCCTACTTTCTCATCTAATAGTTTCAGTGTATCTCATTTGATGTGGTGATCTTTGATCCACTTACACTTGAGCTTTGTACAAGGAGCTAAGAAAGGGTCTATTTTCATTCTTTTGCATGCTGAATGCCAGTTGGACCAGCACCATTTGTTGAATAGGCTGTCCTTTTTCCATTGAATGTTTACGGCTCCTTTGTCAAAAATCAGGTGACCATATACATGAGGGTTCATTTCTCTTTCTTCTATTCTATTCCATTGATCTACATGCTTATTTCTGTACCAGTACCATGCAGTTTTCAGCACAATTGCCTTGTAATATAGCTTGAGGTCAGGGATAGTGATTCCCGCAGATGTTTTTTGTTGTTGAGGATGGATTTTGCTATTCTAGGTCTTTTGTTATTTCATATGAAATTGCACATTGATCTTTCCAATTCCATGAAAAACTGAGTTGGAATTTTGATGGGGATTGCATTGAATCTTTAGATTGCTTTTGGTAGGATGGCCATTTTTAAGATGTTTATCTTTCCAATCCATGAACATGTGGAGAAAGAAATTTAGGAGGATCAAATTTTAATACAATTAAAAAAGGAACACTACCTAATTTATTACACATAACTAAACTGTATTAAGACCCAACCAAGGAGAACTTCATAATAATTTTCCTCAAAAATATTCATGCTACAAACACATCAGAAAGATTATTCCCCATGATCAAGTAGGCTTCATCCCCAAGATGTAAAGAATTTCTTATGTGGATATCCATCAATGTAATCCACTATACAAACAAAATGAATGAAAAATAAAAGCAGAAAAAATTCAGTGGTGAAATAGCCTTTGATGAAATGCAAACCCCCTTCATACTAAAAATCTTGGAAAGAACCATAATATAAGGTTAATATCTAAATATAATAAAAGCAGTATACAGCAAGCCAATAACTTCAATCAAAATAAATGAGGAGAAACTTGAACCAATCTCATTAAAATAAGGGATAAGACAAGGCTGCCCATTCTCCACTATCTGTTCAATATAGTGCTTGAGATTTTGGCCAGATTAAAAAAGCCAGAATTTTCAACAAATGGTGATGGTTCAACTGGGGGTCAGCATATTGAAGAATGCAAATTGTTCCATTCTTATCTTTGTGTACAAAGCTCAAGTCCAGGTGTATCAAAGACCTTCAGGTAAAATTAGGTAAGACGAATCTAGTAGGGGTGAAAGTAGGAAAGAACTCCAAACACATTGGCACAGGTAATAATTTCCTGAACAGAATACCAATGACTTATGCTCTAAGATAGAAAATCATCAAATAAGATCTCATAAAATTCAGAAGCTTCTTTAAGGCAAAGGAAACTGTCAATAGGACATAATATCCTAAAACAGATTAAGCAAAGATCTTTACCAATCCTACATCCAATAGAGGACTAATATCCAAAATATACTAAGAACGCAATAAGTTATACTTCAGAGAACCAACTAGCCCAATTAAAAAATGGGGCAAAGAGGCAAACAGAATTCTCAACTGAGTAATCTCAAATGGCTGAGAAGCATTTAAAGACATGCTAAACCTCCTTAGTCACCAGGAAAATGCAAATTAAAACAGTCCTGAGATTTTACCTCACACCATATACAATGACTAAGATCTAAAACTCAGGTGTCAGCAGATGCTGGCAAGGATGTGAATAAAGAGGATAACTCCTGTTTTGCTAGTGGGATCACAAGCTGGTACAACCACTCTGAAAATCAGTCAGGCGGTTTCTCAAAAATTTGGACACAGTACTATCTGAGGACACAGTTATAACACTCCTGGGCATATACCCAAAACATGTACCACATATAGCAAGGCTGCAAGCTCCTCTATGTTCATAGCAGCCTTATTCATCATAGCCAGAAGCTGAAAACAACCCAGATATTCCTTAACCAAGGAATGAATATAGAAAATGTGGTCCATTTACACAATGGAGTACTACCCAATTGTTACAAACAATGATTTATGAAATTTGCAGGCAAATGAATGAAACTTGAAAATATCCTCAGTCATGTAATCTAGTCACAAAACAACACACACGGTATGTACTCACTAATAAGTGGATATTAGCCAAAAACATGCAATATAACCTTCAATCTGTATTTATGTAAACAACCTAACTCAATCAAATTGGCTCATACACATAAAGAGAAAAGTTACTGGAAGGTTACTAGGTGGAAGCAACAGGCTTTCAGCAGGAAAGGGAGGAACATAAGGAAAGGTAATAAAATATTATTGATTAAATGCATCATATGCATTTATAAAAGTATCAACAAATTTAACATTTATGATAGGTGATTAATTTTTCTGAATCTCTTACTAAATGTTTAATTAGGATTTGGAAACTTGTTAGAAGAAATAGACAACTGAGGACATTCCTTTCACAGGTATAGATTTTTTCTTGTTTCTTGGTGCTCTCTCTCTCTCTCTTTCATTCTTCCTTTCTTTCTTTCTTTCTTTGCTTCTCCCTCCTCTCTCTCTCTCTCTCTCTCTCTCTCTCTCTCTCTCTCTCTCTCTCTCTCTCTCTCTCTCTTCTTTGTTTCTGGCTATTTCAATTGATATAATATAAATTTCTTTATTCTGACATGCTCTTACCAAAAGTCAAAGGCTTGAGAAAAATAAAGCCAAGCAATCATGTATTAAAATCTCTAAAATCACAAAACAAAATATTCCTTTTCTATTGTTAATATTTAATCAACATCATTACCATCATGTGTTTTCTGTATAGTGTAATAATGAATCCTCCCACTTGCTATGCATGTGTGTGTGCCTGTGTGCATGTGTGTTTGTTTGTGTAAATGAACTTATGCACATGTGTGCATATGTACATGTGCATGGCAACTCATTTTTGAAGTGCATAATGTTCACAAGAGTGTACTCAATTTCAGTGTGCTAGATGTAAACAGAGTTGTGAGTCATGATATGCAAGTAATGACAATTAAACTAAAGTCATCTGGAAGATTGGAAAGTGCTCTTAACCACTGAAATATCTCTTTTGCAGTCAATACAGAAATATTTATATTCTTGTGGAATTTTATCTGTTTGTATGAATGCATGTGCATCTATGTATTTGTGTGGTGGTGTGTGTGTGTGTGTGTGTGTGTGTGTGTGTGTTTATATGTGTATACCCACCATACTCACATGTGGGTAATGAAGGACTACTTGATGAAATACTTTTCGCTTCTTCTGCATTGAGTGCTTACAATAAGTACCTTTAACAAAATTTATTCATCAATATTTCAACTTATATACTTTATATTTCCCTTTTAGATCTCTTCTGATTGAATACTTATTTGTAATGGTCTCTACCATAGAACAATACTTGACTGTTTGATTTTCATTACTGTTAATAATGTTTTATGACTTAAAGCTTTGTTTAGGCTAATGCTAACCTATCTACACAAAGATTTTCTGGAATAGCCTGCCTATTTACACAAATTTGTCTGTACACCCTGTGTGTCTTAGAAAAAAAATAGAGTTAAATTTTGATAGTCAGTCATTAAATAGAATTGCTTTATAAATTCATTTACTGTGAAACTTTACCATTATAGTCACAATAGATTTAGAAACATCTGCCAACTAATGCTATGAAAATATTAGTTATGCAAAATGGTTTCAGATTGGCCTTTATTAAAAACAAAGAACACCTTGTTCATGAAAACCATTCAAGGTCTATTTTCAGAATCTAATTTATCAATTTTACAGTTTTTATTCTGCCTTGCTATGAAATTATATCACACTTTTATTTGTAATGTATGAAATATTGATATGCAAGAATAATAGAATTGATTTACTTAATGTCCAAAAATGTGACAGTCTGAAATGTGTATAGTAATACAAGTTTCCTTTTTTTTTTGCTTTCTAATAAATTACTCATCTGTAAATTTCTCATGTTATAACTCAGTGTTAAAGTCACTTACCCATTTTCTCCCTAATGTGCTGATTCTAGAATGTTTGGTCTTTTGTATCATTTATTTGCTTCTATCATCTAACCAATATTCAGGTGATATGACATAGTTTTGTACTTCATAACCTGATGCTTATAAACTATCATCAAGTATAGAATCATTTGGGTCAATAGTGAATTATGACATTGTTTATATAATGCTATTAATAATATTGTGATGATTAGAAATGGTGACTTCAGCCAAGAAACCAGGTAGGTTACCTGAATGCAGACTTTTATTGCTCTTTCAAACCCTTGCACTCCAATCGCTTATTGTCTTGCCCAACTTTGCACTGGACAATTGTGCCATCTTTCCCCTGCCTCATCCCAGACAGATTCCCTAGATTGTACCTTCCTAGCCTTCTTACTCCCACTCCTTGCACTGTCCCAATTCCCACTACAGCAGGCAATCATGGTAATTCACAAGCCAAGTTAGCCAGAAAAACAAGTTGTTCAACGGCAAATCCTCACTTCTACCTCCATTCTTCCGAGTCAAATTCTTCGGTCTTATGCTTTTTACTTTGCTTTTTTTGTTTGTTTGTTTGTTTGTTTGTTTTCTTGAACATCACACAGTCTGTGAGTAGTTTCTGGGGTGGTCAGAACTTTCTGGTGTTAGTGTCCAATTATCAGTGACTGCATATTATGTCTCTTCTTTTGTGACTAGGTTATCTCACTCAGGATGATGTTCTCTAGTTTCAACCATTTTCGTAATAATTTCATAAAGTCATTGTTTCTGATAGCTGACTCCTATTTGTAAATGTACCACAATTTTGTATCCATATATCTACTGAAGGACATCTGGATTCTTTCCAGCTTCTGGCTATTATAAATAGAGCTGCTATGAACATTGTGGTGCATGTGTCTTTGGTGTATATTGGAGAGTCTCTGGAGTATATGCCTAGAAGTGGAATAACTGGGTCTCCAGGTAGTACTGTCCAATTATCTGAGGAACAATCAGACTGATTTCCAGAGGGTTTGTACCAGTTTACAACCTCGACAACAGTAGAGAATTGTTACTCTTACTCTACATCCTCACCAGCATCTGCTGTCATCTGAATATTTGATCTTGGCCAATCTGACTGGTGTGAGGTGGAATCTCAGAGTTGTTTAGATTTGCACTTCCGTGATGGCTGATGATGTCCAGCACTTCCTTACATGCTTCTCAGCCATTTGATATTCCTCAATTGAGAACATTTTGTTTAGCTCTGGACCCCATTTTTTATATGGTTGTTTGATTCTGTGGTGTCTAAATTCTTGAGTTCTTTGAATAGGTTGGATATTATGCCTCTATCTGATGTGGGTTTGGTAAAGATATTTTTCCACTCAGATGGCTCACATTTTGTTTTATAGACAGTGTCAGTTTCAGTTGTTATATTTCCACTTTCCTTTCTGATTTTATTAATTTGTATACTCTCTCTTTGCCCTCTAGTTAGACTGGCTACTGGTTTCTCAATCTTGTTGATTTTCTCAAAGAACCAACTCTTGGTTTTGTTGATTTCTTCAATGATTCTTTTTGTTTCTATTTAGTCAATTTCTGCCCTAATTTTGATTATTTCTTGCCTTCTACTCTTCTTGGGTACATCTGCTTTCTTTTGTTCTAGGGCTTTTAGCTGTGCTGTCAGGTTGCTGATGTAAGCTCTCTCTAGTTTCTTTTTGGAAGCACTTAGGGCTATGAGTTTTCCTCTCAATACTGCTTTCATTGCATCCCATAGGTTTGGGTATGTTGTGTTATCATTTTCGTTGAATTCTAGAAAGTCCTTAATTCCTTTCTTTTTTTCTTCTTTGACCCTGCTATCCTTTAACAGAGTGTTGTTTAGTTTCCATGTGTATGTGGGCTTTTTGTTGTCTTTGTTGTTGTTAAAGACCAGCCATAGACCATGGTGATCTGAGAGGATGCATGGGAGTATTTCAATCTTCTTATATAGATTGAGGCTCGTTCTGTGTCCAATTATGTGGTCAATTTTGGAGAAGGTGCCATGGGGTGCTGAGAAGAAGGTGTATTCTTTTACATTAGGATGATACATTCTGTAGATATCTATTAATTCCTGTTTAATCAAAGTCTCTGCTAGTTTTACAGTGTCTTTGTTCAGTTTCTGTTTCCATGATCTGTCCATTGGAGAGAGTGGGGTATAAAAGTCACCCACTATTATTGTGTGGGGTGAAAGGTTTTTTTTTTTTTTTTTTAGCTTTAGTAGGATTTCTTTTATGAATGTGGGTGCTTTTTTAGATGGAGCATATATGCTAAGGATTGAGAATTCCTCCTGACAGATTTTCCAGGTAATGAGTAAAAGTGTCCTTTCTTATCTTTTTTGATAACTTTTGGTTGGGAATTTACTTTATTCGATATTAGAATAGCCACTCCAGCTTGCTTCTTGGGGCTGTTTGCTTGGAAGTTTTTTTCCCACCCTTTTACTCTGAGATAGTGTCTGTCTTTGTCTCTGAGATGAGTTTCCTGTATGCAGCAAATGGCTGGATTTTGTTTATGTATCCATTCTGATAGCCTATGTCTTTTTATTGGGGAGTTGAGTCCATTTATGTTAATAGATATCAAGGAATAGTTGTTTCTATTTTCTGCTTTTATTGCTTTTGTGGGTTGAGTCGTGTCTGTGTCTTTTTCTTCTTTTGGTTTTCTTGTTTAGGAGTTTTCTTGTTTTTACTATGCTGTATTTTTCCCTCATTGTATTGGGTTTTCCACCTATAATTCGTTGTAGTGCTGGGTCTGTTGTCAATTATTGTGTAAATTTTGATTTGTCTTGAAATATCTTCATCTCTCCATCGATGGTGATTGATAGTTTTGCTGGGTATAGCAGCTTGGGCTGGCAATTGTGCTCTCTTATGGTGTTCATGATGTCTGTCCAGTCTCTTCTAGCTTTCATAGTCTCTGTTGAGAAATCGGGTGTGATTCTGATTGGCCTGCCTTTATATGTTACCTGACCTTTTTCCCTTACTGCTTTTAGTATTCTTTCTTTGCTTTGGGCACTTGGTGTTTTGACTATTATGTGTTGGGAGGTATTTCTTTTTTGGTCCAACCTATTTGGAGTTCTGAAGTCTTCTTTTATGCTCGTGGTCATCTCATTCTTGAGGGTAGGGAAGTTTTCTTCTACGATTTTGTTGAAGATATTTACTGTGCCTCTTAGTTGGTACTCTTCTCCCTCTTCTATTCCTATTATCCTTAGGTTTGGTCTTCTCATTGTGTCCTGGATTTCCTGGACATTTTGGGTTAAGAACTTTTTGTTATTTGCATCTTCTCTGGCTGTTTTTTCTATGTTTACAATGTTGTCTTCTGCCCCCAAGATTGTCTCTTCCATTTCTTGTAATCTATTGGAAATGCTTACTTCTGTGACTCCTGATTTCTTTTTTAAGTGTTCTACCTCTAGGGTTATCTCTTTTAGTGTTTTCTTTATTGTGTCAATTACTGTTTTAAATTCCCTCTTCCATTCCTTCATCTCTTTGGTTCTGTTTTCCTCCAGTTCTCTGAGTGTTTTTCTTGTTTCCTCTTTAAAAGCTTCTGAGTCTTTTTACTTTTCTTCCCATTCTTATTTAAGTATCTCTATCAGCATCTTGAGGTATGATTTTAGGTCTATGTCTGCTTTTTCTGGAGTGTTTGGCATTCCAATGTTTGCTGTTATGGGAGAGCTGGGTTCTGGTGTTACCAGGTTGTCTTGGTTTCCTTGGGATATACTCTTTCGCTTTCCTCTTGCCATTTTGTTGTCAGTGATATGTTCTTGCCTTTCCCTTGTATCTGTTCTGTGTCCCTGGATCTCCACTGGTCCAGGTGGCAGATCGGCCGAGCCCTGTACTATGCCTCAGAGTTGCCGGGTGGGAAAAGAGGTTCCAAAGTTCTGTTCCTGGTCCCTGGATCAGGCAGGTCGGAGTGTGTGCTTTCTGTGCGCAATTCGCAGAGAACTCTCTGCTCCCTGGCTGCCTAGATCTCCTACTCACCAGTTTTTCAACCTTTAGGAGCTGCTGGTCTTAGTGGTAGATGGGCAGGGCTCTGTTCTATGCCCTGAAGTCTAAACACAACTTTTAAAAGAAAAAAGTGGATGGTATTGAGGAAGACATCCATTGTTCACCCTGGTCAGTATATTCATGCTTACGTTTCCTGTCTGCACAGGTGTACAGATGTTTATCTACACATGCATGTACAAGAAAGGTGCAACAAAAAAACACAATATTAGAGTGATTCTAATAGTCTTTATTTATTATATTTCAACCTTTCAAATGTAAAAAAAATATTTCATTTATCACTTATGTGCCAATGATATTTTACTTTTAAATTTCATTTTGGAGCAAAAGTTAAGAAGGTTTCTGCATCTAAAACTTAAAGCTGAGAAAAAAATTCTCCTCTTGATTTTCAAAGAATCCCAATACAATAATTGCTATTTTTAATCTTTGCTTTTTTACAGTCCACTTTTTGCTGCCTTTGCTTTAGCCATTTTCATGTGATTAATTTAGTGAGGGGAAAAAATACTTTTAAATAAGATTTTCCTTAGGGAAGGGATCCAGCAGAGAACTTGATTACAAGGAATGGGGAAGGAGACCCCGATGTATAAAAATGATTTAAATATAATTAACATTTTCTTTTTCAAATAAGGGAAATTACATAAAATGATGCTTTCTTTTTTCTTTTTTGTTTTATTAGATAATTGCAAAAATATTAGTTTCAGTAACCACTAACACCACCAATATTTGACTCTTTTTGCACTTAGTTTTTTTTTTTTTTTTTTTTGTTTTTTTCTCCGAAAAATGCAAACTACATAAAATTCTATTAAAAATTCAATAGGATTAAAAATAATTATAATCCATTGCCTACCCTTTGTTTTATTGAAAATAGGTTCTTCTTTTATACAATATATTGCCACTCCAATTTCCTTTCCCTCTATTTCTGGCAGCTTCTGTCATCTCTCCTCAGAGGGGACTCTGTTTTGTCTTCAGAGAAAAGCAGGCTTCCATGAGACAACAGCTGGACAGGACAAGAAGTGATAAGATAAATCAAGATGGAAGCCTTCATGCTGAGGAAGAACAACATAACTGGAGATAAAGAAGCAAGGTAACAGGCAGAATAAAAGAGTAGGAGCCTCTCCTGCTGCTAGGAGTCCCAGTAAAGCATCCAGCAAAACCACCTACTCAAAGGTCTTGGAACTGATACCTGTAGGTCCTATTTTAGTCTCTGTGAACTCATCTGAGCACTGCTTGGTTGATTCAGTGGGTCATGTTCTTTTGCTGTTCTTCCATCCCTGCTCATCCCTAAAATCCTCCCTAACTCTATTCCATGGAATTCTCTGATCTCCCCAAATAATCTCTGAATGTAAGTTTCTGCACCTGCTTCCATCTTCTGCCAAAGAAAGCTTCTCTGATGATGAGTTGATAAACCACCCATATATGAGTGTTGCAGAATATTAAAATCATTACTAACTTATATTTTCTTTTTTTCTTTTGTATTTTTCTGTTTTTGCCAGTAGTATTTGGTTCTACCATAGGTCTCTGGGGTATCCTGCCTCAAGTTCCTGCCCATGTATAGGGTATAGGGCTTGAAGTCACTATTATAGCATGAACCTCGACTTAATCTACTTGATTAACTTAAACATTCGTTGAACACTCTAACACGTCTGTGCCATCTGTGACCCATCACAACTTATAACAGAACAGATTGTAGTTTGGGGATTTTGTGGCTGAGTCAGTGTTGAAATTTCTTTCTCTCTCTCTCTCTCTTTTTTTTTCTCTTAGCACTGCTTTCATTTCATCCCCTATTTTTGGGTATGCTGTGCCTTCATTTTTATTACATTCTAAAAGTCTTTAGTTTTTTTCTTTGTATTTCTTTTTTTAATTGAACAAATTTATTTTAAAAAAACAAAGATAAATGTACACATTTTAAGCATTTTTGAACAAAAGTATAGAAAAAAGTATACGAATACATTTTTGTCAGTACTAGGTTTTTTTTTTAAAGGTTTGATAGTGTGCATTAAGATCTTACTAGTTTCAATGAGCATAAAGTACATGTAAAACAAGACATAACCTGGAATTAGTCAAAGTTTTCTTGGTGTGTAAAGATTAAGCATAGTGGTTTTTCATTTTCTTTGTTTTTTCTTGAATTTCATATAGTCTGTGAGTTGTTTCTGGGGTGTTCAGAGCTTTCTGGGGTTAGTATCCAATTATCAGTGACTGCATAATATGTATGTTCTTTTATGACTGAGTTACTTCACTCAGGATGATATTCTCTACATGCCTCTATTTTCTTAAGGATTTCATAAAGTCATTGTTTCTGATAGCTGAGTAGTACTCCATTGTGTAAATGTACCACAATTTTTGTAACCATTCATCTACTGAAGGACATCTGGGTTAGTTCCAGCTTCTGGATATGATAAATAGGGTTGCTATGAACATTGTGGTGCATGTGTCTTTGTTGTATGTTGGAGATTCTCTGGGGTATATGCCCAGAAGTGGATTAATTGGGTCTTCAGGTAGTACTATGTCCAATTTTCTGAGGAATCACCAGACTTATTTCCAGAGTGTTTGTACCAGTTTACAACCCCAACAACAGTGGAGAAGTGTTCTTTTCCTGCATCCTTGCCAGCATCTGCTGTCATCTGAATTTTTGATCTTAGCCATTCTGTCTGGTGTGAGGTGTAATCTCAAGGTTATTTTTATTTACAATTTCTTGATGACTAAGGATGTTGAGCACTTCCTTAGATGCTTCTCATCTATTTGATATTTCTCAATTGAGAACTTTTTATTTAGCTCTGTACCCCATTTTTAATAGGATTGTTTGGTTCTGTGGTGGCTAACTTCTTGAGTTTTTGTATACCTTGGATATTAGGCCTCTATCTGATGTGGGGTTGGTAAAGATATTTTCCCAATCTTTTGGCTGCCCTTTTGTTTTCTTGACAGTATCCTTAGCCTTACAGTAACTTTGCAATCTCATTAAGTCCCATTTGTCAATATTTGACCTTAGAGCATGAGCCATTGGTGTTCTGTTAAGGAAATTTTCTTCTGTGCCTATGTATTCTAAGGTTTTCCCTAATTCCTCTTCTAATAATTTCAGTGTACCTGGTTTAATTTGGAGATCTTTGATCCACTTGTACTTGAGCTTTGTACCAGGAGATAAGAAAGGTTCTATTTTCATTCTTCTGCATGCTGAGTGCCAATTGGACCAACACCATTTTTTGAAGATACTGTCCTTTTTTTCATTGAATTTTTACAGCTTCTTTGTCAAAAATCATGTGACCATATATGTGAGGACCCATTTCTGGATCTTGTATTCTTTTCCATTGATCCACGTGCTTATCTCTGTACCAGTACCATGCATTTTTTAACACTATTACCTTGTAATATAGTTTGAAGTCATGGATGGTGATTCCTGCAGATGTTTTCTTGTTGTTGAGGATGGATTTCACTATTCTAGGTCTTTTGTTATTCCAGTTGAACTTGCAGATTGCTCTTTCCAACTTCATGGAGAATTGGTTTGGAATTTTTATGGGGATTGCATTGGATCTGTAGATTGCTTTTGGTAAGATGGCCAATTTTATAGTGTTGATCCTTCCAATCTATGAGCTTGGGAGATCTTTCTATTTTTTGAGATCTTCCTTGATTTCCTTCTTCAGAGATTCAACATTCTTGTTATACAGGTCCTTCACTTGCTTACTTAGAGTTGCACTATGGCATTTTATATTATTTGTGACTATTATGAAGGGCATCTTTCCCTAATTTCTTTTTCCATATGTTTGCCTTTTGAGTAGATGAAGTCTACATGGGTATCTACCCCATATGCAGACACTAAACCCAAGGACTATTGCTGATGCCAAGATGGACTTACTGGCAGGAACCAGATATGGGTGCCTCCTCTTCAA